>NC_141700.1:492806741-493481741 GCF_964263255.1 Lissotriton vulgaris
AGCGTCTAAAAAGATTGCTGCCAGCGGGAGGTCTGGCAAAACATTATTTAAGTATTTATTGTAGTGTTGTTTGATTTAATTTGTTTATTTTGTTCACTATGTAAATCAGTTTGTTGATTGTTATCTGGGTAGAATCTTCTTGATACGATTGTGCTAAAAATTGATAAAAGGTGCAGGTATCTCTCTTTTTTCTCCTATGCAAATGAGGGCATTGCAATGGCAATAGCGCTGGCACTATCTATGCAGCAGTGCTATCTGTGACAAAGAGTGTGCCACACAAGTGTTATTGCCGCTTTAGGTGATACAAATGAGTCCCAGGGAAGCATTAAGCTGATGCACATGCTGTAGCCCATTCAGACAACTAATACATGTACATGTACAGTTGTGATGGGCCATTTCAACATATCCCATTTATCTTATTTTCAAGTTTCCAATAAAACACTTAGGGATGCATGGAACATGTCTGAACAATATCTGGTACTCTGCAGCACTGACAAGTAGAGAACTCACTTACCTTAAGGAACAAGTATGCATGATGGGTGATGTATGTAGCGTACTCATTTCCTGGTGTCAAAATTAAGAGGGCATGGATATTGCAATACCTTGCTGAGTATGTACTTATATAGGTGCAGAGACTCATCAAAGTCAGCTACCATGGTAAAATATAGTACTGATAGGGTTGAAGAACATGTTCTGCAAACTGGCCAACAGGTGCATGTTTTGGCTCATCATAAGGATGTACACCTCAGCCTGTCTTACTGATGTGTATCATTCAGTCATGTCAACTGTGCCATTTGATTACTTAAAACCTGAAGTGTTACTTAGCCAATAGCTAAGCATACGTACTGGACTTCTGTTGCATATAATATATGTGTTCTAAGTTAACTGATGTGTTTTACATGTTATGTCTTGTAGGTGGAACCACTATCATACAATGTTGGTGAGGTGCATGATTTCAAGGATCCCACCCTCACCAGTGAGTGCCTTTGTTATTGCTAATTGTGTAGTACAAAGATTGAATGTGATGCAAGATGCTGGTTGAATAGCCAGATTTAATGATCATTTCTATCACAAATAAACTTTTGTATTAATAATTAACAGGTCAGATGGACCCAGGTGATATTATTAAGGAAGTCACTAGCTATACCTTGGATCCATCTCCAATGGTGGCACTGCCTGGATACGTGGAGGAGATACCACCCGCGGCTCATAGGCTCATGGGCATTATGTTGTTATTGGCAAAAAGGCCTATAGCAATCTATTGGGGGGCCCCTAGTCGCCCGCAAATTATAGAATGGGTGACAGATGTAACTTACTGCAAGAACAGCTCACACACTATTGGGAACTCATGCCCATGCCCTCTAGCCCGAAAGACATCTGGGAGCCATTTGCTACTTGGCTTAGAGCAAGAAACTCAAAGTATGAAAGTGTAGCGCACCACTCGCCAGGGACTGAAAGTCCAGATTTGGGTATTGTGGGTGTCGGTTAAACATTTCAGCGGTGTCTCCTGACATTCAACAGTGTCATAAGTATATATGATGTGATGTACTGTCATTATAATGTATAGCTGCTTGCCGTGTTGGTATCGCGTATTGTGACCATTGATGTACCGATTCTGTTGCATGTCTTTCTGTGAACAACCAAAAAAAAAAAATAATAATAATAATAATTAACAGGTCAGGAAATGTGGATGATAATTCCTGTATGTGTATCTAATGTGACTGATGTCAAGAATACATTGCCAATCAGGGATGGACCACATGATAAAGGCTTCACAGGGGAGCCATGAGCACAGTGGCAGACTATGTGAAAATATGTGGTAGTGAATACACATATGAACATGGCAGTGGATGTGAATAATGCAGAATGCATGTCTGCTGCAGATATTGGAAGCATGTGATGAGCAGTGGCATGGCCCACCATGGACTTATAACACTTCACATAGGAGAGGTTTCATATGTCTCTGTGTGATGTGAGGAACTTAACCAGCGTCCATTGTTACATGCACCTGCCAAGTGAGCAGTGTAGTTAGCAATGTGTCCTGATATTGGTCCTTACCATATCAGGTACACTACATTGTGATACAATACATGTACTTTGTAGACATTGCACATCTTACTGTGGTGAATGCAAATGGCATAAAGGCCGTTGTAGGATGCAGAAGATACACTAATGTTCAATAAAGATGACATGCGTACCATACCATGGGCACAGAACAGTGTTGTTCCCAAGCGTACTACGCACTGACATGGTCATACCTAGATGTGCCAAAGTGGTGCAAATGCATTCTGCAACATTTGTCATGCCTTTGTACTTTGGCCTTAGTGATATGATAGATAATAGGCATGTGTATGCTCACTCTAAGCTGCAAGATGAATTTAGGCTGTAGAGGTTGCTACCTTTGATGTTGTGAAAATAATATTGTTTGATGATGTTTGTACCTGTTCCTAGACACCCTTTGATTGACAGTTTTCATTTTTGCTTAAACAGACAACATGACCCCAGAGCAGTTGAGGAAGCACAACCTCAGGAAGGACCAGTACCTCCACATTCAATGAGTCACAAAGGCTCCCTGGGCGATGAGTAAGCAACGTGAGGAGAAGGCTCTGGGAAAATAAAGATTCTTCACTCAAGGATCACCGACCTTGGAAAAGACAAGTAAAGGAAAAGATGGCCGGGCAGACCAAGGTACTGCCAAGGCACAGGTACCCAGCACCTCCACCAGCAGACCCTCACAACCACCAGGCCCTACACCTCAGCCCACAGGAGAGGGTAGCTCATTTGAGAAAGACATAAAGAAGGAACTGTCAGATCTAAAGTTGAGGGTGACGGTGCTTCAGTACTAGATGGACCGGGCTCTTGCACAGCTTAAGAAAGGGAAGCAGGCACTGGCAAGACCCTAGCCAAATGTTAGCCACAGAGAGCCTTTCTGCCCTTCCCCCTATACATAGTTGCAATGGTGAGCTTAATGGTTTTATAGCTTAGTTTAGGTTAATTACTGTAGTTATAGTGTAGGGTTGTTGGTTTTATGGGTTTTTTAGGGATGGGAACACTTTTAGTGGATAGGGGTTCTTTTTTTTGTTTTTTGGGGGTGGGGGTCGATGTGTTATATGTGTTATGAAAAGAAAATACAACATTAAAATAATATCAAAAACAACTATGATTGTTTAGGATTCTATATGTAGTTAGTTAATGTTTAGGTGTAGTGTCTGCTGTCCTTGTGTGAAGACGTTTCTTAAGTGGGTGGGGGGTTGATATTTATCTTGGGCTAAATTTGTAGAGTAAGATAGGTTAAGTTAAGGTAGTTTTATATAGAATGTAGGATAAGGTAGTATAAGTTAGGTTAGATTAGTTAGCGTAGGTTAGGTTGCTTTAGTGATTTTAATTTTTTTGTTGACATTAAATGATACGTTTGCTACATAAAGGTCTACATCATTATTTACTGTGTGGGAGTTCACATTTGCGCTCAGGTAATGTTATGTACATGCATTTGTCTTTTCTAGCAGTGTTTGGCAACATGTGAGAGTAGGTGTTTTATCTATGGACAGGGTTGACTTTACAGTAACTATCTACAGACAGTTTTGAGCAGTGCACGAGGCAAACATGATGGAAATGGTACACAGTGCAACACATGTATTCACTTACGATTTCTCTGAATGGGTATGGCGTGTGACATGCTTTGGAGGGATGTTGTCGTCAAACATTTGCCCAATTTGAAGGTTTTTGGACTCACACACTAATGGCTGCCCTGTATACAGTCACACTTTCAGTGTTTACTTGTCAGCCTAATGTTGTTTGCTTGCTAGTATCCATGGGTAAACCCGGCACTTGTGGTGTGACTTCAGTCACCCTTAACATTGACTGCATGATACCTGTGGAACTTTATGCTTGCAACCTTGAGTAACCACTTGGTAGTAAACATGAACATATGGTTAACCAAATATGTTTGTATTCTTCTTATTGACATTTTGTGACATTACAAGAGATGTGCCACACAGGTACAGCCAGCAGCATGTGTAGAATTAGAAACATATGAGAAAAAGAGCGACAAAGAGAAGGGAAACAATACAGCTATGTGCAAAGGGATTCACCAAATATGTTTCACTCCATTGTTCCTGACTCCAAACGACACATGTACCTTTGGCAAGTAGTGGATGTCTTTGCCTCACAGAATGCACAATGGTCAACTTGGTTCAGACTCCAACAGACAGGAAACAAGCAGGGAGGACTAAGTGCATTTATTTACTTGTGCAAATAATTATGCAGCTCACAGGTGCAGTTCATAGGACAACAACCCCAAAAGATGCTTTGAGCTAGTGAATGTCGAGACAGAGTCCATGGGGGTAACATGCCATGGGACTTGTGAAGGAGAGGAGTGCTTCATTAAGGAGGATGACCACAATGGCATCAGGGGGGAAAGGCTACATTGACAGTCCACAAATGGTTAAGGTGAACAAGATGAAAGCAAAATGAGGACAGTGGCAGCTGATTTTCACTGGCATGTTCATAAGCAGAAGGCAAAGGAGAAACTGGGTATGTGGCACCCATGAATGCCACTAGACACTTTTTTATGTGAATGAGGTGCAGTCCACATCTTGCTTCTCTGATGTATGCTGTGTCCCCCATGAAGGGGGTGTTGTAGGTGCAGCAGCCAAGGTAGGCACACACACATCGGGGCAGAAGATGTGGTTCCCGTGCCTGCAGCAGCATTCATCTTTGCAACACATGAGGCGTGCACAGCAGCGAGGAGGATCAACTGGTTTTGCAAAACACCAGCAACGCTGTGATAGTAGGCGGCCATGGCAGCAAAGTAGGAGTCCTGATTTCCCTCCATGGACTCCAAGATGGTTTTCATTGCCCCTAGCTGGTTGGACACCTTGCTCGTGCCACTTTGAAAGGTCATTTGTTTATGTCTCTGCTTCATGACACCAGCGATGTCAGCCAGGGACTGCTTGAGGCCACGGAGCTGAGAGTAAGTGCCTTTGATGGCCGCAGTGTTGTCCCTTTTAGCACTGAGGTACCCACAGACTCCCTCTAGGGTGGCTGCCAGGGTCTCCATCCCCTCCCACACCTGCTCTAACATCTCCCGCTGGACTCCCTCATCGCAGCACATTGGAAATTAATCTGTGGGTCCTCGGAGTCCAGGGCTCTGGGTGGGGTGGCAGGTGGTGCCTGTTAGTTGGTAGGCGGGGGAAGTGGAGACCCCATGATGCTGTTGACCATCCCCATGTCTGGAGATGGTTCCTGATGGAGTCCAGGAGTTCTTGGAGGGTCTTCTGGTCGATGGTTTGCAAGTTGTCATCCCCTTCATCACTGAAGTCCAGGGCAGCGTGCTGCACAGGAGTTGAGGGTCCATCCTCTGCAATGAGATGGAGAAATACTTTTGCTGATCTCTTGAAGATATTGACAAAAGTAATCCAGTTGAACAATTAAGGTTCAATACAATTCACTTTCAGTTCCTCATTGATACGTAGGACACCAGTTACGCAAGGGTATGGATTGGAAATTGCACTGTTTTTCCCTTTCAGATGAGTGGATCTCAGTGTTGATGTCACTACCACGGAGTGCCTACTCTGAGTGGATAGGGCCTATCATACTAAAAAGATTACGATCACTGACTTTCAACCCATTTCATCATTACCACAGTCGGTCATCTGCAGTGTGGCACACATCGTTTTAATCAGACCCATTCACTTGTAGGTATACATGCCTCCTCTCGCTGTTCCCAATTTGGTACTGCCAGACAGTGATGGGAGCCAGATCATACATTGACTCTTATGTGCCTATGACACCTACATTATACATGACCATATCCAAACTGACATGACAGGCTGTTATAGAGTGATGTGGGTCATGCAGCACCCCACATGGTTATTGTGCTGGCAATGGTGACATGTACCTACCCAGTTTTCTCTGACCTTACCGGACTTGTGTCATTTGTGCTGACTCAGTAGTTCTCCCTATCCCTTGACAGTTCCCTGTAGGACATCCTCAGACTTGTACATGTGGCACAGTGAGACAATTTTGGGCCAGATTCTCTCCTGGCACATACTATATCTTCACCCAGGTCCACGTGACATGTAGAATATAGTACCACAATGATCTTTTGTCTGTCATCCCTAACCAGCTGCTAAGTGTGACCTAATCAGACACAGCAGTGCATGTGTATTTGTGAGGGTACCTTGCAGTACACGTCACTTCATACCTCCTTGCAATGCAATGTCTCCCCATTCAGACAGAAAGGCAGTTCGAAGTGCACAGCAAGCACCTACTATGCACTGCACTAGCAGGAGTCCACCAGGGCCACACACCATCATTTGTTTGACACACATGGGGACATATTTAAAAGGGCATTGTGCCACCAGAGCGTCACTTCATATAACGCTCCGTTCACGCAATGCTCTGTTCCATGTTTACAAGGTGGCACTAAGCTGCTTTGCATGACTTAACACCACCTTGTAAATATCATCCCCTTTGACACAGTTTTCGGCGTGTAATGTGTGTTTCTGTAGGCGTTTCCATGCAACACCCATTGCTGTTTGCACTGCCCCAGATTTACAAGTACTGTAAAACTGAGGCTGCATCAAATCTAATGCCTTTCAAAAGGAGGCTGTAGAGTGGAACAACGGGGAGAAATACTTTCTTTCTCCTCTTTTTTTGCTCTTTCTGTTTATTTATTTATTTTAGGAGTTTTATGTAGCGCTGACCTGACTCGAGGGTATCGGAGTGCTTTACAACAGTGTGATTTAGGAAATTACAACAATGGAGGAGACTTAAACATAGAGATTCTGGATTCAACGAGTGCTGTGGATTCATGAGGTAGTAGATGGGTCCTGAGGTAGCTTGATTGAATGCATTCTTGGGGTAGTGCAAGAGTTTAGCAGCAGTCTCGCCTTCAGAGCCTATTTGTCTGGTGGTGGACTTTCGTGGATCAGTAGGATGCAGAGTCAGAAATCAAGTGGATCCAGGTTGGCGTGGAGGTGGCAGCTATCCGTTTGGGAGGAAAAGGCTGAGGAGGAGGGCTTTTAGGAGTTTTTTTATTTTTGTGAAGGATGGGATGGTCTTGCTATCTGCTGGGATGGAGTTCCAGATTTTGGGCGCGTTTCCTGTGAATGATCTGGCCACAGTTTTTTGTTTGCGTGCTTTCATGGGGTTCCTTGTTTGGCCAGCCCTCTTAAGTTTGGCAGCCAGGTAGTCCGGTTTTCCTGTGTGTAGGGCTTTGTGCGTGAGGCAGGCAGTTTTGAAGTTGGTCTGCTGTTCCACAGGGAGCCATTTTAGTTCTCTTAGGGCTGGTTAGACGTGATCATATTTCCTGATTCCGGTGACCATTCTGGCTGCCGTAGTGAGGGTTGTTTTGAGGTAAGCTAGTTGGGCTTTACCAGTGCCGGTTAGGGTCGCGTTACCATAGTCTAGTCTGGATAGCACCAATGCTTGTGTAGCTTGTTTGAGGTCTTTGGTAGGGATGAATGGTTTAATTTTGTGGAGTAGTTTCAGGTTAAGGAAGGGTTTCTTTGCAGAGTTTTTGATGTGGTGGGTCATTTCCAGTTTTGGGTCAAGGGAGATTCCCGGAGATTTTACTGAGTTTGCCATGGTGGGAGTGCGGCTTAGAGCATCCATATCCTTGAGCCATTTTGCAATTTGTTGGTTCTCTTCCTTGTTGGAGATTAGGAGGAACTCTGTGTTGACTTGATTGAGTATGAGGTGGTTTTGAGACAGCCATTGTTGAATTTCTTTAATAGCGTTATATAGTCTGGAAATGTCGTCTCGGGAGGTGGTTGTTAGATAGATCTGGGTGTCATCAGCGTATAGGTGGATGGGGATCTTCGCGTTTTTGTGTATAGTGGTGATGGGTTGTATGTATATGTTGAACGGTGTGGGAGAGAGCACTGAACCTTGGGGTACACCCATGCTGACTGGGCGAAGGTCGGATGCAAATTGTTTGATTTTTATCCTTTGCGATCTGTTTTGTAGGAAGGCTGTGAACCAGCGGAGGACCGTCTCATCTGCGCCAACCCTTTCTTGTAGGGCTTTGATGAGGAGCTGGTGATCAACCGTGTCGAAGGCGGTTGATCTAGGTCTAGGAGAATGAGTAGGCAGCAGTGATCCGTATCCAGTGACTTACGGATGTCATTTGGGATGTTGAGGATCGCCGTTTCAGTGCTGTAACCTTTTCTGAAACCTGATTGGAGAGGGTCAAGAAGGCTGATATTTTTTAATTTGCTGAGTCAGTTGAGAGAGTGCACATTTTTCGAGGATTTGGATAGGAGGGGGAGATTGGAGACGGGACTGAAGTTGTTTACGTCTGTGCAGTCAAGGCCTGGTTTCTTAATTATTGGTGTTACTTGGCATGCTTTAAGGAAGTCAGGTATGTTTCCGGTTCTCAAGGACTTGTTGATGATTCTGCATTAGAATGGGGCTATAGAGAGTTTGAGGTCTTTGGTCCGTAGGAAGGGTGTAGGGTTGAGGGCGTAAAACGCAGGATTTGTGGTGGAGATTAGCTTGATAATCTCGGCTTCTGAGATGAGATTCAAGGATTTCCACGCATTCGTATGTAGCCGGCGACTGTTTTCCATTGCGACTGGTGGCGGGACTACACATGCAGAGTTGGCGTTGGTGTCTGTGTCTAGTGAGAGCTCGATCTTGGAGATTTTTTCTTCAAAGATGGTGGCATAGGTTTCACACAGTTCCTGGGAGGCCTGGGTAGAGGATACGAGGGAGTTGGAGGTTTGCTGCTTGATGATTTTGAACAGTTCGTTAGGCCTATTTTTAGCATTGTCCAGGGCGGCGCAGAAGAAGTTGGATTTAACGCTATGGATGTGTTTTTTTTATTTTCTTCAAGCTGCTTTGAGTTGTTCAAGTAGGCACATGGAGGGGTTCTTACTCCAGAGTCTTTCTGTGGCTCTAAGTTGTCTCCTTTCATTTTTGATTTCCGTTTTGAACCAGGATCTGGATCGGATGTTTCTGGGTTTTTTTAGTTTCAGGGGGGCCTTCTGATCTAGAATGGATGCCATGGATGTGTTGTAATGGTCTGTGAGTTCTGTCGTGGTTAGACCATCCGTGGGGATGCTGAGTTGTGAATTTACTTTTTCCTTCAAGTCAGTCATGTTGACCTGGGTGAGATTTCTGGTCCATTTAGGCTGTTCGCTGATGGGTGGTTGCAGAGTAACAGGTTGGGTGAGGTGGAAGAGGATTAAGTGGTGGTCAGACCAGTCCACGGGTAAGGTGCGAGTTATCGTCACTAAGTCTCGTTTGACGATAACGTCATCAAGGATTGATCCTTTGTTATGGGTCTTCTCTGTACAGTGTTGCGAGAGGTTGTTGTTGAGAAATAGCTCATTCAGGTTGCGTACTGGCGGATTGTTAACATCATTCCAGTGAAGGTTGAGGTCGCCTAGAATTAGGTTGTTTGTATCTTGAAGTGGGCAATCAGGTCGGACAGGTGTTCAGTGAAAGCAGTTGAGTTGCCTGGGGGGTGGTATATGAGGTTACAGGTTAGTGATTCTTTGTTGCTTGTACCAATGGTGGCGGACCGCTGCCGCACTCTCGGACAAAGGCTCACTAGTTCTTTTGGGCCTCTGAGAAGTCCTGGGGAGGGGGATTGTGATCTCTTTCTGAGGAGGGACTATGGGAGCTCTCTGTTGTGAGCCGGTGGTGTAGGAGTGGATGTGTTGATGTTATTTGTGGGCTGCAAGGTTGGCTATTATTTCTCTTAAGCGCTTGGTTATGGTTGTTATCTTGGTTTCCAGGAGGGAGAGTCTCTGCTCCTTCTCAGATTGGTCCTGAGGGAATGTTTAGGGCCTTAGGGGGGTGATTCTCAAGGTGTTGGATAGCATAGTGGTGGCTGTGTTGCCTGAGTAGGGTCTTGGTCGAGGGAGCCTCAGAGAGTTAGGTCGCCTTGGTTTGGTTATGTTGACCGCGTTGGGTCCAAGTGTAGCCTTGAATGCAGTTTAGCTGGTGTTTTTTTGGTGCCTTGGTGCTTTGATTCCTGTGTGATTAGTGTGCTGGTTGTTCGGGTTGTTCTGAGTGGGCTGGGGGGAGTGGGCGGACAGTGGCTGTTGGGGGAGGGAGCCGGCAGGGGACTGATGGAGATCAGAGGTGTGCAATGAAGGAGACCTGTTCACTCTGGGCGAGTTAGGCGGTATGGAGGACCTGTACTCTCTGGGGGTGCAGTTGCGGGGGGTAGGTAGGGTTGTTCTGGAGTGTTGGCCCGTTGTGTGTATGGAGGTAAGCGGGGTTGCTCTGGAATGTCGGCCCGTTGTATCTCTGCAGATGAAGAGAGCTGGCGGTGGGAGGAGGGGTGGTCCTATTCTCCTTGGTGGGTGTGGGGAGGGTGTCACACAGAGGTGTGCATTTGAGATAGTTGGTGAGTACCGCCGAGGTAGGAGTCGGTGGGGTGTGGGAGCCGGGTGAGGTACGTGGAGGGGCTGTGTTCTTCCAGAGGGCGGGGTGCAGGTGTCACGTAGCGAGAGGAACGAGTGGTGTCTAGAGGGTACCAGGGTGATCGGTGGGTTCGGAGGGCGGGTATGGTACTTCTGGAGAGGGTGAAGAGTCGGGCGGGGAGGGAGTATGCGAGATGGTGCATTCCGGAGAGCAGGGAAGAGGGCGTCAAAGGACTCTAGATTGTCATTGTTGGCTCGTATTAGGACCGTGCCATTGTAGTACAAGGTCACCGTGGTGTTACTCGTACGCCTTGCGCAGTCTGGGAGTGAATATGACAGTTTGCAGTTATGTGAGGTGTTTGAGATTTTGGAGATGTTGAGTAACGATCGTAAGATAGATTTCCAAGCTTCTTTCCAATCAGTGTGGAAGATAAAGTCCATTTTTATCTTTCCTTTGGCGGAGCAGTGATAGATGTCTGGGAAAAGGAATTCTGGATGTTGCCTGATCAATTTCTCTTTGAAATTCTTCTTCGCTTTGGAAGAGAGGCCGGGGGGGGGGGGAATTAATCGAGAAGGAGAGCGATTACATGGTTCGAAGAGGAGGGATCGATGTGGGTTGCCGTGGTGGGGGGGGCATTTTGTGAGAGGGGACAGCTCATGTTCTGTGTTTTGGAGAGTGGGAGGGGTGCTCCCGTGGGTGTTCAGCGAGTAGTAGGCGAGTGGTGTAGAGATTCAAGTCTCTCTGTTAGTGGGTCGGACGTATGCTTCCGAGGAGCGGTAGATTGGGTGCGGGCGGGATGAGTTGCGATGTCGCCACTATCCGGAGTTTCCTGGTCTGTCGGGGTTGGGTGCAGATTAGTGATGCGAGTGTGCCCGTTCTCCTAGCCCTCTACTTGTTCGGGGGAGGGGTATTCATCCGTGTTGAAGGTGGATGAGCTCGGTCCGTGGCAAAGGTATTGCTTCACGATGGGCCGAAGTGACCGGGTGTGTTAAGATATGGACAGGGTCAAATCCTGCACAGCGTGTCGCTGGTGCCTGGGTCAGAGACAACCATTGAGCCATGGTAAGGGAGTCAGGGACTGAGACTCTCAGCCCTCTTCCTGAGTTGGGAGGGGATCCCATCCACGGTTGGGCATTGACCACAGTGGAAGCGTGTTGTGTGTGCCAGAGTTGGGGTCAGACGGAGCACTGGTGTGGAATTCAGAGGATAAATCAGGGTTCAACAGTGATTGTGTCCTGGCTAATTCCTCTTTTTAGCAATGCTTGTGCACTGGAGGGAGCTTTGTGTTGTGATTACTGTAGTCAAGGTCAGATTGAGCACACATAGAAGGAGCAAAATGCCATAATTGATTGTTTATGTGCAGGAAGGTATGCACTATATTTACAGGAATTTGTGCCACTCTTGTGCTCACCCCTGCGCTGGTCCAAAAAGCACAGCTGTGCCCCAACACAGGTCCCATAGTGCAAGGGTGCCTGCTTTGCAGGGATGATTATTTATGTGCTGGAAGATGTCCCTTCGTTGGTGCACAGCTTTTGAACCAGCGCTGGGATGAGAATAACATGTACTCCTGTAAATAAGGCATATCACTGCATTTTTTAAAAGACATAGCTCGGAATTGTTTGTGGCAATGCGCTGTGCCATTTCATTGTAAATGTGCCCCATTTTCCTCTGGTGTACATCACATGCATTCACCCCCACACCCAGTCAGATTTAGTAGATGAGGGGAGTTCAGGTATTCCCTACCACTGCAGCTGAAACCTTTATGCTCTAACCCTGCATGTCAGGACAGCTGAGTGCAATGTAGTTTAATCTAGGCTACTAAGGACAGGGCTCTTGAAATGTCCCTATGTGTAGATACTTTCCATGGCCCACATATCCCCCATCCTTAAGGTGGGTTTTGTTTCTCCTATGAGAAACCCATTCCATGCTAGGGGTTTTCAGCCTAAATATATGGTGCAGAGCACCGCCACAAAACATCTGGCTATAGCAAGCTGTGTCATTAGGAAAATGAAGGGAGGCGCTGTATTTACAACAGTACAATGCATCCCTGTACTTTCCTCTGTGCTGGTGCACAATAGGCTAGCTAGCACCAATTGAGGTAGTCTTGCACCATGGTAAAAGTGACCCTGCTTTAGCGGCCGACTGCTGTTTTGCATTGGCACTGGCAGAAAGGACAGGAATATGCCATATCTTAGAGATACCGCACATTCCTGCTCTTTACTTTTGACACACGGCAGCACAGCTAGATGGCTTGCGATGCTGCTCTATGCCAAAATATTGTCAAAATGTATGAGCCTTCCATTTATGTTATGTTTAACCATCGATGAGCCAGCATACTACCCTCTGGCTTGCAGACAGTACCACAGAGCGCCAGTAAATAGCTGCCTGCACTACATGACTTGACCTAGTTACCCACATTGCTCCTTGTTGCAGCTTACTCTGTTGCTCTCATCACAGCCAGCACTATCCTGTCCTGCAACTCCTACCACCATCTCCTCGTAGATGACAGATGACGCTTGCTCCTCCAAGGGATCCTGCTCCTTCTGGGGTGCTGGACATCCACCTCTAGTCTGCAATGCTGCTTTGATGTTGTTTGCCAGTTTGTTTGTTCTCCTGTCCTTACAATCATGCCAGCGCTTTTTGTCGTTCCTCTCTGTCCTCTTAACTTAAGCAACATTGTTCACTTTGTCCAACATCATCCGCCATATGGCCCTTTTCCTCCCCAATAACATTTTGGAGCTGACGAAGAGTTGGTGTTGAGGTTCCGTCACCTTCGTGCTCAAGATCTCATTCTCCTCCTCATTAAACTTGCACTTCCTCTTCCTCCTCCCCTGGGACTCTGGTTGGTCATCCTGGCTGGTACCAGGGTTACTAAGGTTTTTGTCCTGGGCGCTGCTCACTGCTGGCTTCTCCATTGCTGGTATGAGGTAAGTGTACCTTTTTTCATATAGCTGAGTATATTTTTTTTACCTCTAGGTGCACAAAGGTGACCTAGGATTGCTGGCATCTATTTTCGAGACACTAATTGGCTGAACATCACTTTTGCAGCATTAGTGTCAAATCTCCTAATGATAAGGTGCACAAAACAGCGTCCGTTTTTACAACGCTGGCTACTTCCTAAAGCCATGGTACGCTGTATTGTAAATAAGATGCAAACATGTTGTTGGAATCTGTCGCGGTGCAGCAAAAAAGCTGTGTGCCAGTTCTTTTAAATATACCCCATTGTCAGTTGACATTGTTTTCTAGACAATATTTATTTTAGATGGGAAACTCCCATAATCAACTGGAGGAGATTTTGATCTGGCTGATATTGGGTGATCCCAACATCAGGTTCATAGCCCACATGATTGAAAACAGGGTTTACTTTTTTCATATTTCTATCAAAGACCTATCAGGTCCCTTAGAAGTTGAATTGCACACCAAACCAACTGATAAAAACACCCTCCTCCATTAATCAAGCGTTCATCCTAAGTCCCAGAAAGATAATATTCCTTTGGGTCAATTGCTGCAGAGAAATTGTTCCTCTCTAAAATACTTTTAAAAACACTCAGATGTACTGAAAAAGGAAATTAAGACAGAGGATGCCCTGCACAATTGATTAATCATTCATTCAAAAGAGCAACATTTTAGAATAACGATGGCATGTTTAATAAACCAGAGAAGGATAAAAAGTTGAATAAGATATTGTTTGCATGTCAGTTTCCAGGACTTGGTAACCCAGGATGGATTAGCAAATTTAGCGGCACAAAAATTGAAATTTAGCAGCACAAATATGGAAATGTAGCGGCATTTTTGCGGCACTTTATTTTACTCATAATCATTCATTCTTACGAAATCCTGGAGGGTCTGTCATTAACTTCAGCCCCTGGGAGGTGTTTTAGCCCACAGCAGTAACAACAAAGCCCTTGCACTGGAAACAAACAGTAATTTCTTGGTGATTTACAGTTTCAATGAGAAAAGTAAGATGAGCACATCAAGATTTAAGGGAGTCGACCAATTGATGCAAAGAAAGAATTCAAAGGATGTAAAGTTCTTGGTGTATAACACCGGTTTAATGTTCCTCTGTACTGGCCAACACGTGTTTCATCGCAGGGAACAGACTGCGAATCTTCAGGGCCTCATAAGCTATGAAACGATAATGGTATTTGGCCACGTGTGGAGAATGAGCGTTGCTCGCGTAGTTGGCTGCCTCTCATCAGTGTTCAATGGAGGCCACAAACCGGGAGGAGAAGATTTAGAGCAGTAGCGCTCGAAATCTAAGACAGGCGGATACACCTGACTATCTGCATTCCCCCTCCTGTAGTTCCCGGCGCCGTTTTTCGAAAGACGGTCCAAATACACCAAGAACTTTACATCCTTTGAACTCTTTCTTTGCATCAATTGGTCGACTCCCTTAAATCTTGATGTGCTCATCTTACTTTTCTCATTGAAACTGTAAATCACCAAGAAATTACTGTTTGTTTCCAGTGCAAGGGCTTTGTTGTTACTGTGCAATTTGTGTGGATTCTTGGGGTCCCACCTTGAGCGGTTACGAGGGATTACCGCCCGCCCTTCTTTGCCTGGACTGCTGTACTCTGTAATAGTATATACCTTGCGGTTACACAGGTGTGCACCTGTTCATTTCTGGAATTTCCCCAAACCCTCCCAGTTGAATTCTAGTTTTAGCCCACAGCGACCTCACTCAGCTCAAGTTCGTCCCCGGTTGTACTCAGTGTTGCTGCTCTCCCACCATTCTATATCCATGCCTTTGTTCATGGTGTTACCTATTCTACATTAACCTGTTCTTAGGGGCATCATGATCTCACTCCTCCCTTAGAACGTGTCCTACTTTACAGCATGTGTATCTACAGCACACATGCCTCGAACGGATTGTTATTTACCCTGTAGGCATCTTTTCTTGGCATGTAGTGCTGTAGATTTACGTTCTCCTCCCTCACCCCAAAAAGTCCTGTGTAGGTTGCAGTTTACATATTTTACACGACATTCCTTGCATGGATATCACATTACTGATTCATAGTACAACTCCATTCTCACCTATCTGCTGAAAAACAATCTGGCAATGGAGTGTTTCTGGGGTGACAGTCATCTGAGGTAGAGGAACGACTTCTTGTCAGAGCCAGGCAGAGATGAGCACCACAACAATCACCGGATGGAGGCTGTTGAACCTGGTTAGGAGGGATGTTGTACCTGATGCAGTATCCAACTCAGCAATGCCTGTTGGTCGTTTCTGATGGTAAAACGTCCCGGTGCACTCAACTGCGAGAGACAGAAACCAACCCTGACCGCCTGCCATCTCAAGTGGCTAGTTTATTCCTTGCCACACCCAGCACAGTGCGCAATGGGGCGCTCTTGCCTCTGCATCCCACCTAACCAGTTAGGAGCCAGTGTTAGAAGTGGGCGGAGACGGAAGGGCACGGCGTGCCCCTACTTCTAAAAATTATGCCAGTCCGTTCCCCTACTTCTTGGTTTTGAAAGGGCGTACCGCGACTGTAGGAATAGCCACTTTGAAATGACACCTTTTGTTTGTTTGAGTGGTTCAACGTGAATATTGATGAAGGTCGGGCGCATGCTGCAACGTGAATATTGACAAGGGCCTCTGCACTGCACCCGACCTCCTCCCCTTCCCTGTTGTGTCTCGGGGCCTACAAAGTGAGACTGAAAGGGCCATCAGTGTAGCATAGCGCGAAAGCGGCTACCTCTGATGGCCCTGCTGCTGCCGTGAGACCGTGATTCACACCTCATTTGTGAGGACACTGCCTGCCTGCCCGCCCCCCTGTGACCTGTGACAAAGGATTATTTGGTGTCAAGCAGACTGACGGACGCCACCTGGGGGACTTTGTGACTTGCTGTAAATCTGCTCTTTCAATGTGTAGTGCCCTACTCAGAAGCCAGTGCAGTTGGCGGCACCACCCATGCCAGGCTCACTGCGGGCAATTAAAATTCATGGAGAGCACTATATGTAAAACAGTGCACTGGTGCCATTATATATAGAAGCGTGTACTGAAGTCACTATTATGTATAGCGGTGCACGGGAGAGAACTGCATATAAACAAGGCACAGGAGTGAGTGTTCATAAATCCGTTCACTGGAGAGCACTATATATAAAACAGTGCACTGGTGCCATTATATATAGAAGCGTGTACTGAAGTCACTATTATGTATAGCGGTGCACGGGAGAGAACTGCATATAAACAAGGCACAGGAGTGAGTGTTCATAAATCCGTTCACTGGAGAGCACTATATGTAAAACAGTGCACTGGTGCCATTATATATAGAAGCGTGTACTGAAATCACTATTATGTATAGCGGTGCACGGGAGAGAACTGCATATAAACAAGGCACAGGAGTGAGTGTTTTTACATCAGTTCAACGGAGATCGTTATATGTAAAGCAGTGAACCAGTATTATTATATATAGAACTGTGATTGGTGCACTGGAGAGCACTGTATATAAACAGGGCTCAGGAGCGAGTACCTATAAATCTGCTCACCAGAGGACGTCATATGTAAAGCAGTGTACTGGGAAGATTATATATAAAAGCAGTGTAGGAGAGGTACTGTATGTAAAGTGGTGTGCTGCCTGATTATATGTAAAACACTATTTTAGGGCCCGTCCTTCTGTTTATCTTTGCCGTTTTGCACTAGCATCGCACTGCCTTTTCTTGATCCAGATGTATCTATTACTTATTTCGTGGTTCATTATAATCGTAATATATACTGTATATATTTCTACTTGTCATGTAAAGCGCTCTGATACTCGCAAGAGTCTTGTTCGTGCTATATAAAACCTTCAAAATAAATCAAATAAATACATGTCAATAGGCCCGATTTGGGCGGGAGACGCCCAACCTTTAAAGTCAAAACCAGCTTTATTTCTGCAGCCTGCGGCTTCTGCAGAAGTCAATGGGGGAAAATAATTCTTCCGTTTATTTTAAACAAATCTCCCTCTTTACTCTTTACTCCCGATCTGCCACTGCTCTCTGTGCTGCTGGTATGGGCCAGACACTGCTGTCCTTGCCTATCTCAATCCAGACGTGCAGTTTAACCTATAATTACAGTTCAGAGGCTCTGCTGATGCCCTTTAAGTCTTTTTCATGCCCTTGCCCTATGTGCCCCATGGGCAGTTTGCAGTCTATGGATGAAATGCCAGGAAGTGAGGGTGGTGAGGGATGGCTGGATCTGGGTATACTAGAAGCAGGGTAATAAGAAATACCAGGAAGTGAGGGGGAGCTAGGGGAGGGCAGGATGTGGGTATGCTAGAAGCAGTGTAATGAGTGATGCCAGGAAGTGAGGGGGAGCAAGGGGAGGCCAGGATGTGGGTATGCTAGAAGCAGGGTAATGAGTGATGCCAGGAAGTGAGGGGGAGCGAGGGGAGGCCAGGATGTGGGTATGCTAGAAGCAGGGTAATGAGTGATGCCAGGAAGTGAGGGGGAGCAAGGGGAGGCCAGGATGTGGGTATGCTAGAAGCAGGGTAATGAGTGATGCCAGGAAGTGAGGGGGAGCGAGGGGAGGCCAGGATGTGGGTATGCTAGAAGCAGGGTAATGAGTGATGCCAGGAAGTGAGGGGGAGCGAGGGGAGGCCAGGATGTGGGTATGCTAGAAGCAGTGTAATGAGTGATGCCAGGAAGTGAGGGGGAGCAAGGGGAGGCCAGGATGTGGGTATGCTAGAAGCAGGGTAATGAGTGATGCCAGGAAGTGAGGGGGAGCGAGGGGAGGCCAGGATGTGGGTATGCTAGGGGAGGGCAGGATGTGGGTATGCTAGAAGCAGTGTAATGAGTGATGCCAGGAAGTGAGGGGGAGCAAGGGAGGCCAGGATGTGGGTATGCTAGAAGCAGGGTAATGAGTGATGCCAGGAAGTGAGGGGGAGCGAGGGGAGGCCAGGATGTGGGTATGCTAGAAACAGGGTAATGAGCGTTGCCAAGAAGTGAGGGTGGCGAGGAGAGTGCTGGGTCTGGGTATGCTAGAAGCAGGGTAATTCCAGAGAGCAAGGGAGGCGTGGAAGGGTTCAATGTGGGGATGCTAGAAGCAGGGTAAGGAGCGATGTGAGGGTGAACAATTGGGTATGCTAGAAGCAAGGTAATGGGTGATACCAGGAAGTTTGGGTGGGGAGGGTGGCTGGAGTTGGGTACTCTAAATATAGGGTAATGAGCGATGCTGGGAGGTAAGGTTGAGGGGGATTGCATGATCTGGGTATGCTAGAAGTTGGGTAATGAGGAATGCCAGGATACAGAGAGATGAAGAAAGGGCTGAATCTGGGTATGAAGAAGCTGTGAAATGAGTGGTGCTAGGAAGTAAGGGTGGAAAGAGGAGAAATGAACCATGTGAGCTAGAAGCTG
The DNA here is from genome assembly GCF_964263255.1 of Lissotriton vulgaris. NCBI lineage: Eukaryota > Metazoa > Chordata > Amphibia > Caudata > Salamandridae > Lissotriton > Lissotriton vulgaris. The sequence goes on from NC_141700.1 coordinate 492,825,457, forward strand.
GGGGAATGAATGATTCTAGGAAGTGGGGGTTCCGAAGGGAGGTCGAGATCCAACTATGGCTAGACCTAGGGTAATGAACGGTCCCGGGCAGTAAGGGTGGCGAGAGGAGGGCGGGACGTGGGTGTTCTAGAGTAGGGCAATAATAAGCGGTGCAAGGAGGTAGAGGACGAGGGAAGGGCTGAACCTGTCTATGCTAGAAGCAGGGTAATGATGTCTAAAAAGTAAGGGTAGTGAGGGGATGGTTGGATCTGGGTATGCTAGAAGTAAGGTAAGTTGGGATACCTTTAAGTAAGGTTAGCAAATAGGGTTTAACTCTAGTAATGCTATAAGCAAGGTAACTAGCAATGCCAGGAAGTAGCGATGGCACCGGAAGGGCTGAATCACTCCTAGAACTAAGGTAAAGAGCAATGCCAGGAAGTAAGGGTGGTCAGAGGAAGGCTGAACCTGGGTATCCTCCAAGTTTTGTAGTGAGTGATTCCAGAAACTAAGCAGGACGAGATGAAGGCTAGATCTAAGTTTGGTAGAAGCATGGCAAAAAACTAGAACATGAAGTAAAGGCGGTAAGGGTAGAGCTGAAGCTGGGTATGCTAGAAGCAAGGTAATGAGTGCCAGGAAGTAAGGGTGGTGATGGGAGGGCTGTATTTGGGTATGCTAGATGCATGGTAATGAGCAGTGCTAGAAAGTGAGGAGGGTGAGGGGAGAGCTGGCTCCTGACATCCAAAAAGTAAAGTAATTACTGTTACCTTAAATAGGGGTGGCAACAGAATGGTTTGATCCTGGGGTGCTAGAAGTAGGGTAAAGGACAATGCCAGGAAGTAAGGTGACAGGAGGGATATACCCTATATGCAAGGAGTTGGGTAGTTAGTGAAGCCAGAACCTAAGGGTGACGAGATGAGGGTTGGATCTAAGTATGGTAGAAGCATACTAACGACTATGCAGGGGCTAAGGGTGCAAGGGTAGGGCTGAACTTGGCTATGCCAGAAGCAGGATTTTGTTTAAAGCCCGGAAGTGAGAGTGGGAGAAAGCAAAGCTGGATCTGGGTATGTTAGAAGCGGAGTAATGTGCGATGGCAGGAATTAAAATTGGGGAGGGCTAGATCTGGGTTTGCTAGAATCAGGGTTAAGAGTGAGGCCAAGATGTAGGTTGGCAAGAGGAGGGCTCAACCCTGCTATGCCAGAAGTACGGTAATGAGCGATGTCAGGAAGTAATGGTGGCAAAGAGAGGACAGAACATGGGTATGTAAAAAGCAGGGTATTGATCGATGCCAGAATGACGGTGGGAAGGGGAGGCTCGATCTGGGGATGATACACAGGACCCTTGAGGCCAGTCCGCCTCACCCATTGGTGCCTCCATTTTGCATTGCAAACTCACCAGGGATTTGCAATGCAGGAAGTGCCAATGAAAGAAACTGCATGGCTCGGAGACAAATGGCTTATGATTCCACTTATAAGCGTATTTGGAATATTCTGTGATTGGAAACATGTCCCACATTGTAAATGAATTAAATATAAACAACTTATATATTCGCTCAAATGAACATGTTTATCAATTGTTTGAATTAAATAACGTTATAAGCTGTAACTGGTCAGTGAAATGCCAAATGCACTAAAAATTGGTATGTTTTGCTATTTTTAGCCACACCTCCGACTCCGCCCACTAATCCAATCCTCTGCTTATTCCCGCCCCCTGAGTCTCCGCCCACAGTTCCCCTACTTTTTTGTCCCCACTTCGACCACTGGGAGCATCCTGGTGCGAATCAACCGTTCAGACCAAATCCCCCAAAAGAGGTCGCTAGGTTTGTGACCACTTGTGAAGTTGAGTGTCTGCCATTATTGCAGTATTATACCTCTACTTGTACTTTGTACGCCTTGTAACTTGCACACGTCACTTTTTTCCTCCTGTAATGTACCGTTTGCTACCTCTTGTATTTTGTTTGCTTACAATTGTCACTTTTACCTCATGTAACTTAACGTTTCCTTTTGTAATTTATTCACTTGTCATTTTCATTAACGTTCCTATTGTGAAGCGCTCTGACACCTTCGGGTAAAGTCCGCGCCATAAAAAAACGCATAAAATAAATAAATAAATAAAAACAATCCAAATGCTATTGGTTTACAGTCTCTTCTCAGGCTACAGTCTGCCTTTGTCAATATTCCATCGCCTCACGCCGCCAATCTCCACTAGGGGGAGCAGTTGCACTTCACCATTAAATACTTTGTGGCAGATTTACAATTACTGGTGCATCCCTGCAAATTAGCAGGGATGCACCAGTAATTGTGCGCCGCAGCTCCACCACCCATGATGCGCCGCATTTACAATGCGGCGCACCATGGGGCCAAAATGGCCAACATGCGTCACGCATCTGTGGCGTAAAGCGACGCATTGCTGGAGTTGCGTCGCAAGCGCGACGCAGCTCCAGCAATGCTCTGGGGGGGCTTATTCTTTCAATGCTGCCTCAAGCCTTACCCCTGCTTCAAGCAGGCGCAGGGTTTTGACGCAGCATTGGCCTAAAAGTGACTGAGTGAAATCTTGTAGATTTCACTCAGCCACTTTTAGGAGGCGTTCCTGCGCAGGAACGCCCCCCCCTGCGCAGGAACGCCGCCTTCTGGCGCAGGGCTTTACAACGTGACGCATCTCCCAGATGCGTCACTTGTTAATACCCCGCACCAGGGCGCATCTTTTACGCCGCCGCTGCGTCACAAAAGTGACGCAACAGCGGCGCAAAAGAGGCGCAAGGGGCTTGTAAATCTGCCCCTTATACTTCTGGCACCGCGATGCAGGATCCGTGCACTAAAACAGCTGGTTCCTGAATGGGAGCCCCTCAGATCCTTTCTTGTACTGCCCCCCATACCCTCAGTAAAGGGTTTTGCACATGAGTCTCCGAGCACTGTAGATTGGGGTGGATCTTTCTTTAAGCCACTAGGATTATCTTATTTTGGCCGGCGCGCAAAGTTAATAGTTTTGCAACCCCTTTATCTGAGCAGTTCAATTTATGACTGCCAAAAGTTGGGCATTGAGATGAGCACAAGGGGTTGGTGTTACTAGCACTCCTTCCAGTAAGACATGGCTAGCGCTTGGAGACTTCATTAATCAAGAGATTGCATTATGGTGTTATGGTGTAAGTATCACACAATGTTCAGAAACGCAAGTATCTCTACTGGCCTCTGCCTCACGCCCAGCCCATGGAACCGGGAGTGTAAGAGTGCCATTTATCCTCCATAACTGCCCGTACAGCCCACGCCTCATCCGCATCCTGTCAACCAGAAATGCTGCCCATTGCTCTGCTGGGTGTCATCTTTCCTGTATACAGCACCTTCACCCGCTGGGATTTTCTTCCATTCAGTCGCTGTAATTGGGCATACTGTGTGTTAAACCATATAGCCTGAGCATTTATAGCCCTTCCTCCAGCCAGGCTCGGCAGGCGCTACCCTTCAATTTGGCGGGCACTTTTGTAAAAATGGCGGCATTTTTACAAAAATGTCGATTTCGGGGGCACTTTTGTAAAAATTGCGGCATTTTTACAAAAGTGCCGATTTTGCAGCAAAACGCAAAATCGCAAAATCCTGGAGGGTCTGTCTGAATATGGCTAAAGCCACAGGTATAATAGCAGTAGTGTTTGGGATCATTGATCGCAAAATGATCGAACATGATGGGGTTAAGCTTTTAGCTAATACTCTTACCAACTGTTGAAGAAATAATGTTGTTCACCTTTAACTATGCCATTGTGGTCTTGGCTATGTATGGGAAACAAGGAGAGAGTTAGGGTTGCGTCTACAGGAACATAAATCAGCCATCAAGATATCTAAAGTGAATGCCCCTTTTGAGGAACATTTTTTGCATAACTTTATTTTATTCGTTTTCATACAGGCAAGGATACATCAAGACAATCCACAAAAGCCCAGACATATCACCACCAGCCCATTCGTTCTCTCAAACGTACAATCACAGGTTAGCATGGTCATCTCCTACTATTGATGTACATGCGTAGGAAAAAGAAACCGTCTGTAAGCCATGAGTGGAAAGAGTACGCCTACAAGCATTGCGAAATCTATGCCATAGCAATACCCGCCCTCAAACTCCCCTCTCCCCCCCCCCGCCCCAACTCCCCCTCCCAACCACTCTGGAACCGGTGTGCCAGAGCGCCGTGCATAAATGGAGTAGACTTACCATCTAAGACGTATCTGCAGACTGCGGAGTTTCAGTGAGACTGAGCAAGCGGAGGTACTTGGGGCAAGTAATTTCATTGATTTTGTGTGCCAGCAATGAGAGGATAGGGCGCCATGAGGCATGGAAATAGGCTACTGAGTGTGTTAGGTTAGCTTGTATCCGTTCCTTGCCAATGATGTACCACAGTTTGTGCAACCACCCAGTTGTGGGTGGGACGAGTCTGCGTACCTCATAAGGATATAATATGATGGACCGCCACCCCTAGAGCTATTCCCATCTGTTTTCCTCGTAGGGATTTAAGCGGAAAGGTAAGTGCATTCGGTAGCCCCAAGAGAGCATAAGCAGGAAAGCGGGGTATTTCAGTTTCAAAATGGGTATCTACGTCATTAAGTACCTCCGTCCAGAACCCAGCTTCCTCCTTGCAGTGTGCCGTCTTCACCCCAGCCTCTCCAACAGGTGGAGCTGCGCTCTGAATTAATTATATGCAGACGGACGGGGGTCAAGTACCAGTATATGGCAACTTTAACCTCCGCTTCCTTACTCGCTATATTTCTGGCTGTGTGGTTTGCCCTATAATAAATTTGTTGCCATTCTTTCAAGGAGAGACTCGGGCCCAATTCTGCCTCCCAACGCCGTTGTCTGGCTGATCGCTCCTGAGGTACCGGAGGGCGTATATATACCATAAGAAACACAGGGGGTCTATTAGCTACTTATTAGAGCTATGCTATCACTACGGAGTCGCCTAGATCTCAACGTGTGTGAAAAAGGATGAAGACAAAATTAAAGACAAGTGGATACAAAGGTGAAGAAAGAAACCGATACATTATAGATTATTAATCAGTGGCTGACCAGTCCAAAAGAGTGATATAGGGTTTCCATCAAAAGAGACTTTAGTGATCAGTCATATCATCTGGCCAAACCCTGGAGTGTGAACGGCTAGTCCTCTGATCATGGGGACTAAACCACAAAGTATTGATATCTTCGGATTTGGTCCACCAAAACTGATGAAACATCCGCAATGACTGATCTATTGATGGTTTTGGAAAAAAGGTGCAACAAAACAGAAAATGTGACTTAAAATAGGATGGAGTGTCCTCCTTGTATAACTTTATTCTATGGACAAGACATGCCTCCTAATTAAAAACAGAACAGTGCAAGATGACAGTAACAAATATCTGTCTGTAAAAGGGCCAACATGTTTCTGCCTATTGGTTATCTAATCCCACGGCATTCATCAGGGCCTCTGTTCTTATACTCGTTGCACTCTTACAAGTGAAAAAAGTTACCCTCCACCATAAGGAAAATTGGATAAACTGAAAATTGGTTCAATACGGTCCAACCTGTAATAACCAAATGTTGTCACCCTCCGACTCACTCGTACTCTAGTGAATCCTGCGAAGGAAAGCACATCAAACAATAACTGTATATCTGATTGTATCGATTCTCAATACACCCTATCCACCCAAATCCACCATAAATGTGTGAAAAAAGTAATAAATTCAATGCTCACCCTGACTGATGGGTGAAGCTGCCTCACCTCACCTGGACACTGTTCAGGTCTAGGAGGCACCGCACTGATATAGGGAAGGAAAGGAGGAGATGTTGCATAATAAAGCTAAAAACATGTATCAGCCTATCACTATGTGTCAAACCCCTTGCTATATTTATTACCCTATTTATCAGAGTTTAAAACTGAGGTAAGTCAATAACAGATTCAGTGGACCTAGCAACCTAGTGTCCTAACACTCTTAGCTCTGACACCCACTGGTATAAATACCAGCAATATTCTAATCAAAAGATGTTATTTACTCATTATAATACCACCTCTGTAGTATCTTGGCAGTTAGTGGTGTCACTTACCTATCCGTCGGTACCTCAAGCTATCATCTGAGGCTTGGGGGAGGCACCGACGTGAGTGTGGATTGAGTATACATAGGCTAAGGGGGATAGTTTGTATAGTAACCCTCCGCCTAATTTGAATATTCCGTATCAACCCAATAGTCAATATCAAATGTCCTGTACTCTGTTGTATGCCCCTAATGTAGGGGGCAGTGCCTTTTTAAGTATTAAATACCCATTCATAATCAAATATTGGGATATTTTCGATAGCGCACTACTTTGCACATGCTCGGTATGCCCCCAGACTAGACACACTAAGGAGATTGATATAGGGACGAATAGACCATGGCAACTGAACAACTTCAGTAATTGCAACAGCACTAACCTGATTTACATGCTGACTTGTCCGTGTTCTATACGATATGTAGGGCTGACCACTAGGCGTGTTCGCACGAGAATACTGGAACACAAGAGTTCATTCCGATGCAAGAAAAGCCATACCAGACTTACCAAACATTTTGTAGAACAGGCACACCATGAAACAGATTTCCAATGGACAGTGTTAGAAAAACCGCACATTCCTAGTCATATAAGTGATGTGCCCCAATATCTATTCAGAAAAGAACAGCAATGGATTTACAAGTTGGAGTCAGACAAGAGAGGACTGAACGATGAGATTCCGTGGACTCTACTGTAATCCAAATGTGATCAAATAGATAGGTTGACACAGGATGAGCCAATGCGATCTGTTAATACTTGTTATATACTGATATAGAAGTCTTAGTACACCATGTGAGCGGTACAGCCATGATACACTATCAGTTCACACTTCTATATACTGCATTATGAACACGGAGAGGGTCTTGAGCACATATAGGTGGTTCGATAGTATGAGAACAAAAAGACTATTGGCCATATAGTATTACTACCATGGAATCAGTTTTGCCAAGTGCTTTTCAAGTTATTCTCTGTATATAGTAATGAATTGGTTGGTCAAAATACGCAGGCTGTGCCATTCTGTTTAGCTTAATAATTACTAACTTCTATTTGTAAGCCTATACAGTCTGCCCATTCGCGTTATTGCTATGGGACTACCAATTTGCCCCTAGTGATGTCACTGGGTAGTCCTCACCTCTTAGAACTCGCGAGATCTTGCGAGATCTCGCCACATATAGTAGCCCTTCTATTTCCCCATCTTTCGCCTATTCAGGGAGAGTTGAGGGATACACTTTGAATTACACACGCAGGGAGACCTGTTTCTTACTGTTTATGTCCCAGTACCAGCGCGACTGTTTCTAATTGTGAGCACGCATACGCCAGAACTACAATCATGGCCGCCATGACGTTTTTTGGTAGTCTTTGTGCGTATTCACGCGCGACTTCCAAATGATGATGCAAAGACTACTAAGATGGCCGCGATGATGCAGCCTTGTAGTTTCCACGTGGGATCACGTGAGATTTGAGGCGTTTTTTCGAGCGCAAAGTAGTGCGCTATCGAAAATATCCCAATTTTTGATTATGAATGGGTATTTAATACTTAAAAAGGCACTGCCCCCTACATTTGGGGCATACAACAGAGTACAGGACATTTGATATTGACTATTGGGTTGATACGGAATATCCAAATTAGGCGGAGGGTTACTATACAAACTATCCCCCTTAGCCTATGTATACTCAATCCACACTCACGTCGGTGCCTCCCCCAAGCCTCAGATGATAGCTTGAGGTACCGACGGATAGGTAGGTGACACCACTAACTGCCAAGATACTACAGAGGTGGTATTATAATGAGTAAATAACATCTTTTGATTAGAATATTGCTGGTATTTATACCAGTGGGTGTCAGAGCTAAGAGTGTTAGGACACTAGGTTGCTAGGTCCACTGAATCTGTTATTGACTTACCTCAGTTTTAAACTCTGATAAATAGGGTAATAAATATAGGAAGGGGTTTGACACATAGTGATAGGCTGATACATGTTTTTAGCTTTATTATGCGACATCTCCTCCTTTCCTTCCCTATATCAGTGCGGTGCCTCCTAGACCTGAGCAGTGTCCAGGTGAGGTGAGGCAGCTTCACCCATCAGTCAGGGTGAGCATTGAATTTATTACTTTTTTCACACATTTATGGTGGATTTGGGTGGATAGGGTGTATTGAGAATCGATACAATCAGATATACGGTTATTGTTTGATGTGCTTTCCTTCGCAGGATTCACTAGAGTACGAGTGAGTCGGAGGGTGACAACATTTGGTTATTACAGGTTGGACCGTATTGAACCAATTTTCAGTTTATCCAATTTTCCTTATGGTGGAGGGTAACTTTTTTCACTTGTAAGAGTGCAACGAGTATAAGAACAGAGCCCCTGATGAATGCCGTGGGATTAGATGCCCAATAGGCAGAAACATGTTGGCCCTTTTACAGACAGATATTTGTTACTGTCATCTTGCACTGTTCTGTTTTTAATTAGGAGGCATGTCTTGTCCATAGAATAAAGTTATACAAGGAGGACACTCCATCCTATTTTAAGTCACATTTTCTGTTTTGTTGCATCTTTTTTCCAAAGCCATCAATAGATCAGTCATTGCGGATGTTTCATCAGTTTTGGTGGACCAAATCCGAAGATATCAATACTGTGTGGTTCAGTCCCCATGATCAGAGGACTAGCCGTTCACACTCCAGGGTTTGGCCAGATGATATGACTGATCACTAAAGTCTCTTTTGACGGAAACCCTATATCACTCTTTTGGACTGGTCAGCCACTGATTAATAATCTATAATGTATCGGTTTCTTTCTTCACCTTTGTATCCACTTGTCTTTAATTTTGTCTTCATCCTTTTTCACACACGTTGAGATCTAGGCGACTCCGTAGTGATAGCATAGCTCTAATAAGTAGCTAATAGACCCCCTGTGTTTCTTATGGTATATATCAATTTGTAGCTGGGGATAAAACCAGGTACGGGTCTTTAAACTTTATATCCCTGGGACCCCCTTTAAAAGTTGTTGTATTTATCAAGTACCGGAGGGCGTAACATGAGATATAGTTCAGAGATTAGCTTGCGGTCTGATTGCTTGGACAAAAGCCACTTTTCGTAGGCCGTGAGGCGTCGGCTGACTAGAGGATGTGTGTCAGGTTGTAGCAACCAGTAGCGAAGTAGAAAATACTGAAACAGTTTGGGGCCTTTGATATCATACCAACTTGGCAAATCTGAGTAAGGGATAAACCTGTGAAGATCAAAGAGGTGTCCAGCAGATTTGCAGGTCGAGGCCTGCCACTGTGGGAAAGCATGCGACTACAGCCCTGGAGGGAATGCAGGATTATCAGATAAGGGCCTGAGGGGTGAGGGAAAGGAAGTGAGGTTCTGCTTAACTGCAACGAGTCCCACACCCGTATAATTTAACGGGCAATGGGAGATTTATTGAGATATGATAGTCTATCTGAAGTTTCAGGAAAGGTACCTTCCACAGAGAGAGCCGAGCTATCGCTCTGTCTTGGAATAGCCACCATTTTTCGGACTCAGGTCTGCTCCATTCTACGAGATAGCGAAGTTGGGCCGCTCTATAATAACTCAAGAGTTTGGGGATCCCCAACCCTCCCTCATCTGGAGGTCGGTAAGCCAGATCTCTACGTAGCCTTGGCCGTTTCCCTGCCCATACGAAATTGTGTAGTTCTTTTTGCAGTGTATGGATAAAGAGCATAGGGGGACCAACCGGTATTGTTTGAAACATATACAGTATTTTAGGCAGTATGGACATTTTTACCACTGCAACGCGGCCTAGCAGCTACAAGGGGTGTGTCCGCCACTGGCCTAGGTGTTGTGTTACTTGGGAAGTGAGGTTGGCGTAATTACGCGTGATTGTTTGGTTAGTGGAAGGTGTCAGAACGATCCCTAGGTACGGGATCTCAGGTTGGACTCGTAGGTGACCTAGCTCTAGGAGCGCACCCTCAGGGGCGTTCTCCTTAAGGCCTAGATGCAAAAGCATTGACTTCCCCACATTGACCTTGAAGCCTGAGACTTTACCAAAGTCCATCAACTCCTGCAAGAAGGCAGGTACTGAGCTCGCGGGCGAGACAAGAGTTGCTAGAATGTCGTCTGCGTATAAGCTGACTGTATGCTGTTACCCCCGAAGGGGATACCAGAAATATGTGGTTTGTCTCTGATTCGCTGCGCTAGAGGTTTGACGTACATCACAAATAGCAGAGGTGAAAGGGGACACCCCTGGCGCGTGCCCCGTCGGATGTTGTACGGCTTCGAGCTGATCCCATTAATGCATATCGTCGCCCTAGGTTGGTCATAGCAGCTTGCGACCCAGGCTCGGAAACGATTCCCTATGCCAAAGTACGCTAAAGTTTTGTCCAAGAAGCCCCAATCCACGCGATCGAAAGCTTTCTCAGCGTCGACTGAAAGTAATAGGCTTCAAGTCCCATATAGTGGGCCTTATCTATTAAGTGCATTAGCCGCTAGGTGTTGTCACTACTTTGCCTGTTAGGAATAAAGCCTGATTGGTCAGGTTCCATCATTCCTGGCAAGCGAGGGCCGAGTCTAGCAGCTAGGACCCCTGTAAAAAGCTTCAGATCGAGATTGAGCAAGATCGGACGATATGCTGCGCACTGCGTGGGATCCTTCCCAGGGTTGGGAATGATGACAATGTCCGCCTCCCGATTGTCCCCGGACCCTGAAAGGAATTAAAGAGGCGAGTTAAGATCGGGGCTATGGAATGACAAAAAGTTTTGTAAAAAAAACGCCGTGAAGCCATCCTGTCCCGGTGACTTCAAAGGTTTGAGGCGGGAGATCGCGCTGATCACTTCTTCCACTCAAATCGGGGCATCCAGCGCTGCTGCTCCCGATGCGTTTATGGCCGTTATTGCTGCCTGACTGAGGTAGGCCTCACCTGCGCGGTCAACTGTTGGATCCTTACTATAAAGAAATGCACAAAAGTCATGGAGGGTTTCCGCAATCTGTTCATCGCTGTTGACCCGCTCACCAGTTGAGGTGTGAAGGGCTGCAATATTAGAGCGTTGAGCCCGAGCTCAGAGTTTGCTCGCCAGGAGCTTCCCTGTTTTGTCCCCCCTATGTAGTATGAGTGCTTGAGCCGTAAGGCAGCGTATTCCGCTCTATCCAAATCCAAGCTGGCCAGTTCCGCTCTGGTTGCTTTCAATTGCCGCCACATCCGCGGGCCCCTGTTCGACTGTGTACCCTTTCGAGCTCTGTCACTATAGCCGCCAGCCTTCCCTCTTCTCTCTGCGGACTTTGTTGTCTGCTGCGGAGATTGCAATGAATTCTCCCCTCACCACCGCCTTAAGGGCTCCTGATAATGCCTTCACCGGAGTGTCAGTGGTGTCATTTGACGTCAGGTAGTCAGTAATGCATTTCTGCACCTTTTGGGAAATGTCCGGTCATTGTAGTAGGGACTCCCTGAGACGCCATCTGCCTTTCGGTCTGCATAGGGAGCATATGTCTAGAGTCTCTGCCACTGCATCGTGATCAGACAAAGCTGCGGGGACAATGTCAACAGTTTGGACAAGAGTGGTAAGGTTGAATGTCCATATAAAGTGGTCAAGACGGGCATATGTGTGATGTACATGGGAGTAAAATGAGTACTGCGTGCTGTGAGGGTGGCCCGCGTGCCAGATATCTATCAGTCCTCTATGTTGTAGTTAATCTTTCCCCGCACTTGTTATGGCCCCCGTTGTGCCGTATCTGTGGCCTGACCTGTCTTTCCCTGAATCTATAACTAGATTAAGGTCTCCGCCAATTAAAATCTGTCTTTCATGATAACAGAGGACTTCTGACAGGAAGTCTATGAGGAAGGACTCCTGGCCAGAATTGGGAGCATAAAGGGATCCCATGACGACAGGAGTGTCTCCCAGCCGTAACCTGTATGCCAACAGCCTCCCCTTTGTTTCTGCTAGTTTGTCACCAATCCTGCCATGAAAGTGTTGTGATAAGAGTATGGCCACCCTCCCTTTCTTATCTGATGTAGAAGAGTAAAATTGGTGGGGAAAAGCACAGGATTTCATTCTATGCCAGTCCTTTGAGAGCAGATGCGTCTCCTGTAGAAGGCATATCGAAGCCCCAGAGTTCTCCAGGTAGCTCAGAATTGACGCCTCTTGATGGGGTTGTTTAGCCCCTTCACATTAACAGTTAAAACTTGGGTCGTAAGGGCGGAAATGGTGTAGAACTAAGTGTGTCTCAATGCAATATTAAAGACCGTAGGCCAGGGGAAGCTTATTCCAAAAAAGAAACTCCCAACTATACCAACTCCCTATTGTGGACGATACCTGAATTGTGTCTGCTCCTATGTTGCACACCGGTTACCCCCCTCCCAGAACCCAACCGCCTCCCGCCCATCCCTCTCCCCACCCACCCACCATCCTAACCCCAAAAAACCAAACCCATGGCATTCTGCTGCACACATAGAAAGAGTAATTTGTCTAGATTGATTGATTTTGTGCAGGAAAGTGTCCCTTCCTGCACAACATCAATCAGCTCCGCAAAGCAGGCACAGCTCGCGTAGGGGAAAAAGACAGGAATGCGACCTATCTTATTGATAGGGTGCATTCCTGCCCTTTTGTTTTGCCGCAGGGCAGCGCAGAAAGATTCCTTGCAGCGCTGTCCAGCACCAAAACCTCTTAAATGGTACCCCAAGTGTATTTGCGCCATTTTAAAGACCAGCTAATTTCTGATGTTAAAAAACTGCCTCTAATGGGCTATAGCACAGATTTATTTTTTTTAGAAACACACAAGGAAATTCTTGTTAATATGAAGTTTTGTGTTTTGCAGGAGTTTTTATGCAGGAAACCTTTCCTTGGATCTCATGTTCGGTCAGTCACGCTAACAGAAGTGCTGCCATGAAAAAATCACATTAATGCCAAAAAATGCTGCTAACTGCACTTTGGGCAAATTGTAAATATAGAGATTTTTAAAAGCTGCCATAACGTCAAAAAATTGATGGTATGGTGGTGTTAAATCCTAGTAAATATGCACCTTAGAGATCAATCGTTCATATCCAAATTGAATACAGTGAGAAATGGTTTAAATTCAAGAGAGGACTGCAAAACTCATTAAATAAAAAGTAGTCCCCCCTGGACATTTATGTGTTCACTATATTATGTAAAGTGGTTACAGTTATATTGATGTTTCTGCTGATAGGTACTCACCTTAGACATCGATTTACCTACAACATATATACATCACATTTTGGACAAAGATGGATTTCAGTATGAGCGTGATTAGAGGCTCTAGGTTGGAGATGTTTATTCCAGCAGGAACAGAATGTGCAGAGCGGTAGCACTCTCTGAGCGAGTCTCGAGTGTTACACTTGTAAAGTTGAGAAGTATGTCTGTGCATTGAACTCACAGCACCCTTTGACAGTCGCGGCCGGCATGACTCGTGGGTGGAGGGGCGGGGAGTCGTTTGGGTAAAGGGGCCCCGCAGGGGGAGTTTAATTTAAAATAAAAATATATAATTTTTTATTAAAAGTTAACTTACCTTCGCCCGCCCGGTCCCTCGTCGTTTCTGCTCCTCTCCTGCCAGGAACAGGAAGCAGGCAGCCTCCCTTCCCTCCCCTAAGCCAATCACAACACTGCAATGGCAGCGTTGTGAATGGTCGGGACGCCGACTAGCCAGGCGCCTATGGGAAGCCATTTTTTCCATGTAGGCTGAAAAGGCAGAGTGCCCATGACTGGTTTAGTCGGCCCCAGAGGGCTGACCAAATAGTCAGTGCCCTCAGCAATGGCAAGTTACTCTTCCCCTGCCCTAGAGCAGACCCGCCCACCCACATGCCCCCAACAAAACCATTCTGCTTCCTCGCAGTGCAAGAAGCAGAAACTTAAAATGGTAGTTTTACCATTTTATGTTTCTGCTTCTCGCAGTGCAAGAAAGCAGTGGGGTGACGTTTCTCTGCCCTAGTGGAGGAGCCGGCCCTGGCCTTTGAGTTAGCACAGAGTATTCCATTTTAAACAAGCATTTGCAATCTAATAGATCTCGCATTAGGAAAGTTTGAGCTATTTGTCTTGTAAATGACAATTTTTTTATTTATGTGTCGGTTTTAAAAATAGCGAAATTAATAGCTTTGTCATTTACAATGCCAATACTTTTAACTTTTGCAAATGTGACACCTATAGCATTTGTAATGCAACATGTTTTGTATTTACGTGACTTAGATGTATTGATATTACAAATAACAATGGCTTTTAAGTTTTTTAAAATAATTAATACTTAAATAAAAGTTATTGTAATTTATAATGACAATAGCTTAAAATTTGTAAATAACTTTTGTGAAGATTATGTTCAGTGTATTTTATTGTGACGAAAATCCAAGAACAGAAGTGAAATATTAACATCTTTTTGTGACATTTGCAATAAAGCTTTAAACATTGAGAGAACATATTTGAACCAGTTGTTGAATGGTTGCACAGATTGATATTGTGGTGGCGCTGAGTGATGTTGTGCTGGCGACGAGTGATGCTGTGGTGTTCAGTGATGCTGTGGTAGCGCATAGTGATGTTGTGGTGCCCCTGAGAGATGCTGTGGTGCCCCTGGGTGATGCTGTGGTGGTGCGATAGATAGATTGAGGGCGATAGATAGCTAGAGAGAGGGCGAAAAATAGAGTGAGGGCGAAAGATAGAGTGAGGGCAATAGATAGAGTGAGGGCAATAGATAGAGTGAGAGCAACAGATAGATAGATAGAGTGAGGGCGATAGATAGATAGATAGACTGAAGGCGATAGATAGATGTGTGCGGTTGTGTGTGTGTGTGCTTGTGTGTGTGTGTGTGGTTGTGTGTGTGTGATTGTGTGTGTGGTTGTGTGTGTGGTTGTGTGTGTGTGGTTGTGTATGTCTGGTTGTGTGTGGTTGTGTGTGTGGTTGTGTGTGGTTGTATGTGAGTGTGGTTGGGTGTGATTGTGGGTGTGGTTGTGTGTGGTTGGGTGTGTGGTTGTGTGTTGTTTTGTGTATGTGTATGGTTGTGTGTTTGTGTGTGGTTGTATGTGTGGCTGTGGCTGTGGTTGTGGTTGTGTGTGTGGTTGGGTGTGTGTTGGAACCGGCCTCGTGGCGTGGTCCCACTCCTCCCGCATGGCGGGCCCTGGACGACATCGCCCCTGTCCCTCGGGCTGAAGACACCCCCTCCAACCTTCACGAGAGCCGCCACTCCTGGCGACCCCGGCTCTTCCCCCACCAGAACATGGCGACCCCTACTCGCCCCACGCTGCTGGTCCGATCCCTATCCTGGGCCACCCTCTCAGGCCCGACTCCATCTTGGGCCTTCCCCGTCCGGGCCCCGTGGCCTCGGCCCGACCTCGACCGTGGCCCCAACAAAGCCCCGACATCGAGGCACCAAGATCCGACCAGGTGGTAAAACGGCCACTTGACGGATCAAGGAGGAGGGGAGTTTTGATGGCCCTCCAGCCGTCCCCGGACGCCTGGTTTCGATCGTCCTCCGGCCTCCCTGGGTGCTGGCTCCACCCTCCTGATGGGTGTCTGGACACTCTCATCCCGGCCCCTCTGACCCCCAGGAGTGAGGGTCCGGACATCAAAGGACTCCAGACCTATATCTGGGGCAGCCCTGGAATGGGTCGGTAGTTGTATCCTGGAGTCGAGAGACCCGAGACAAACTCACCTACTTCGAACCCTGAAACACTCTTGGAGCCCTGCTGGCACTGCCGCGGCCCAACCTCGCTGAAACCATCCTTGGAGCCCTGCTGGCGCTGCCGCGGCCCAACCTCGCTGAAACCATCTTTGGAGCCCTGCTGGCCCTTCCGCGGCCCGACCTCGTTGAAACCATCTTTGGAGCCCTGCTGGCGCTGCCGCGGCCCAACCTCGCTGAAACCATCTTTGGAGCCCTGCTGGCACTGCCGCGGCCCGACCTCGCTGAAACCATCTTTGGAGCCCTGCTGGCGCTGCCGCGGCCCAACCTCGCTGAAACCATCTTCGGAGCTCTGCTGGCGCTGCCGCGGCCCAACCCTGAGGAAGCCCCCAGTTCGAGGATTGAGAGCTGAGCGTAGGGTATCCCTGTACCAGGCTGGTACCAAGACTGTCCCGCTACCCACTTCCCGCAGTTACTAAAGACCTTAAGGATCCCTCGATCCATTTATACTGTATTGCTGAGATAACCTGCCTTGATTGCTGATAAAGACGTTAAGACCTATCCTTGTGTGGTGTCCATCTGTAGTGGTGTGAGTGCTCGCCTGTACGATCCTAGGAGAGGAACCTCACCAGGAGGCCTCTCGACCGCGCTCGGCCAGTTCTAGAAGGCGAGGTGGGTCTCGGGGTGGTCGGTCAGACAGCCTCTGCCTCCCCCCTAAGATCGCCTTTCTAACATTGGTGGCAGGCGGTGCGATCCGAGCCAACGCAGAGAGTGATTCACCCACTACTGACAGAAACACACTACGACCATGACTACCAAGGAAACCAGACCGACAGCCAAGTTCCAGATGGAACGGTTGGAAGACTACAACCACAAAGAATTGAAACAATTCTGCAAGGACCTGGGCATCGCTACCACTGGGCTAAACACCAAGGACGATTTCAAGCAGGCCCTGCAAACATGGGTAGACACAGGAGCGATGCCACCTCAGAACGAAGATATCACGATCCCAGATATGCACCCGGAAGTCATCACAACTCCAGCGGAGGAAAGAAATACCAACCTAAACACGGGCTTCTCCCACGAAGACGCCTGAGAGGGAGAAAAGAGCCTCATCCTCCTCGACCTCTCCGCAGCCTTCGACACAGTCTGCCATAGCACTCTCCTACAGCGCCTCAATAACATCGGGATCCAAGGAAAAGCACTGGAATGGATCACCTCATTCCTCACGGAAGAACCCAGAGAGTCCGCCTCCCGCCATTCAAGTCCGAGGCCACTGAAGTCATCTGCGGCGTACCCCAAGGTTCCTCACTCAGCCCCACCCTCTTCAACGTATACATGAGCCCCCTCGCAACAATCGCTCGCCAACACAACCTCAACATCATCTCCTATGCAGACGACACCCAACTGATCCTATCACTCACCAAAGACCCCAACACCGCCAAAACCAACCTACATGAAGGCATGAAAGAAGTAGCAGAGTGGATGAAGCACAGCCGTCTGAAACTGAACTCAGACAAAACAGAAGTCCTTATCTTAGGCACTTCCCCCTCCGCTTGGGATGACTCTTGGTGGCCAGAGGCCCTTGGAAAAGCACCCATCCCGACGGACCATGCACGAAACCTGGGCGTCATCCTGGACTCCTCTCTCTCGATGAACAGACAAGTCAACGCAGTCTCATCTTCATGCTTCAACATCCTCCGCATGCTCAAAAAAACATTTCGCTGGATCCCCACCGAAACCAGAAAGACAGTCACCCATGCACTGGTTACAAGTCGCCTGGACTACGGAAACACCCTATACGCGGGTATCACCGCAAAACTCCAGAAAAAGCTCCAACGCATCCAGAACGCATCAGCCAGACTCATACTAGACATCCCACGCAAAGACCATATCTCTAGCCACCTGAAAAACCTCCACTGGCTCCCCGTCAATAAGAGGATTACTTTCCGACTCCTAACCCACGCACACAAAGCACTCTACGAACTTGGACCCGAATGCCTCAACACACGACTTTCCTTCTACACCCCCCCTCGCCAGCTTCGATCTTCCAACCAAGCCCTTGCTACCATTCCTCGCATCAATAAATCCACCATGGGAGGTAGATCCTTCTCCTACCTCGCAGCTAAAACCTGGAACTCTCTCCCCACCCACCTACGTCTCACACAGAACCACCTAGCATTCAGAAAGCAACTTAAAACCTGGATATTCGACAAGTAACTCCCTCCCCCTCCTCAAGCGCCTTGAGACCCTCTGGGTATGTAGCGCGCTATATAAATGTTTGACTTGACTTGACTTGACTTGGCTCCACGAATTGGAGCTGGCCCGACTCCGTCTGGATGGAGAACTACAGCTGGCTGAGAAAAAGATAGCCCTTGAGCAATTACGGCTGCAAGGGGACCTAGAGGAGAAACGAAGGCAGAGGGACTTAGAGGAGAAGAGACTCGCGTACGAGCACAAGCGTGGTTTAAAAGAACTTGAGATCAAGGCCAAAAACGGGGAGACCAGCGCCTCCGGGAACCGGGGCCAACCTCCTCCTGCAGACACCAAGGTCCACATCCCCAAGGACGTCGTCAGAGAGTACTATAAAAACGACGACATCCAACAATGGTTTAAGGCCTACGAGGTAGCCATGACCTCGCACCGGGTGCCGCAAAAAGACTGGGGTGCCGGGTTGTGCGGGAGGTTTGTCAACGAGGGGAGAGACGCCCTGCTACAGCTCCCCAACGCCGAGATGACCTCTTATGAACTCATGAAAGCCGCCCTCCTTACTCGCTATGGACTCACCCCCGAGATGTACCGGCAGCGATTCCGAGATTGTAAGAGAATCCCCGGTACTACCTGGGTGGAGTATGTGAACTTCTATAGTAGAGCCTTAGAGGGGTGGATCAAAGGCAGCCAAGTCACCACCTACGAGCAGCTGTTCAACCTCATTGTATGGGAGCACCTCTCCAACAACTGTTTTGTCGAACTCAGGCAGCATCTCCTCGACAGCAAACTGACCGAGCCACGTAAACTCGCCATCGAAGCTGATTGATTGGAGAGCACCCGGGTCCCCCGGAACTCGATGGGAGACCAAGGCCGAGCTCACCAGAGGTCCCACCATCAGCGAGGCGGCGGAGGAGGCCAGAGCCGGAACAGGGATGCCAGCGGTGCCTCCCCCGAACAACACTTCGCCCTCCCTGGCCAGAAGAGGCCCCCCCCCCAGCACGGCCAGGGCCCTGCTCGAACGTCATCTGCCACAAATGCCAGCGACCCGGTCATTATGCCAATGACCCCAACTGCCCAATGAACCAGCGATCCAGCACCACCGGTCCGCCAAACCGCCAGATCACGGCCGCCTCCCTGGGAGAGGAAAGGGGTGAAGAAGAGAACTATGACGAAGACCAGACCAAGTGGGAGCCCGCCGCCATGTCCCTGGTATGTCTGGGCGAAAGAAACATGGTCCCCCGGGCCCCGATCCCAGCCAACACTCAGAAGTACAGCCAGTGGGTCACCATTAATGGACACCGGGCCGAAGCCCTCCGCGACACGGGAGCCAGCGTGACGGCCGTCCGTTGCCACCTGGTGACCTCCGACCAAATCATACCCAATGTACTGTGCCCAGTACGGTCTGCGGACAATTCCGAGAGCCTGTGCCAGATGGCCCGCATCCCCTTTGAGTGGGGGGAGTGTCGGGCATTCTGAAAGTGACCGTCCGGGACGATGCCCCTGTAGACTGCCTCCTCGGGAACGACCTGGAGAGTTCCCCCTGGTCCGACGTCGAGCGGAGAGATCATCTGGGGATGCTAGGCCTCCCTGAGTGGGTCTGCGCGACAACCCGATCCATGGCCGCCCGAGCCACCAACCCAACGGAAGAACCAGAGTGGCCCGAGCCTCCACCGTCCGCCATCTCCGAAGACACCGACCCTGAGCCCGGTCCACTGGGGCCCAGCCGTGAAGAAATTGCCCCGCTCAGCGACCTCCCGGAACTGGCCCAATGGCGCCAAGAAGGTGGCCCCACACGAGAGCAGTTCCGTCAAGAACAGAAAACGTGTCCCTCCCTCGAGGGGATCCGACAGCAAGCCGCCGCTCAAAGCACCGGAGACCCCTCGGGGTCCCACTGGGTCTATTGGGACAACGATCTCCTCTACAGTGAGCAGAAGATTGCCGAGCTGGGGGCCAGCCGGGTACTGGTGGTCCCCCTCTGGTTCAGAGACTTCCTCCTGAATCTGGCACACGATGCGCCCCTCGCCGGGCACCTGGGGCAGGACAAGGCGTACAGTCGCCTGGTGACCCATTTCTACTGGCCCAAGATGAGGAATGATGTAAGCAATCACTGCCGGACTTGCCCCACCTGCCAAGCCAGTGGGAAGAGCGGCGG
The DNA here is from genome assembly GCF_964263255.1 of Lissotriton vulgaris. Classification (NCBI taxonomy): domain Eukaryota; kingdom Metazoa; phylum Chordata; class Amphibia; order Caudata; family Salamandridae; genus Lissotriton; species Lissotriton vulgaris. The sequence goes on from NC_141700.1 coordinate 492,845,411, forward strand.
AAAGCTCAAGGTCCCCCTGCAACCATTTCCAGTCATCAACACTCCCTTCGAGCGGGTGGGGATCGACATTGTGGGACCCCTGGAACCCCGAACATCTCAAGGACACCGTTTCATCCTCGTCCTTGTTGACCATGCCACCCGTTATCCCAAAGCCATCCCTCTCCGGACCGTGACGGCTCCCGTGGTGGGCCGGGCGCTGATGGGGATCTTCTCCCGGGTGGGCTTCCCCCGAGAGGTTGTCAGTGACCGGGGTACGAACTTCATTTCCCGCTACATGAAGTCCCTGTGGCAACAATGCGGGGTCACGTACAAATTTACGACCCCCTATCATCCCCAAGGGAACGGACTGGTGGAACGCTTCAATCGAACCCTCAAGGGGATGATCATGGGCCTGGAAGAGCCCTTATGACGCCAATGGGATGTGTTGCTGCCCTGCCTCCTCTTCGCCAATCGGGAAGTCCCTCAGAAGTCCCTGGGGTTCAGCCCCTTCGAACTATTGTACGGGCACCCCGTCCGGGGTCCCCTAAGCCTGGTCAAAGAAGGCTGGGAGGTGACCACCCAAGATGCTCCCCCCGACGTATACCGGTACCTCCTGACCCTCCGAAACCAGACTCGGCGGTTCCGGGAACTTGCCAAAAACAACCTCGAGGCCAGCCAAGAAGACATGAAACGCTGGTATGATCAAAACGCCTCTTCCATTGAGTTGGAGCCGGGCCAACAGGTATGGGTCATGTCCCCGGTCGAACCCTGTGCCCTCCAGGACAAGTGGACTAGGCCCTTCAAAGTGGTGGAGCACAAGAGCCCTGTCACATACAAGGTGGACATGGAGTCCCCCAGGAACCCCCTCTGGGTCTCCACGCCAACAGGCTCAAACCTCACTTTGTCCGATCGGAACTTAGCCTCCTGATGGCTACAGACAGTGGGGCCAAAGACGACTCCGAGCCCCTACCGGACCTCCTGAACGCCTCCGAGAAAGACGGCTCAGTGGAGGGAGTCAACCTCTCCTCCGCCCTGACCCGAGAACAACGCCGAGACTGCCAAGAGCTGTTGGGACAATTTGCAGACTTGTTTTCTCTCACCCCCGGAGTCACCCCGTGGTGCGTCCACGATGTCGACACCGGAGACAGCCCGCTTGTGCGGCACCGGGCCTACCGAGTTCCCGATCGAGTTCGGACCTGCATTCAATCCGAAGTGTCCAAGATGCTGGCTCTGGGGGTGGTCGAACCCTCTGACAGTCCGTGGGCCAGTCCTGTAGTCCTGGTCCCCAAGGCCGCCGCCCCTGGCACTGCTCCCAAACTAAGGTTTTGTGTAGACTACCAGGGATTGAACGCCGTCACCCGGACGGACGCCCACCCCATTCCCCGGGCTGATGAACTGATCGACCGCCTGGGGGCGGCCCGCTACCTAAGCACCTTCGACCTAACCTCCTGCTCCTGGCAAATCGGACTCACACCAGGCGCCCAATAGCGCTCCGCTTTCTCAACCCCCGATGGCCACTACCACTTCAGGGTGATGCCCTTCGGGATGAAAAACGCCCGCAACGTTCCAGAGACTGGTAAATAAGGTGCTGGCGGGGCTACAAGAGTTCAGCGCCGCATATCTGGATGATATCGCGGTGTACAGCCTCCACTGGGCGGAACACCTCCAACACCTCCGGGAGGTCTTGGCGGCCCTCCGCCGGGCCGGATTGACCATAAAAGTAAGCAAATGCCAGATCGGCCAAGGTTCCGTGACCTATCTGGGACACCAAGTGGGGAGCGGCCAGGTGGCCCCCCTCCAACCCAAGATCAACGCCATCCTGGCCTGGGAGCACGCGGTCACCCAGACAGCAGTCCGAGCCTTTTTGGGGCTCACTGGGTATTACTGGCGTTTTGTAAAGTATTATGGCAGTATTGTGAGCCCCCTCACTGAACTCACTTCCAAGAAGCAGCCACAGAAGGTACACTGGACACCCGAGTGTCAGGCCGCATTTGAGACCCTAAAGACAGCGATGTGTACCGCCCCCGTGCTACAAGCCCCCGATTACAGCCGGGAATTTGTAGTCCAAACAGATGCCTCCGAGCATGGTGTCGGGGCAGTCCTGTCCCAAATCAACGCCGAAGGAATTGATCAGCCGGTGGCCTTCATCAGCCGGCGTTGGCTGGCCTGAGAGCAGCGCTGGAGCACCATTGAACGAGAGGCCTTCGCCGTGGTGTGGGCCCTCAAGAAACTCCGACCTTACCTCTTCGGCACCCATTTCCGGGTGCAAACTGACCACCGGCCCCTGCGGTGGTTGATAAAGATGCAAGGGGAGAACCAGAAGTTGCTACGTTGGTCCATCTCCCTACAAGGGATGGACTTCACTGTGGAGCATCTCCCCAGCAGCGACCACGCCAACGCCGACGGCCTGTCCCGCTTCTTCCGCCTCGGCGAGGAGAACCCCCAAGAAGATGGGTGACTCTCCCTGCCTTCAGCTGGGGGGGACGTGAGTTGGAACCGGCCTCGTGGCGTGGTCCCACTCCTCCCGCATGGCGGGCCCTGGACGACATCGCGCCTGTCCCTCGGGCTGAAGACACCCCCTCCAACCTTCACGAGAGCCACCACTCCTGGCGACCCCGGTTCTTCCCCCACCAGAACATGGCGACCCCTACTCGCCCCACGCTGCTGGTCCGATCCCTATCCTGGGCCACCCTCTCAGGCCCGACTCCATCTTGGGCCTTCCCCGTCCGGGCCCCGTGGCCTCGGCCCGACCTCGGCCATGGCCCCAACAAAGCCCCGACATCGAGGCACCAAGATCCGACCAGGTGGTAAAACGGCCACTTGACGGATCAAGGAGGAGGGGAATTTCGATGGCCCTCCAGCCGTCCCCGGACGCCTGGTTTCGATCGCCCTCCGGCCTCCCTGGGCGCTGGCTCCACCCTCCTGCTGGGTGTCTGGACACTCTCATCCCGGCCCCTCTGACCCCCAGGTGCGAGGGTCCGGACATCAAAGGACTCCAGACCTATATCTGGGGCAGACCTGGAATGGGTCGGTAGTTGTATCCTGGAGTCGAGAGACCCGAGACGAACTCACCTACTTCGAACCCTGAAACCCTCTTGGAGCCCTGCTGGCGCTGCCGCGGCCCAACCTCGCTGAAACCATCCTTGGAGCCCTGCTGGCGCTGCCGCGGCCCAACCTCGCTGAAACCATCCTTGGAGCCCTGCTGGCGCTGCCACGGCCCAACCTCGCTGAAACCATCTTTGGAGCCCTGCTGGCGCTGCCGCGGCCCGACCTCGCTGAAACCATCTTTGGAGCCCTGCTGGCGCTGCCGTGGCCCAACCTCGCTGAAACCATCTTTGGAGCCCTGCTGGCGCTGCCGCGGCCCGACCTCGCTGAAACCATCTTTGGAGCCTTGCTGGCGCTGCCGCGGCCCAACCTCGCTGAAACCATCTTCGGAGCCCTGCTGGCGCTGCTGCGGCCCGACCCTGAGGAACCCCCCAGCTCGAGGATTGAGAGCTGAGCATAGGGTATCCCTGTACCAGGCTGGTACCAAGACTGTCCCGCTACCCCTTTCCTGCAGGTACTAAAGACCTTAAGGATCCCTCGATCTATTTGTACTGTATTGCTGAGATAACCTGCCTTGATTGCTGATAAAGACGTTAAGACCTATCCTTGTGTGGTGTCCATCTGTAGTGGTGTGAATGCTCGCCTGTACGATCCTAGGAGAGGAACCTCGCCAGGAGGCCTCTCGACCGTGCTCGGCCAGTTCTAGAAGGAGAGGTGGGTCTCGGGGTGGTCAGCCAGACAGCCTCTGCCTCCCCCCTAAGATCGCCTTGCTAACAGTGGGGTTGTTCGTGTGTGGTTGTGTGAGTGATTGTGTTTGTGGTTGTGTGTATGGTGTGGATATTTGTGGGTGTATGTGGTTGTGTGTGTGGTTGTGCATGTGGTTGTGTGTGTGGTTGTGTGTGGTTGTGTGTGTGGTTGTGTGTGGTTGTGTGTTGTTGTGGGTGTGGTTGTGTGTGTGTGTGGTTGTGTGTGTGGTGATGTGTGTGTGTGTGTGTGGGTATGTGTGTGGGGTTGTGTGTGTGGTTGTGTGTGGTTGTGTGTGTGTGTGGTTGTGTGTGTGTGTGTGTGTGTGGTTGTGTGTGTGTGGTGATGTGTGTGTTTGTGTGTGTGGGGTTGTATGTGTGGTTGTGTGTGTGGGTGGGTGAGTGGTTGTGTGTGTGATTGTGTGTGTGGTGTGGCTGTGTGTGTGTGGTTGTATGTGTGTGTGCAGTTAGAGAAGGATGTATGTGGAAGAGAGCAGCAGATCAGCACAGCAGAAGAGAACAGGGAGTTAAAGAAGGAGGCGGGTGGAAGAGAGCAGCAGATCAGCACAGGAGAAGAGAACAGGGAGTTAGAGAAGGAGGCGGTGGAAGGGAACAGCATATCAGCACGGGAGAAGAGAACAGGGAGTTGGAGAAGGGGGTGGGGTGGAAGAGAGCAGCAGATCAGCATGGGAGAACAGAACAGGAAGTTAAAGAAGGAGGCGGGTGGAAGAGAGCAGCAGATCAGCACAGGAGAAGAGAAGAGAACAGGGAGTTAAAGAATGAGGTGGGGTGGAAGAGAGCAGCAGATCAGCACAGGAGAAGAGAACAGGGAGTTAAAGAAGGAAGCGGTGGAAGAGAACAGCAGAACAGCAGGGCAGAAAAGAACAGGAAGTTAAAGAAGGAGGCGGATGGAAGAGAGCAGCAGATCAGCACGTGAGAAGAGACCAGGGAGCTAAAGAAGGAGGCGGGTGGAAGAGAACAGCAGATCGGCACAGGAGAAGAGAACAGGGAGTTAGAGAAAGAGGCGGGTGGAAGAGAATAGCAGATTGGCACAGGAGAAGAGAACAGGGAGTTAAAGAAGGAGGCGGGTGGAAGAGAGCAGCAGATAAGCACAGGAGAAGAGAACAGGGAGTTAAAGAAGGAGGTGGAGTGGAAGAGAGCAGCAGATCAGCACAGGACAAGAGAACAGGGAGTTAAAGAAGGAGGCGGGTGGAAGAGAACAGCAGATCAGCACAGGAGAAGAGAAGAGAACTGGGAGCTAGAGAAGGAGGCAGTGGAAGAGAGCAACAGATCAGTACGGGAGAAGAGAAGAGAACAGGGAATTAGAGGAGGAGGTGGGTGGAAGAGAGCAGCAGATCAGCAGAGCAAAAGAGAACAGGGAGTTAAAGAAGGAGACGGGTGGAAGAGAGCAGCAGATCAGCACAGGAGAAGAGAACAGAGAGTTAAAGAAGGAGGCGGGTGGAAGAGAGCAGCAGATCAGCACAGGAGAAGGGAACAGGGAGTTAAAGAAGAAGGCGGGTGGAGGAGAACAGCAGATTAGCACAGGAGAAGAAAACAGGGAGTTAAAGAAGGAGGTGGGGGGGGCGTGCCTACGGCGGCGATCATGGGGGACGCAGCCTAAACGAGCTCCGTCCCGCCGATCACTTATCCTGCGAAAATCCTGTGTCTCCCCAACCCTGAGACGCCCTAACCGGATGATTTGGCAATCTGAACCGGCCACAGTGTCCTGGCTGTAATTTGGTGTCTGGAGTTGACCGCTGGTCGGAGATCCGGGCGCCGGCGAGGTGCGACCTGCCACACGTGGAGAGCCGGGGCCTTGAGTTTCGAGCCGCCGGCCGGAAGTGGGTCGTGGCCGGCGAGGCAGAGGAGAGGGAGGCGGTCCAGGCCCTCCGGTGCCCGCACCTGTGCTGTGTGATGCAAGACGCGGCGGGGGAGGGTCCCATGGCCGGACAGCGTGGCGGAACCACCCCGACTTCCCCCTTCAGGTGTGGAGTAGTGGAGACGGAGGTCGCACGGACCCTACTCGGCGGTCGGGTCGGACCGAGGGGACGCTGTTGGCCGGAGGGCGCGGCGGGGCACCCCCGTTCCACCTCACACTCTATTGGAGTTCTTTCCTTGGTGCCGCTTCCCTGAGGGGGTTCGGCCGGGTCTGGCCGCACAGCCTAGACGGCTCTGGCCTTGCTACACGACGAGGCGATTGGCGCGGCCTTGGCGTCCACCATCGTGCGCCTGGTGGCCGAACTCACGGACCTAGGATCACATCTCTACTCCCCTGTCGGCGCTCCCGCAACGCCCTGGACTTGTGGCCTACACCAACATGACGAGGGGAAGCAATAGTGGAGACAACTCGAAGCAAGGCCCAATCGACAAATTCACTGGGCCGACCGGGAGTGCAGGAACGGTCGGGAACACCTCAACATTGGGCCCTGATAACGCTGCCCTCATGGCGGCGATCACTCAGTCAAGGGACATGTTGGACGCAAAAATCAGGGCGGTTGGCGCTGATGTTACGCTATTGTGCCAGGACTTGCGCAACGCGGTGGCTCGCATTACTGTAGTAAGTAGTAAATATTACTTTTATTTGATTTCATTAAAAATCATAAAAGCATGAGAAAAACACATCTTACATAATAATTAGCTAATTTTAAAAATCTATGAAATATAGACGAGTAAAACCAATGTCCTTTCGTAAGCTTTGGTCACTGCGACAGTTTAAGCGATAACCATATAAGAAGTTCATTGCAGTTCGGTGTGAAAAGAGCAGTACTTGATACCTGTGCAGATAGGCATTTACCGGTCAGTCATATGCCTTTGCCATGTGGACTATTGTCTTTTTTGTCCAGTTCTTTAGCTGCTATTTTCCAAAAGGTGATCGCTCGACATGACAGCTGGATTGACAGTCCACCAAGGCATTGTATCACTGCAGCTCTGCACGATCTCAATTGGTGCTTCCTGAAAATCTCCCGAAGAATTGTTTTACGATGTTCCAGTAGTGCAGGGCAGATGCATAAGAGGTGTAATAACGACTCTTCTCCTTGATCACACAGGCGACATTCTCTCGTGGGCCATGTAAACTTCCATTTCGGGGTTAAATCATTTATAGGGAACGAACTCAACCGCAGCAGCGTCAAGTAGTGCTTTTTGTGATGCAGGAAGTGTTCGGACAAGTACGGTTGGGGTTTCAAAAACTGGTATGATTGAATCACTGCCCATGCGTGTTTTTTCTTAGCTAAGGCAATTTTGTCCGTTACTAGCGAAGTTCGTTTTATTGCGCTGTTCACCATGTTTTTGAACCCTGAATATGACGTTGTTGTGTGCCATGCCTCTTCAAGATGTAAATCAGCGAGTGATTCTTTTAGGATTGATGCAATGGAATTTTTTTGCCTCGCCTGATTTTCAATTTCTTCCCAACAGCAGTGGGCTAAAGTGTCGTCTTCCGCTTGCCTCATCCGCCAGTAATATTTAACCATCGCCCCTTGTCTTGCTGGTTTCTGATTTTTCAGTCCATATTCCAGTCGGACTTGCGCCTGAGAAATATGTCGAAGAATTAAAAAGAGGCACTTGAAGAAACTCGATTGGGCTAGATTTAAGGCGGCTGCATCTTTGGTGTTCAAAATTTCCGACCCATATGATATTGAGGGTAAAAATTTGGCTGCGATTATCTTAAGCAACTGGCCTGTTGGACTACCTTTTAGCTTCTTCTGTAAAAATTTGAAGGCGTACAGGAGTTGTTTTGCTTTGGTATTCCCTTGGTCCAAATGTAGCTTGTATTTAAGTGAGTGGTCAAGTTGGAACCCCAGGTATTTGTATGAGTCCACCTGGGATATTGTTTTTTCCTCCAGTTTCCAGATGAATTTTCCTTTTGACCCTTTTTTGTAGTGATTGCTGAAGCATAATAAATTTGTTTTCTTAAGGTTTATTATTAGTTGAGCAGAGGTGATATAAGATCCTAGTTGTGACAATGAGCGCTGCAGGCCTATTGGTGTTTGTGCTAGGAGCACAATATCATCTGCGTATTGAAGGCTCCTGATCGGTGTTTTGCCTAATTTAGGTGGGTCGATTTGCACTTGTTGGAGGCACTTCTCAAGATCAGCTGTGTAGATGTTAAATAGACAGGGGGCCAACACACACCCCTGTTTTAGACCGTTTGATGTTGTGATCTTGTTTGTTATAGTGCGGCCATCTCCTTTCCTTATCTGCACCCACGTGTTTGAGTAAAGATTGATTATTGCCTCCAAAAGTTTGGATGGTGCCCCCCAGGTTTGCATTTTGGCCCACAGCTTCTTTCTCGGGACCTTGTCGAACGCTGCTTTAAGGTCGATAAAGCATGTGTACAAGGTTCGAGATTTTGCGTAGGCTTGATTAGCTAGTAATGTTACAGCAGAGATATTGGTAAGGGTGCCCATTCCGGCCCGAAATCCAGTTTGGGTATTCGGTATCAGGTTTATGCGTTTGACCCCATCCTCTAGATCTGCCAAGAGATTTGCAGCATATATCTTGGCCTCCACATCGATCAGTGCAATCAATCTATAGTTTGCAGGGTCTGCTCGTGAACCCGTTTTGTATATAGGATTTAAAATACTTCCTCGCCATGAGTCGGGGATCGAGCCGGTTGTTAATGCGTACGTAAACAATGGAGTTAGAGTGCCAGTCCAAAATGGAGGGTCGTGCTGGAATAGTGCATTTGGCAGGCCATTAGGACCTGGTGCTCCCTCAGAACTTAAATGTTTTATAATTTTAAGAACCCGGTCTTGTGTAATTTGTAATGGAGGGTCTGAAGATTCTAACTTTTGTGTTTTAAGCGTGGTTTCTAAAGTGGGAACTTCCTGCTTTGTAGCATCCATGAGTGGGGTAGCGTTATATGTCTGATCAATATGGTCTCTCCAGGTATGTTCCGTTATGTCTGAATTGAAGTGCCGGTTCTTGCCATTTGTTAACTGGTTGATAACTTCCCAGAACAGCTTAGAATCTCTCTGCTTACCAGCGTAATGAAGTTTCGCCCAGAGATTTTCGCTATAATCATTCTTGGCCACCTTGATGTCTCTTTTTAGCCCTTTTCTTGTTTTTGAGATTAGGGCAAAGATGTCGCGATTGAGATCTGGGCCTCGGAGTCGAAGTTGTCTTAAGTATTTGTTTAGTAGTCTTTTTTGTTTCCTTAGGCTGTTCGTGAACCAAACTGCCCCTACTGGGGTTCTACTTTTGCGTCCATCACCTTTTCTTGAGAATTCGTTGTTTAGGTCGTGAGTGAAGGATTCCCAAGCCTTTGGACACAATGGTTCAGTTTTGAAATTCTCGAGAAGAGTAATGCATGTAGCCATGATATCATCTATTTTCCCCTTATTCCAAGTGAGTCGTTTTAGATTATAGCATTGCGTTGGTAAAGACATTGCATTGTCTCTTATGGGATTTGCCATGCTTATAAGCAGGGTGAATGTTTGGGGATAGTGATCACTTTCAGCTCTCTCTTTTATTAGATAGTTTGCAATATACGGAAGGATGTCCTGATCTGTAAATGTGTAGTCTAGGATTGAGCCTGATTTTTGAGTAACCCTGGTGTATGCTGGGGAGCCTTCTGGCGGAGCTTGACCGTTGAGCACGCACAATGAGAGTTTTTTTAGCAGGAATGCACATCTATCACCATGTGTGTTACTTCATTTTCTTCGTTGTGTATAGCCTGTTGATTTTCCTTTCCTGACATTTAAAAGGTTCATGTTGAAGTCTCCGGACAGTAGGATGTTAGCATGTGGATGCGCTAGTTTAAGGGTGGCTATTGTTTCTGTTAGTTTCTCTATCCTTGACATCTTTTGTTTGAATGAGGGATGGATGTAAATATTCAGTATAATGATGCTAAAAGAAGATGTAGCCACTAATTTGATGCATAACATCCAGGTCGTGTTGAGGTCCACTACGGAGATATCCCAAGAAAGGTTGGTCGAAGCGAAGATGGAAAGACCTCCTTTTGCTCTGCCATACTTGGAATCCCTCTTTGCTGGGTTGAGATACTCTTTATACCCCACGATTGATGTTGGATTTGTCTGCCAAGTCTCTTGGAGGATGAGTAGGTCATGTTGAGTTATGAATTCCAAAAAGTCTGGGTCTTCTAATTTTGCACTTAGGCCATTCACATTCCAAGAGCAGATGCTACAGTAGTTAGCTGGTTTTGGTGTTTTGGATGGGTTTGTTCATGCCGTGCCGTAACTGGTTCCAGTTTGATTCATCTGCCCGTGTCCCGGGGGATTGTCTGCTGCGGGGTGAGCGATGGTGATGGTAATTTTCCTACCGGTATGAACTTTGTCAATGCTTGGGCTAGGTTGATCCGGACCTTTCGCGCCTCTCAACATGCCCTTCTGTAGATTTGGTAGTTGTAACGGTGTTGGGTAACGCAGCGGAGCAAGCTTTTTTATCTCTATACCCCATTCGGCAAAGGCATCTTGTTGCTGCCAAATCTGCTCAGCAATGGAAATGTCGGAAAAAGTTACTCTAGTGATTTCATGACCCGTTGAATCAGAGTTGTTTCTGAATTCTATACTTTCCAATTTACAGGTGTCTATATGACTCAGTGAAGGAAGTGCCTTGAATAATTTTAAAAGTAGGCTCGCATTACTGAAGCGGAGACACGAATTACGGGAGTGGAGGATGACGTGGTGACCCTGAAAAGGAAGGTGGCCCATATGGAAGGGATACAGAAGGGCCTGGCAATAAGGGTCGAGGATGCTGAAGGGCGGGCACGCCGAAATAATCTCCGCTTTGTTGGCTTTCCAGAGGGCTGTGAGAAGGGGGACATGGAGGCCTTCCTGACACACTGGCTAGAAGGGTGGCTCCCTCCGGACTCCCTTTCGCGTTGCTTTGTTATAGAACGCGCGCACCGAGCGCTGACTCAAAAACCTCCGCCGGGAGCTCGTCCCAGACCAGTGATCGCCAAACTGCTTAACTATCATGACCGTGACAAGATCTTGAGGAAAGAGCGCTTGAAGGAGCCTCTGCAGTATGAAAACCACAAGATCCTTATATTCCCTGATTACACTAGGTTGGTACAGCAGCAGCGCCAGTCCTTCACTGAAGCTAAGGCCCGATTGCGGGGCCTAAATATCCAGTACGCCCTGCTGTACCCGGCCCGCCTGCGGGTGGTCTTCCAATCCAAGACCCAATTCTTCAATACTCCGGAGGAAGTCTTTGCATGGACTGATGAGACTGTCCGAATCAGAGTGCACACCCCCCCAGGTCGAGACTCTGACTCATCCTCAGCAGCGGGGCCTCCTCGGACCCCTCGGCGGTCACGAAGTAGGAGCAATTGGAGGTCTCGCACAAAGAAGAATCCTCCCCCTGGGAACGACGCTGCGGACGCTGCCGAGGTGGCGGACTCCCAAAATCCGGCATCATAGCCTCTAAGGGGTGCACAGGACTTCGGACTCAGACCTGCTATGGGGTAGCCACTTCTCCTGAACAAGGACGATTGCTGTAGATCGCCACTTGGCTCTCCAGTTTAACAAGTAACATTGTGGGGTGGGGGAAAGGGTTGGGGGACGACTTGGAGAGGGCGGCCAAAAGCCCTTTGTTCGTAAGGATAGTTGGTGGGGGGGGGGGGGGGGTAGTTCGTATTGAGTGGGGAGTGGTTTGTTTTTCCTTTTTGTGTTGGGGATCCATTGGGATAGTGGCTCTCGGACCTCCCGTTGGGGGCCGGTGACGATCTAAACCGCGACAGGTACTTCAATGTTACTGAGGTATGGGGTGGGGGGGGAGAGGGGGGTTTTGGGTCTGTTGGGGGAGGGGGTTCGGAGGGGAGGTGTGATGCGGAGGCAGTTGGGTGGGTTTGGGGGAGGGAGGGGAAGCGGGGGGCAGTTGGGGGGGGGGGTTTTCTGATCACAGTGTCTGTACGAGCTCGATTGCTATTATGTGTATGTGTGAGGCTCCGAACGCCCGGGATCTTGCTTATCCCACCTATTGATCATGGCTGACATCCGGGACTCGGACAGCCAGCAGGCATTGCTGCGAGTGGTAAGCTGGAACATCCGGGGCATGTTAGATAAAATTAAACGTAGTGCGGTTTTGCGACTGGGGAAAAAGGAAAGGGCAGACATTCTCCTCTTGCAGGAGACGCACCTCCAGGGCACCAAAACCCTTAGTCTACAGAGATATGGCTACCAGCAGGTGTTCCATGCGGGCTTTGTGAGGGGATCTCGCAGTGTGGCAGTCCTCGTGCATCGTAGACTTTCATATGTACACGAGACTCAATGGATTGATGCCCATGGTCGATATGTGTTTGTAGAGGGTATGGTTGGAGACGAACAGATTGTGTTTGGTAGTGTGTATGCCCCGCCCCCGTTACAAGAGGCTCTTATTGAAAAGTTGTTTGCGGTGTGGGCAGATATCCCGAACGTGCTGGCGTTTGTGGGTGGTGACTGGAACGATGTGATGGATGGACGGATGGATCGCTACAGGCCCGGTGGGAGGCCCGCAGCTGACACCCCCACGAAACTGAGCGGTATGGTGAAGGGAATGGGATGGACTGACTCGTGGAGATACCAACATGCTCTGGGCCGTGAATACTCCTACATGTCCGCGGTGCACCGGTCCTTTTCTAGGTTGGACTATCTGTTCGTCCCCTCCCCCTGGATAGAGAGAGTGGACTCCACGTATATTCTTCCACGTGGCCTGTCCGACCATTCCCCTGTGACATTGAACTTAAACCTTGAGAGGAAGCGACAGCCCTTTCGCTGGCGCCTATCTGCGTGGCACTTACAACAAGAAGACTATCAGTCGCACATTCGGGAGGCCATCTCTCATTATTTGGAGGATAATGATGGGCCCGACATGGACGCCGCCACCTTGTGGGAGGCTCTAAAACCTGTGATTCGGGGACTCGATATTGCCTGGTGTGCGAGAGCACGTAGGACCCTTAGACTGGCCATAGAGGAGACGGCGGGGCGGGTTCGAGAGTTGGAGAGGGAGAGCAACACTGGGGACACGACTGAGGCTGTGGGACAGCTGCTGTTAGCACAGCAATCCTACTCTTCCCTGTTGCTGGACGAGGCGCGCCAATTGTGGTTAGCCACGCAGAGTCGAATCTATCAATGGGGGGATAAGTCTTGTTCCATGCTTTATAGACTCTGCCAAAATACCTTCCACGTGCAGTCCTTGCCGGGGCTCCGCGATGAGCGGGGGGATCCGGTGACGACCCCGGAGGCTATAGCTGCCAGCTTCGCTCAGTATTACGCGGCCCTTTATGCCCCTCAGGATGTTCTCCCCGTGGAGGATGTTGACAATTTCTTGGCCGACCTCCCGCCTCACGCGCTCTCAGATGAGGGTCGAGATCGGCTGGAGCTCCCGTTATCACTGGAGGAGTTGGGTGCGGCGCTAGGGGAGCTTAACACTGGAAAGGCCCCCGGACCTAACGGTTTCCCATGTGAGTTCATGAAAACCTTTCATCTCCAGTTGGGAGGGCGGTATAGGAAGGCATTGGAGGCAGCCAGGGAGCGAGGACGCCTTCCGGCGGACTGGCGACACGCCGAAATTGTGGTTTTCTGTAAACCCGGGAGACCCCCCGAACTTCATTCCTCATATATACCGATTTTGCTCCTTCATTTCGAGGCGAAACTCCTGGCGAAAGCCCTGGCCAATCGCCTTCTCCCCTATATAACGGATCTAGTTCATCCTGATCAGGCAGGCTTCATGCCCCATAGGGCGACGAGACACAACATTCGTCGTGCCCAGGTAGTGATGGAGATGGCCCCGGCTGCAGGAATCCTGGCGGCGCTTTTACTGGCCTACATTGATAGAGCCTTTGACTCTCTTAGCTGGGTCTATCTCCGAGCGCTTCTTTCCCGCCTCAATCTTGGGCCTCGGTTCCTCTCCTATCTGCAGTTACTTTATTCAGATCTGACAGCGTCGGTGAGAGTCTCGGGGGTGGTGTCGGACCCTTTCTCCATCGGCAGGGGCACCAGGCAGGGTTGTCCCCTATCACCCTACTTATTTGCATTGGCCATGGAGCCGCTAGCGGCTTGGGTGCGGATGGACGCGCAGTTGCAAGGGCTCTAGTGGGAGTCCGGTCCATCGGACCGTATCACACTCAATGCTGACGATGTCCTTTTCTTTCTTACGGACATAGGTTAGGGCCTAGAGTTCTGGAGATAATGCGAATTTTTGGGGAAGTATCAGGCCTATACTTGAATGTGCGGAAATCTACATTGTGGGTGTTGGGGGGGCGCACTGGGAGGGGGCCCTGGGCATCCGCGTTGCAGGAGGCGGCTGGCGGTATAAAATATCTCGGTGTTTTCCTGACTGATGTCCCGGGAGTGGCATGGGCGCGCAATGTGGTTCCTGTTTGGGACCGCGTACGATCAGATATTAAGACATGGTTCAGAATGCCCCTGAACATCTACGGCCGATCGGCAATTTTCAAGATGGTGGCCCCCCCGCGCCTCCTATCTCAGCTGCAAAACTTTCCATACCCTATTGCGCCGCAGTGGTTTCGTCAAGTGAACTCGGCGTTAAGCCAGTTTCTTTGGTCGGGTGGCGCTGCGAGGGTGGCCCTTCGTACTTGCTTCTTATCTACATATTGTGGGGGCCTAGCCACCTCGGATATTTTGTCTTATTATCAAGCATCTCACCTGCTGGTCCTTAACGGCTGGTGGTACAGAGACCGGGCGACCCGGCCTACGCCCTCGAGCGCTAAATGATGGACCGGAACTCGCTGCATACCATCCTGTATTCCGCTCCCATTAGGAGGAAGCTTTTACTGGCCTACATTGATAGAGCCTTTGACTCTCTTAGCTGGGTCTATCTCCGAGCGCTTCTTTCCCGCCTCAATCTTGGGCCTCGGTTCCTCTCCTATCTGCAGTTACTTTATTCAGATCTGACAGCGTCGGTGAGAGTCTCGGGGGTGGTGTCGGACCCTTTCTCCATCGGCAGGGGCACCAGGCAGGGTTGTCCCCTATCACCCTACTTATTTGCATTGGCCATGGAGCCGCTAGCGGCTTGGGTGCGGATGGACGCGCAGTTGCAAGGGCTCTAGTGGGAGTCCGGTCCATCGGACCGTATCACACTCAATGCTGACGATGTCCTTTTCTTTCTTACGGACATAGGTTAGGGCCTAGAGTTCTGGAGATAATGCGAATTTTTGGGGAAGTATCAGGCCTATACTTGAATGTGCGGAAATCTACATTGTGGGTGTTGGGGGGGCGCACTGGGAGGGGGCCCTGGGCATCCGCGTTGCAGGAGGCGGCTGGCGGTATAAAATATCTCGGTGTTTTCCTGACTGATGTCCCGGGAGTGGCATGGGCGCGCAATGTGGTTCCTGTTTGGGACCGCGTACGATCAGATATTAAGACATGGTTCAGAATGCCCCTGAACATCTACGGCCGATCGGCAATTTTCAAGATGGTGGCCCCCCCGCGCCTCCTATCTCAGCTGCAAAACTTTCCATACCCTATTGCGCCGCAGTGGTTTCGTCAAGTGAACTCGGCGTTAAGCCAGTTTCTTTGGTCGGGTGGCGCTGCGAGGGTGGCCCTTCGTACTTGCTTCTTATCTACATATTGTGGGGGCCTAGCCACCTCGGATATTTTGTCTTATTATCAAGCATCTCACCTGCTGGTCCTTAACGGCTGGTGGTACAGAGACCGGGCGACCCGGCCTACGCCCTCGAGCGCTAAATGATGGACCGGAACTCGCTGCATACCATCCTGTATTCCGCTCCCATTAGGAGGAAGCTTTTACTGGCCTACATTGATAGAGCCTTTGACTCTCTTAGCTGGGTCTATCTCCGAGCGCTTCTTTCCCGCCTCAATCTTGGGCCTCGGTTCCTCTCCTATCTGCAGTTACTTTATTCAGATCTGACAGCGTCGGTGAGAGTCTCGGGGGTGGTGTCGGACCCTTTCTCCATCGGCAGGGGCACCAGGCAGGGTTGTCCCCTATCACCCTACTTATTTGCATTGGCCATGGAGCCGCTAGCGGCTTGGGTGCGGATGGACGCGCAGTTGCAAGGGCTCTAGTGGGAGTCCGGTCCATCGGACCGTATCACACTCAATGCTGACGATGTCCTTTTCTTTCTTACGGACATAGGTTAGGGCCTAGAGTTCTGGAGATAATGCGAATTTTTGGGGAAGTATCAGGCCTATACTTGAATGTGCGGAAATCTACATTGTGGGTGTTGGGGGGGCGCACTGGGAGGGGGCCCTGGGCATCCGCGTTGCAGGAGGCGGCTGGCGGTATAAAATATCTTGGTGTTTTCCTGACTGATGTCCCGGGAGTGGCATGGGCGCGCAATGTGGTTCCTGTTTGGGACCGCGTACGATCAGATATTAAGACATGGTTCAGAATGCCCCTGAACATCTACGGCCGATCGGCAATTTTCAAGATGGTGGCCCCCCCGCGCCTCCTATCTCAGCTGCAAAACTTTCCATACCCTATTGCGCCGCAGTGGTTTCGTCAAGTGAACTCGGCGTTAAGCCAGTTTCTTTGGTCGGGTGGCGCTGCGAGGGTGGCCCTTCGTACTTGCTTCTTATCTACATATTGTGGGGGCCTAGCCACCTCGGATATTTTGTCTTATTATCAAGCATCTCACCTGCTGGTCCTTAACGGCTGGTGGTACAGAGACCGGGCGACCCGGCCTACGCCCTCGAGCGCTAAATGATGGACCGGAACTCGCTGCATACCATCCTGTATTCCGCTCCCATTAGGAGGAAGCTTCCCGTGGTTACCCAAGTGGTCTTCCAGGTGTGGCGGGGAGCCCTGCGCCGTATGGGGTGGTGGAACAAGCTGACGAGAGAGACCCCGCTGTGGCAGAATGGACAATTGCCAGCTATGGCGTCCTTGGAGGGGTTTCGGGGTTGGGATGCCATTGGCATCTCCACGTTGGGGCATGTGATGAGAGGCACGACACTCAAGTCGTTCCAGGCGTTAAGTGAGGAGTATGCCATGCCCCAAACCCAGTTTTTTAGGTACTTACAGCTGCGACGCGCTCTGTCCCCCTCCCTGGTGGGCCTGGACTCGCTGCCTGAATTTAGCCCTCTTGAGGCTAAGATGTTCATGGGGGAACTAGAAGGTAAGAAAATATCCAACATATACCAAACGCTGGTCACTCATTGCTCCTCTCAATTAGACAAATTGCGTACAGTGTGGGAAAATGACATTGGGGAGTTTGAAGAGGAGGACTGGCGGGAGGCCCTGGAAGCCCCGAGAGGAGCAGCAATAGCAATGCACCTACGTTTCATCCAATTCAAATATCTACACAGGGCTTACTACACCAGGGACCGTCTGTGGAGAGCTGGATTGATTGCCTCCCCTGAGTGTTTGAGGTGCGAGAGGGTTCAAGTTCAAGTTCAAAAATTTGTATAGCGCACTACTCACCCAGAGGGTCTCAAGGTGCTTGTGGGAGGAGGGGTACATTACCTATCGAATATCCAAGTTTTAAGTTGCTTTCTGAAGGAGAGGTGGTTCTGTGCAAGACGGAGGTGGGTGGGGAGAGAATTCCAGGTTTTGGCCGCTAGGTAGGAGAAGGATCTTCCCCCCATGGTGGATCTATGGATGCTTGGAATTGCGGCGAGGGCTTGATTGGACGATCGTAGTTGGCGGGTGGGGGTGTAGAAGGCCAGGCGCGTGTTGAGGCATTCGGGTCCTAGGTCGTAGAGGGCTTTGTGTGCGTGGGTGAGGAGTCGGAACGTTATCCTCTTGTTGACGGGGAGCCAGTGGAGGTCTTTCAGGTGACCGGAAATGTGAGCTTGGCGGGGGATGTCTAGTATGAGTCTTGCTGAGGCGTTTTGGATGCGTTGGAGTTTTTTCTGTAGTTTGGCTGTGGTTCCGGTGTAAAGGGTGTTTCCGTAATCCAGTCGGCTTGTGACCAGTGCGTGGGTGACCGTTTTTCTTGTTTCGGTGGGTATCCAACGGAATATTTTTTTGAGCATGCGTAGGGTGTTGAAGCATGATGATGAGACGGCGTTGACTTGTCTGGTCATCGAGAGGGAGGAGTCCAGCATGAAGCCCAGGTTGCGTGCGTGGTCCGTTGGTATGGGTGCTGTTCCCAGGGCTGGTGGCCACCATGAGTCGTCCCAAGCAGAGGGGGATGAGCCTAAGATTAGGACTTCCGTTTTGTCCGAGTTCAGTTTTAGACGGCTGTTCTTCATCCACTCGGCTACTTCTTTCATCCCTTCGTGTAGGTTGGTTTTGGCGGTTTTTGGGTCTTTGGTGAGGGAGAGGATCAGCTGGGTGTCGTCTGCGTAGGAGATAATGTTGAGGTTGTGTTGGCGCGCGATGGATGCGAGGGGCCTCATGCATACGTTGAAGAGGGTGGGACTGAGTGAAGATCCTTGGGGTATGCCGCAGATGACTTCGGCGGCCTCTGATCTGAAAGGGGAGAGGCGGACTCTCTGGGTTCTTCCGGCAAGGAACGAGATGATCCAGTCCAATGCTTTTCCTTGTATTCCGACGTTGCTGAGGCGTTGTATAAGGGTGCTATGACAAACTGTGTCGAAGGCTGCGGAGAGGTCAAGTAGGATGAGGGCAGCTGTTTCTCCGTTGTCCAGTAGGGTTCGAATGTCGTCTGTTGCTGCAATGAGGGTGGTCTCGGTGCTGTGTTTGGCTTAGAAGCCGGACTGTGAAGGGTCGAGGGATTTGTTGGATTCGAGGAAGGCGGCGAGTTGACTGTTGACGGCTTTCTCAATTACTTTGGCAGGGAATGGGAGGAGCAAAATGGGGCGGTAGTTCTTAAGTTCAGTGGGGTCTGCTGTAGGTTTCTTCAAGAGGGCGCTGAGTTCGGCATGTTTCCAGCTTTCCGGGAAGGTAGCGGAGTTGAGGCAGCAGTTGATGACGTCTCAGAGATGGGGTGCGATAATGGAGTCTGCTTTGTTGAAAATGTGGTGGGGACATGGGTCGGTTGGTGATTCTGAGTGAATGGTGTTCATCAGGCGGATGGTGTCTTCAGTGGTGATTGGGTTCCAGGCGTAAAGGTTGTTGGATGGGGGTTCAAGTTTGGAGGTGGGTGGGGTGGACTGGTCTCCAAAGCTGTTATGTATGTCAGCAATTTTGTTGTGGAAAAACAAGGCTAGAGAGTCGCAGAAGTGTTGGGAGGGAGTGATGTTGTTGGTGCCGGCGGTGGGGTTGGTAAACTCTTTGACGATGTTGAATAGTTCTTTGCTGTTGTGGGCGTTATTGTCGAGTCAATCCTTGAATGATGATTTCTTGGTGGATCAGATCAGTTGGTCGTGTTTGCGGGTGGCGTTCTTGAAGTTGGCCAGGTTGTCAGTTGTTGGGTTTTTTCGCCAGGCTTTCTCGAGAGTGCGGCAGATCTTCTTGGATTTCTTAAGGTCATCATTAAACCAGGGGGCTTTTTTGCTGCCTTGCTTGATTTTATGGTTTTTCAAAGGAGCTAATTCGTCGGCACTGTGGGTGATCCATTGTGTGAGGATGGTGGCTGCTTGGTTTGGGTCTGATGATTTTGCGGTGGGTTTTGGTGAAGCGATGTGAAGAGCTGGTCGGTGGTAATTTTTAAGCATGGGCGAATTTTGCGGATCTCGCGTTCGCGAATTTTGCGGATTTGCGGATTCGCAATCCACAAAATCCGCGAATTCCCGCGAATTTGCGGATTTTTTTTTTTTGTGTTCGCCCGTGTTTCTGCCAGTTCGCGAGGGTTTTTACAATTTCGCAATTTGCGAACTTACCTGTCGGGTCGCAAGTTTTGCGAACTTGTTGTTTCTACGTGTCCAGCCTGTTTGGGACACTCTTCTTCATCACTGCCACTCTCTGTCACCACTGCCACTCTCTGACTACTCATGCCACCCTCTGGCCCACCCATGCCACCCTCTGTTTCATCACCACACCCTCTGGTTGTCCAGTGTACATTATTTTCGGCAAAGCAAAGCACACCTTCCCTGCCTCAAGTGACCTGAATTAATTTGGGGCTGATTAATGTGTCACAGAATATTTTTTTAGCTGGCACCTGCTTCCTTAGTGCGCCCTGATTAGTGATCTTTTGCACTTGCTAAGTGCTTTCATTGTTGCAAAATTAGTTACAACACCTGCCCTGCCCCAACTGACAATAATGAATTAGGGGCTGATTAATGGATTTTAACTTCCAGCCTGGCTCCTGCTTGTCTCCCTTAGCTGTAATTCAGGACCTTTGTGGCATATGTGTAACTATTCTGAGGTTCAGAGCAGGGTCACATAATAGTTTCAACTGGCAACTGAACTCTGGAGGGGCCCCTCAGGAAGCACTACAGGAAATGGCTACTAATGATGAGCCTGAACTTTTGAACCTGGTAAGTAGTTACTTTCAGTTTTGCTAAGATCGTATTTCTGCAATTTTGCACTTATTCGCGGGGCACAAACTCACGCGAACAGTGCGAGCAGTGCGAGCAAAATCCGCTGCTCGCGGATTTGCGGATTTTGCGGGAGATTCGCGAATCTCGCGGATTGCGAATTTCCCGAAAATCCGCAAAATCCGCGAGCGGAACGGATTTTCCGCCCATGCTTAGTAATTTTGTTCCAGTTTCTTCGTGGAATTGGTTGTGGGTGGTTGTGGGTCGTAGTCTTTTTGAAGTTCAAGTGAACGCAGCTGTGGTCCATCCAATCGAGAGCTGTGGTGTGATTAAAGGAGATGTGCTTGCTGGAGGTGAAGATTGGGTCGAGCGTGTGCCCAGCATAGTGAGTGGGGGTGTCAACAAGTTGTTTGAGTCCGAGATTGGCGAGGTTGTCCAAGAGGGTGGTGGTGTTGCTGTTGCTGTTGTTGTTCTTTTCCAGGTGGAAGTTGAGGTCTCCCAGTAGAATATAGTCCTCAGAAGGGAGGGCGTGAGGGCTGATGAAGTCAGTGATGTCTTCGCTGAATTGTGTGCGGGGTCCGGGTGGTCTATAGATGAGGGTGCCTCTGAGAGTGGTCTTAGGGTCGGTGTGGATCTGGAAGTGAAGGTGTTCGGCGGTTGTGAAGATGTCATCGGAGCTGGTTGTGATGTGGATGGTGTTCTTGTGAACGATGGAGATTCCTCCTCCTATTTGCTTGATGCGGTCCTTTCGGATGATTTTGTAGCCGTCCGGGATGGCTATGGCGATGTCGGGCGTTGATGAGGTGTTCATCCAGGTTTCTGTAAGAAAGGCGACGTCCGGCGATGTGGTGTTGAGTAGGTTCCAAAGTTCAATGGCGTGTCTGTGGATCGAGAGGGTGTTGAGCAGGATGCATTTCAGGTGGTTAGTGTTGGAGCTCTGTTTGGAGTATATGGATTTGCTGTGGGTCTTAATGCAGTCGAACTTGCAGGAGTGGCAGGTGAAGGATCCATGGGATTGTCCTGGAGCGGCTTGGTAGCAGTTGGGGAGTCGGCCGGGGTTAAGTGCAAAGAGGGTGGCGGCGTTGTGCGTTATGCGGGCGGAGTGGAGTTTGCGGGGACCAGGGGGTATGGCGCTGGGCGCAGTACAGGCGCAGATGGGCGTAGACGGGCTTACCTTTGGCGCACCTTCGGCGCGCATGGGGCGCAACCGCTGCGCGTGAACGCTGCACGCAAGAGCAACTGTCATAAGTGAATAGTGGAGGGGGGTGAGGCGAGGGAGGAGCAGCTGGGAGGCGGGAGCGGGGTGGAGAGCCGGGCTGGGAGGCACAACAACAAACAACAAAATGGCAGCAAGCCAAAAGCAAAACAGGACGAGATTGGGGCACGACCTTAATTAAGCGCTATGAACTGGGCAGCACAGTCAGGCAACAATTATCAGAGCAGGCAAAGCGAGTGGGACAGTAAATAACAATGGCACAGCAAATAACAAAGCACGGTCTAATAGTAAAGCGCTTCGATAACTTAATATTCAGCAGTGCGAGTAAGTCTGGCAATAAGCGCTACGATGACAAAAAATTCTAGCAGTGCGAGCAATGCGTGCAATGCGTGGCAATCAGAGCGCTACGATACCAGGTGGATGAGCAGGGAGCAGCGAGGGGAGCGACCGCTTCTAAAATGCTCAGGACGGTCACAGCGCTATTGCTGGAAGGGTAGAGCCTACACTCTCTGTGGGAGGGAGGAGCAGCTGGGAGGCGGGAGTGGGGTGGAGAGCCGGGCTGGGAGGCACACCAACAAACAACAAAATGGCAGCAAGCCAAAAGCGAAACAGGACGTGATTGAGGCACAACCTTAATTAAGCGCTATGAACTGGGCAGCACAGTCAGGCAACAATTATCAGAGCAGGCAAAGCGAGTGGCACAGTAAATAACAATTGCACAGTAAATAACAAAGCACGGTCTAATAGTAAAGCGCTACGATAACTTAATATTCAGCAGTGCGAGCAAGTCTGGCAATAAGCGCTACGATGACAAAAAATTCTAGCAGTGCGAGCAATGCGTGCAATGCGTGGCAATCAGAGCGCTACGATACCAGGTGGATGAGCAGGGAGCAGCGAGGGGAGCGACCGCTTCTGAGAAGCTCAGGAAGGTCACAGCGCTATTGCTGGAAGGGTAGAGCCTACACTCTCTGTGGGAGGGAGGAGCATCTGGGAGGCGGGAGCGGGGTGGAGAGCCGGGCTGGGAGGCACAACAACAAACAACAAAATGGCAGCAAGCCAAAAGCGAAACAGGACGAGATTGGGGCACGACCTCAATTAAGCGCTATGAACTAGGCAGCACAGTCAGGCAACAATTAACAGAGCAGGCAAAGCGAGTGGCACAGTAAATAACAATGGCCCAGTAAATAACAAAGCACGGTCTAATAGTAAATCGCTACGATAACTTAATATTCAGCAGTGCGAACAAGTCTGGCAATAAGCGCTATGATGAAAAAAAATTCTAGCAGTGCGAGCAATGGTGGCAATCAGAGCGCTACAATACCAGGTGGATGAGCAGGGAGCAGCGAGGGGAGCGACCGCTTCTGAGAAGCTCAGGACAGAGAAGGAGGCAGTGGAAGGGAACAGCAGATCAGCACAGGAGAAGAGAACAGGGAGTTGGAGAAGGGGGCAGGGTGGAAGAGAGCAGCAGATCAGCATGGGAGAACAGAACAGGGAGTTAAAGAAAGAGGCGGGTGGAAGAGAGAAGCAGATCAGCACAGGAGAAGAAAAGAGAACAGGGAGTTAAAGAAGGAGGTGGGGTGGAAGAGAGCAGCAGATCAGCACAGGAGAAGAGAACAGGGTGTTAAAGAAGGAAGCGGGTGGAAGACAACAGCAGATCAGCACGGGAGAAAAGAACAGAGATGTTTAAGAAGGAGGTGGGGTGGAAGAGAGCAGCAGATCAGCACGGGAGAAAAGAACAGGAAGGTAAAGAAGGAGGTGGGTAGAAGAGAGCAGCAGATCAGCACAGGAGAAGAGAACAGGGAGTTAGAGAAAGAGGCGGGTGGAAGAGAACAGCAGATTGGCACAGGAGAAGAGAACAGGGAGTTAGAGTAAGAGGCGGCTGGAAGAGAACAGCAGATTAGCACAGGAGAAGAGAACAGGGAGTTAAAGAAGGAGGCGGGTGGAAGAGAGCAGCAGATCAGCACAGGAGAAGAGAACAGGGAGTTAAAAAGGAGGCGGGTGAAAGAGAACAGTAGATCGGCACAGGAGAAGAGAACAGGGAGTTAGAGAAAGAGTGAGGGCATGAGGGCGGTAGAGTGGTAGAGTGGGGCTGTATAGTGAGGGCGTGTGGGTAGTAGAGTGGTAGAGTGAGGGCGGTACAGTGAGGGTGGTAGAGTGGTAGAGTGAGGGCGGTAGAGTGAGGGCGGTAGAGTGGTAGAGTTAGGGGGGTAGAGCGAGGGCAGTAGAGTGAGGGTGGTAGATTGGTAGAGTGAGGGCGGTAGAGTGAGGGCGGTGGAGTGGTAGAGTGAGGGTGGTAAAGTGAGGGCGTGAGGGCAGTAGAGTGGTAGAGTGAGGGCGGTAGAATGAGGGCAGTAGAGTGGTGGAGTGAGGGCAGTAGAGTGAGGGCGGTAGAGTAAGGGCGTGAGGGCGGTTGAGTGGTAGAGTGAGGGCAGTAGAGTGAGGGTGTTAGAGTGGTAGAGTGAGGGCGGTAGAGTGAGGGCGGTGCAGTGGTAGAGTAAGGGCGGTAGAGTGAGGGCAGTAGAGTGGTAGAGTGAGGGTGGTAGAGTGAGGGTGGTAAAGTGGCAGAGTGAGGGCGGTAGAGTGGTAGCGGCAGAGTGAGGGCAGTAGAATGGTAGAGTGAGGGCGATAGAGTGGTAGAGTGAGGGTGGTAGAGTGAGGGCGGTAGAGTGGTAGAAAGAGGGCAGTAGAGTGAGGGCGGTAGAGTGAGGGCAGTAGTCTGGTAGAGTGAGGGCGGTAGAGTGGTAGAGTGAGGGTGGTAAAGTGAGGCTGGTAGAGTGGTAGAGTGAGGGCGGTAGAGTGAGGACGTGAGGGCGTGAGGGCGGTAGAGTGGTAGAGTGAGGGTGCAGAGTGAGGGCAGTAGAGTGAGCGTTACGAGGCCTCCGGGTAGATAGCGCTATACAAGTGCAGTTTCAATTCAATTCAAAGTGAGGCAGTGAGGGCGGTAGAGTGATAGACTGAGGGCGGTATAGTGAGGGCATGAGGGCGTTACAGTGAGGGCTGCACAGTGGTGGAGTGAGGATGGTAGAGTGGTAGAGTGAGGGCGGTATAGTGAGGCCGGTAGAGTGGTAGAGTGCGGGCGGTAGAGTGATAGCGGTAGAGTGGTAGAGTGAGGGCGGTATAGTGAGGGCGTGAGGGTGGTAGAGTGGTAGAGTGAGGGGAGTAGAGTGAGGGCGGTAGAGTGGTAGAGTGAGGGCGGTAGATTGGTAGAGTGAGGGTAGTATAGTGAGGGCGGTAGAGTGGTAGAGTGAGGGGGTAGAGTGAGGGCGGTACAGTGGTAGAGTGAGGGCGGTAGAGTGATGGTGTGAGGGCGGTAGAGTGGTAGAGTGAGGGCAGTAGAGTGAAGGCAGTAGAGTGGTAGAGTGAGGGCGGTAGAGTGAGGGCGGTAGAGTGGTGGAGTAGGGGCGGTAGAGTGAGGGCGGTAGAGTGAGGGCAGTAGAGTGAGAGAAGTAGAGTGGTAGAGTGAGGATGGTAGAGTGAGGGTGGTAGAGTAGTAGAGTGAGGGTGGTAGAGTGAATGCGGGAGAGTGGTAGAGTGAGGGCGGTAGATTGGGAGCTGTAGAGTGAGGCGGTAGAATGGTAGAGTGAGGGCGGTAGAGTGGTAAAGTGAGGGCGGTAGATTGGTAGAGTGAGGACGGTAGAGTGGTAGAGTGAGGGCGGTAGAGTGGAAGCGGTAGAGTGAGGGTGGTAGTGTGGTAGAGTGAGAGCGGTAGAATGAGGGTGGTAGAGTGGTAGAGTGAGGGCAGTAGAGGGAAGGCAGAAGAGTGGTAGAGTGAGGGCGGTAGAGTGAGGGCTTGAGGGCGGTAGAGTGGTAGATTGAGGGCAGTAGAGTGAGGGCGTGAGGGTGGTAGAGTGAGGGCGGTAGAGTGGTAGAGTGAGGGCGTTACAGTGAGGGCATGAGGGCAGTCGAGTAAGGGCAATAGAGTGGTAGAGTGAGGGTGGTAGAGTGAGGGCGGTAGAGTGGTAGAGTGAGGGCGGTATAGTGAGGGCGGTAGAGTGGTAGAGTGAGGGCGGTAGAGGGAGGGTGGTAGAGTGGTAGAGTGAGGATGGTAGATTGAGGGCGTGAGGGCGGTAGAGTGGTAGAGTGAGGGCAGTAAAGTGAGGGCGGTAGAGTGGTAGAGTGAGGGCGGTAGAGTGAGTGCTGGAGAGTGGTAGAGTGAGGGTGGTATAGTGAGGGCGGTAAAGTGGTAGAATGAGGGCGGTAGAGTGAGGGCGGTAGAGTGGTAGAGTGTGGGCGGTAGAGTGAGGGCGTGAGGGTGGTAGAGTGGTAGAGTGAGGGCGGTAGAGTGAGGCAGTAGAGTGGTAGAGTGAGGGCAGTAGAGTGAGGTCGGTAGAGTGGTAAAGTGAGGGCGGTAGAGTAAGGGCGGTAGAGTGGTAAAGTGAGGGCGGTAGAGTGGTAGAGTGAGGGCGGTAGAGTGGTAGAGTGAGGGCAGTAGAGTGAGGGCGGTGCAGTGGTAGAGTGAGGGTGGTAGAATGAGGGCGGTAGAGTGAGAGCAGTGGAGTGGTAGAGTAAGGGTGGTACAATGAGGGCAGTAGATAGGTAGAGTGAGGGTGGTAGAGTGAGGGCAGTAGAGTGGTAGAGTGAGGGCAGTAGAGTGGTAGCGGTAGAGTGAGGGTGGTAAAATGGTAGAGTGAGGGCGATAGAGTGTTAGAGTGAGGGCGGTAGAGTGGTAGAGTGAGGGTGGTAGAGTGATAGAGTTAGGGTGGTAGAGTGAGGGCGGTAGAGTTAGGGCGGTAGTTTGGTAGAGTGAGGGCGGTAGAGTGGTAGAGCGAGGGTGGTAGAGTGAGGCCGGTAGAGTAGTAGAGTGAGGGTGGTAGAGTGAGGGCATGAGGGTGGTAGAGTGGTAGAGTGAGGGTGGTAGAGTGAGGGCAGTAGAGTGAGGGAGGGAGGGCGGTAGAGTGGTAGACTGAGGGCAGTAGAGTGAGGGCGTGAGGGCGGTAGAGTGGTAGAGTGAGGGCGGTAGAGTGAGGGCGGTAGAGTGACAGCGGTAGAGTGGTAGAGTGAGGGTAGTATAGTGAGGGTGGTAGAGTGGTACAGTGAGGGCAGTAGAGTGGTAGAGGGAGGGCAGTAGAGTGAGGGCGGTAGAGTGGTAGAGTGAGGGCGGTAGAGTGAGGACGGTAGAGTGAGGGTGGTAGTGTGGTAGAGTAAGGGTGGTAGAGTGAGGGCGGTAGAATGGTAGAGTGAGGGCGGTAGAGTGAGGCCGGTAGAGTAGTAGAGTGAGGGCGGTAGAGTGAGGGCATGAGGGCGGTAGAGTGGTAGAGTGAGGGTGGTAGAGTGAGGGCAGTAGAGTGAGGGAGTGAGGGCGGTATAGTGGTAGACTGAGGGCGGGAGAGTGAGGGCATGAGGGTGGTACAGTGAGGGCAATAGAGTGGTAGAGTGAGGGTGGTAGAGTGAGGGCGGTAGAGTGGTAGAGTGAGGCCGGTAGAGTGAGGGCGGTAGAGTGGTAGAGTGAGGGTGGTGGATTGAGGGCGTGAGGGCGGTAGAGTGGTAGAGTGAGGGCGGTAAAGTGAGGGCGGTAGAGTGGTAGAGTGAGGGCGGTAAAGTGAGTGAGGTGGAGTGGTAGAGTGAGGGCGGTATAGTGAGGGCGGTAAAGTGGTAGAGTGAGGGCGGTAGAGTGAGGGCGGTAGAGTGGCAGAGTGAGGGCGGTAGAGTGAGGGCATGAGGGCGGTAGAGTGAGAGTGGTAGAGTGGTAGAGAGAGGGCAGTATAGTGAGGGCGGTAGAGTGGCAGAGTGAGGGCGGTAGAGTGAGGGCGGTAAAGTGGTAGAGTGAGGGCGGTAGAGTGAGGGCGTGAGGGCGGTAGAGTGGTAGAGTGAGGGCAGTGAAGTGAGAGTGTTAGAGTGGTAGAGTGAGGGTGGTGCAGTGGTAGAGTAAGGGCGGTAGAGTGAGGGCAGTAGAGTGGTAAAGTGAGGGCGGTAGAGTGAGGGCGGTAGAGTGGTAAAGTGAGGGCGGTAGAGTGGTAGAGTGAGGGCGGTAGAGTGGTAGAGTGAGGGCAGTAGAGTGAGGGCGGTGCAGTGGTAGAGTGAGGGCAGTAGAATGAGGGCGGTAGAGCGAGAGCAGTGGAGTGGTAGAGTAAGGGTGGTACAGTGAGGGCAGTAGAGTGGTAGAGTGAGGTGGTAGAGTGAGGGCAGTAGAGTGGTAGAGTGAGGGCGGTAGAGTGGTAGCGGTAGAGTGAGGGTGGTAGAATGGTAGAGTGAGGGCGATAGAGTGGTAGAGTGAGGGCGGTAGAGTGGTAGAGTGAGGGCGGTAAAGTGGTAGAGTTAGGGTGGTAGAGTGAGGGCGGTAGAGTTAGGGCAGTAGTTTGGAAGAGTGAGGGCGGTAGAGTGGTAGAGCGAGGGTGGTAGAGTGAGGCCGGTAGATTAGTAGAGTGAGGGTATGAGGGTGGTAGAGTGGTAGAGTGAGGGTGGTAGAGTGAGGGCAGTAGAGTGAGGGAGTGAGGGCGGTAGAGAGGTAGACTAGGGCAGTAGATTGAGGGCGGTAGAGTGGTAGAGTGAGGGCGGTAAAGTGAGGGCAGTAGAGTGGTAGAGTGAGGGCGGTAAAGTGAGTGCGGTAGAGTGGTAGAGTGAGGGTGGTATAGTGAGGGCGGTAAAGTGGTAGAGTGAGGGCGGTAGAGTGGCAGAGTGAGGGCGGTAGAGTGAGGGCATGAGGGCGGTAGAGTGAGAGTGGTAGAGTGGTAGAGTGAGGGCAGTAGAGTGAGGGTGTTAGGGTGGTAGAGTGAGGGTGGTGCAGTGGTAGAGTAAGGGCAGTAGAGTGAGGGCAGTAGAGTGGTAAAGTGAGGGCGGTAGA
The DNA here is from genome assembly GCF_964263255.1 of Lissotriton vulgaris. Lineage (NCBI taxonomy): Eukaryota > Metazoa > Chordata > Amphibia > Caudata > Salamandridae > Lissotriton > Lissotriton vulgaris. Next base: position 492,873,422 of record NC_141700.1, read on the forward strand.
GTGGTAAAGTGAGGGCAGTAGAGTGGTAGAGTGAGGGCGGTAGAGTGGTAGAGTGAGGGCAGTAGAGTGAGGGCGGTGCAGTGGTAGAGTGAGGGCGGTAGAGTGAGAGCAGTGGAGAGGTAGAGTAAGGGTGGTAGAGTGAGGGCAGTAGAGTGGTAGAGTGAGGGTGGTAGAGTGAGGGCAGTAGAGTGGTAGAGTGAGGGCGGTAGAGTGGTAGCGGTAGAGTGAGGGTGGTAGAATGGTAGAGTGAGGGCGATGGAGTGGTAGAGTGAGGGCGGTAGAGTGGTAGAGTGAGGGCGGTAAAGTGGTAGAGTTAGGGCGGTAGAGTGAGGGCGGTAGAGTTAGGGCAGTAGTTTGGAAGAGTGAGGGCGGTAGAGTCATAGAGCGAGGGTGGTAGAGTGAGGCCGGTAGAGTAGTAGAGTGAGGGCGGTAGAGTGAGGGCATGAGGGTGGTAGAGTGGTAGAGTGAGGGTGGTAGAGTGAGGGCAGTAGAGTGAGGGAGTGAGGGCGGTAGAGAGGTAGACTGAGGGCAGTAGAGTGTGGGCATGAGGGCGGTACAGTGAGGGCGGTACAGTGGTAGAGTGAGGGTGGTAGAGTCAGGGCGGTAGAGTGGTTGAGTGAGGGCGGTATAGTGAGGGTGGTAGAGTGGTAGACTGAGGGCGGTAGAGTGATGGCGTTAGAGTGGTAGAGTGAGGGCGGTAGAGTGGTAGAGTGAGGGTAGTATAGTGAGGGTAGTAGAGTGGTACAGTGAGGGCGGTAGAGTGGTAGAGGGAGGGCAGTAGAGTGAGGGCGGTAGAGTGGTACAGTGAGGGCGGTAGAGTGAGGGTGGTAGAGTGAGGGCGTTAGTGTGGTAGAGTGAGGGCGGTATAGTGAGGGTGGTAGAGTGGTAGAGTGAGGGCGGTAGAGGGAGGGTGGTAGAGTGGTAGAGTGAGGGCGGTAGAGGGAGGGTGGTAGAGTGGTAGAGTGAGGGTGGTAGATTGAGGGCGTGAGGGCGGTAGAGTGGTAGAGTGAGGGCGGTAAAGTGAGGGCGGTAGAGTGGTAGAGTGAGGGCGGTAGAGTGAGTGCGGTAGAGTGGTAGAGTGAGGGTGGTATAGTGAGGGCGGTAAAGTGGTAGAATGAGGGCGGTAGAGTGAGGGCGGTAGAGTGGTAGAGTGTGGGCGGTAGAGTGAGGGCGTGAGGGCGGTAGAGGGAGGGTGGTAGAGTGGTAGAGTGAGGGTGGTAGATTGAGGGCGTGAGGGCGGTAGAGTGGTAGAGTGAGGGCGGTAAAGTGAGGGCGGTAGAGTGGTAGAGTGAGGGCGGTAGAGTGAGGCAGTAGAGTGGTAGAGTGAGGGCAGTAGAGTGAGGTCGGTAGAGTGGTAAAGTGAGGGCGGTAGAGTGAGGGTGGTAGAGTGGTAAAGTGAGGGCGGTAGAGTGGTAGAGTGAGGGCGGTAGAGTGGTAGAGTGAGGGCAGTAGAGTGAGGGCGGTGCAGTGGTAGAGTGAGGGTGGTAGAATGAGGGCGGTAGAGTGAGAGCAGTGGAGTGGTAGAGTAAGGGTGGTACAATGAGGGCAGTAGATTGGTAGAGTGAGGGTGGTAGAGTAAGGGCAGTAGAGTGGTAGAGTGAGGGCAGTAGAGTGGTAGCGGTAGAGTGAGGGTGGTAAAATGGTAGAGTGAGGGCGATAGAGTGTTAGAGTGAGGGCGGTAGAGTGGTAGAGTGAGGGCGGTAGAATGATAGAGTTAGGGTGGTAAAGTGAGGGTGGTAGAGTTAGGGCGGTAGTTTGGTAGAGTGAGGGCGGTAGAGTGGTAGAGCGAGGGTGGTAGAGTGAGGCCGGTAGAGTAGTAGAGTGAGGGTGGTAGAGTGAGGGCATGAGGGTGGTAGAGTGGTAGAGTGAGGGTGGTAGAGTGAGGGCAGTAGAGTGAGGGAGGGAGGCGGTAGAGTGGTAGACTGAGGGCAGTAGAGTGAGGGCGTGAGGGCGGTAGAGTGAGGGCGGTAGATTGAGGGCGGTAGAGTGACAGCGGTAGAGTGGTAGAGTGAGGGTAGTATAGTGAGGGTGGTAGAGTGGTACAGTGAGGGCGGTAGAGTGGTAGAGGGAGGGCAGTAGAGTGAGGGCGGTAGAGTGGTAGAGTGAGGGCGGTAGAGTGAGGACGGTAGAGTGAGGGTGGTAGTGTGGTAGAGTAAGGGTGGTAGAGTGAGGGCGGTAGAATGGTAGAGTGAGGGCGGTAGAGTGAGGCCGGTAGAGTAGTAGAGTGAGGGCGGTAGAGTGAGGGCATGAGGGCGGTAGAGTGGTAGAGTGAGGGTGGTAGAGTGAGGGCAGTAGAGTGAGGGAGTGAGGGTGGTATAGTGGTAGACTGAGGGCGGGAGAGTGAGGGCATGAGGGTGGTACAGTGAGGGCAATAGAGTGGTAGAGTGAGGGTGGTAGAGTGAGGGCGGTAGAGTGGTAGAGTGAGGCCGGTAGAGTGAGGGCGGTAGAGTGGTAGAGTGAGGGCGGTGGATTGAGGGCGTGAGGGCGGTAGAGTGGTAGAGTGAGGGCGGTAAAGTGAGGGCGGTAGAGTGGTAGAGTGAGGGCGGTAAAGTGAGTGTGGTAGAGTGGTACAGTGAGGGCGGTATAGTGAGGGCGGTAAAGTGGTAGAGTGAGGGCGGTAGAGTGAGGGCGGTAGAGTGGCAGAGTGAGGGCGGTAGAGTGAGGGCATGAGGGCGGTAGAGTGAGAGTGGTAGAGTGGTAGAGAGAGGGCAGTATAGTGAGGGCGGTAAAGTGGTAGAGTGAGGGCAGTAGAGTGAGGGCTGGAGGGCGGTTGAGTGGTAGAGTGAGGGCAGTGAAGTGAGAGTGTTAGAGTGGTAGAGTGAGGGTGGTGCAGTGGTAGAGTAAGGGCGGTAGAGTGAGGGCAGTAGAGTGGTAAAGTGAGGGCGGTAGAGTGAGGGCGGTAGAGTGGTAAAGTGAGGGCGGTAGAGTGGTAGAGTGAGGGGGGTAGAGTGGTAGAGTGAGGGCAGTAGAGTGAGGGCGGTGCAGTGGTAGAGTGAGGGCAGTAGAATGAGGGCGGTAGAGCGAGAACAGTGGAGTGGTAGAGTAAGGGTGGTACAGTGAGGGCAGTAGAGTGGTAGAGTGAGGTGGTAGAGTGAGGGCAGTAGAGTGGTAGAGTGAGGGCGGTAGAGTGGTAGCGGTAGAGTGAGGGTGGTAGAATGGTAGAGTGAGGGCGATAGAGTGGTAGAGTGAGGGCGGTAGAGTGGTAGAGTGAGGGCGGTAAAGTGGTAGAGTTAGGGCGGTAGAGTGAGGGCGGTAGAGTTAGGGCAGTAGTTTGGAAGAGTGAGGGCGGTAGAGTGGTAGAGCGAGGGTGGTAGAGTGAGGCCGGTAGATTAGTAGAGTGAGGGCGGTAGAGTGAGGGTATGAGGGTGGTAGAGTGGTAGAGTGAGGGTGGTAGAGTGAGGGCAGTAGAGTGAGGGAGTGAGGGCGGTAGAGAGGTAGACTGAGGGCAGTAGATTGAGGGTGGTAGAGTGGTAGAGTGAGGGCGGTAAAGTGAGGGCGGTAGAGTGGTAGAGTGAGGGCGGTAAAGTGAGTGCGGTAGAGTGGTAGAGTGAGGGTGGTATAGTGAGGGCGGTAAAGTGGTAGAGTGAGGGCGGTAGAGTGGCAGAGTGAGGGCGGTAGAGTGAGGGCATGAGGGTGGTAGAGTGAGAGTGGTAGAGTGGTAGAGAGAGGGCAGTATAGTGAGGGCGGTAGAGAGGCAGAGTGAGGGCGGTAGAGTGAGGGCGGTAAAGTGGTAGAGTGAGGGCGGTAGAGTGAGGGCAGTAGAGTGAGGGCGTGAGAGCGGTTGAGTGGTATAGTGAGGGCAGTAGAGTGAGGGTGTTAGGGTGGTAGAGTGAGGGTGGTGCAGTGGTAGAGTAAGGGCGGTAGAGTGAGGGCAGTAGAGTGGTAAAGTGAGGGCGGTAGAGTGGTAAAGTGAGGCAGGTAGAGTGGTAGAGTGAGGGTGGTAGAGTGAGGGCAGTAGAGTGAGGGCGGTACAGTGGTAGAGTGAGGGCGGTAGAATGAGGGCGGTAGAGTGAGAGCAGTGGAGAGGTAGAGTAAGGGTGGTAGAGTGAGGGCAGTAGAGTGGTAGAGTGAGGGTGGTAGAGTGAGGGCAGTAGAGTGGTAGAGTGAGGGCGGTAGAGTGGTAGCGGTAGAGTGAGGGTGGTAGAATGGTAGAGTGAGGGCGATGGAGTGGTAGAGTGAGGGCGGTAGAGTGGTAGAGTGAGGGCGGTAAAGTGGTAGAGTTAGGGCGGTAGAGTGAGGGCGGTAGAGTTAGGGCAGTAGTTTGGAAGAGTGAGGGCGGTAGAGTCATAGAGCGAGGGTGGTAGAGTGAGGCCGGTAGAGTAGTAGAGTGAGGGCGGTAGAGTGAGGGCATGAGGGTGGTAGAGTGGTAGAGTGAGGGTGGTAGAGTGAGGGCAGTAGAGTGAGGGAGTGAGGGCGGTAGAGAGGTAGACTGAGGGCAGTAGAGTGAGGGCATGAGGGCGGTACAGTGAGGGCGGTACAGTGGTAGAGTGAGGGTGGTAGAGTCAGGGCGGTAGAGTGGTTGAGTGAGGGCGGTATAGTGAGGGTGGTAGAGTGGTAGAGTGAGGGCGGTAGAGTGAGGGCGTTAGAGTGGTAGAGTGAGGGCGGTAGAGTGGTAGAGTGAGGGTAGTATAGTGAGGGTAGTAGAGTGGTACAGTGAGGGCGGTAGAGTGGTAGAGGGAGGGTAGTAGAGTGAGGGCGGTAGAGTGGTACAGTGAGGGCGGTAGAGTGAGGGCGGTAGAGTGGGGGTGGTAGTGTGGTAGAGTGAGGGCGGTAGAGTAAGGGCGGTAGAGTGGTAGAGTGAGGGCGGTAGAGTGAGGCCGGTAGAGTAGTAGAGTGAGGGCGGTAGAGTGAGGGCATGAGGGCAGTAGAGTGGTAGAGTGAGGGTGGTAGAGTGAGGGCAGTAGAGTGAGGGAGTGAGGGCGGTAGAGTGGTAGCCTGAAGGCGGTAGAGTGAGGGCATGAGGGGGGTACAGTGAGGGCAATAGAGTGGTAGAGTGAGGGTGGTAGAGTGAGGGCGGTAGAGTGGTAGAGTGAGGGCGGTATAGTGAGGGCGGTAGAGTGGTAGAGTGAGGGTGGTAGAGTGAGGGCGGTAGAGTGGTAGAGTGAGGGCGGTGGATTGAGGGCATGAGGGCGGTAGAGTGGTAGAGTGGTAGAGTGAGGGCGGTAAAGTGAGTTCAGTAGAGTGGTAGAGTGAGGGCGGTATAGTGAGGGCGGTAAAGTGGTAGAGTGATGGTGGTAGAGTGAGGGCGGCAGAGTGAGGGCATTAGAGTAAGGGCATGAGGGCGGTAGAGTGAGAGCGGTAGAGTGGTAGAGAGAGGGCAGTATAGTGAGGGCAGTAGGGTGGCAGAGTGAGGGCGGTAGAGTGAGGGTGGTAAAGTGGTAGAGTGAGGGTGGTAGAGTGAGGGCGGTAGAGTGAGGGCGTGAGGGCGGTTGAGTGGTAGAGTGAGGGCAGTAGAGTGAGGGTGTTAGACTGGTAGAGTGAGGGCGGTAGAGTGAGGGCGGTGCAGTGGTAGAGTAAGGGCGGTAGAGTGAGGGCAGTAGAGTGGTAGAGTGAGGGTGGTAGAGTGAGGGCAGTAAAGTGGTAGAGTGAGGGCAGTAGAGTGGTAGCGGTAGAGTGAGGGCGGTAGAATGGTAGAGTGAGGGCGATAGAGTGGTAGAGTGAGGGTGGTAGAGTGGTAGAAAGAGGGCGGTAGAGTGAGGGCGGTAGAATGAGGGCAGTAGTCTGGTAGAGTGAGGGCGGTAGAGTGGTAGAGTGAGGGCGGTAGAGTGAGGCCGGTAAAGTGGTAGAGTGAGGGTGGTAGAGTGAGGGCGTGAGGACGTGAGGGCGGTAGAGTGGTAGAGTGAGGTTGGTAGAGTGAGGGCAGTAGAGTGAGGCAGTGAGGGCGGTAGAGTGGTAGACTGAGGGCGGTAGAGTGAGGGCATGAGGGTGTTACAGTGAGGGCGGTACAGTGGTGGAGTGAGGGTGGTAGAGTGAGGGCGGTAGAATGGTAGAGTGAGGGCGGTAGAGTGGTAGAAAGAGGGCGGTAGAGTGAGGGCGGTAGAGTGAGGGCGGTAGTCTGGTAGAGTGACGGCGGTAGAGTGGTAGAGTGAGGGCGGTAGAGTGAGGCCAGTAGAGTGGTAGAGTGAGGGTGGTAGAGGGAGGGCGTGAGGACATGAGAGTGGTAGAGTGAGGTTGGTAGAGTGAGGGCAGTAGAGTGAGGCAGTGAGGGCGGTAGAGTGGTAGACTGAGGGCGGTAGAGTGAGGGCATGAGGGTGTTACAGTGAGGGCAGTACAGTGGTGGAGTGAGGGTGGTAGAGTGAGGGCGGTAAAATGGTAGAGTGAGGGTGGTGTAGTGAGGGCAGTAGAGTGAGGCAGTGAGGGCGGTAGAGTGGTAGACTGAGGGCGGTAGAGTGAGGGCATGAGGGTGTTACAGTGAGGGCGGTACAGTGGTGGAGTGAGGGTGGTAGAGTGAGGGCGGTAGAATGGTAGAGTGAGGGCGGTAGAGTGGTAGAAAGAGGGCGGTAGAGTGAGGGCGGTAGAGTGAGGGCGGTAGTCTGGTAGAGTGACGGCGGTAGAGTGGTAGAGTGAGGGCGGTAGAGTGAGGCCAGTAGAGTGGTAGAGTGAGGGTGGTAGAGGGAGGGCGTGAGGACATGAGAGTGGTAGAGTGAGGTTGGTAGAGTGAGGGCAGTAGAGTGAGGCAGTGAGGGCGGTAGAGTGGTAGACTGAGGGCGGTAGAGTGAGGGCATGAGGGTGTTACAGTGAGGGCAGTACAGTGGTGGAGTGAGGGTGGTAGAGTGAGGGCGGTAAAATGGTAGAGTGAGTGTGGTATAGTGAGGGCAGTAGAGTGGTAGAGTGAGGGCGGTAGAGTGATAGCGGTAGAGTGGTAGACTGAGGGCGGTATAGTGAGGGCGTGAGGGCGGTAGAGTGGTGGAGTGAGGGCGGTAGAGTGAGGGCGGTAGACTGGTAGAGTGAGGGTAGTATAGTGAGGGCGGTAGAGTGGTAGAGTGAGGGTGGTAGAGTGAGGGCGGTAGAGTGGTAGAGTGAGGGCGGTAGAGTGATGGCGTGAGGGCGGTAGAGTGGTAGAGTGAGGGCGGTAGAGTGAAGGCGGTAGAGTGGTAGAGTGAGGGCAGTATAGTGAGGGCGGTAGGGTGGCAGAGTGAGGGCGGTAGAGTGAGGGCGGTAAAGTGGTAGAGTGAGGGCGGTAGAGTGAGGGCAGTAGAGTGAGGGCGTGAGGGCAGTTGAGTGATAGAGTGAGGGCAGTAGAGTGAGGGTGTTAGAGTGGTAGAGTGAGGGTGGTAGAGTGAGGGCGGTGCAGTGGTAGAGTGAGGGCGGTAGAGTGAGGGCAGTAGAGTGGTAGAGTGAGGGTGGTAGAGTGAGGGCGGTAAAGTGGTAGAGTGAGGGTGGTAGAGTGGTAGCGGTAGAGTGAGGGCGGTAGAATGGTAGAGTGAGGGTGATAGAGTGGTAGAGTGAGGGTGGTAAAGTGGTAGAGTGAGGGCGGTACAGTGGTAGAAAGAGGGCGGTAGAGTGAGGGCGGTAGAGTGAGGGCGGTAGTCTGGTAGAGTGAGGGCGGTAGAGTGGTAGAGTGAGGGTGGTAGAGTGAGGCCAGTAGAGTGGTAGAGTGACGGTGGTAGAGTGAGGGTGGTAGAGTGAGGGCGTGAGGACGTGAGGGCGGTAGAGTGGTAGAGTGAGGTTAGTAGAGTGAGGGCAGTACAGTGAGGCAGTGAGGCCGGTAGAGTGGTAGACTGAGGGCAGTAGAGTGAGGGCATGAGGGCGTTACAGTGAGGGCAGTACAGTGGTGGAGTGAGGGTGGTAGAGTGAGGGCGGTAGAGTGGTAGAGTGAGGGCGGTATAGTGAGGGCAGTAGAGTGGTAGAGTGAGGGCGGTAGAGTGATAGCAGTAGAGTGGTAGAGTGAGGGCAGTATAGTGAGGGCATGAGGGCGGTAGAGTGGTAGAGAGAGGGTGGTAGAGTGAGGGCAGTAGACTGGTAGAGTGAGGTAGGGTAGAGTGAGTGTGGTAGAGTGGTAGAGTGAGGGTAGTATAGTGAGGGCGGTAGAATGGTAGAGTGAGGGCGGTAGAGTGAGGGCGGTAGTGTGGTAGAGTGAGGGTGCTAGAGTGATGGCGTGAGGGCGGTAGAGTGGTAGAGTGAGGGAGGTAGAGTGAAGGCGGTAGAGTGGTAGAGTGAGGCCAGTAGAGTGAGGGCGGTAGAGTGGTGGAGTGAGGGCGGTAGAGTGAGGGTGGTCGAGTGAGGGCAGTAGAGTGAGAGCGGTAGAGTGGTAGAGTGAGGGTGGTAGAGTGAGGGTGGTAGAGTGGTAGAGTGAGGGTGGTAGTGTGAGGGTGGTAGAGTGGTAGAGTGAGGGTGGTAGAGTGAGGGCGGTAGAGTGGTAAAGTGAGGCCGGTAGATTGGTAGAGTGAGGACGGTAGAGTGGTAGAGTGAGGGCGGTAGAGTGGTAGCGGTAGAGTGAGGGTGGTCGAGTGAGGGCAGTAGAGTGAGAGCGGTAGAGTGGTAGAGTGAGGGTGGTAGAGTGAGGGTGGTAGAGTGGTAGAGTGAGGGTGGTAGTGTGAGGGTGGTAGAGTGGTAGAGTGAGGGTGGTAGAGTGAGGGCGGTAGAGTGGTAAAGTGAGGGCGGTAGATTGGTAGAGTGAGGACGGTAGAGTGGTAGAGTGAGGGCGGTAGAGTGGTAGCGGTAGAGTGAGGGTGGTAGTGTGGTAGAGTGAGGGAAGTAGAGTGAGGGTGGTAGAGTGCAGTGGTAGAGTGAGGGCAGTAGAATGAGGGCGGTAGAGTGAGAGCAGTGGAGTGGTAGAGTAAGGGTGGTACAGTGAGGGCAGTAGAGTGGTAGAGTGAGGGTGGTAGAGTGAGGTCAGTAGAGTGGTAGAGTGAGGGCGGTAGAGTGGTAGCGGTAGAGTGAGGGCGGTAGAATGGTAGAATGAGGGCGATAGAGTGGTAGAGTGAGGGCGGCAGAGTGGTAGAGTTAGGGAGGTAGAGTGAGGGTGGTAGAGTTAGGGCGGTAGTTTGGTAGAGTGAGGGCGTTAGAGTGGTAGAGCGAGGGTGGTAGAGGGAGGCCGGTAGAGTAGGGCATGAGGGTGGTAGAGTGGTAGAGTGGGGGTGGTAGAGTGAGGGCAGTAGAGTGAGGGAGTGAGGGCGGTAGAGTGGTAGACTGAGGGCAGTAGAGTGAGGGCATGAGGGCGGTACAGTGGTAGAGTGAGGGTGGTAGAGTGAGGGCGGTAGAGTGGTTGAGTGAGGGCGGTATAGTGAGGGCGGTAGAGTGGTAGAGTGAGGGCAGTAGAGTGAGGGCGGTAGAGTGGTAGAGTGAGGGAGGTAGAGTGAGGGCGTGAGGGCGGTAGAGTGGTAGACGGAGGGCAGTAGAGTGAGGGCGGTAGAGTGGTAGACTGAGGGCGGTAGAGTGAGGGCGGTAGAGTGGTAGAGTGAGGGTAGTATAGTGAGGGTGGTAGAGTGGTACAGTTAAGGCAGTAGAGTGGTAGAGGGAGGGCAGTAGAGTGAGGGTGGTAGAGTGGTAGAGTGAGGGCGGTAGAGTGAGGGCAGTAGAGTGAGGTCGGTAGAGTGGTAGAGTGAGGGCGGTAGAGTGAGGGCGGTAGAGTGGTAGAGTGAGGGTGGTAGAGTGGTAGAGTTAGGGCAGTAGAGTGAGGGTGGTGCAGTGGTAGAGTGAGCAGTGGAGTGGTAGAGTAAGGGTGGTACAGTGAGGGCAGTAGAGTGGTAGAGTGAGGGCGGTGGAGTGGTAGAGTGAGGGCAGTAGAGTGGTAGCGGTAGAGTGATGGCGGTAGAATGGTAGAGTGAGGGCAATAGAGTGGTAGAGTGAGAGTGGTAGAGTGAGGGCGATAGAGTGGTAGAGTGAGGGCAGTAGAGTGAGGGCAGTAGAGTGAGGGCGGTAGATGGAGGGCGTCAGGGCGGTAGAGTGGTAGAGTGAGGGCGGTAAAGTGAGGGCCGTGGAGTGGTAGAGTGAGGGCGGTAGAGTGAGTGCAGTAGAGTGGTAGAGTGAGGGCGGTATAGTGAGGGCGGTAAAGTGGTAGAGTGAGGGAAGTAGAGTGAGGGCGATAGAGTGGTAGAGTGAGGTTGGTAGAGTGAGGGCGTGAGGGTGATAGAGTGGTAGAGTGAGGACGGTAGAGTGAGGGCAGTAGAGTGAGGTCGGTAGAGTGGTAGAGTGAGGGCGGTAGAGTGAGGGCGGTAGAGTGGTAGAGTGAGGGCGATAGAGTGGTAGAGTGAGGGCGGTAGAGTGAGGGCAGAAGAGTGAGGGTGTTACAGTGCTAGAGTGAGGGCGGTAGAGTGAGGGCGGTAGAGTGAGAGCAGTGGAGTGGTAGAGTAAGGGTGGTACAGTGAGGGCAGTAGAGTGTTAGAGTGAGGGTGGTAGAGTGAGGGCGGTAGAGTGGTAGAGTGGGGGCGGTAGAGTGGTAGCGGTAGAGTGAGGGTGGTAGAATGGTAGAGTGAGGGCGATATAGTGGTAGAGTGAGGGCGGTAGAGTGAGGGCATAAGGGCGTTAGAGTGGTAGAGTGAGGGTGTTAGAGTGAGGGCAGTAGAGTGAGGCAGTGAGGGCGGTAGAGTGGTAGACTGAGGGCACTAGAGTGAGGGCATGAGGGCCTTAAAGTGAGGGCGGTACAGTGGTGGAGTGAGGGTGGTAGAGAGAGGGCGGTAGAGTGGTAGAGTGAGGGTGGTATAGTGAGGGCAGTAGAGTGGTAGAGTGAGGGCGGTAGAGTGAGGTTGGTACACTGGTAGAGTGAGGGCGGTAGAGTGAAGGTGGTAGAGTGGTAGAGTGAGGGTAGTATAGTGAGGGCGGGAGAGTGGTAGAGTGAGGGCGGTAGAGTGAGGGCAGTAGAGTGGTAGAGTGAGGGCGGTAGAGTGATGGCGTGAGGGCGGTAGAGTGGTAGAGTGAGGGCGGTAGAGTGAAGGTGGTAGAGTGGTAGAGTGAGGGCGGTAGAGTGAGGGCGTGAGGGTGGTAGAGTGGTAGAGTGAGGGCGGTAGAGTGAGGGCAGTAGAGTAGTACAGTGAGGGCGGCAGAGTGAGGGCGGTAGAGTGGTAGAGTGAGGGTAGTATAGTGAGGGTGGTACAGTGGTACAGTGAGGGCAGTAGAGTGGTAGAGGGAGGGCAGTAGAGTGAGGGCGGTAGAGTGGTAGAGTGAGGGCGGTAGAGTGAGGGCGGTAGTGTGGTAGAGTGAGGGTGGTAGAGTGAGGGCGGTAGAGTGGTAGAGTGAGGGCGGTAGAGTGGGGCCGGTAGAGTAGTAGAGTGAGGGCGGTAGATTGAGGGCGTGAGGGCGGTAGAGTGGTAGAGTGAGGGCGGTAAAGTGAGGGCGGTAGAGTGGTAGAGTGAGGGTGGTAGAGTGAGGGCAGTAGAGTGTGGGAGTGAGGGTGGTAGAGTGGTAGACTGAGGGTGGTAGAGTAAGGGCATGAGGGCGGTACAGTGAGGGCAATAGAGTGGTAGAGTGAGGGTGGTAGAGTGAAGGCGGTAGAGTGGTAGAGTGATGGCGGTATAGTGAGGGCGGTAGAGTGGTAGAGTTAGGGCGGTAGAGTGAGGGCGGTAGAGTGGTAGAGTGAGGGCGGTAGATTGAGGGCGTGAGGGCGGTAGAGTGGTAGAGTGAGGGCGGTAAAGTGAGGGCAGTAGAGTGGTAGAGTGAGGGCTGTAAAGTGAGTGCAGTAGAGTGGTAGAGTGAGGGTGGTATAGTGAAGGCAGTAAAGTGGTAGAGTGAGGGCAGTAGAATGAGGGGGGTAGAGTGGTAGAGCGAGGGCGGTAGAGTGAGGGCCTGAGGGCAGTACAGTGGTAGAATGAGGGCAGTAGAGTGAGGGCAGTAGAGTGGTAGAGTGAGGGCAGTAGAGTGAGGTCGGTAGAGTGGTAAAGTGAGGGCGGTAGAGTGGTATAGTGAGGGCAGTAGAGTGAGAGCAGTGGAGTGGTAGAGTAAGGGTGGTACAGTGAGGGCAGTAGAGTGGTAGAGTGAGGGCGGTAGAGTGGTAGCGGTAGAGTGAGGGTTATTGAATGGTAGAGTGATGGCGATAGAGTGGTAGAGTGAGGGCGATAGAGTGGTAGAGAGAGGGTGGTAGAGTGAGGGCGGTAGAGTGGTAGAGTGATGGCGGTATAGTGAGGGCGGTAGAGTGGTAGAGTGAGGGCGGTAGAGTGAGGGCGGTAGAGTAGTAGAGTGAGGGCGGTAGATTGAGGGCGTGAGGGCGGTAGAGTGGTAAAGGGAGGACGGTAAAGTGAGGGCGGTAGTGTGGTAGAGTGAGGGCGGTAAAGTGAGTGCGGTAGAGTGCTAGAGTGAGGGTGGTATAGTGAAGGCAGTAAAGTGGTAGAGTGAGGGCAGTAGAATGAGGGGGGTAGAGTGGTAGAGCGAGGGCGTAGAGTGAGGGCCTAAGGGCGGTACAGTGGTAGAGTGAGGGCAGTAGAGTGAGGGCAGTAGAGTGGTAGAGTGAGGGCAGTAGAGTGAGGTCAGTAGAGTGGTTAAGTGAGGGCGGTAGAGTGGTAGAGTGAGGGCAGTAGAGTGAGGGCGGTGCAGTGGTAGAGTGAGGGCAGTAGAGCGAGGGCGGTAGAGTGAGAGCAGTGGAGTGGTAGAGTAAGGGTGGTACAGTGGGGGCAGTAGAGTGGTAGAGTGAGGGTGGTAGAGTGAGGGCGGTGGAGTGGTAGAGTGAGGGCGGTAGAGTGGTAGCGGTAGAGTGAGGGCAATAGAATGGTAGAGTGATGGCGATAGAGTGGTAGAGTGAGGGGGATAGAGTGGTAGAGTGAGGGCGATAGAGTGAGGGCAGTAGAGTGGAAGAGTAAGGGCGGTAGATTGAGGGTGTGAGGGCGGTAGAGTGGTAGAGTGAGGGCGGTAAAGTGAGGGCCGTGGAGTGGTAGAGTGAGGGTGGTAGAGTGAGTGTGGTAGAGTGGTAAAGTGAGGGCGGTATAGTGAGGGCGGTAAAGTGGTAGAGTGAGGGCGGTAGAGTGAGGGCGGTAGAGTGGTAGAGTGAGGTTGGTAGAGTGAGGGCATGAGGGTGGTAGAGTGGTAGAGTGAGGACGGTAGAGTGAGGGCAGTAGAGTGAGGTCGGTAGAGTGGTAGAGTGAGGGCAGTAGAGTGAGGGTGGTAGAGTGGTAGAGTGAGGGCGATAGAGTGGTAGAGTGAGGGTGGTAGAGTGAGGGCAGTAGAGTGAGGGCGTTGCAGTGGTAGAGTAAGGGTGGTAGAGTGAGGGCGGTAGAGTGAGAGAAGTGGAGTGGTAGAGTAAGGGTGGTACAGTGAGGGCGGTAGACTGGTAGAGTGGGGGCGGTAGAGTCGTAGCGGTGGAGTGAGGGCGGTAGAATGGTAGAGTGAGGGCAATAGAGTGGTAGAGTGAGGGCGGTAGAGTGAGGGCATGAGGGCAGTAGAGTGGTAGAGTGAGGGTGTTAGAGTGAGGGCAGTAGAGTGAATAAGTGTTGGCGGTAGAGTGGTAGACTGAGGGCTGTAGAGTGAGGGCATGAGGGCGGTACAGTGAGGGTGGTACAGTGGTAGAGTGAGGGTGGTAGAGTGAGGGGGGTAGAGTGGTTGAGTGAGGGCGGTATAGTGAGGGCGGTAGAGTGGTAGACTAAGGGCGGTAGAGTGAGGGCAGTAGAGTGGTAGAGTGAGGGCGGTAGAGTGTGGGCGTGAGGGCGGTAGAGTGGTAGAGTGAGGGCTGTAGAATGAGGGTGGTAAAGTGGTAGAGTGAGTGCGGTAGAGTGAGGGCGGTCGAGGGAGGGCAGTAGAGTGGTAGAGTGAGGATAGTATAGTGAGGGCGGTAGAGTGGTACAGTGAGGGCGATAGAGTGGTAGAGGGAGGGCAGTAGAGTGAGGGCGGTAGAGTGGTAGAGTGAGGGTGGTAGAGTGAGGGCGGTAGAGTGAGGGGAGTAGTGTGGTAGAGTGAGGGCTGTAGAGTGAGGGTGGTAGAGTGGTAGAGTGAGGGCGGTAGAGTGAGGCCGGTAGAGTAGTAGAGTGAGGGCGGTAGAGTGAGGGCATGAGGGCGGTAGAGTGGTAGAGTGAGGGTGATAGAGTGAGGGCAGTAGAGTGAGGGAGTGAGGGCGGTAGATTGAGGGCGTGAGGGCGGTAGAGTGGTAGAGTGAGGGCGGTAGAGTGAGGGCAGTAGAGTGGAAGAGTAAGGGCTGTAGATTGAGGGCGTGAGGGCGGTAGAGTGGTAGAGTGAGGGCGGTAAAGTGAGGGCCGTGGAGTGGTAGAGTGAGGGTGGTAGAGTGAGTGTGGTAGAGTGGTAAAGTGAGGGCGGTATAGTGAGGGCGGTAAAGTGGTAGAGTGAGGGCGGTAGAGTGAGGGCGGTAGAGTGGTAGAGTGAGGTTGGTAGAGTGAGGGCATGAGGGTGGTAGAGTGGTAGAGTGAGGACGGTAGAGTGAGGGCAGTAGAGTGAGGTCGGTAGAGTGGTAGAGTGAGGGCAGTAGAGTGAGGGCGGTAGAGTGGTAGAGTGAGGGCGATAGAGTGGTAGAGTGAGGGTGGTAGAGTGAGGGCAGTAGAGTGAGGGCGTTGCAGTGGTAGAGTGAGGGTGGTAGAGTGAGGGCGGTAGAGTGAGAGAAGTGGAGTGGTAGAGTAAGGGTGGTACAGTGAGGGCGGTAGAGTGGTAGAGTGGGGGCGGTAGAGTCGTAGCGGTGGTGTGAGGGCGGTAGAATGGTAGAGTGAGGGCAATAGAGTGGTAGAGTGAGGGCGGTAGAGTGAGGGCATGAGGGCAGTAGAGTGGTAGAGTGAGGGTGTTAGAGTGAGGGCAGTAGAGTGAGTAAGTGTTGGCGGTAGAGTGGTAGACTGAGGGCTGTAGAGTGAGGGCATGAGGGCGGTACAGTGAGGGTGGTTCAGTGGTAGAGTGAGGGTGGTAGAGTGAGGGTGGTAGAGTGAGGGGGGTAGAGTGGTTGAGTGAGGGCGGTATAGTGAGGGCGGTAGAGTGGTAGACTAAGGGCGGTAGAGTGAGGGCAGTAGAGTGGTAGAGTGAGGGCGGTAGAGTGTGGGCGTGAGGGCGGTAGAGTGGTAGAGTGAGGGCTGTAGAATGAGGGTGGTAAAGTGGTAGAGTGAGGGCGGTAGAGTGAGGGCGGTCGAGGGAGGGCAGTAGAGTGGTAGAGTGAGGATAGTATAGTGAGGGCGGTAGAGTGGTACAGTGAGGGCGGTAGAGTGGTAGAGGGAGGGCAGTAGAGTGAGGGCGGTAGAGTGGTAGAGTGAGGGTGGTAGAGTGAGGGCGGTAGAGTGAGGGGAGTAGTGTGGTAGAGTGAGGGCTGTAGAGTGAGGGTGGTAGAGTGGTAGAGTGAGGGCGGTAGAGTGAGGCCGGTAGAGTAGTAGAGTGAGGGTGGTAGAGTGAGGGCATGAGGGCGGTAGAGTGGTAGAGTGAGGGTGGTAGAGTGAGGGCAGTAGAGTGAGGGAGTGAGGGCAGTAGATTGAGGGCGTGAGGGCGGTAGAGTGGTAGAGTGAGGGCTGTAAAGTGAGGGCGGTAGAGTGGTAGAGTGAGGGCGGTAAAGTGAGTGCGGTAGAGTGGTAGAGTGAGGGTGGTATAGTGAAGGCATTAAAGTGGTAGAGTGAGGGCTGTAGAATGAGGGGGGTAGAGTGGTAGAGCGAGGGCGGTAGAGTGAGGGCCTGAGGGCGGTACAGTGGTAGAGTGAGGGCAGTAGAGTGAGGGCAGTAGAGTGGTAGAGTGAGGGCAGTAGAGTGAGGTGGGTAGAGTGGTAGAGTGAGGGCGGTAGAGTGAGGGCGGTAGAGTGGTAAAGTGAGGGCGGTAGAGTGGTAGAGTGAGGGCAGTAGAGTAAGGGCGGTGCAGTGGTAGAGTGAGGGCAGTAGAGCGAGGGCGGTAGAGTGAGAGCAGTGGAGTGGTAGAGTAAGGGTGGTACAGTGAGGGCACTAGAGTGGTAGAGTGAGGGTGGTAGAGTGAGGGCGGTGGAGTGGTAGAGTGAGGGCGGTAGAGTGGTAGCGGCAGAGTGAGGGCGATAGAATGGTAGAGTGATGGCGATAGAGTGGTAGAGTGAGGGCGGTAGAGTGGTAGAGTGAGGGCAGTAGAGTGGAAGAGTAAGGGCGGTAGATTGAGGGCGTGAGGGCGGTAGAGTGGTAGAGTGAGGGAGGTAAAGTGAGGGCCGTGGAGTGGTAGAGTGAGGGCAGTAGAGTGAGTGCGGTAGAGTGGTAGAGTGAGGGCGGTATAGTGAGGGCGGTAAAGTGGTAGAGTGAGGGCGGTAGAGTGAGGGCGGTAGAGTGGTAGAGTGAGGTTGGTAGAGTGAGGGCGTGAGGGTGGTAGAGTGGTAGAGTTAGGACGGTAGAGTGAGGGCAGTAGAATGAGGTCGGTAGAGTGGTAGAGTGAGGGCAGTAGAGTGAGGGTGGTAGAGTGGTAGAGTGAGGGCGATAGAGTGGTAGAGTGAGGGCGGTAGAGTGAGGGCAGTAGAATGAGGGCGTTGCAGTGGTAGAGTGAGGGCAGTAGAGTGAGGGCGGTAGAGTGAGAGAAGTGGAGTGGTAGAGTAAGGGTGGTACAGTGAAGGCGGTAGAGTGGTAGAGTGGGGGCGGTAGAGTCGTAGCGGTGGAGTGAGGGTGGTAGAATGGTAGAGTGAGGGCGTAGAGTGGTAGAGTGAGGGCGGTAGAGTGAGGGCATGAGGGCAGTAGAGTGGTAGAGTGAGGGTGTTAGAGTGAGGGCAGTAGAGTGAGTGAGTGAGTGTTGGCGGTAGAGTGGTAGACTGAGGGCTGTAGAGTGAGGGCATGAGGGTGGTACAGTGAGGGCGGTACAGTGGTAGAGTGAGGGTGGTAGAGTGAGGGCGGTAGAGTGGTTGAGTGAGGGCAGTAGATTGAGGGCGTGAGGGCGGTAGAGTGGTAGAGTGAGGGCGGTGCAGTGGTAGAGTGAGGGCAGTAGAGCGAGGGCGGTAGAGTGAGAGCAGTGGAGTGGTAGAGTAAGGGTGGTACAGTGAGGGCAGTAGAGTGGTAGAGTGAGGGTGGTAGAGTGAGGGCGGTGGAGTGGTAGAGTGAGGGCGGTAGAGTGGTAGCGGTAGAGTGAGGGCGATAGAATGGTAGAGTGATGGCGATAGAGTGGTAGAGTGAGGGCGATAGAGTGGTAGAGTGAGGGCGGTAGAGTGAGGGCGGTAGAGTGGAAGAGTAAGGGCGGTAGATTGAGGGCGTGAGGGCGGTAGAGTGGTAGAGTGAGGGCGGTAAAGTGAGGGTCGTGGAGTGGTAGAGTGAGGGCGGTAGAGTGAGTGCGGTAGAGTGGTAGAGTGAGGGCGGTATAGTGAGGGCGGTAAAGTGGTAGAGTGAGGGCGGTAGAGTGAGGGCGGTAGAGTGGTAGAGTGAGGTTGGTAGAGTGAGGGCATGAGGGTGGTAGAGTGGTAAAGTGAGGACGGTAGAGTGAGGGCAGTAGAGTGAGGTCGGTAGAGTGGTAGAGTGAGGGCAGTAGAGTGAGGGCGGTAGAGTGGTAGAGTGAGGGCGATAGAGTGGTAGAGTGAGGGCGGTAGAGTGAGGGCAGTAGAGTGAGGGCGTTGCAGTGGTAGAGTGAGGGCGGTAGAGTGAGGGCGGTAGAGTGAGAGAAGTGGAGTGGTAGAGTAAGGGTGGTACAGTGAGGGCGGTAGAGTGGTAGAGTGGGGGCGTTAGAGTCGTAGCGGTGGAGTGAGGGCGGTAGAATGGTAGAGTGAGGGTGTTAGACGGGGACCCGGGGGTCGGCCGAGGTCAGGGGGAGAAGCCTCCAGTGAGGGCCGTCTCCAGCGTTCGTACAGACAAGTAACTTCCCCCCCACAGATGGACACCACACAAGGTTGAGGACAATACTCTTTATATACGAGTTTTGAAGCAAGGTTATCAGCGATACAGCGAGGTCTGGACACTAGGGTCCTCTCAATTCTAGTCTCTGTAGGGGATGGGGTAGCGGGACAGTCTTGGTACCAGTCTGGTACGGGTGCGGCAAGATGGAAGCTCACAATCCTCGAGCTTAGGGGTCTGCAAGGTCGGGCCGCGGCAGCGCCAGCAGGCTTGGATGATAGTTCTCGAAGGAGGGCCGTGGCAGCGCCAGCAGGCTTGGACGATGGTTCACGATGTAGAGGGCCGCGGCAGCGCCAGCAGGCTTGGACGATGGTTCACAATGTAGAGGGCCGCGGCAGCGCCAGCAGGCTTCGGAGAGGTTCGCAAGGCAGAGCTGCGGCAGCGCCAGCAGTCCGTCAGGGATGAGTTCTTCAAGGTGTCTCTCGACTCCAGGATCCAACTGCCTTCCTGCTCTGGAGCTGCCCCAGTTATAAGTCTGGTCTCCTTTGATGTCCGGACCCTCGCGCTTGGAGGTCGGGAGGTCCGGGATGAGGGAGTCCAGACACCCAGCAGGGGGGTGGAGCCAGCGCCCGGGGAGGCATGGGGCGATCGGCACCTGGCGGGGGAGAGCCATCGATACTCCTTTCTCCCATTGACCTGCCAAGTGGTCTCTTCACCTCCTGGATGGATGGTGGTGCCTCGATGTCGGGCCTGGCCAGGCCCAGGGTTGGGGTCGAGCTGAGGCCACGCGGCCTCGTGGTGCAGTGTCCAAGATGGCGGCTGGGCCGGGGTAATGCAGCTGATGGAGGCCCGGTCCAGCCGATGTCGGGGTGTTCGGGAGCAGGCGTCCCGTGGGGGACGGGTTGCGGGTTGCCTCGGTGGGTTGCTGGGATGGTTCTTTCTGGGGATACAGGGAAAGCCGGTGTCCGGGCCCTACCAGGCGGGGAGGGAGCGGGCCTTCCACGAGGCCTGTCCAACATGCGTCACCCCAGCTGAAGGCAGGGAGAGTCACCCATCTTCTTGGGTACTCTCCTCGCCGAGGCGGAAAAAGCGTGACAGGCCGTCCGCGTTGGCGTGGTCCTGGCCAGGACGATGCTCCACAGTGAAGTCTTTCCCCTGCAAGGAGATGGACCATCGCAACAGTTTTGGGTTCTCCCCCCGCATTTGCATCAGCCATTGCAGGGGTCGGTGGTCTGTCTGTACCCTGAAGTGAGTACCGAAGAGGTAGGGCCGGAGTTTCTTGAGGGCCCATACCACTGCAAAGGCCTCCCGCTCGATGGTGCTCCAGCGCTGTTCTCGAGCCAGCAGGCGTCGGCTGATGAAGGCCACTGGTTGATCGACTCCCTCGGCGTTGCGTTGAGAGAGGACTGCCCCAACGCCATGATCTGAGGCGTCCGTCTGGACTATGAATTCCCGGCTGTAGTCGGGGGCCTGGAGCACGGGGCCGGTGCACATGGCGGTCTTCAACTTCTCGAAGGCCGCTTGACAGTCTGAAGTCCAGTTGACTGTTTTGGGGCTTTTCTTGGATGTGAGTTCCGTGAGGGGCCCCACAATGCTGCCATAGTCCTTTACAAACCGCCGGTAGTATCCTGTGAGCCCCAGGAAGGCTCGGACCTCGGTTTGGGTGACAGGGGGTTGCCAGGACTGGATGGCAGCGATCTTGAGCTGAAGGGGTGCCACCAGACCGCTCCCCACTTGGTGTCCGAGGTAGGTCACGGACCCTTGGCCAACCTGGCATTTGCTGGCTTTTATGGTGAGGCCGGCCTGCTGGAGGGTGTGCAGGACTTCTCGGAGGTGGTGGAGGTGGTCTGCCCAGTGGCGACTGTACACAGCAATATCGTCCAGGTAGGCGGCGCTGAAATCTTCGAGGCCCGCCAGTACCTGGTTCACGAGTCGTTGGAAGGTAGCTGGAGCGTTTTTCATGCCGAATGGCATCACTTTGAAGTGGTAGTGGCCATCCGGGGTAGAGAAGGCGGATCGTTCTTGGGCCCTGGGGGTGAGGCCGATTTGCCAGTAGCCCGCTGTTAGATCGAAGATGCTCAAGTAGCGGGCCGCCCCCATGCCGTCAACTAGCTCATCTGCCCGGGGGATGGGGTGAGCGTCGGTTCTGGTAACGGCGTTCAGGCCCCGATAGTTCACACAGAACCGGAGCTCGGGAGCAACGCCCGGGGCGGCAGCCTTGGGGACCAGTACGACTGGGCTGGCCCAGGGGCTGTCGGATGGTTCGATCCCTCCTAGCGCCAGCATCTTGGTGACTTCGTTCTGGATGCAGGCACGCACCCGATCTGGCACCCGGTACACCCTGTGTCGAATAGGTGGGCTATCCCCGGTGTCCACGTCGTGAAGGCACCAGGGGGTGACCCCGGGGGTGAGGGAGAACAAGTTTGCAAATTGTAGCAGGAGAGCTCGACAGTCTTGGCGTTGCTCTGGGGTCAAAGCGTCGGAGAGCCTGACCCCTTCCACTGAGCCATCCTGTTCACGGGTTCTCAGTAGGTCAGGAGGGGGCTCGGAGTCTTCCTCCGTCCCACTGTCTGTTGCCATCAGTAGGCTGAGTTCTGAGCGTACGAAGTGGGGTTTGAGTCTGTTGGCGTGGAGGACTCGTAGAGGGTTCCGGGGAGATTCCATGTCGATCAGGTAGGTGACGGGGCCCTTGCGCTCTATTACCTTGAAGGGTCCTGTCCATTTGTCCTGCAGGGCACAGGGTTCGACCGGCGACATCACCCAGACTTGCTGGCCCGGTTCGAACTCGATGGAGGAGGTATGCTGATCGTACCATTTCTTCATGTCTTCCTGGCTGGCCTCAAGGTTGACTTTGGCGAGCTCCCTGAATCGCCGGGTCTGGTTGCGGAGGGTCAGGAGATACTTATACACATCTGGAGGAGTCTTTTGGGGGGTCATCTCCCATCCTTCCTTGACCAGGCTGAGGGGACCCCAGACTGGGTGTCCGTACAGGAGCTCAAAGGGGCTGAAGCCGAGGGATTTCTGGGGGACTTCTCGATAGGCGAATAGGAGGCACGGGAGCAGCACGTCCCATTGTCGACGTAGGGGCTCTTCCAGGCCCAGGATCATTCCTTTAAGAGTGCGGTTAAACCGCTCGACCAGTCCATTTCCTTGCGGTGATAAGGGGTCGTGAATTTGTAGGTGACCCCGCACTGTTGCCAGAGTGACCTCATGTACTTCGAGATAAAGTTTGTGCCCCTGTCGCTGATGACTTCCCGGGGGAAGCCCACTCGAGAGAAGATCCCCATCAGGGCTCGGCCTACCACAGGTGCTGTCACGGTCCGAAGAGGAATGGCCTCGGAGTAGCGGGTGGCGTGGTCCACCAGGACCAGGATGAAGCGGTGCCCCAGTGCCGTGCGGGGGTCCAGGGGCCCTACAATGTCTATTCCCGCCCGTTCGAACGGGGTGGTGACGACGGGAAAGGGTTGCAGGGGTGCCTTGATCTTTCGGCGGCTCTTCCCGCTGGCCTGGCAGGTGGGGCAGGCCCGGCAGTGGTTGGAGACATCGTTTCGCATTTTGGGCCAGTAGAAGTGAGTTACCAAGCGGTTGTACGTTTTGTCTTGCCCCAGGTGCCCAGCGAGGGGGACATCGTGTGCCAAGTTCAAAAGGAAGTCTCTGAAGCGGAGGGGTACCACCAGTACCCGACTGGCCCCCAGCTCAGCTATTCTTTGCTCACTGTAGAGCAGGTCATTGTCCCAATAAATCCAGTGGGCCCCGGAGGTGTCTCCTGCGCTCTGGGCGAGGGCTTGCTGCCGGAGTCCCTCGAGGGAGGGACAGGCTCTCTGTTCCTGGCGGAATTGTTCCGGGGTGGGACCACCCTCTTGACGCCACTGGGCCAGTTCGGGAAGGTCTTGGAGTTGAACGGGCCCGTCTTCATCTTGTTCTGGGGGATTGGCTCCTAGGGCGGCTCCCTCTGGGATGATCGGGGGAGGAGGCTCTGGCCATTCCGGTTCCTCGGGACTGGAGATGGCGCGGGCGGCCATGGACCGGGTCGTTATGCAGGCCCATTCAGGGAGGCCCAACATCCCCAGGTGCTCTCTCCTTTCGACGGCGGCCCAGGGGGAACTTTCGAGGTCGTTCCCCAGGAGGCAGTCCACAGGGGCATCATCGCGGACAGTCACTTTCAGCATTCCGGACACTCCTCCCCACTCGAAGGGGACGCAGGCCATCCGACACAGGCTTTCTGAGTTGTCGGCTGACCGGACGGGGCAAAGGATGTTTGGCAAGATCTGATCCGGGGTCACCAGATGACAGCGGACTGCTGTCACACTCGCCCCAGTGTCGCGTAAGGCTTCAGCCCGGTGCCCATTAATGTTGACCCACTGGCTGTATTTCTGCGTGTTGGCGGGTAGGGGGGCCCGCGGGATCAAATCTCTTTCCCCTAGGCAGACCAGGGACATGGCGGCTGGTTCCCACTCGGGCTGGTCGGCCTCGTACTCCTCAGGGTCTTCTGGAGTTTGCTCTTCCCCCAGGGCGGCGGCAGCGACCTGGCGGGGCATCGGGTTCTGGTTCTTCGGGCAATTAGGATCATTGGCGTAGTGGCCAGGTCGCTGGCATCGGTGGCAGGTAACGTTGGCTCGAAAACCTGGACGCATCGGGGGGTTTCCCCTGCCGGCCGGGGGTGGGGCGTTACTGGCGGGAGCCACCGGGACGGCGTCTCTGCCCCGACCCTGGCCTCCTCCTCCCCCTCGGGGACGATGAGGTCCTTGGGTGGTTCTGTTCGGGTCGCTGGGCCCGCTTCGGGCAACTCGGGTGCTTTCCCATCGGTCAGCTTCGGCGGCGAGTTGCCGAGGTTCAGTCAGTTTACTGTCGAGGAGGTGCTGCCTGAGCTCGACGAAACAATTGTTAGAGAGGTGCTCCCACACAATAAGGTCAAAGAGTTGCTTGTAAGTGGTCACCTTGCTGCCCTTGATCCACCCCTCGAAGGCTCGGCTGAAGAAGTTCACGTACTCCACCCAAGTCGTACCCGGTGTCCGCTTGCAGTCGCGGAACCGCTGGCGGTACATCTCGGGCGTGAGTCCGTATCGAGTGAGGAGTGCGGCTTTCATGTGGTCGTAGGATGTCATCTGATGGTCCGGGAGTTGCAGCAGGGCGTCTCGCCCCTCGTTGACGAACCTCCCCCATAACCTGGCTCCCCAGTCGCTCCGGGGAATCCGGTGGGAGGTCATGGCTACCTCATAGGCCTTGAACCATTGCTGGATGTCATCGTTCCGGTAATACTCTCTGACGACATCCTTGGGGATGTGGACTTTAGGGTCTGTAGTGGCAGGAGTGTTCGGGCGTTCGGGAACCCCGAGATCTTTGTTCTGTTTCCGAAGCTCTATTTCTTTTAGGTTGCGCTCATGTTCGTAGTCTAGCTTTTTCTCTTCTAACTCTCTCTGTCTTTGTTTCTCTTCCCACTCCTCTCGGAGCCGCAGGTGTTCCAACATTATTTTTTGTTCCGCCAATTTCAGTTCTCCATCTAAACGAAGTCGAGCTAGTTCCAATTCGTGGAGCCTGCTTTTTTCCCGTTCTCGGATCTCCTCTGGGGAGAGACCCGATCTTCTTTCTTCCGTCGGAGTGGTGCTCGTTTCCGGTGCTTCGCGGCTTTGGTTTTGGGGTACGGCCGTACCCGTCTCTGCCCAAGATTCCAGGGCCTTTTTGAAGTCTTCTATCGTGCTCAGTCCGGTAGTAGCAATGCCTAGTTCTATGCAAAATTGTTTCAGTTCTCTGTGGTTGTACTCTTCTAGTTTCTCCATCTGGAAGTTTTCTGTGGTTCCGCTTTCTTTTGTTGTCATTGTGGTTGAGTCGTGGGGTGAGTTACTCTCTGTACGATTACGCGTTGGTTCGGATCGCGCCGCTGGCCACCAATGTTAGACGGGGACCCGGGGGGTCGGCCGAGGTCAGGGATGAGGCCTCCAGTGAGGGCCGTCTCCAGCGTTCGTACAGACAAGTAACTTCCCCCCCACAGATGGACACCACACAAGGTTCAGGACAATACTCTTTATATACGAGTTTTGAAGCAAGGTTATCAGCGATACGGCGAGGTCTGGACACTAGGGTCCTCTCAATTCTAGTCTCTGTAGGGAAAGGGGTAGCGGGACAGTCTTGGTACCAGTCCGGTACGGGTGCGGCAAGATGGAAGCTCACAATCCTCGAGCTTAGGGGTCTGCAAGGTCGGGCCGTGGCAGCGCCAGCAGGCTTGGATGATAGTTCTCGAAGGAGGGCTGCGGCAGCGCCAGCAGGCTTGGATGATAGTTCTCGAAGGAGGGCCGCGGCTGCGCCAGCAGGCTTGGATGATAGTTCTCGAAGGAGGGCCGCGGCAGCGCCAGCAGGCTTGGACGATGGTTCACGATGTAGAGGGCCGCGGCAGCGCCAGCAGGCTTGGACGATGGTTCACGATGTAGAGGGCCGCGGCAGCGCCAGCAGGCTTGGACGATGGTTCACGATGTAGAGGGCCGCGGCAGCGCCAGCAGGCTTCGGAGAGGTTCGCAAGGCAGAGCTGCGGCAGCGCCAGCAGTCCGTCAGGGATGAGTTCTTCAAGGTGTCTCTCGACTCCAGGATCCAACTGCCTTCCTGCTCTGGAGCTGCCCCAGTTATAGGTCTGGTCTCCTTTGATGTCCGGACCCTCGCGCTTGGAGGTCGGGAGGTCCGGGATGAGGGAGTCCAGACACCCAGCAGGGGGGTGGAGCCAGCGCCCGGGGAGGCTGGGGGCGATCGGCACCTGGCGGAGGAGAGCCATTGATACTCCTTTCTCCCATTGACCTGCCAAGTGGTCTCTTCACCTCCTGGGTGGATGGTGGTGCCTCGATATCGGGCCTGGCCAGGCCCAGGGTTGGGGTCGAGCTGAGGCCACGCGGCCTCGTGGTGCAGTGTCCAAGATGGTGGCTGGGCCGGGGTAATGCAGCTGATGGAGGCCCGGTCCAGCCGATGTCGGGGTGTTCGGGAGCAGGCGTCCCGTGGGGGACAGGTTGCGGGTTGCCTCGGTGGGTTGCCGGGATGGTTCTTTCTGGGGATACAGGGAGAGCCGGTGTCCGGGCCCTACCAGGCGGGGAGGGAGCGGGCCTTCCACGAGGCCTGTCCAACAGAGGGCGATAGAGTGGTAGAGTGAGGGCGGTAGAGTGAGGGCATGAGGGCAGTAGAGTGGTAGAGTGAGGGTGTTAGAGTGAGGGCAGTAGAGTGAGTGAGTGTTGGCGGTAGAGTGGTAGACTGAGGGCTGTAGAGTGAGGGCATGAGGGCGGTACAGTGAGGGTGGTACAGTGGTAGAGTGAGGGTGGTAGAGTGAGGGCGGTATAGTGATTGAGTGAGGGCGGTATAGTGAGGGCGGTAGAGTGGTAGAGTAAGGGCGGTAGAGTGACGGCAGTAGAGTGGTAGAGTGAGGGCGTGAGGGCGGTAGAGTGGTAGAGTGAGGGCGGTAGAATGAGGGTGGTAAAGTGGTAGAGTGAGGGCGGTAGAGTGAGGGCAGTCGAGGGAGGGCGGTAGAGTGGTAGAGTGAGGATAGTATAGTGAGGGCGGTAGAGTGGTACAGTGAGGGCAGTAGAGTGGTAGAGGGAGGGCAGTAGAGTGAGGGCGGTAGAGTGGTAGAGTGAGGGTGGTAGAGTGAGGGCGGTAGAGTGAGGGCAGTAGTGTGGTAGAGTGAGGGCTGTAGAGTGAGGGCGGTAGAGTGGTAGAGTGAGGGCGGTAGAGTGAGGCCGGTAGAGTAGTAGATTGAGGGCGGTAGAGTGAGGGCATGAGGGCGGTAGAGTGGTAGAGTGAGGGTGGTAGAGTGAGGGCAGTAAAGTGAGGGAGTGAGGGAGTGAGGGCGGTAGATTGAGGGCGTGAGGGCGGTAGAGTGGTAGAGTGAGGGCGGTAAAGTGAGGGCGGTAGAGTGGTAGAGTGAGGGCGGTAAAGTGAGTGTGGTAGAGTGGTAGAGTGAGGGTGGTATAGTGAAGGCAGTAAAGTGGTAGAGTGAGGGCGGTAGAATGAGGGGGGTAGAGTGGTAGAGCAAGGGCGGTAGAGTGAGGGCATGAGGGCGGTACAGTGGTAAAGTGAGGGCAGTCGAGTGAGGGCAGTAGAGTGGTAGAGTGAGGGCAGTAGAGTGAGGTGGGTAGAGTGGTAGAGTGAGGGCGGTAGAGTGAGGGCGGTAGAGTGGTAAAGTGAGGGCGGTAGAGTGGTAGAGTGAGGGCAGTAGAGTGAGGGTGGTGCAGTGGTAGAGTGAGGGCAGTAGAGGGAGGGCGGTAGAGTGAGAGCAGTGGAGTGGTAGAGTAAGGGTGGTACAGTGAGGGCAGTAGAGTGGTAGAGTGAGGGTGGTAGAGTGAGGGCGGTGGAGTGGTAGAGTGAGGGCGGTAGAGTGAGGGCGGTAGAGTGGTAGAGTGAGGGCGGTAGAGTGAGGGCGGTAGAGTGGAAGAGTAAGGGCGGTAGATTGAGGGCGTGAGGGCGGTAGAGTGGTAGAGTGAGGGCGGTAAAGTGAGGGCCGTGGAGTGGTAGAGTGAGGGCGGTAGAGTGAGTGCGGTAGAGTGGTAGAGTGAGGGCGGTATAGTGAGGGCGGTAAAGTGGTAGAGTGAGGGCGGTAGAGTGAGGGTGGTAGAGTGGTAGAGTGAGATTGGTAGAGTGAGGGTGTGAGGGTGGTAGAGTGGTAGAGTTAGGACGGTAGAGTGAGGGCAGTAGAGTGAGGTCGGTAGAGTGGTAGAGTGATGGCAGTAGAGTGAGGGCGGTAGAGTGGTAGAGTGAGGGCGATAGAGTGGTAGAGTGAGGGCGGTAGAGTGAGGGCAGTAGAGTGAGGGCGTTGCAGTGGTAGAGTGAGGGCGGTAGAGTGAGAGAAGTGGAGTGGTAGAGTAAGGGTGGTACAGTGAAGGCGGTAGAGTGGGGGCAGTAGAGTCGTAGCGGTGGAGTGAGGGCGGTAGAATGGTAGAGTAAGGGCGATAGAGTGGTAGAGTGAGGGTGGTAGAGTGAGGGCATGAGGGCAGTGGAGTGGTAGAGTGAGGGTGTTAGAGTGAGGGCAGTAGAGTGAGTGAGTGTTGGCGGTAGAGTGGTAGACTGAGGGCTGTAGAGTGAGGGTGGTAGAGTGAGGGCGGTAGAGTGGTTGAGTGAGGGCGGTATAGTGAGGGCGGTAGAGTGGTAGAGTAAGGGCGGTAGAGTGAGGGCAGTAGAGTGGTAGAGTGAGGGCGGTAGAATGAGGGTGGTAAAGTGGTAAAGTGAGGGCGGTAGAGTGAGGGCGGTCGAGGGAGGGCGGTAGAGTGGTAGAGTGAGGATAGTATAGTGAGGGCGGTAGAGTGGTACAGTGAGGGCGGTAGAGTGGTAGAGGGAGGGCAGTAGAGTGAGGGCGGTAAAGTGGTAGAGTGAGGGTTGTAGAGTGAGGGCGGTAGAGTGAGGGCAGTAGTGTGGTAGAGTTAGGGCTGTAGAGTGAGGGCGGTAGAGTGAGGCCGGTATTGTAGTAGAGTGAGGGCAGTAGAGTGAGGGCATGAGGGCGGTAGAGTGGTAGAGTGAGGGTGGTAGAGTGAGGGCAGTAGAGTGAGGGAGTGAGGGCAGTAGAGTGGTAGACTGAGGGTGGTAGAGTGAGGGAATGAGGGCGGTACAGTGAGAGCTGTACAGTGGTAGAGTGAGGGTGGTAGACTGAGGGCGGTAGAGTGGTTGAGTGAGGGTGGTATAGTGAGGGCGGTAGAGTGGTAGAGTGAGGGCGGTAGAGTGGTAGAATGAGGGCGGTAGAGTGAGGGAATGAGGGCGGTACAGTGAGAGCGGTACAGTGGTAGAGTGAGGGTGGTAGAGTGGTAGAGTGAGGGTGGTAGAGGGAGGGCAGTAGAGTGGTAGAGTGAGGGCGGTAGAGTGAGGCTGGTAGAGTAGTAGAGTGAGGGCCGTAGAGTGAGGGCATGAGGGTGGTAGAGTTTAGAGTGAGGGTGGTAGAGTGAGGGCAGTAGAGTTAGGGCATGAGGGCGGTACAGTGGTAGAGTGAGGGCGGTAGAGTGGTTGAGTGATGGCGGTATAGTGAGGGCGGTAGAGTGGTAGAGTTAGGGCGGTAGAGTCATAGAGTGAGGGTGTGAGGGCGGTAGAGTGGTAGAGTGCGGGCAGTAGAGTGGTAGAGTGAGCGCGGTAGAGTGGTAGAGTGAGGGTAGTATAGTGAGGGCGGTACAGTGGTAGAGTGAGGGTAGTAGAGTGGTAGAGTGAGGGCGGTAGAGTGAGGGCAAGAGGGCGGTAGGGTGGTAGAGTGAGGGCGGTAGAGTGGTAGAGTGAGGACGGTAGAGTGAGGGCGGTAGAGTGGTAGAGTGAGGGCGGTAGAGTGAGAGCGGTAGAGTGGTAGAGTGAGGGCGGTAGAGTGGTAGAATGGTAGAGTGAGGGTGGTAGAGTGAGGGCGGTAGAGTGGTAGAGTGAGGGTGGTAGATTGGTAGCTGTAGAGTGAGGGCGGTAGAATGGTAGAATGAGGGCGGTAGAGTGGTAGAGTGAGGGCGGTAGAGTGGTAGAGTGAGGACGGTAGAGTGGTAGAGTGAGGGGGTAGAGTGGTAGCAGTAGAGTAAGGGTGGTAGTGTGGTAGAGTGAGGGTGGTAGAGTTAGGGTGGTAGAGTGGTAGAGTGAGGGCAGTAGAGTGAGGGTGTGAGGACGGTAGAGTGGTAGAGTGAGGGCAGTAGAGTGAGGGCGTGAGGGCAGTAGAGTGAGGGTGGTAGAGTGGGGACGGTAGAGTGGTAGAGTGAGGGGGGTAGAGTGGTAGCGGTAGAGTGAGGGTGGTAGTGTGGTAGAGTGAGGGCGGTAGAATTAGGGTGGTAGAGTGGTAGAGTGAGGGCGGAAGAGTGGTAGAGTGAGGGCGGTGGAGTGAGGGTGTGAGGGCGGTAGAGTGGTAGAGTGAGGGCATTAGAGTGAGGGCGTGAGGGCAGTAGAGTGAGGGCGGTAGAGTGGTAGAGTGAGGGAGGTAGAGTGAGGGCATGAGGGCAGTAGAGTGAGGGCAATAGAGTGGTAGAGTGAGGGCGGTAGAGTGGTAGAGTGAGAGTGGTATAGTCAGGGCGGTAGAGTGGTAGAGTGCGGCGGTAGAGTGAGGGCGGTAGAGTGGTAGAGTGAGGGCGGTAGATTGAGGGTGTGAGGGCGGTAGAGTGGTAGAGGGAGGGAGGTAAAGTGAAGGCGGTAAAGTGGTAGATTGAGGCCGGTAGAGTGAGTGCGGTAGAGTGGTAGAGTGAGGGCGGTATAGTGAGGGTGGTAGAGTGAGGGCGGTAGAGTGGTAGAGAGAGGGCAGTAGAGTGAGGATGGTAGAGTGGTAGAATGAGGGCGGTAGAGTGAGGGCTGTAGAGTGGTAGAGTGAGGGCGGTAGAGTGGTAGAGTGAGGGCGGTAGAGTGATAGAGTGAGGGCAGTGGAGTGGTAGAGTGAGGGGTGTAGAGTGAGGGCGGTAGAGTGGTAGAATGAGGGCCGTAGAGTGGTAGAGTGAGGGCGGTAGAGTGAGGGCAGTAGAGTGGTAGAGTGAGGGCGGTAGAGTGGTACAGTGAGGGTGGTAGAGTGGTAGAGTGAGAGTGGTAGAGTGAGGGCAGCAGAGTGGTAGAGTGAGGGCGGTAGAGTGGTAGAGTGAGGGCGGTAGAGTGAGGGCAGTAGAGTGGTAGAGTGAGGGTGGTAGAGTGAGGGTGGTAGAGTGGTAGAGTGAGGGCAGTAGAGTGAGGGCGGTAGAGAGTTGGAGTGAGGGCGATAGAGTGGTAGAGTGAGGGTGGTAGAGTCAGGGTGGCAGAGTGGTAGAGTGAGGGCGGAAGAATGGTAGAGTGAGGGCGGTAGAGTGAGGGTGGTAGAGTGGTAGAGTGCTGGCGGTAGAGTGGTAGAGTGAGGGTGGTAGAGTGGTAGAGTGAGGGTCGTAGAGTGAGAGCGGTAGAGTGGTAGAGTGAGGGTGGTAGAGTGAGGGCGGTAGAGTGAGGGTGGTAGAGTGGTAGAGTGAGGGCTGTAGAGTGGTAGAGTTAGGGAGGTAGACTGGTAGAGTCAGAGGTGGTGGTAGGGGTACATGTCAGACAGTGGTTTATGAGATGAATGTGTGCTGAGATTGTTTCCTGAGGTGGGAAAGCTGGTATGTGTAAAGCAGTGTCCCCAGAGGTGGTAATGGGGCATGTGCGAAGCAAGGCTTCCAAAGTGACATTTGTGATTAAGTTGTCCCCTCCTGAGGGTCTTATGGGAGTATGTGTGAAGCAGTGTCACGAGTACATCTGGACAATGTGTTTCGTGGTGTTGCTGGGCTAGTTAAGTAACTGCCTCGAACACGGTCTCTTCAAAGCTCTATATGAGCCACTGTTGCGAGTTCAGTGTCGTATGAGGTGGTTCCAGTATTGTGAAACTGTCTGATGAGGTTGCGTCTTGAAATGGTGCAGGTGGTATGCTTTAGCACAGAGTACTAGTTCTTCTCAGTAGGTGCTGGCGTGTGTGAGGTACAGTTCACCTAAAGGGTGCATCATATACTCAAACTAAACATTTTACGATTCTGCTGGGATTCGCAATGCAATCTCAATAGGTGTAAGTCTAGCAGATGTACAATATATTTTTTTTAAAACAATAATTGTCCATTTTTATATAGTTCTTTAAACAGACAATTAGATTAGCCTGCTTCTAAACCCTCCAAAGTCTAGCATACTGTGGGAGAGATGCTCAGGATCACTCTAGTTCTAGGGAGTCAGTAAGAAATGTTTAGCAACACTACTAACATAACTCACCAGGCAAGCCGAAAACACAGTCACATAACTATAACATCTCTACAACACATCACCCAAGAGCTGTGAGGGTGACACTGGAATTATGTGGCAAATTATGTGACAAGAGTCGATTCAATTATCCATTCAGGAAAGCAAAAAGTTAGCAGCATACACAGTGGCAGTATGAAAACCCAATGTTAACATTGTAACACACATTATTCAGAAGATGATGAATTATCAGGCAAATGCAGTGAATGCATAATTATGTGGAAAACTGAGATACCGTCAAAATGCATAATGCCAGTTGTTCAGCCAAGGACAAATCCTCCAACACCATACTCCGGCGAGCACGTGCATCGGGAGCCATGTATCAAGGCTCTTTCCGGTAAGACTATAGCAATGTGAGGCCACACAAATGGCATATTGGCGCTATAGTAAAACCAAGCAGCTTAAGCTAAAATAGGAGGCCTAAAACGTTTGCAGTCCAGTGCTTGCCGCGTATAACGGACCAGACCAGCAGGAACCGGGCTAAATGTCCGTAATAAAGAGACGTGAGCTGGGGCGTTTGTGCTATGCAGGTGAGGCAGACTGCACGCCCCACTCCCTTCCCCTCAGGGGCGGCCTTAGGCATGTGCAAGCTGTGCACCTGCACAGGGCCACCAAACCCCAGGGGCCACCACGCCAACATATATCCTTAATATAATAATCCTCTGAGGATGGATACATATTTGCGTGGTGGCCCCTGGCAGGGATTTGGCGGCCTCCGGCTCTGTTCCACTTACAAAAACCCTGACACCCCCCCCCCCTCTTCACTGGCCTCTGTGCTCCGCTCCGCCCCGCCCTGACCCCCTCTTCCGGGGCCCCCTACCTACGCTCCCTGCCCATGCTCCCTGAACCTAGAGCCGCCCCTGTACCCCTCCGGTCTTCAAGTAAAACATGTGTTCCTCCCTCTTTTGTTCATATTAAACTTGGCTGCCCTTTTTATAGGAGTTGAGGAAGTTGCAGCTGGCCATGCACAATGCATTTTACCGACTTTATAATGTTATTGCGTTGCCCAAGGGAGCTGATGTGTGAGAGGAGGAGCCGAGATTTCAAATAAGTAGTTCGCAGACACCTCCGCCTCAGGAAACGACGTGGAAGGGAGTTTCGCCGTCACAAGACGCTTGACAGTAAAACTGCTTGTGAAGACCGAAGTATTTGCTTATGCAACATTAAAATAATAAAAAAACGTTGGGGCATATTATCAAGGGGGTTTATCTCCGCTTTTTTGGCTTTAAAAGCTAAGAAAGCAGAGATAAAATTATCTCCCTATTACCTAGATGTCGCTAACACCAGTTAGCAACAGCTAGTAGGAGATAGCGACCATCTTGGGCCCCGCTTTGCATGTCAGTGAAATTTATCACTAATGACATGCAAAGTGGGCGTGCCAAGATGTTAGCGACTGGAAACAGTCGCTAACATCGCTATCTCCTATTACCAACTTTTGGAGATATTCGCGCTAAGCCGAATATCTCCAAAAGCTAACACCTGCCCCTGAGCAGTTCTTAGCCATGTTATCCAATGGTAGGTGGATAACATGGCTAAGAGCATTAGCTCGGTAATGCATGAATATCGCTGACTTTTCAGCGATATTTATGCATTTCGGCCGATTTTTGTCGCTTTGGAGATAAACCTTGATAATAGTAAGGTTCCTAAGCGATAAAAATCGCCGCAGCTCGGCGATAAAAATATTGCTGCTAAGACAACATAGCGATAATTATCGCTAGTTGTTGGTAATATGCCCGTTATGCTTTTCATCTTCGCCATTCTTTAAAAAAAACGTCTCGGAATAATATAACATAACACAAGATAACACATTTTGTAGCACAGTGACATGAATATCAAAAGCAACATAAAAACATAATATAGTACGTAACATAAAGGCATTATATAGCATACCTTTTTAAAACATAGCATAATATCCATGGCAAAGCATAACAACATAAGACAACATAAAGTTAGTTACCGTAACAACATTAGGCGACTTAACATTGTACAACAGAATGTGACTTAGCACTACAGAACATCAAATAGTAAAAGACAAAGTAACATGACAGAACAATAACACAGTAAACAAATCACAAAGAACAGCATAGCATAATGTGACAAAATACAGAAAATCTAGACATCGTGTAACAGCATACTACCAAAACAAAACATGACATAATAAAGCATAACACCAATCAGCATGTGACGAAACAATCCAGCGAATACATAAACCCCAACAATGTGCAAATATATTACAAAAGTCTTCTCCGGAAACAAGGCTAAAAAGAGACCTATGCAGTGTGGTTTATCTCTTACAGGGCAGATTTTGGTGTATTTATGTGATAGGAACCAGTGGAACCCTCCCTAGCAGCAGAGTCTTCCGCCCCTCTCCTCTGGCTGGTCATGTGTTCTTTTGTAAATGTCTGGTCTGGTTTAAGTCGTAAGAAAACGTGTTCTCCTTGTCTCCTGCATGTGGGGAAAGCCTTCAATTAACAAATGCTTATGCATTGCTTCAGCGAGACCAAAAAAAGGAGTACAGACGCATTCCAACATGGTGATGCTTAAACGAAGCTAAGTACTTGAACGTCTCATATGACTATCACTCATGCAGTGACAACACTTAAAATTGGTTACAATTGTCAGTTTGCTTGATTGCATTTTGTCAACCTGTGGACATACATACGAGGCACTCTGCCGGAGAGGTGACTTTTCTGATAAGCAGAGCTCTGGACATACAGGGCCTCATTTATGAGCCCTTGCGTCACTTTTACGCCGCCGGTGCGTCACTTTTTGTGATGCACCAGTGGCGTAAAAAATGCGCCTTGTTGCGCCAATTTACAAAATGACGCATCTAGGTAGATGCGTCACTTTGTAAACCCCTGCGCCGCATTAAACCTGCGCAAGGTATAATGTATGCAAGGGGGGTGTATTGACGCAAGAAAGGGTTGTAGAAGTGATGCAGTGAAATCTATGAGATTTCACTGCGTCACTTCTAGGACGCCGTTGCATCAAAATCTTGCGCATGTCTGACAGTAGGCATAAGACTGACGCAGGCCCTTTCACATGGGGCTTGCCACATGTGAAAAGACGCATTACTGGATTTGCGTCACTTTTGTGACACACTCCAGCAATGCGTCACTTTTGCGCTTACAGATACGTCAGAAATACTGACGTATCTGTAACTCCTTGTGCAATGATGCGTCATAATGTAAATATGACGCATCATTGGTGTTGCAAGGAGGGCGCAATGAAAAGTGACGCATCGCTGTTTTCACGTAGCGATGCGTCACTTTTCATAAATGAGGCCTTCAGTATATAGTACACTTATATATTTTTTATTAAGACTAGTCATGGGTTACATAAAGCGAGGATTTAATGTGAGATGAGTCTGGTGTTTATCTAGCAAATGAGATGTTGGAAACTGCCGTACAGCTACAAGTCTAACATAAACCCTGCGACAGGCGGTATTTGATGTGGACCAAAATGATATGAAAACGGTTTAAAAATTGTATAACATTGGTGTCTGCCTGATTAAATATGGGCACACCTATGGGGTGGACGTGATGCTTCACATTTGGCTTGCCAACTTTAACTCATGAGTGCCAGCACACCCCATAAAAGAGGGTTGGCCAATGTTTTATTCTCTATGTATCCATCACGTATTAGTTAATTTTTGTAGCGCGCTGTGTAATCGCAGACAGTATATATATATTTTTTTAATGCGTAGGGGGGAGCATGGCGCTTTTATGGACACTATGGGCTATGTGAAAAGAGAGGCAACAGTTCGTAATATGACCCCAGCTTTATTTAGACACAACATTTGGCTTGCTGCTAAAGAATTAACAAGTCTAAGCTATGTGTCTGTCTTACATTGCCGCTTTAAAATTAATATGATAGAAAGGCGATTGTTGGGACTGTGATGGATAAAAGGATGAATTGTTTTGCCTCCCTCTGACAGTATGTACTTGTATAATCTAATTGCTCTAACCTTTGAAGGACCATCTCGGCATTTTGAGTCAGTAAAATGTAGGTAAATATCCAGGACACCACTTAGATATTTATAAATATCCCCCCCTATCATCATAACCTTCCAGGTATAGGGAGCCTTTAAAACCTGTGAATTGAGAAAACAGGTGGACTTTAAGCAAAGCGGAATCGTCTAGCCCTGTGGGTGATTGAAGTACACATAGGACCAAGGGGCTTTATTCATGGCAGAGACGGATGATTATATTCATAAGATAGGCCATTAATAGTCTATGTATTAAGGATTTGGGGAAAATGGAAGAAAATAAAGTAAGAAGGCCAGAAAGAACATCTCTCTCCACATTTCTCTTGTAGTAGACCCTTCTTCTATACCTTGTTGCGAAACCTTATGAGATATGGATTCACTGGGTTTCAACGGGATTCGTCTAAATAGAGTGCAACAAACCTCTTCCAGAGACCCATAAAGTTGGTGAGTCCCACTGAGGCAATCATGATTGGTGATAAGTGATGAGCTTGCAGGCAGATCTCAAGACCTATAATTTGAGTTTTTTATTTTATTTGGGATGACCAAATATAAAAAGCTGGTTCATGGCTGTTTCTCAAGAAAAAGAACCAGATTTTGGGTGGCTTGGGAGAATTGGGTTGATAAGTTTTATAATAGAACACCCTAAAATGGTCCAATGATTATGAAATAAGTGAGATTACGGAAAAGAGGTTGCTACGATCCTCCTCTTTTCTTGCCCAGTAGTCTTGAGATGGCCCTTCAGGAACCTTGAAGGTGTTAAAGTAACAGGCAATGCCAGGACCTCCCTCAATAGGAACCAGGAAAGAGCATGTACCCGCCATAAGACAATCTGCCCATTTATGAATGAGGACAAGAAAAAAAGAGAAAAAAGAATGGATCACTACTCCTGACACCAGAACACTGATTGGTACAGGTTACTATTGTGTAAAGACTAATGTGGTTGATTAATGTGTTCTCCCTCTGATCTGATTTATTCTTTTTTGATTTATTGTTTTTTAATTGTGATTGTTTTTAAATGCACTGTATATTGTAGGGGTTTATATTGATGCTACATAAAAACTGTTAGTACGTTTGGGTTATGCATGATCAGATGAAGTAGTTATAGGAATTTTTAACTGATTTTTTTTGGTAGATGCGATATTAAAGGTCTTACCAATTCTATATGGTTATGGCACTGAATTTTGGCTGAATTTGGGGTATAATTGAATGAGATCCGGAGACGATAGGTGTGACTGATTGAATGACTCTATGAACTTTTGATTGAGTTCCCAAAGGGAGCTTTCTTTGACTTTATAAGTCGTGTAGGGTGCCCTTTCCCTTTAGGTGTGGGGCTACCCTCCACCCCAATTAATAATTCACTTTCTCACCGGTTCGAAATATAAATGGCAGTCGCATAAGTATGTTTGCCATTTCGAGCAGTCTATTTAGTCTTTGTTTTTCTTCAATTTATAATAGGCCTTCCTGTTAAGATACATTTACCTGTGAATTTTGACCCAGGGCAAAAAAAAGCTCTAGGACTGCGCCTGTATACCTCAGTAAGAATGCATTCAAGTTACTAGGGTTGCCACCTGGCCCAGTTTTTTACGGCCTGTAAAGAAATTGGGAAAAGCAGTCAAACTGTTATTTTTGTACTTTTTGAAATCTAAACTTAGAAGAGCAAACCACATAAATACATCGCTCGAGAGCTCAGCTGTCTAAATAATATTTAAAGGATTAATAAAAGAGATAGGGTTAGTTGCCATGGCACAAAAGATTCGTGTGAGTTTAATACATTTTTTTCAGCTGGTCGCACTTGGTCCTTCCAGTATAGCAAAATGTGTTTTTTTTAACAAGCTGGAGATCTTACATAGTGCATGGATGCAAACGTAAAATGAACAACTGCTCTTGGGGAACAGAATCAACCGCTACGATTCCAGCTGCTCAAGAGATGGAGTCTCGCGCAGAGTGGGGACCAAGGTTAAGGACTTCGACCAGGGGGGCGAGGGGGTCAGGGAAGGGGGTGGTGGAGTTGTCCTGAGAACCGTCGCTTCTCTACCGCTCCCGGAGCTTGTTTACCTCACAGCGGTTCTTGTAAAAGGATTTCATACATTAGGTTTAAGTGGAAAACAGTGCATCATCCCTGTTTACACGAGTTAAGCACAAATAAATTAATAAAGAGCTTCGAAATAAAACCGCTGTTTTAAATAGTTCTCGGGCAGGTCTCTTTACTCGCGGGACGTAAACAGTTCGTTGGAAGAGGTATGTCTACGGAGCGGCTCCCTTCCGCCCTCTCGGCGGACGCAAAGTGCTGCGCGGTCATGACGACACAAAGACCGCGGAGCTTCCTGCTCCACGTGGGCATTAATCAAGCTGGGGTTTGTTCTGTGCTCTGCTTCAGAGAAATGTGGAGAGCTACATGATAAGGCTAATAGAAAGGAAATGCAGGAATGAGTTGGTGACACAATTAGACCAATCAGCGCTTGTTATTTCCGAGTATGTTTTTATTGGGGTGTCCGGGACAGGTTACAAAATGCAGGACGCGAGCCACGTTCACAAACATTTAAGCGACTTGTTATTGCCCTAAAGTTGTTGTTTGCGAGCTGCGTCAATACTGGCTCTTGGCTGCAGCACGTGATCAAGCCGCGCAGGGCAAACAAACATAAGTCAACACGAGAGACAATAAGCTGTAAAAAAAACAACAGAAAGTACAAAATGGCAAAACACCCGTGCATAATGTATATGGTGCATACATACATACATACATACAGAAAGGATCAACAGAGTGGAGTAAATATCGGAAGCAGAATCTCAGAGAGCTTTATTACTAGCCACCCAAGAACTAAGGACAGCACTAGGAAACGTATTCAATTTAAAACTTGGCAATATTTGAAAAAATAGCTTTACTGGTAGATAGAATCTCCTTTAGCAGGTGGAATCTCCTTTAGCGGGTAGGATCTCCTTTAGCTGGTGGAATCTCATTTAGAGGGTAGGATCTCCTTTAGCGGGTGGAATCTCCTTTTAGCGGGTAGGATCTCCGGTAGAGTGTGGGATCTCCTTTAGCGGGTATGATCTCCTTTAGCATGTGGGATCTCATTTAACGAGTGGGATCTCTTTTAGTGGGTGGGATCTCCTTTACCAGGTGGAATCTCCATTAGCGGGTGGGATCTCCTTTAGCGGGTAGGATCTCCTTAAGCACGTGGGATCTCCTTTTTCGGGTAGGATTCTCTTTTAGCGGGTTGGAAGCTCCTTTAGCAGATGGAATCTCCTTTAGCGGGTAGGATCTCCTTTAGCATATGGGATCTCATTTAACGGGTAGGATCTCTTTTGGCAGGTGGGATCTCCTTTACCGGGTGGAATCTCCATTAGTGAGTGGGATCTCCTTTAGCGAGTAGGATCTCCTTTAGCGTGTGGGATCTCCTTTTGCATTTAGGATCTCCTTTAGCGGTTTGGAATCTCCTTTAGCGGGTAGGATCTTCTTTAGAGCATGGGATCTCCTTTAGCGGATAGGATCTCCTTTAGCATGTGGGATCTCTTTTAGCGGGTGGTTGCTGCTGTCTGCAATAGTTGTGGCTAGGTGGTGGGTAGGGTGGCCTTGTAGTGTAGAATGAATACATCACTTCATACCCAGTTTTGGAGTGATGAAGCACCTAGCAGTGTAATAGAGGAGAAGATGTGAGAGATGGGCACACTGAAAACAATTGTCATTAGCTGGATGTTATATTTACTAAGGAGGTCCTCCTGTGTTAGATTCATGGTTTGTATTGTGCTACCTGCTTGGGAAAGAGCCTGAGACTTACCTGAGTAGAGTTTGTTATAGGTAGCTCAGTTAGGGGGCAGTTAGGTTCTTTGGTTTCTGACTTCGTCTCGTATTCAGCCGCCATTTTGTGTCTCGTCGCCATTTGGTGTTGCCCTCACTCAGGCAGCACGGCGAACGGAGTGTTTTTGCTTTTCTCACCTGCTTCGTGTCTCTTCTGTTAAAAAGTAATCCCCTGCCCTTGTTTACGAAACCGATGTCAGGGTCTGGCCTAGTTCACTAATCCATGTCTGGGTTGATTGATCCCTGTCACGACTGACTATTTGGCTTCTTCTATTCTTTTCTTACTTTATCTTATCCGACTGGCCTTCACTATTCTCTCCTTGTATTCTCTTGTTACACAACTATCCTTCGAGGCATACAAATACGTCCTGCCACCTGCAAATTGGATTGTCGGTACTAGCACTGAATAATTTGTGTGGAGGGGTGACACACGGGGTCTGAAAGAGGGGCGTATTTGGGACACCTGATAGCTTGTTTTCCAAATTTTCCTATTGGCTTGCTTTGTATGTACTGGGAGTAAACGTTGTAAATATGTGTGCTATAAAAGATTGTGTGCCACGGACTAAAGTGGCAGTCTCCTCAGAATCTACGCTGTACGTACTTCTGGGACAACTGTGCTTAGCTGCAGCTAATAAACCTGGTTTTCTACGCCCAACAGAGTGTCTTGTGTCTCTGTTCGACAAGGCTCGGGGATTTAAGGCGTGCTCTGCGCCGCCAGGCCCATAAGACCCGGTTCTCCAACTGGCGCCCAACGTTGGGCGGCTTCAGTGGTAGCGGTTCAGCCCGAGGGTCGTGACAAGCCTCGGGCGCGGCTACTCCTTTCCGACAGCTGCTGACGACTGCTGCCCTGACTGCCGCCCTGCCTTGGTCCCTTTGGTGATGACTGGTATCGCGAGACGTTAGACGGACCTCTGTTGGCGTGAGAGACCACTTAGTTAAGTATTCGTGCGTAGCGGCCACTTCTTTGTTTTATTTTTGGTTTTGTTATTCGACCATTGCAATAGCCAAAGCCAAGGGGTGAGTACGTTTGTGCTGTGTTATTTGCTTTAAACCCCTTGAAGTTGGTAAACAGACCAGTGAATTTAAGATGCCTGGTTTTAGCAAATTTAGGAAGTTTTGTTGTTTTGGCTGTAATAGGGATTCCCGGCTCGAGGACTCATGTCTGATTCCTCCGGTTGGAACTCCCACTTATGAGCTCTATTCTAAACATGGTGTTGGCCCCATTGCCTTTAACGAGGCATGGATCCGATACACGAAGAAAGATGGTGTTTTGCAGTGGCCACAAAACGGTAGCTTTGAGCCTGATATATTAGACAATTTAGAAGCAATTTTGTTTAAAAGAAAAGCCCGGCCGGCAATGTTTGACTCTTTCCGCCTTTGGCGTAAAGAAGCCAAGCAGAGAGAAATTAAGCAGGCAAAAAGAGATAGAAAAGCGAAGGATATGACAATCATACAGGCTGCCCAACAGTTCAAAGATAATGAGACTGATTGAGCGATTGAAGTCTCAGACAGACAACATCGTATGGCAATAGATAGATGCTACCCTGCGTTACCTACTTCTCCACAGAGTAAGGATCTTGATGAAGATTAAGCATGGGCGAATTTTACGAATTCGCGATCCGCGAATTTGCGGATTTGCGAATTCGCGATCCGCAAAATTCGCTAGTTTGTGCAAATTTGCGGATTTTTTATTTTTTGCGTGTTTGCGGGTGTTCGTGGGGCGCTTTGCGTGTTCGCAGGGCGCTTTGCGTGTTCGCTGGTTTTTTTTTGCTTGGTTAATCACTGCCGCCCTCTCGTTTTTTATGCCCTTCCGCCCTCTGTACCACTCGTTTCTGTGCCCTTCTGCCCTCTGCCCCACTCATTTTTTGTCCCCTTCTGCCCTCTGTCCCACTTTTGTGCCCTTCTGCCCTTAGCCCCACTTAGAATGGCGCCGGCAAGCTGCCAGCGCCATTCTAAAATAGCTACAAAGAGCTTCAACAGGAAGCACTAATAGATAAAGTAAAGCAGGTGCTCGAGTTGAAGGTCAAATTAAGTTACACAATCATTAATCACCCCAAGTTTGGGGTGATTAATGATTGTGTAACTGAATTTGAGCTTCAACTCGAGCACCTGCTTTACTTTATCTATTAGAGCTTCCTGTTGAAACTGACTTTTGTAACTATTTTACAATGGCTCTGGCAGCTTGCCAGCGCCATTCTAAAAGAGTTACAAAAGTCAGCTTGAACTTTTGATCGAATTCGTTCCGCTCGCGGATTTTGCGGGAAATTCGCGAATCTTGCGGATTGCGAATTTACCGAAAATCCGCAAAATTCACGAGCGGAACGGATTTTCCGCCCATGCTTAATGAAGATCCCTTAATGTGCCATCTGTTGAGATTGCCTCCGCCTTATGTACCAGGTGCTAATGCACCCTTATTGTTGCCACCTGTCCAGCAACCTGTTGTTCAGCCAGTTGGTCCGGCTCTTCCACAATTGCCCCTTCCTGCATTGTCACCCGCACCTCCTTTGCCACCAACTTCTGTACCTCAGTCTCCTTCACTTTCGGTTCCTCTTGTGGCGACCAGTCCTTCTCCTCCTTTGCTTAATACCTTGTCTCCAGTTTTATTGTCTGATTCTTCCCCAACTCGCAACCGGTTGGTCGATACTGTTTCTGGTCTTTTCTCCCCCCTCTTTGGGTCTTTTAATCGGACTCCTGCTTTTTCTCGAAGACAATGTCGTAGTCAAATACCAGGTTCCGATGAACGAGTTGCGTTGGACTCTCTTGCTCACAAATGGATCATGAGTGGTCCACAGTATAGTGTGCCTGATATCCTGAGTACCTTTCTCCAGTGGAATGCGCCCAAGCAGAGATATGTTTTTAATGTCATGTGTGATACTCATGTCAAAGGATGGGAGAATATGGAGTTGGACTTAGCTCCTCAGGGTCTATTAGACGTGCAGGATAAGTTTGATAAAGGACTTATTGTGGGTTCCGAAGTTGAGGACGCTGTAAGGACACTTGTCACTTTCAGGTCTTTATTTTCTTCTCAGACTACTCTTGAACCTGATCCTGCAGTTCTGCAGAAAATGAAGCATTATCCTATGAGGTAAGTTCCTCCAGTTTGGAGGGAGGAGGTTCCGCAGGCAGGTAATATTCCGCGTGTCCCAGCTCATTTCCAGCGTATATGGGTACATGTCCCCTGGAAACGATCTGAAGTTTTAGCTCTCAAACAGTCTCTACCGGACCCTCGTAAAAATCCTGCTGGATATTATAAAGAGCTGTCCCAGACTGTTGATGCGTGTATTATGAATTTGGTCGATATTGATATGCTGATGGGGAATGTAGTTCCGCAAGCGTGGGCTCGGATTCTTAGGGAGGATCACGACCAAGCTTTAGGTGGTAATTGGGCCGCTATAACTGCTGCAGATGCAGCACAAGTGGGTAGTGCTAAGCCAGATGATTTGATTGCGCATTGCCTGGTAGAATCATCACTTTAATGAAAAAGCTGATGCCTGCTTTACGTGTTAACTGGGATAAGTTGGCTGCGTGTAAGCAGAAGAAAGATGAGAGTGTTTCCGATTTCTTTCCTCGTTTCGAGGAGACGTTCATCGACCACAGTGGTCAAGATATGAGTACTGAAGGTGGACACCGATTATTTGTGGATACATTTGTATTCAATTTACTTCCAGAATCATCGCATAAGCTGAAAGACTCAGAAAGTTTGTGGGCTGTTTCTTCCTCTGCACAGATATTAGCTACTGCTCAATATTACGAGAATAGGGATAAGGAAGAGAAAGATAAGATCGAGAAGAAGACTAAGGAATTAAAAACGAAGGTTCTTTTGCAACAGGCTTATCCCCCTTGTTCTGCCCAGAACCAGTTTCAACAGCCTCCCAGCTTCAGAGGTTGTTACAAAAACCTGAACCTTTTGTCCGCGACCTTTGCTAGGTCCTAATCAATGTGCCTATTGTAAAGAGGAAGGTCATTTTAAGAATAGCTGTCCGGTTTTATTGCAGCGTAATGGTGGATTCTCAGGGCAGCGAGGCCGTGGTTGTTTTCAATCAGCACCTAGAGGTAGAGGGCGAGGTGCGTTGTCTCAAGGACAGCGTTCCTTTCCCCCTCAGAATTCTTTGAATTATTTTCATCAGCAGAATACTCAGTCTGCGCAATATTACAATGACGATTACTGTGTTGAAGGTGAGGCTCAGGATTTTCACACTAGTTAGGACAGCCATGGACAAAGTAAGGGAGTTGTATCAGTTCCAGTGCATCAGAATGGGCCTTATGTTGGAGTTGTTGCATTGGGTGTTGCAGAGCCCTTTCTTTTGGATACTGGTGCAATGAGAAGTTCTATCATTCACTCCAAACTCCCTGGGGCACCTTTGTCTGGCTTAACCAACGTTTCTGTAGGATTTTCTGGCGCCCCGGTTACTAACCTGGTTTCTTGTCCTTTGTCTCTTTCGATTGGTCCTTACAATTTGGAAGCTCCGCTTATTTTGACGACTGGTTGCGGAGAGAATTTGTTGGGTTTGGATTTGTTGAAAAGTCTTCATGCAACATTGTATTGTTCCCCCTCTGGTGTGCATCTTACCTTAGGTGAGAAATTAGTTTCTCCTATGTATTTATCTAAGGACCAATTCCTACCTGAATTGCGTACTCTTCCTGCTACGCTTTGGGCTTCAGGTCCGAATGATGTTGGTCTGCTCCAGATTCCGTCTTATGTGGTTACAATTAAGCCTAATGTTAAACTACCACGCATTCCTCAGTATAAGATTTCCAATGATGGTGAACGAGCTTTGTTGGCTATTATCTATGATCTGGTTCAGAAGGGTGTGGTCGAAGAAACAAGAG
The DNA here is from genome assembly GCF_964263255.1 of Lissotriton vulgaris. NCBI lineage: Eukaryota > Metazoa > Chordata > Amphibia > Caudata > Salamandridae > Lissotriton > Lissotriton vulgaris. Next base: position 492,916,320 of record NC_141700.1, read on the forward strand.
GCAATGTTTGTAACAGTCCTGTTCTACCTGTCCTTAAACGCACTGATCCTTCTCAGCCTCCTGTATATCGTTTTGTGATCGATCTTCGGGAGGTCAACAAAAATGTTGTCCCCCAGTTTCCTGTAGTCTCAGATATCACTGCCTTGCTTACTATGATAACCGCTTCAGCGGCATGGTTCTCGGTTATTGATCTCAAAAATGCCTTCTTCAGTATTCCTATTGCTGAGGAAAGTAGGGATATTTTTGGCTTCTCTCTCGGAGGCCGAAGTTTTCGACTCAAACGTGCACCTCAAGGTTATTGTGAGAGTCCCTCCATTTATAGTCAGGCTTTGAAATCTCAGCTTGATGCTTTCGCTTTGCCCCCAGGTGCTACCCTGATTCAGTATTTGTTAGTTGCTGCTGATTCAGAGGATGTTTGCAAGGATGTGACTGTTTCACTGTTGCGTCATTTGTCTGACCTGCATCACAAGGTGTCACCCTCTAAGTTACAATATTGCCACCAAGAGGTTACCTATTTAGGTCATCTCTTGTCGAAGGAGGGAAGACGATTGACCCCAGAAAGAATTCAAGCAATTGCGCAAATGTCTGTGCCATCCACACAAAGGGAGGTGCGTGCCTTTCTGGGCATTACCTCTTATTGTAGACAGTGGATTCCAAATTTTTCTTTGTTGGCTAAACCTTGGCACTAACGCTGAAGGATACACCCCAACCTCTTCCTTGGACTGATGAATGTCAGAAGAGTTTTTCTGACTTACGTACTACCTTGTGTTCTGCCCCTGTGTTAGGTACTCCAGATTACAGTAAGCCTTTCACACTCTACGTTCACGAAAGAGAAGGTTGCGCATTGTCAGTTTTAACACAACAATTTGGAGACAAACAATGGCCATGTGCCTATTTTTCGGCTACATTGGATCCAGTAGCCAAGGCATTGCCTAGTTGTCTCAGAGCTACAGCAGCAGCAGCAGCGATTTCCATTAGTCAATCTGCTGGATTGGTACTAGATAACACTCTTGTTGTTATGGTACCACATGCAGTGGATACTCTTTTGAACAGAACAAAAACACAACACCTTGCGAGTGCCCGCTTGTCTGGATATGAGCTGACGCTCTTGGCTAGCCATATACACATCAAGCGGTGTAATGCTTTGAATCCAGCAACGTTGCTACCCATTCCGGAAGAGAAAGACACTCAAGAACAGCATGATTGTTTTCTCCGAACAGAGGAGGAAACGAAAGGCAGAATAGACTTAAAAGACACACCACTTGTGGACCCGGATGGGATCCTATGGGTGATGGGTCTTGTTTCAAACTTCCAAATGGCGAGACGACTGCGGCTTATGCTGTTACCACCTTGTATACGGTAGTGGAGACAACGCGCATTGCACAGAATTCAGCCCAAGCAGCTGAACTAATTGCCCTGACGAGAGCATGTGTGTTGGCTAAGGAAAAGAGAGTGAATGTTTACACTGATAGCCAATACGCCTTTGACGTGGCTCATAGCTTCGGTCGTTTGTGGAAAGAAAGAGGATTCTTTACTTCCCATGGGACTAAGATACAGCATGGTCAGTTGGTGACTGACCTTCTTGAATCACTTGCTTTGCCTACCCAAATAGCGATAGTAAATTGTAGTGCTCATAAGAAGATCATTGATGATGTGGGTCGCGGGAATGCTTTTGCAGATGAGTTAGCGAAAGAAACAGCGAGAGTTGCTACGAGTCGCATGTGTGTTGCAGGCCCTGCAAGATGGGTCAGAGAGGGAAGAATGTGTGAGGACACAGTAGAAAGTGTGAGAACGATTCAAGAAGAAGCTACTGAGAAGGAATTGAGTAAGTGGAGAGAAAGTACGGGAATGTTGGACGCGACAGGGTGTTGGACGAAATTGTCAGAACATCAGCGTTGGCTGTTACCAGACGCCTATGTACTGCCTGTAGTTACTATGGCACATGGTCCAGCCCATATCAGTGTAAAAGGCATATGCAAACTTCTGGCTCCAGTATGGCAGAATGAAGGAATTCCTAAATGTGCGGAGAATGTGGTGAAGCATTGTATCGTTTGTCTAATGCATAATCCAGGAAAGGGAACTCCAACTCCAGCAGGTCATTTTTCTCCCCTTACGTACCCTTTTGAGGTATTACAAATCGATTACATTCATATGGAACGTTGTAATAATTACAAGTATGTTCTGGTGGTGGTGTGTACCTTTTCCAGATGGATAGAGGCCTACTCCCTAAAGGACAATACTGCCTTGTCTACTGCCAAAGTCCTTTTGAAGGAATTTTTCCCGAGGTTTGGTTTGCCGCGAATTGTCTGGAGTGACAATGGAAGTGAATTTGTAGGCCAAATTATGCAGAAAGTGTGTGCGGGTCTTGGTATTAGGCAGAAATTCCATGCGGCAATCCACCCTCAGTCAGCAGGTTTGGTAGAGTGCTATAATGGCACTCTCAAGCTTAAACTGGCGAAGATTCAGGCCAGCACGAGTCTTGCTTGGCCTGACGTGCTACCTTTAGCGCTTTTATCCACGAGAACTACTGTACATTCTCGTTTAGGACTCAGCCCATATGAGGTCGTTTTTGGGTGCCCAGCCAACGTCTGGGGAGTCCCTCGACCTAAAAAGTATTCGGACATCCCGTACCCAATGTTGATTGACTACTTGCATGACCTCCCAACTAAATTGCGTGTTCTTCACCAACAGGTTCAAAACGCTTTGCCGGAGGCCTCTGCAGATCCAGGTCACTCCATCCAACCCGGTGGCTCGGTTTGTCTGAAGAATTTCCAGCGGAAAATGAATCTGGAAACTCGTTGGTGCCCGCCTCTGCAAGTTTTGTTAGCAACACGTACAGCAGTAAAGGTCTTCGGGAAGAAGAATTGGGTCCATGGCGTGCACTGTAAAAGGGTACCTTTGCCTTTACCTTTTGATCAGTGAGTCCGCAAGGGTATAAGTGACAGTGAAGGTGAGAGGGTCCCTCGATTTGTACCTTTCAGTACTGCACACCTGGATCGAACGAACTCTGAGAAAGAAGACGACGACGTGTTGCAAGAAGCTGCACCATCACATCTACGACTGAACACAGTAAATTCAGAGACTTTGTTTCAAGAACAAACGATACCTAATAAGACTCTGTACAATTTAAGGTCCAGATCAATGAAAGACAATTGAACTTCTTTTTCCTTTTTCTGATTACGTTTTTGAGAGACATTTCTTTTTCCACTATCCATCAAGTTGCAGGGTCACGGTAGGAGTCTTAGGCTGTGACCTGAGTAGTGACAGTAGGTCTGCAGGACTTGCAGTGTCATAGGACGGCTAATAATCACAGCTAAGTGATCTAGGAAGATTGCTGTGAGCAACGCTTTAGAGAATGGATATTAAAGTGGAAAAGAGTGATAAGAATGAACAAATGAAAAGTAAACATAAGAGATTGTTGGTTAGTTCATGTGGCATAACCTTATGTATTTTAATATGTTCATGTATTTTATTGGCTTGTGTGAGTTGGGTTGTTCACACTATGCAGCAAGCACCTGTTCCATCTTCTGTTTCCTTGTCTTTTCCTACCTCTGCCTCCCCACATCAGTTTCATACACTCCCAGAACATGAGAAAATTAGAAGAACAGAATAATTCATATATTGCATCAGCATCAACTGGTAGTCAATACTACTGATTGTTGGGACTGTGGGCTCATGCCCCATAACACAGAGAGAGGAATGCCATATTTAGTCCTTCCATTTTCCTATGAAGGCTCCGCTTGGGCCTATTTGGCCATGTTTTCTAATGTATATCAGAACCAACTTCCATATCCTCCTGGTAGTCCATATGGTGGTGGAGCAGATTTTAGTCACAGTTCTTTGATAAAGGGAATAGTGGCCATGGCTAGAATTGCTGAAATTAGTAAGATTCCCGTTGTTGAGAAACGAGCATATGATGGATGGAACGTGACTCGTTATGTTACTAGCCTTACAGATAAGGCTAGACGAAGGAGATCCCCACCAATTTGGCCTGTACCTCATCGAGGTAATTTCTGTTTGCAGATTAATGGCCAAAATGTTAAAAATCAACAGGAAAAGAGTGTCTGTTCCCATACGTATATCTATTCACCTCAGATTTCTTCACCGTTAGTGCCATCACAAGGCACATATTTTGTCTGTCATGAAAGAGCCTATACGTGGCTTCCTACCTACTTTTCGGGAACTTGTTATGTGGCTTTTCTTCTCCCTCCGACATATACTGTTCCTTTAGGTCATCAAAGAAAGAGATATGGCAGAGGGGTTATTGATCCTAAGGACACAGCAGGACAAGAAGGAGGTGACTTTATTAAAGGGTTGCTTTCTTTCTGGGGCCCAATGGCCAACAGCAGAGACATCAGACAGCTAGTTCGCGTTGTTGAGGCTACCATAAATGTAACTTCCGGAGCCTCGAGTAATCTGACAGCTGAACTTCAGGCGGATCGCCTTATGACTTTGCAGAACTGGATTGTTTTAGACATTGTCCTTGCAGATCGTGGAGGAGTCTGTAAATTGATCAGGTCTAGTTGCTGCATTTACATTCCTGATAATGCCCCTACAGTATACCAAGCCATCTCTAAGTTACATATAATTTCTGAGTCTATACATCAGGACACAGGAGATTGGTCTGTGATGGGATGGTTTTGGGGACTACTGTCCACTTGGGGATGGAAGATACTAACCTTCCTTGGAATGGTTTTGGCCATCATTTTCTCTTGTTGCCTCTGTTTACAGTGTGGCCCTGCCATCTGTGGTCTTTGTGCCACCGTGTGTGTCCCAAGGCCTGTGTCACAGAAAACAGAAAACATTAAAATGGTGTTGCAGCAACAACTCGACGACCTCATGTCCATTGACATCGACTCAGACAACTTGAGTCCTTTGTGTTTTGCCTGAGTAATGGCAAAAGGAGGGTCTGAAGTTCTTTGGTTTCTGATTTTGTCTCGTATTCAGCCGCCATTTTGTGTCTCGTCACAATTTTGTGTTGCCCTCCCTCAGGCAGCACGGCGAACAGAGTGTTTTTGCTTTTCTCAGCTGCTACGTGTATCTTCTGTTAAAAAGTAACTCCCTGCCCTTGTTTACGAAACTGATGTCAGGGTCTGGCAGAGTTCACTAATCCATGTCTGGGTTGATTGATCCCTGTCTCGACTGACTATTTGGCTTCTTCTATTCTTTTCTTACTTTATCTTATCCGACTGGCCTTCACAATTCTCTCCTTGTATTCTCTTGTTACACAACTATCCTTTGAGGCATACAAATACGTCCTGCCACCTGCAAATTGGATTGTTGGTACTAGCACTGATTAATTTGTGGGGAGGGGTGACACATGGGGTCTGAAAGAGGGGCGTATTTGGGACACCTGATAGCTTGCTTTCCAACTTTTCCTTTTGGCTTGCTTTGTATGTACTGGGAGTAAATATTGTAAATATGTGTGCTATAAAAGATTGTGCGCCACGGACTAAAGTGGCAGTCTACTCAGAATCTACGCTGTACGTACTTCTGGGACAACTGTGCTTAGCTGCAGCTAATAAACCTGGTTTTCTACGTCCAACAGAGTGTCTCGTGTCTCTGTTCGACAAGGCAGGTGAACTCTGGGATTTAAGGCGTGCCCTGCGCAGCCATGCCCATAAGGCCCGGTTCTCCAGCAGTTGGATTAACACACGTGAAGAGATACACAACATCGCCCAAGCCAGATTGACTGCAGTGTTCTGTGCGCATGCACACCCAGAAAAGGATGATAATTAGAGAAGACACATCCATCAATATGAATGTGCACGGGGCGTGGCTTGGACGGAGGAGATGACGGACGCTTGAGCGAGGAGCTCCGCACCAGCCAATCACTTTTCCTGTTGTAACTTGCAGCCGGGGCATCTTTGAGCGTCCCCTCTTCCGGCTGGGTGCAGGTAGAGGTCAGGAGGAGGGCACTCAGTCCAACTTCTGGGGCACCCGGTGCTGTGAACTGAAAGCTTCAGGGGCAGACAAGGTTTGTCGGACTGCGGCTGTACGGGCTGACCCCGGGGGCGGACACAGCTTCAATCCACACCCCGGTCGGAGGTCCGCGCGCAGGCTGCGCCAACCGGTGAGGACCTTTTCCAGACGCGGCTGCTTGCGGTGAAGCTGGAGACTGGCTAAGAGAGAACGTAACCTACTTTTTGGCTGCTGGGGGCACGGAGATTGGAGCTGATGGTCTCCCGGGGTTGGGAAATGGAACCCGGAACAACTTGGGCCTGCACCAGAAGACCACCCCTGCCGCAGTGATGGCGTCGCCCTAAAACGTAACAGGAGGTCGGGTTGACTGCACTGCCCTGTACCTGAACGGGAACCTCCGGGATCAAGACTACAAGGTCAGGAACTGCAGGAATAAAGGGTTTGGCGGGAGTCTGGGAATGGAGACGGCACTTAGTGAAAGTGCGTTACAAGCACTCTTGCCCCTCCCCGCTCCGGACTGGTGTTGGTGGGGTCCCCGTTGCCTCTGCCCGGACTCCTGGTTGTGGCCCATTTCCAAAATTGCTTCGGATGGTGTCTTAGGTGTGAGGGCGGGCGCGTACAGACATTCCCGCTCTGCCACACTGAGAAGCAACCTGTGTCTAGCATCCCATCGCCAACACAGGGGTTAAAACCTCTTCTGCCCGGTTGGTTACAGGCAGAGCTCTACGTTACCAAATAGCGCCGTAGTCTGAAAGAGCGACTACATGTCCTGGGCCCTCCTACACACCCCGCCTTTAAAACTGTGCGCTGACCGGACGAATCGGACAACGACATCGCCTCCCAGTCTGGAGTGTCCATGAGCGGGAAAAGGCCAAGGTGTTGGTGGTCTGAGCCGCTGGAGGGCCGCTGAGACTGAGGTGACAGCTAGACTCACTGGACTGGGTACCGAAGCGTGGACCTACCACCTGACAGAGGCCTACGCCCCTGATCGGACCCTGGGGTGAGTGTGTGCAAACCTCAAGGTACGGGAAACCATGGGGAGAGTAGATCAGACTCGGGTTATAGCCCACAGCAACAGCTACACCATGGCGGGCGACCGCCTACTGACCCTGATCCCAGCAACTGGCGCACACCGTGAGCTGGGGCCCCACCTAGGAGTATCTATTGTCAAGGAGAAACCTAGAGGTCGCCAGGCTAGCACTGTGCAGGACCCTGAAGACAGTACGCAGGAACAGTCACCAACCAATCTGGATGACCCCTTCCAACGGCAATTCAACAAAGTCCTGGAGGCAATAGCAGATACTAAGGCGACCCTCCACCAAGATATTAACAATGTCACTGTGGGTCTTGGCCTGCTGCGCGAAGAACATAAAAAACTGTCAGAGAGGGTCAAAGGGACAGAGCATGCCGTGGCTGAGTTAGTGCCCGCCCATAAGGCATTAGAACAACAGATGGGAGCTCTCAGGGACAGAGTGGGTCAGTTGGAACGCAGGGCGGAGGACGCTGAAATGCGTAATAGGAAGAACAATGTGCGTGTCCTAGGCCTGCCGGAAGGAATAGAAGGTGGTGACACGGTGGCCTTTCTAGAGCAATGGTTTAAGACTGTTGTGGTGCCGGAGGGCCTCTCTTCCTTCTACACTCTCGAATGGGCGCATAGGGTGCCGGCCAAACCTTTGGCACCTGGACGGCCTCCACGTCTGGTGGTAGATTGCCTGCTCCACTTTCGCAACACAGATCTTCTCCTACAAAAGGCGAGAGCGACTGAACCCTTTACAGTGGATAATAGTAAAGTTTCACTCTTTTACAGATTATATGCTGGAGGTCGAGAGGAAACAGACGTCCTATCTAGAAGTCAAGAGAATCCGAAGAAACAAAGGCCTTCAATATTCCCTGATGTTCCCGGCCCGATTTCGTATCCTGCTAGATGGGACTGCTCATTACTTTGACAGTCGTAGCGATCCATGGGACTGGCTAAAGATCTACAAAGGCAAGACTCCCAAGGCTGGAGGCCCCAAGAGCGCTGAACGACAACCTCTGGAACAACGGAAACGACTAAGGCGGCGCACTCGCAAAGAAACCGACTCCATCACGGACTGAGAAGGAGAGGGCCGGGGCTCTAAGGGCGGTGGCAGACATGATGGGAGCCAGAGTATAGCTTCAGGTACAGAGGCCGGTTCCTCTAAAGAGTCAGACGGCAATGAAACAGACTCCCCCCCCCATAGCGATAGCACAAAGATGCCGGAGGTGACTCCTCAAACTGAGGATGATATCATATGATGAGCCTGGTAACTAATGACTGCTGTGCCACCTGGAGACTTATTGTCAGAATGTCACCCACTCTGGGCCCTGTGCTGTGTTTCCTTTTATTGCAGGCAGGTGCACCCTCCCCAATAGGAACACTTCTCTTCACCTTTTCTTGCCCTTTCCTGTCTGGCCTACCCCAGTTGAGTGTCAAACTAGATTGCGGCCTCAATTAGCACATACTGTTTAATACGATGTTTGGGCAGCTGAACGTTGTCGGACTACCCTGGGATCGGGGAGTTAACCATCATAAGGGTTTTTTTGTTGTTGTTTTTATGACCTGGTATGAACGTAGGGGAGGGGGAAGGTTTGTACACCAAGTGGGTGTGGTGGAGACTTTGGTTACTAGGATGTTCCTTGGTTTGAAGCGGCGGGAATAGCTGAGACTCAAAAGCATATACTGTTCCTAACGTGGAACATTAGAGGGATGGGGTCCATGGTGAAGCGCTCTAATATTTATTCGTATCTGCGGCGTAGGGACATCCACATAGCATTCTTGCAGGAATCTCATTTAAACAGCAAGGAAGCTGGGAAACTGAAACGACGATGGAGGGGCCAGGTATTTGCGACCACCTGTTCATCCTTTGCTAGGCGGGTATGGATCTGGGTAAAACCAGGGGTCCCCTTTGCAGTAAAGAGACGAGGGAGGCCGAAATGTCCTGGTGGCTGAGAGATTGGTAGGTCGTGAAGTTAAACTTGGGACTGGCTATGCCTCTAATCAGGATCAGGTTGGCTTTTTGGACCTATTTTCTGCTGTATTGGCGAGTAATGTACAGGGCAATCTAATCCTTGGGGAAATTTCAATTGCGTTGCGGATGTTGATCTAGATCGGTCGCAACGGCCTTTGCTGGGGTCCCTGACTCGCCGCACCGCTCTGGGGTTCCGTGCCTGGATGGAACACTGGGGACTTGTAGATACATGGTGGCTACAAAATGATAGATATAGGGAACTTTCCTTCTTTTCCTCAGTACACCAAGTCACATGCGCCTTGACATGTTTCTATGTTCCCCTGCATTTAATAGTACTATCACGCACTCAGAGCATCTGGGCCGTACACTGTCAGACCACACTCCATTAATGATGACGCACCAGCCATTAGGATACTGTCCCCTAATCCCCACATGGAGACTCAATCCGGCGATGCCAGACGATGATCCATTTCGGACTTCATTACAATCTTCTTGGTACTTATTTCCTTATTAATACTAATACTGCATCCTCAGTCGGAGTGGAATGGGAGACATTTAAGGTGGTGGTGCGAAGCCACTGCTTGGGACAGGCGACTGGGGTCTATAGGGAGCTCCGGCAGGAGGTACTCAAACTGGAAGGCAACATTCACAGGTTAGATAAAATTCATGGTACGGGGAAGACATCTCACCTGGAGTTGCAGGAAGCCTGCAAACGTTATGATGTGGCCATGGGTCGTCTACGCTGCTACAACTATAACGAGTATCTTGACAGGGGGCAGAGAGAGGAAGGGAAGGAGGGCTGTCTCCTAGCTAGATTAATCCAGCCTGAGCTGGGTGGCTCCCCTATTACCCAACTGACAACGGAGGATGGTGTCCTACTGTATTGTTCGGATGAAATTAATGACTCCTTTGTCGCGTCTTATGAACAACTTTATACGGCCCCGGCAGCAGTCCCTTGTTCTTCTGTAAGGGAGTTCCTGGATCCACTACCCCTTAGGGTGCTGGAGGATGAGCATAGGGAGGGGCTGGGAGATCCAATAACCCTGCAGGAAATTCAAGCTGCTATACATGGGCTGGCATTGGGTAAGACGCCAGGACAGGATGGACTCCCGGACGAGTTTTACCAGTGCTTCTCAGACATACTTGCACCACAATTGGTTAAAGTGTATGCGGATGCCTATGAGACTGGGGTGCTGCCTGCCTCCGCTCGGAGTGCCCTGGTAATTCCTCTTCCAAAAACCAAGTCGCCGAGGGCTGGGGTCAAAGACTATAGGCCCCTTTCTATGCTTTCCTCAGACTTCAAGATTCTGAGCAAGGTACTAGCCGGTAGATTTGTTTCCCATATGCAAACGCTTATGCACCCAGATCAGAATGGGCTTATTCCTACCCACAACACCTCATACAATCTCCGTAGGCTTTACTCCATTCTGTAGCATGCTGATGCCCCGCTCTGCCTCCAGGCTGCAGTGCTTTCCGTTAACCTGGAAAAGGCTTTTTATACGGTGGGATGGAGGTATCTGTTTGAAGTAATGAGGAAAATGGGGTTAGGTGAGGACTGGATCCGTTGGATAAGGTTGTTATATGCAGCACCCACTGCCAGGGTCTGAACGGGCAGAACAATATCCAGGGAATATGGTGTGTTTCAGGGGACTAGGCAGGGGTGCCCCTTTCCCCCCTCCTTTTCACCTTGGCGATTGAACCTATAGCCGAGAGACTTCACCAGGGTATTTACTGGGATTTGACTGGACTCTGCTGGGTGGATACACTATGTTTCCCTCTATGCAGATTATCTTCTGGTGTATCTGAGGGACGCAGTGGTGGGCACCCCAACGGTAATCCAAATACTAGAAGATTTTGCCAGTCTATCGGGTTTGCGGGTCAATAAAAAAAAGACATACCTATTCCCAGTCGCTTGTCCCCTCCCTAGACTGGATGCTCTGGCACCCAACATCGTTTGGGCCCAGAACACATTCAAGTATCTGGGTATACAGGTGTTCCATTTGCTTGAGGATTTGAAGGAGGGTAATCTAGGAAAGGCAGTGCGCTCTTTAAGTGTGTGTGTCCACTTTTGCCGTACACTGCATCTGCCAGTGATGTCCCGGGTCTCCCTATCCAAGATGGTCATGCTTCCTTTTTTTTTCTTTTTTTTTTCTCCTCATCTCACTGTGTCAAGTGTTTGTGGAACATTTACAGCCATACTCTCTCACTGTGCGCTGCCAGGCTGACCACGCTTTACTTGGGTCACCAGACCTCCTCCCCCTTAGTATCGGGGACATGGTGTAATCATTGGAGTGGCCGAATCCTTCTTAAGTTTCTGCCCCACCTCATTAGAGGGTGCCAGATGTTGGACGGCTTCTCCTCTGCCCTTTCGTATTCCAGTCGAGCCATACTGAATGCTGCTTTTAGCCAGTCCTCACTGCTCGGGGAAAGGCAATCTTTCCATCTTTTACATATTTCCCTCCTTGCCAACAGTATCAAAAATAGGAGAAGCCCTTTTTCCTGACATGTAGCTTGCTGATAGAAACGTTCATCATCTCCAAAAATTACAAGTGAGGGGTTGACTTTGATTGTAGTACTGAAAAGTCCCGTCAAAACCTGTCCTATCTCCTTCCAGTATTGGTCCAGCTCTTTGCAATTAATAAACATGTGAATGTCATTAGCCATTAGTTCCTGACATCTTGGGCATTTCAGTGGGGGTATAGGGGCAAATTTCCCGATTTTGTAGGGGGTGTAGTAAAGTCTATTAATCACAAAAAAGTGATTCTTCTTCAAACAGGCAGGCTTTATGTATTTATATAAGAGCTTCAATGATGGTTCAAGCATGTCTTCTGCCTGCAATGCCAATACGGTGTTGATCCAAATCCCCTCTGCAGGAGGTATCCCCCTATCTTCTCCCTCTACTAAATGTTTATACCATGTTGAGATTTCTTTTGGTATCAATGTGGGGGATTGGCTAAGCCTTTCAACTACCTCATTAATCCCAGTCTCCTCCCGTTCATCTGTATGCCAAGACACTAATTGGAGATATTTGAACCTCGATAGATCGTTCCCTACCTTCGCCCTCAAATATTCCCATGGGCGAACCCCCTCCTCATCCATTAACTCATTCCACCTCAAAATTCTGGCTCTTTTTATGGGCATGGCCAGAACATCATTTAAACAGTCGGGGGTACCAGGCGAGACCCAAATTGGAGATGAGGCTGAAAAGTATCCAATCCCACAAACTACCCTTACTCTGTACTATACCTCCAAAGCCGTTTTTAATATCTTCAGGCGGACCCTTTTGAAGTATTTTGGAGAGCCAAATTTGTATAAGAAGTCATCATTCCGCCCTTCTACTCTCACCATTTCTTGCAACAATGATGGTCATGCTTCCTCATTTGTTGTACTTCTTTGTCAACCTTCCGGTCCTTATGCCTAGTAGTTGGTTCCGCCCCCTGAACGCCCTGCTCCGGGACCTGGTGTGGGGAGATGGTCTTACCCGAGTGTCTCTGGTGAAGCTACAGCGTCCACCTGCTGAAGGGGGGCCAGGGGTGCCACATTTTTAATACTATATGTTGGCTGGTCAGCTACAGTGGCTAGCACAATGGATTGAAGAGGTTAACGAAGAGGGGACATTCCTGTCCTTCCCAGAAGCCCGTCGCAGATTAGTAACAGCAAAAGTGCTAAAATCAATGACACCCACACCATACTGTTCCCTATTACAACGTACTGCCTTTCAGGCCTGGCGGAGATGTGGGAATAGAGGAGGACAACCTGCTAAATATACCCCTGTGTTGCCTTTGGTGGGCCTACAGCACGGAGACCCCCAATCTGTCTTTACTGCTGAGCAATTGGCCCCCTGGACGGATGTAGGGCTCAGTACAGTTGGTGATTGTTTTTTGGACAAGTGCCTAATTCCCTTTGATGGCCTTGTGGACGATTGTGATCTACCCCCAAACCAGTTTCTGCATTATGAAGCCCTGGCCCGAACCTTTGCACAGTTGTGGGGGGTGGGTAGAAGTGAGCCGGAAACTCACCCGGTGCTCCACGCCTTGTTCATGCTTGGAAATGCAAGGCACTTAGTGAAATGGTTCTATGTGGCTCTCCAGGAGGCCTCAGTGCGTCCCTTGACCAGATTACGTGCTAAATGGGATGTGATTGGGGGTAGGGTGTTAACAGATGCGGAATGGTGAAGAGTTTTGCACTACCCCAAAGATATCTCTCGAAACTCCTGCCTCAAATACTTACAGTTTAATTACACACATATGGCTTACATGACCCCACACCGACTTAACATGACATATGGAGGTGAGTATCGTTCTTGCCCCAAATGTTCGCATCCGGATGCGGACTTTGGTCATATGATTTGGGAGTGTGGAGTCTTACGTCCTTTCTGGGAGGCAGTGCTGGGTAAGCTGGCGGGAGTACTGGGCAGGGACCTACCTCTCACATTACAGACGTGTATCTTAGGTCTTTTTCATAGACCGCCGAAGCGTAAAGTAGGGAACCGACTTCTAGACTTGGCACTGGGACTAGTGAAACATCGTATTGCACTGGAATGGAAATCTACCAGGGGAATACAATTTGCAAACTGGCATAGAGATGTTGTTGTGTGGGGTGGAGCGGAAGGCAGAGCACTCAGCTGGGATGAATCTAAGGGCTTGAGAAAGCTTCCCATGGCAGGCCAGTGGAGGGAGGTGCTGGCGACTTGGGAGAACCCGGAGGGACAAGAGGCGGGGGTGATAGACTCAGGTCTCGAATCGGATATGGATGCGCGTCCAGTCATGCCCTAGATTGAACCGCCTATTGCCATCTCAGACGGCTTCGAACCCAGACAATGCAGTGCGCCCAAAGGCTGTGAGAGAGAAACATTCGCTGACTTATTGCAAATCTGGGGGCTGTAATCTTATTTACAGCTATGGGACCCTTCCTTGTGTGTTAACCTGCTCGTCCTCTGCTGTAATTTTCTTCATATACTGTGTCCTCACCACTAGCCGCACTGGAAATATTTGCATAAGTTCTTCTATTTGTTTTTTGTTGTTTTTTTCTTTGCTCCAGTTGGGTATCCTTAAATGATTGAACTTGATTTTTGCATTGCTTGGGCATCCTGAACTATTGGTGGTTGACCCCACACTGAACATTACCTGGTACTAGATATTCTGGATCATGCACTGAGACTATAGACATTGTTCTAACTTAAGTATAACCTGATATTTACTCTTAGGAATGACTTGCCTCTGCATATTATATGAAAACGTGTATTATTAAATTTTGAAAATGCTAATAAAGATACTTCAAAAAAATCAACATGAACATGCACAAGGTGCTGCCAATGAGCAGAATAATGCCTAATGGGCGATAATAGAAGTTGGTGATGTGTAGAGGTGAACAAGACAGCACATTTATTGGGAGAGCTGGGCCAGTTGTGAGCCAAGGCTTGGCTGGCTCTAAGATCACAGTTCTAAACTGAGGTGGCATAGTGTGCAAAATAAGGAGGGACTAAGATGAGGCCTGAGTAATTACCAGTGCATGAGATTAACACAAAAATTCCATACATCACTTCTTGGATACTTCTTTAAGATCACAAGTACATTTCTGACCACTTAAACTTTGTTGCACGATGAGCATGCTGAACATCCTGTAAAATGACAACTTTCTGTAACGTGAGGTAGCGTTTCCCTCTAGTACATTAGTCTATATCACTGCATTGGTTGGTATTTATTCAACACAATTGTGAACAGATATAGAAATCATATTTAGAAATGAACATTCCTCTTCCTTTAAGTAAAAACTTATTTACTGAGCTCAGGTTCTACCTGATAATGCATGCTTGCCATCCCCCACTAGCCAACTTTAAGTGGGAAACTCTGGGGCATATTATCAAGGGGGTTTATCTCCGCTTTTTTGGCTTTAAAAGCCAAGAAAGCGGAGATAAAATTATCTCCCTATTACCTAGTTGTCACTAACACCAGTTAGCGACAGCTAGTAGGAGATAGCGACCATCTTGGGCCCCACTTTGCATGTCAGTGATATTTATGACTAATGACATGCAAAGTGAGCGTGCCAAGATGTTAGCGACTGAAAACAGTCGCTAACATCGCTATCTCCAAAAGCTAACACCTGCCGTGAGCAGTTCTTAGCCATGTTATCCAATGGGAGGTGGATAACATGGCTAAGAGCATTAGCTCGGTAATGCATGAATATCGCTGACTTTTCAGCGATATTCATGCATTGCGGTGATTTTTATCGCATTTGCGATAAACCTTGGTAATACCAAGGTTTATTTGCGGTAAAAATCGCCGCAGCTCAGCTGTAAATTTTTCCCGCTAACCAAGCAATAGCAATAATTATCGCTATTGCTTGTAATATGCCCCTCTATTCCTCTCATGTGCGAAGGGGGGCCTCAAGGTCTTGGATTGGTGGCACAGGTACAGTTCGCCAGGCGATGGATTCATCCACTACCTGGTATTTCACCCGATCTAATACTGGGACACGAAACGCTGGGAATAGTTGGACTGTGCACGCAAGCTCCACAATGCTTGTCGAGACCACATGGAGATGCTGGACATGACAGAGTGTTGGGATGGAAAAGTTCATCGCATCGTGACTGATGTGGACCCCAGCCCTGAGTGCCCCAGCTGAGTTGGCATCTGGATCTTTGGTATGATTTTTGGTCATGAGCAGATATGGATCATGCGTGTGCGCTATGACTTTGGAAAGTCTCATAGACTGCGGTATGCTTAGACTGGGAGGAGTGCCCAAAGCCTTACCTTCAGGAACTGTAAGTCTACTCCCTGCATCTGGCGTTGAGTAGCGCAAGCGCAGTAGTGGCTGCACACGGTGGGGCAGATTTACAAGCCCCTTGCGCCTCTTTTACGCCGCCGTTGCAACACTTTTGTGAAACAGCGGTGGCGCAAAAGATGCGCCATGGTGCAGGGTATTTACAACGTGACGCATCTCACAGATCCGTCACGTTGTAAAGCCCTGCACCAGGAGGAGGCGTTCCATCGCAGGGGAAGGCGTTCCGGCACAGGAACGCCTCGCAAAAGTGGCTGAGTGAAATCTACAAGATTTCACTCAGTCACTTTTGGGCCCATGCTGCGTCAAAACCCTGCGCCTGCTTGAAGCAGGCGTAAGGATTGAGGCAGCATTGTGGAGATAGAGCCCCCCAAGCCTTGCTGGAGCGCATCGCGCTTGCGACCCAACTCCAGCAATGCGCCGCTTTTACGGCACAGATGCGTGACGCATCTGTGCCGTTTTTGCCCCATGGTGCGCCGCATTGTAAATGCGGCGCATCCAGGGTGGCGGAGCTGCGGCACACAATTACTGGCGCATCCCTGCTGATATGCAGGGATGCGCCAATAATTGTACATCTGCCCCGGTGTTTTTAGTAATCAGTAGAGTGAACGGCTCCTATTTACCTGTGTGACTTCAGTGGTGCCTCCTGGTCCACCCTACCAAAGTTCTGCTTCTGTGTGCTTAGCTTGACCGTAGGCCTTCATTGAGCTGTGTGCGCAGCCAGAAGATGTTTGTGTGCCTGAGAGATGGTACAGTACAGGAGAAATAGTGGGAGCCGTTGCCTGTGCACCTGAGGCTGTATGTGTGCCTGGGAGATGGTATGTTGCAGGAGAAACAGTGAAAGGAGAGGCGTGGGTGCGTTAAGATGTGCCTGTGGAAAGGGACAGCACATAGGAGATGGTGTGTGATGTGGCATGAGTGCACTAGAATGTATGTGTGCCTGGGAATGGGTAATATAGCATACAGCACCTTGGCTATGTGGAAATCTCCCTGCTACTTGCCAACTCTGTGGGACTAAGAAGGAAGATTTGTTGCATTTAGTTTGTTCCTGCAACACTGTATAGACAGAAAGAAAACAACTACTAATGAGGGCCTTTAACCAAAGGGGAATTCGAACAAGAAGGCAGGCAATTCTATCCTGTTTTGAACCAGGTGACCTCAACTAAATTGTTAAAGATAGAGCAAAAACTACAGATAATGTAATTTTTTTAGTGCAGCTGACATAAGGTCAAATGATCTTTAGGGAACAATATATGAATTGTTAGAAACGGGACCCCTGGCTGGCCAAGGCTCGAGCCAAAGTCAGTCAGAGATCACCATTCCCAAGTCATGGCAAGGGAGTTACACACCAAGATAACCCCTGCTCACCCTCTAGGTAACGTGACGCGAGCAGCAAGGCTAATCTCGGAGGCGATGTAAAGCATTTGCGCGCGCACCCAGCAACAACACCCAAGGCCCACCACAAAGGAAACTCCACACAAGGTTATATAAAAAATAGCCTTTGTATTATAGCAAAAACACATTAGATAAACACACTCTTTACAATGTGCCAACAGGCACGGGCAGAATTTACAGGGGATTATGTACAGGACAGGGCCACATGGACCACCGTCAGGGGTAGGCACTTTTAGAATTAGCACTTGTTGTAAGAGTAATAATACTTGTAGGTATAACACTTAGCACATAGACATATAATGACTGTAGCACCAAAATAGTAAATGTAGCACACAACCAGTAATCACTGGTAAAGGGTAAATACCTCCTACGCAACCCTAACCACCTTAGGAAAATCATGCAGGGAACTAGGACCTTATCATCAGGACCTATAGAAACATAAAACAATCACCTAAGCAGGTCACATTTAGCAAAGGTAAAGAGACATAAAACAATCACCTAAGCAGGTCACATTTAGCAAAGTTAATAACATAAATTGCGCAAGGCGCACGTGGCACAACACTAGAACTGTCCCCCAGGCCAACTGGCCTCGCAAGGGCTGAAATGCCCTTAGTCTAAAATGTCAGGGCAGGCTGCGCAGGCAGCTAAGAACAAACCTAAACGTGGCAACTGCCCACAAAGTGCTGGGCAGTTGTAAACAATGATGATGCCAACGTTGGAGCCTTGTGGGCTCAAGAACAACAATGAGGATGCAAAACTCAGCGTGGGAGCGTCAGGGCTCTGACCAACTAACTGCGGGCAGGGGGCTTTGTGGCCCTAAATAGATACCATGTCACCCAAGAGCCTCTCAAGGCTCGTAAACAATGTGGGCTGTGAGCCTCTCAGGGCTCTATAACTAGCTGTTGCACCGTGAGCCTGAAGCACCTATGGGGCGTCGTTGGAGTCCCGCTCGGGGGACTCAGAAACAAGTACAAATACCCCAAGAGCCTCTCAGGCTCTGAAAACAAATTTGGCCCCAGATGCGGGAGTCCCACTCGGTGGACCCAGAGGCCAAAATGCCCTAGGAGCCTCAGGGCTCCTAAAAATCAACACAAATGCCCCCGGGGCCCTGGCTCAAAGAAGAAATGTCCCTAGGGACGGGGAGCGGCCCCCTGACAGCCGGGGCCGCTCGGTAATTCACTGGCCGGCCCCCGCCTGAGTCGCCCGCACTCACCGGCTACCTGCTGGGAGGTGTCGTCTTTGCTGGGGATTCTTCCGACGGGAACGAGGTTGCGGGGCGCAGCGCGTCTCCTCTCCTCGTGGCGGCGTCTCCGGCGCGGGTCCTCTGACCGCAGCTCCTCACTCCTGGGCGGCGGTCTCTTCTCTCGGTGCGGGGCTCTTCTCTCCTCACGGGAGCCCCACGGGCGCCGGCGGCCTTCCTCCTGCACACGTCACAGGGCGGGGTAGGCTCCCGCCTGGGCTTCCTGGTTTGTCTGGTCGTCCCGCCCCCCCAGCCTGCCTGACTTCCGGCCGGGCGGCGGCCGCAGCGATTCCACGGGTTGAGAAATGCCGGGTGGGCACCGGCCAAAGCGATAGCAGTGCTCCCAAGCGCTATAATACGATTAAAGCGCTTCCAGGTTCTTTAGGTGACCAGAAAAGCGCTCCCAGGCGCTAGAGGCAGAATAAAACACTCCCAGCGCTAGACAGGGAATCTCAGCGCTCCCCAGCACTGAAGGACAGGAGAAAGCGCCCTCAAGCGCTCTAAGTAAACAAAGTCCAGCAAAGTTCTTAGGCAGGCAGGGGGGCATGGCTGGGCCCAGAGCCTGCTCACTGGGTCTCTAGGCAGGGAGACAATCCAAGTGGCGGTCTTCCTGGCCCCAGCAACAGCAGCAGCCCCCTCTGGCAGGATCCTGGAACAGAACAGTCCTGTAAGGGGACACAGCCTCTTTTTATACATTAAAATCCTTTGTCTGGCTTCAGGGTGAGGGGTGGAGGAGAAACCAGTCGCAGCTGGTTTTGGAGCACCCTTGATGTGCTCAGCCCCTCACTCTATTCACTAGGGAGGCTAGGGTTGTTAGACGCACCACAGGGGGTGGAGCCAGCATTGTGTGGGGAAAGCCCAGCCCTATTCAGGAACCAGGTGCACTCCTCCCCACCCATCAGCATGCTAATCTCACACTCACCACCGGGCAGACCCATCCAGACTTCCTGGAGCCAGGTTTGCTAGCCAGCCCCAGCCAATCACACGCCAGGCATATTTTACACTAATATGCCAACTCCTAGAAGTGGCATTTCCACACAAGACACAATCATGCCACATACATCATTGCGAAGCATTCAATCACACGAGTCCGCACATACCAAACTCGAGCCTGTACTCCCCATGCATCAGGAACTACCAGGGACACAGACATTCCCCATGCATTCCTTTGGGAGGGCAGGCCAGCCTTACCACACGCACGCGCTTTACTCTGGGACACAGGGAAAAAGTGCGCAGAGACCAAAAATCATCAACACAGATCACATATTAAAAGCAAAAAGATTAGGGGTGAACCTGCCATAAGGGCCAAGTCCAACATGAATATTAAGGCATTACCAGGGCAGACCTGTTGACTCGCAAACTAAATCCCCTCAAAGAAAATCAATGAGTTGTAATACGTCTTTGATTAAACTACAATCAGTTTTCCTTTTAAGTGACACTATCCCACATGAAAAACAACTGCCCTGTATAATAGTACCTCTAGTTATTAAAGCTGCGATTTTTACTCTACTTTTACAAATTGGATTGTAAAGATTTTACCTCTAGAATTATTAATTTTACTTAGACCATGTAATAGTGTATTTATATCGTATAATTCGTATTGCAGTGGTTTTAAGTAACTTCGCAATTGTTTAAATAAACTTGAAACTTGAAAATAGGTACAGTACATTGGAGACTGGGTGCTCCTGAATGAGTGTAAACGTAAGGGTATGTGTTCGCTTGTGAAGAGCACGATACTGGGAAAACACCGGGTTCCATTTTGGGAGACCCATGACATCAAATCAACTTTATTTAGCTTTTATATTAAAAACCATGAAGTCCAAAGTACAATAGGTTAAAAGCTCCTGTACAGATTAATTCATGATAAAATACATTCTCAAAAGAGGCCCATGTCACTAGGTTAACAAAAGACACATTATCTAGCCGACATCATACATGAAATACTAATCACAGCTTGATCGAAGCCCGATTGCAACCTTTAAAAAGCTAAGAACATGCCATAAAGTGGACCCCAAGAGCATAACTAAAAAGATAAAAGAGGCGCACTTGCATAAAATTAGCTTGTTTTAAAATAGGTATATTAAAAAAATTTCCTCGCAATAATTACAAAACATTAAAAAAAATGGGTCATATCCTGTGGGGATTTACCATCGCAACTACATGGTGACAGGGACTTACCTTTACTGCACTCCAGGGGGTGAGCAAGGAGAAGATGAAAGGAATCAAAACAAAGTCTAGTTAATAAAAAACGATCATACGTGTTACAGAACTCTAAGAGATCTGGTACTGTTGTGTGTACGGATTTAAGGATCACATATTTGCAGACATTGGGCTTCATTAACTCGCACTCATCCCTATTCACCAACCTCTGTCTGAAGAAGGTCTCCTTGACCCATGGAAGATAATTTCTTACTATGGAGTCCGTATTACTATACAGGTCTAACCTAACCAGGGTTCTGTATTCCTCCCGAATATATTTTAACCAGGAAATATGATGAGCATGGTCCAAAGCCATGCAATCCATAAGGATCTCTCTGTTTAGGGCAGATCCCTTGTTCATCCAGACCCTGAGTCAGTAAGAAAGAGGGCGGAACGCCAACATATCAGTCACATAAGGCATACCCAATTCCTCATGTACCATAAAAGAGGGGGTTCCCTGTGAAACAGATAGGAGGCGTCTCATAAACCCATTTTCTATTCTTTGTATTTCCTCATTCGAGGTGTAGCCCCAAATTTCGCTTCCATAAGCGACCTGAGTTAGACATTTAGCCCTATAAATATCCAACAGTGCCCCCACAGGTTTACTACCTAACCGTGAGGCAAAGATAAAGATTGCTGCATTACTCCTTACAAAATCTCCCTTTTTTTATTTCTCAAGGGCCCCAGTTAAGTTTAGCATCCATCATAACCCCCATAAACGAGTAAGCACTAGTCTTAGGGCTAAGGATGTCCCCTACCTAAAAGTTAAAATCCTTTTTAGAACTTGGCCAAATTTTCATCACATACAACTTTGAATTGTTGACCAGCATATCCCGATCCTCCATAAACTGTACAAAGGAATTAAGCAAAATGTACAGCCCCAGAGCTGTCCTGGCTATAAGGACCACATCATCTGCATATAATAATACAGGCAGACCCTCTGTCCCACCTTGGGTAAGTCTTCCTGGGTGTCAACTAACACTTTGTCCAAGCTGTTTATTTAGAGACTAAATAAATACAGGGAATACAGGGCCAAGATACATCCCTCTCGAACCCCTCTGTGAATGGTAAATTGTCGGGTAACCTTACAGTCTCTGGAGTACCGCACTTCTGCTCTGGTGTCCATATGCAGCTCTCGTAAGAATAAAACTATTTAATTACCTACACCCATGAGCAACAAGGTCTCCCATAACTTCTTACTGTCAACACGGTCAAAGGGGGATAATAAATCCATAAACACCAAATACATTCTTCCTGATCGGGCGATAGAATATTTACTGACCATCATATAAAGACTCAGACATTGATCTACTGTCGGTCTCCCTGGGCGAAAACCAAATTGTATATCCGACAGGATGTTGTTATCATTTGCTCAGATTGACAGCCTATCCGACAGGATGCGTCCCACCACTTTTACTGAAGAATCGAGCAGCAATACGGGCCTATAACAGATGGCACTGTCCCTATTTCCCTTTTTAAACATGGGGATTATGGTAGATAACGCCCATGTACTAGGTGGAGCATCCCTGATTGCTGCATTGATGACAGTAGTAAGTATGGGTACCCATAATTGCGGGTTAGATATATAAGGGGGGCTTCCATCAGAACCAGGGCCTTATTCCTTGATATGCCTAGAATACCTTTACTTACTTCCTCTGCTGTGATGACCATGGCTGACCTCTCTCCACCACTGGGACTACTAGTTTCTGATGGGCTGCTAAACATTTCCTAAAAACGGATCACCCATTCCTCTTCCGTAATATGAGCATCAAGAACTTGTGCATGCTCACCTGTCAGAAGAGGGCAGGTAACAGTGCTCTAAAACTGAGTGATGTTTTTTGTTGTACACGCCTCGATAAACTTGTTCCATGCTTCATCCTTAAGCTCGGCCTTACGCTGTACAAGTTCTGCTTTATATAAGCCTCTACAAACTTGTGCCAGGCACGATCCCTAGGTCTGGACCCCAAGGCCTCTCTCAAATTCCTTGCTGCACGGGAGCAGTTGTGGTCAAACCATCTCATGTCGTGACATGTCGAGTTCACCATCGGTGCCGTCACCTATCTCTGACGACTAACGAGATGGCCGAAAAGGCTTCTATTACCTCCCTGCCTCTTCCTTTCCAGAGGTACAGATGTTAAATTCCCTCTGACAGGTTGTCATAATCAATCAATCAATCAGTCATTTGTAAAGCGCACTACATACCCGGGAGGGTCTCAAGGCGCTGGGCGGGGAAGGGGCTGCTACTGATTGAACAGCCAGGTCTTGAGCATCCTCCTGAAGGTCAGCAGGTCTTGGGTCTGTCGTAGGCTCAGTAGGAGGGTGTTCCATGTCTTGGCGGCGAGGTGGGAGAAGGATCTCCTGCTGGTGGTTGTTCTTTGGATGTGTGGGACAGTGGCTAGCGAGAGATCAGCGGAGAGTAGCGGGCGGTTGGGGATGTAGAAGGAGAGCCGTCTGTTGAGGTAGGCTGGGCCGGTCTTGTGGAGTGCCTTGTGAGCGTGGATGGGGAGCTTGAAGGATATCCTCTTGCTGACGGAGAGCCAGTGCAGGTCCCTCAGGTGGGGGGTGATGTGGCCATGGCATGGTACGTCAAGGATCAGTCGTGCTGAGGTGTTTTGCATGCGTTGTAGTCGTTTGATGAGCTTGGTCAGGGCTCCTGCGTAGAGAGCGTTTCCATAGTCGAGTCTGCTGCTGTCGAGCGCCTGGGTGACTGTCTTTTTTGTGTCTGTTGGGATCCATCTGTAGATCTTGCGGAGCATGCAGAGGGTGTTGAAGCAGGAGAAGCGTTGACCTGCTTGGTCATTGAGAGCGTTGAGTTGAGGATGATTCCCAGGTTGCGTGCATGGTCGGTGGGTGTCGGGGTGCTCCCAGTGCCGTCGGCCACCAGGAGTCATCCCATGCTGAAGGGTTGTTGCCGAGGATGAGGACCTCTGTTTTGTCCGAGTTCAGCTTCAGACGGCTGGTCTTCATCCAGTCAGCGATGGCCTTCATTCCTTCGTGGAGGTTGGCTTTGGTGGTGCTGGGGTCCTTGGTGAGGGAGAGGATCAGTTGAGTGTCGTCGGCGTAGGAGATTATGTTGAGGTTGTGCTGTCGGGCGACGTGTGCGAGCGGGGCAATGTAAATGTTGAACGGTGTTGGGCTGAGGGAGGATCCTTGGGGTACGCTGCAGATGATCCCAGAGGCTTTGGACCAGAAAGGGGGAAGGCGAATGTCCAGGGGGTCGGTAGACGAGGGTGCCTCTGAGGGTGGAGTTGGGGGTCTGTGTGGATCTGGAAGTGCATGTGTTCGGTGGTGCTGAGCGTGTCGTCGGTGCTAGTCGCGACCCTGATGCTGTTCTTGTGGACAATGGCGATTCCTCCTCCGACTCTGTTGGTGCGGTCTCTGCAGGTGATCTTGTAGCCGTTTGGGATGGCTATGGCGATGTCGGGTGCAGGGGAGTTGTTCAACCAGTTCTCTGTCAGGAAGGCGACGTCCGGGGATGTTGTGTCGAGCAAGTCCCAGAGCTTGACGGCGTGTTTGCGTACGGAGCGGGTGTTCAGTAGTATGCATCGCAGGTGGGTGCGGTCTTTCTTGGCGGGTGGTTCATCGGCTCTGAGGCTGGTGTAGCTGCAGTTCTAGCAGGTGAAGGGACCGTGTGCGGGTTCTGGGACGGCCTTGAAGCAGGTAAGGGTCCATCCGTGGTTGAGAGCGTGGAGTGTGCTGGCATCGTAGCGGAGGCGGTCATCGTGGCGGGAGCGGGGGCCAGGGGTTCCAGAGCTGGGCGCGGTCCAGGCGCCGACAGACTTGCCTTAGGTGCGCCATCGGCGCGCAGCGACCGGCATATATACAGGTGTTACAGAAGGCAAAGGGCACAGGAAACAAGGGGGAAGTGAGTGGCACAGAAGGCAAAGGGCTAAAGAAAATGGGTGCTACAGAAGGCAAAAGGGCTCAAAACACGAGGGGGGACATAAGTGGAACAGGAGGCAAGAGGGCACAGAACTACTGGGGCTGCTAGGAGACAGAAGGCAAAAATGGGTCAAGAGGCTCATAGAAGGAATCTGGGGTTTTCTGATCCCACCTTAACCTTCTGCCTTGATCTACTGCCCTTAGAGTCCCCCTGGAGGCTATCATATGTGGTTTGCCATGGCTTGGCCATGCAGACAGCATACACAGTGTATTGTGATTATTCAAGATACTATCCTTAATGATAAAATCTGAAATAAAATGGCAGAAAGGGTTTGAGGCAAAAATAAAATTAATGAATGTTGCACTTCCCCTTCCTTTAAATGTGGGATTAAGAAACCTCCCACCTTTGGCCAGCCTGCCCATGGTTAGGGTTAAGTTGAAGTGTGTGTTCAACATGAATGTCCAAGGAACGTGAGCAACCTGTTTCAATTATCGTTACTACCAGTAGCGGCCCGTTCACCATATCTGTAGATCAAATGAAAGGTCTATGTGGGGACAGCGGGTAGAAGTTTCCCAGGAGCAGAGACAAAGAGGTCCTTGTTGATTCACCAGGGACCACTGGGTGAAAGGGAAGAGGCTGTGGTAGACTCAGGGGGAGGAACAATGTTAGGAACTGTGAGAAATTGGTTAAATGATTGATGAGACTGCGAGACCTTGTCAAGCAACAGCCACAATCCTTGTGAGGGGGAAAGACAAAAAGTCACTATATTAACATGTGTTTAACCCTGTAGTAGCTTGTCACTAAAGCAGTCAGGCTTAACTTAGAGGCAATATGTA
This sequence comes from Lissotriton vulgaris, assembly GCF_964263255.1. Taxonomy (NCBI): domain Eukaryota; kingdom Metazoa; phylum Chordata; class Amphibia; order Caudata; family Salamandridae; genus Lissotriton; species Lissotriton vulgaris. The sequence continues at coordinate 492,941,565 of NC_141700.1, forward strand.
AAGTTTTTATGCTGCACACAAACAGTGACAAAGTGATAACACAACACAGGAAAATTCCCATAACTAATTGGAATGATAGAGTAAAATGTAATTCAGTAGAACCAAAGATATGCTATGCCATAGACTTATGCGATTATAGAGCCTAAAAGCACAAAGTTGCGCTCGTGGTTATCTACTCGAGCTCGACCTGGGGAAAGTCACAACTTCAGGCTGACCGTAATGGAGCACGGGCTGGACAGAGCGACCAGGTTAGTCCCACTGAAAAAGTTACCTTCTCAACTAAGTCTGGGACAAAGCCTCCAGTTCACGGCGGAGGAGGCTGCGAGGAGTAGGGAGAGCATTGCAGATGGAGGTTGCTGTAGCGCAAAGTGTAGGCCAGGCATTGTGTACGGTTGCCACCTTAATAATGAATGGTCGTTGCTGGAGCTTCACGTTGGCTGTCATCGCTGGCTTTTGAGGCTGTAGCACGAAGTGTATATCTCATGTTGCCGGTCATCGCTGGCGGTTGCTATAGCGTGAAGAGTCGGGTTCACCAGAGCTTCATGTTGGGGCGGGTTGCAAGATCTTGGTACCAATGGGCCAGTTCGCTGTCACGAAGAGCCCAAAACTTCAGGATTTCTTCTTTGTGTCCAGAGGAGTGCACTCTGATGCCAACCACAGGCCCAGGGCCTGGGCAGGTGCCCCCTGGGGATCATGGACTCCCTCTTGCAGAGTCCAGCAGGGATCAGGCAGGACCAGTTGCAGGTTTAGTTGCAGCAGGTCAGCTGGGCAGTTGCAGGGAGGACTCTGGAGCCTTTTGCGTTCCTCTAGCTCAGACAGGAGGTCAGCCAACTGACTCTTGGAGTCATTCAGGTAGCTTGGGATGATGGGAGCAGGTCCAGTCTTCCTTCTCAGACATAAAGGCAGGCTTCAAGCAGCAGGGCAGTCCTCTGGTAGCAAGGTATTCCTTCTTCTGTAGTATCCACTGGTCCTGGAGTGTTCTGAAAAGTGGGTATGTTATACTTGAAGCCAGCTCTGAAGTGAGAGAAACTTAAAGAGTTTTCACACCATTGATGGTTCTAAAATGTCCTTCTTCCCTGCCCTAGTCCCATGATTTTTAGGGTAACAAAAGACTAGTGTGAAGTCCATTGTAAGTGTGCTGAGGCAGCTCATTTTGAAATGTAAGTGTGGAAGGTCACACCTCCCCCCCACCCATCTTGTCAGGATGGCTCATTCTGCCAACCCCTAGCCCCCCTTTGTGTCACTATCTGGGAGGAATACCCAATGGCCAAATACATCTAGTCATGATACTCAGGACAAAGGCTTCAGGCATCAAATGGTTTGGGTACAAAAATACTAACTTTCTAAAAGTGGCATTTTCAGAATTGTGACTCAAATTCAACGTTATCATTAAACAAAAGGGGTGAAGGCAAAATGTTTGGGGTGACCCTGCAGAGAGGTCTAGGTACAACAAAAACCTAGGAGGAGAGTGCTGTGGAGTCAGGCTCTTGTGTATCCCTAGGACAGATGTATCCCAAATAAACTAAGAGCATGTCCCCTAGTATACTTCTGAGAGCTTCCCCAATGCACTCACCCCCATTTGTTTCAAGAATACTCCAGGTGTGAACACCACATCAACTGTCTAGGGTACCATTGTCACCAATTCCAGGAATACATTTCTTAGGTGGATTGAGTCTAGCCGAGACCCTGAGCTTGCAGTTGGCCCTCCAGAATGCTAAATCTGAGCAAGATGAGAAGGCCAGGAAGTTTGAGCGGGACAAGCTAAGACGCTCTCACCTGGAATAAGTGGAGAGGAGGTAGGCCTGGGAAAAGAAGTTGCAAGAGAGGGAAGTTAAACTGGGAGTGGGAGGAGAAACATAAGGAAAAGGAAAGGCAGTTGGGGAGGGAAAAGATAGCCCTTGAGTGAATGAAGCTTAAGATGGGAGTTTGCGCCTCAGTCAATGCCTGAGTAGTAGAGAAAGTGTAGAGAGGTGTTGGAAGGGTTTTCCAACCTCTACTCACTGGGCCCAATGTTAACACAATTTTGTGTGCATGAAATATGTTCACTGGCAAATTATCAACCCTCAAAATATCCCCATACCAAAATATTGTGACCAAAATATTGATGCCAAAAATATTGTCATCTTATACTCATAATGGTAAATACAAAAATATTGAAAAACAAATTGTTTTTATAAATATTGCTCTATTAGATATTCTTTAAAAAATGAAAACAAACTAGATCTTGTCTTAACAAATATAACAAACAAACTTATTGAAAAAAGGTAAACAAACACATATATACTAACTAGCAGCCCGTCCCGACGTTGCCCGTGTATGAATTGCTGCCGGCCAGTAGTATATTGTTTTGTAGGATTTCGTTTGTTTTGATAGCATTTCTTATCTGTGACAGGCCTGTGAAACGCTCCGATTCACAGTGCACTGCTGATGCACTTAAGAGTGCGCGTTCAGTAGTGTGTGAACTCGAGTTTCCCTACTTTATTTTCCTTGCAATATTATATAGCGCGAACTCGACAACATGGCATGAGCACAATTTACATTACAGAAGAACACATTCATTTGTGGTAGGCACGGGGAGATAAAGCGGTTTGCCTGGAATCACAGGATGTTGAGCTGATGCTGAGATTCAAACGTAGCTCCCCAGCTCTAAAGTTCGCAAATCTAGAACTTGTGGCAGGAGGTGTGTCTAAAAGTGTATGTCGGTGCTGGACATCAATGAGAGAGACCTGTGCATTTTTCAAATCGGTGGTGAAAAAATATGAGTATGTTGCTGGAGATGTGGGCCGCCGTGCCACCAAAGTACTTACCGGGGGAGGGTAAACACCCATTATTCCGCAACTTTCTTTCCGCATACCATCACTCCGCATACTTTCATTACGAAAGTACCATGACTCCACAATGCCATTATAACGCATGGCATTACATTTTATATGCTTTTACCACGCATACATTTACAACGAAATTCATGAATGGTAAAAGCATGTTTTTTTTTTAATCTTTGGATAAGGTAAGTATGGGTATAGGGGTATATGTTTTGGGGTACTGAGGTATATGTTTTGGGATGTTTGGGTATTTTAAGGGTTCAGATATAGTTTTGGGTTATGGGGTACAGGGGTAGTTTTAGGGTTCAGGGGTAGGTTTGGGTTTTGGGGTATAGGGGTATTTTTAGGGTTCAGGGGTAGGTTTGGGTTTTGGGGTACAGGGGTATTTTGAGGGTTCAGGGCTAGGTTTGGGTTTTGGGGTACAGGGGTATTTTTAGGGTTTAGGGATAGGTTTGGGTTTTGGGGTACAGGGTATATTTATAGGGTTAAGATTGGTTAAGGGTGTTGAGGTATTTTAAGGAGTAAGGGTGGGTTATGATTATGGGGTGCAGGGGTATTTAAAGGGAGCAGGGTGGACACCCGGAGCTGGAATGTACAGAACCTGGGAAGAAAAAACAATGAAATATTGGGCCCAACACTCGCTTTTTTTTCCGCAATCCCACGCCACGCACACGCCCACGCCCCCAGCACACGCCGACAGCACACGATATGAGACTTGGCATGAAGGGCGGAACGTACCACACACCCCCAGCATTTGTCACGCCCCTAGCACACGCCCACAGCACAACGTAGACACGCCCACAAGGGACTACTTTGCTGGCACGGTTCTTTTACCTTTTAAATGTATATGGTGGGCATCTGCATAGCCTATGTCCTTCTGCTGCACCTGCCCTTTCCAACGCTGTATTGGGTGTTGTGATTGGTGCTGTGGTTCCTGAGATTACCCGCCTCAAAGGTTTGGGCTCTCTCTTTATTATATTAGTATAGATTAATATATATATTTACAGATACCTACTTAAAAACAATTATTAAACTAATAATTTTAATTTATATTATAATAAGGTTGCTAACTAATATAAAAATATAACAATACATATGTAACTATATATATATATATAGATATATATATATATATATATATATATATATATATATATATATATATATATATATATATATATATATATATATATATATATATATATATATATATATATATAGGGAGAGAGAGAGAGAGAGAGAGAGAGAGAGAGAGAGAGAGAGAGAGAGAGACAGACCAATAACATAAAATCTTTAAAAAACAAAGCATTCTAATTAAATTAAAAAAATAAATGTCTTAAAATTGAGCAAAAATATGTTACAAATTAAAGACGTTAACAATTATAAATATTATATTTTGAATTAAACAAAACAATAATAATATCAATTCTAACCATATAAAATAAATGATACAATATAAATGTAACACATATACTATTCCCACTACAATTTATACAAAACTACGCATACTATTATAGTAAGTATATTAAAAATGTACTGGTCCCACTTCACACAATACAAAAATAATAAAACTGGGTAAAATGTTCAAATCTCCCTTCAGTAAATGCAACAGTGGTGAAAGTGTTGGATTGTGGATAGTTGGAATTTACTAGTCCCACTCCAGCCAGTACAACAGTATGGAAACTGTTGGAGTGCAAAGGAGTTCAAATTTACTAATCCTACTCCAATCAGTACAACAGTAGGTAAACTATTGGATTGTGGAGGAGTACCATTTACTATTCCCACTCCAGTCAGTACAACAGTAGGGACAGTGTTGGATTGCGGTGGGGAAAATGTACTATTAACACTATAGTAGGCACAACAGTAGGGAAAGTGTTGGATTGCAGAGGGGTAAAATGTACAATTCCCACTCCAATGAGTGCAACAGTAGGGAAAGTGTTGGATTGCAGAGGGGTAAATGTACTATTCCGACTCCAGTCAATACAACAGCAGGGAAAGTGTTGATTAGCGGTGGGTTAATATTTACTATTCCCACTCCAATAAATGCAACAGTAGGAAAAGTGTTGGATTGCAGAGGGGTACACTTTACTATTCCCACTCCAATAAATGCAACAGTAGGGAAAGTGTTGGATTGTTTAGGGGTAAACATTACTATTCCCACTCCAGTCCAGTCAGTATAACAACAGGGGGTGTGGAATTGCGGAGGGGTAAAATATACTATAAAATATACTATATACTATTCCCACCAAATTAAAAGCAAACAAAATATCTTTAACAAAATAAAGTTCTTTAAAAAAAGTAAATAAAGATATACATATGTAAAAAAACTACAAATATATTTAATAATAAGAACATATTACAATATTAAAGGCACATCACAAAAACTACACATATTATTATAAATAAAATACAAATATAATTTTCATGCAATTAAATATATTTATTTAGAAACCCCCAATCCCTAAATCCCTAAAAACGAATATGAACCCCTACCCCTTAAAAACGAACACAAATCCTCCACCCCTTAAAATCTACCACAAATCCCCCACCCTCTAAAAACTAACACCCAACCCCCCCTCCCCATCCGAACTTCTCTTACCTCTCCTGTTCCTCTGATACTCCTCAGGACTGCCTATCCGGAACACTAGACAGTCTTAGCCAGATCCACGCACAGGCTAAGTCGTTGTTCGTGAAAGTCGTTGTTCAGCTTGCGTGACTCCAGAACTCGTTTTTCCAGAGTCGTTGTTAAGGATGTTCTCCGAATAATTATCATTAATTAAATATTAATTATTAATTATTTATAATTAATTTACTTACAACAATATACCCCCACAAAACACACACATAAAATGTAATCAAAAGTTATTTACACAATTAACATAACTCATTATCAATGTATTAAATAATATTACTTTAAAAATGAATTACTTAAGATTAACTTACTCCCCACATATACCCTTACAAAACCCATAACCCACACCTAAAATATTTTAAATAAATGAAATTGCACACATAACATAACTAATTATCAATTAAACAAATATTATTAATTACAAAGTAAATATGAATTCATTCAAATGAATTAACTTCCCACCCTTTATATTATAATTAATAGTATTTAATAAACAATTGTTAATTGATTTAAATTAATTTAATCCCCACCCTTTATCCCAATAATCCCCATAACTCCCACCGAAAAGTAAATTAATTACATAATTAACATAATTAATTATCAAATAATTAATATTAATTAACAACAAGTTATTATTTAATTAAAAATAAATTACTTCCCACCCTTGACTCCTATAAATCCCAATCCCTCAGGTCTGCCTATCCGGAACACTAGACAGTCTAAGCCAGATCCACGCACAGGCTAAGTCGTCGTTCGTGCAAGTCGTTGTTCAGCTTGCATGACTCCAGAACACGTTGTTCCAGAGTCATTGTTAAGGATGTTCTCCAAATAATTATCATTAATTAAATATTAATTATTAATTAATTATAATTAATTTACTTACAACAATATACCCCCACAAAACACACACATAAAATGTAATCGAAAGTTATTTACACAATTAACATAACTCATTATCAATTTAATAATTAATATTACGTTAAAAATGAATTACTTGAGATTAATTTACTCCTCACCATATACCCTTACAAAACCCATAACCCACACCTAAAATATTTAAAATAAATGAAAATGCACACATAACATTAATAATTATCAATTAAATAAATATTATTAATTACAAAGTAAATATGAATTAATTAAATGAATTAACTTCCCACCCTTTATATTATAATTAATAGTATTTAATAAATAATTATTAATTGATTTAAATTAATGTAATCCCCACCCTCTATGCCAATAATCCCCATAACTCCCACCTAAAAGTAAATTAATAACATAATTAATTATCAACTAATTAATATTAATTAACAACAAATTAATAATTAATTAAAACTAAATTACTTCCGACCCTTGAGTCCTATAAATCCCCAAACCTGCACCTTAATAAAAACAAATTACACAAATAACATAATTAAATATCAACTAATTAACCCAACTTAGCACATTAGGGGTGACTTACATGTTTCAAAAAAGGAGCTTAGGTCTGGCAAAAGGTTTATTTTGCAGGTCAAATTGGTAGTTTTAAATCTGTACTCCAGGCTGCAATGGAAGGCCTGAGACATGTTTTGAAGGGCTACCTATGTGTGTGGCACAATGAGTGCTGCATGCTGACTAGTAGCATTTAATTTAAAGCCCTGGGTACAAGTAGTACCACTTTACTAGGTACTTACAAGTAAATTAAATGTGCCAATTGGTTGCAAGCTAATTTTACCATCATTAAAGGATAAAGGAAAGAGCACAAGCACTTTAGCACTGGTTTGCAGTGGTCAAGTGTACCGAGTCCTAATGCCAACAAAAATTAAATCCAGACAAGAGGAGGGGAGGTGGTAAAAAAGATTGGGGGAAGATCACACCAAGGATGCCAGGTCAACAAAATGCTTGAACTAATCTCAGCCACTGGTGATTGCTTCTGGCCGCATCCCAGTCCATCGTTATTTTGCACACTATGCCACCTCAGTTTGAACCCAGCCATATGCATATCAGTCTTGACCCTATTTCAATAGCAGCAGTCCAGCTTGAACTGACAGGTCCTCCCTGAACCAGAACACAAGCAACCTAGAATCGATTTTGCCCTAGTTAAAGCTCATCAGCCAGTTGGAGCTTGGATCCAGGTACACAGTGTGCATGGGACCCATGTTTGGGCATATCCACTTGGGGCAAAACACTAAAGTATACTAAAAAGTGATGAACGGAATGCCTGAATTATTCTAAGCTACTTGTAATTACTCAGGCCCAGACCCCAATCCATCATTAGTTTGCACACTGTGAGAAATTGGGGTGTTGGTTGACTGGGTTGTGAGCCCTGGTCAATAGGCAACCGCAATCCTCGGCAAGGTGAGGCATGAGCCAACCCTGAAATAATGTGTGCTCGACGCTCTAGTAGCTTGGCACAGAGCAGTCAGGCTTAATTTAGAGGCAATGTGTAAAATATTTGTTCAACACTTCAAACAGTAATAAAATGAAAATACCACACAGAAAGTATTCCACACAAAATTAGAACAATATAATTTTTTAAATAAATAAAACAGGACTAAAATGCCAAAAATCCAATCAGTAGAACCGGAGACATTCTGTTTGAAAGGTTTTAGAGAAAATAGCACCAAAAAGCACAAAGGTCCAACTGTGGATATCTGATTCTTCGGACAAGGACAAAGTCAGAAGTTCAGGCTGGCCGTGATGGAGAGTAGGCTGGCTACATGGCCCCAGTTTGGCCAGCTGAACAAAGTACCTTAAAGCCTGGTTTGCGGACCGTTGCGAGGACCTGCGCCGAAGGTGCATCGCCAGCCGAAGCGATGCATTAGTTCAGAGATGTGGTGAGGCTGCAAGAGCTCGCATCGTTGTCGACGGTCTCATTGAGGGGGCTTGCAAAGCGAAGTCCGGCGTCGAGGATGCTGCTTGCAGTCAGGGCGATGCACTGGTTCTGAAGAGCTTTGAGACAATTGGGGTCTATGCAACAGGTCCAATCTATGCAGCAGCTGTGATGTGTCAGTTCCGCTCTGGCTTGCGACGCGTAGTAGAGGAGATGTGTCAGTTCTGCTGGATTTTTAGAGGGTTGCATACCATTTTAAGCCCACTTCCAAAGATCCAGGACAGGGGTGGCACCGCTTGACAGGGTAGACTCGCAGATGGCAGAGTCCAATGTGGATGCAAGATTGTTGGAATCCTGTTATGTACCTGAGGCTTCAGATCAGGAAGTTAGCTAACTAGGCATTGGAGTCACCATGGGTTCCAGGTTCAAGAGATGCAGGTCCAGCCTTCTCACCCAAGTAAGAGGGCAGTAGGTCAGCACAGCAAGGCAGCTTTTCCTTCAGAGCAACAATCTGGAAGAATGGCAGTCCTTTCAGCAGCATGGCAATCCTTCTTGGCAGAGTATCCACAGGTCCAAGAGTGTACTAAAGAGTTGATGTCCGAGGTCCAGTATCTATACCCAGTTGTGGCCTTGATGTGGGGAAAAACCTCTAGAGGTATGCCTTTGAAGTACACAGATGCCCTGTCATCCTGGCACAGGCTCTAGGTTAACTACAGGGGATATGCAGCCCTTTTTGTGGAGACAGGACACAGCCTATTCAATTGTGGAAGGGGCTGGGTCTAGCTCCTGTCAAAATACAGTGATGCACTCTTACCTTTCGATATGCACCATGTTGTTTCAGAGATGATATGGACCCACCTCCTAGAGCCCTACCCGTTGTTCCGATGTAAATCAACCCTGAGAATTACCAATAAAGTGCAGGGAGGAGGGCCTTCCAGGATGTTGTCATTCGGTGTCGTCATCCTGTTATTGACCTTACAATAAGGAATGAGGAATTACTATAACTCTCCCTATATGTGTGTTAGACCACTACCCACCCACGGTACCCGTGCATCTAATTGCTTAGGACAATACCTGCGATCAACTGGAAAGGTGTTCAATGGATATGATTTGTTGCTGGCCTTTTGCCGGAGAAGTTTGACACCTGTGGGTGTCAGGTTGGAGCGTGACTTTCCTAGGTTGAGCAGATCTCTTTTTAGCTCCCGAGTTGGGCAGAGGGTTCAGGACAAGAAATCTCTGTTTAATTGGAGCCAACTGGTGGCCAGGTGGTTCCAGACAAGAATGGGGCAATAGTTAATTTAACTTTTTATGCAGCGGAATTCTAGAATGGCGGCCGCCTTTTAAAAGAGGTTAGCGTTCTAGTGTGTGAACGCTTTGAGGAATATCGTGAGCTCGCACTTGTGGTGCTGCGCACTTCAACCATTGCTTTGGGGAAGAAGCAGCTTTCATCAACTGAAGCACCTGACAGGAAAGCATATTCAGCGAGGATTCATATCACTTGCTGCATAGTTCATATCCAGTATTTAGCAGCAGTCTGGAAGGTCTGTAAACCTTCATTATTTCTCTGGGAGGCTTCGCTGAAGTTTACAGGTATTTGTTCACAGGGGTTGGGAGTTTCCTTATTCTTTGGATTCTTGCGACTCCTGCTTTCCCGCCTCAAGTTGCCACATTGTATAACTTGTATTTGGCCAAAGAAACTAATGGCTAGTTTGTAAAGACTTTCTTACTTCAAAAGAAGAAGCGCATCATATCTAGTTCACTGAGCGCTCCAGCCAGTGTGAAGAGACATTCAGCAGAAATGGCGCTCTGAGCTATTTTGTGTGTACACTTGCAGCTACGCTATCAGAAATGATCAGAAACTAATATTTAACCTCTATCAGCGCGCAGCATGTATTTTTCCTCAGTCCCTGCTGCAACTAATTTCTTCAACCTCTTGAACTCATTAATATCAAGTAGCTATAAATATATATATGTATTTGTATTTGTATATTTGTATTTACCACCTCAACCTATTTTTTTCAAAACAAATTTTGTTGTGTCAAGCCACAAATATTCTGCAGAGCCCTGAAAACCAGAGAACATCTGCCACATATGTGATACAATAAAAGCATTGACGTTTATGCTTTACAAATTATAAGGCAATTGCAGCTCATCCCTCACAGTGAGAAACAAAATCACAAGGAAATACAGAGGAAGCCCTGGCCAAGCCTAGCCACTCACGAGCTACACTGTAACATACCATCTTCAGTTCGCGTCCATACCAAGTGAGGCGGGTTCTAACGGACGTCCTCTATAATCAGTCCACAGTTTCCAGATCTTTGTTTGTTTACGCGGACATCCCCTGGCCTTGAAAATCGGTAGCTCCAGACCCATATTGAAGTCTAAGCCATTCTTCCATGCCGCCAAGGGGGGTGAGGCAGCTGCCTTCCAATGGCGTGCAATGTCGCATTTAGCTAGCGTAAAACCCAAAAACATTAGGTGGCGTTTGTAAATGTTGCCTCCAATCCCTTCCATAACATGTAGGAGTGCAAGCCTAGGTGAATAGGGAAGGTCCCATCCCAGAACCTCCGACAGGCACCCCAACACTCTCTGCCAGAATCGCACAATCACCCCACACTGCCACACCGTATTAAAAAGGTGCCATCTTCTTGCCCACAGCGCAGGCAAAGCGGAGAGGATATCAGGCCGGCCCTATCTAGACAAGCACAGGTATAATACACCCGGTGTAAATGGCAGAATTGAATGAAGCGGAGCCGCAAAGCTATAGCAGCCTCTCTAGGGGAATAAAGAGTCTCTGTCCAGTCTTCATTTTCCAATGGGCCTAGATCCTCCTCCCAGGACCCCCCTGGAGTCTACTCAAAGTGGTGAAGACCAACTGACTACCACCCTCACCCTGAGACCACCCGCCGACCCCACCGACCCAGACACTACCGCAACCAACCTCAAACAGTGGATCAACGACTGTGCCAACACCCTCGCCCCTCTCAAAACCTCCACAACCAACCACACCAACAAGAAAGCCGCCTGGTTTACCGAAGACTTCCGGATCTCCAGGCGCACCTGTCGGAAAAAAAAGCCCAAAAAAGCGCCACCAGCAGACACCACCAACTCATCAGGACCGCCAAGAGGACAGCTTTCAAGGACCGCTTAGACAACAACGCACTCAACACCAAAGAGCTCTTCAGCATCGTGAAAGAACTCTCCAAACCCAGCTCCAACACCAACGACATCCCACCATCACAAGACCTATGCGACTCCCTGGCCACCCTCTTTCACCGCAAGATCGCCGACATCCACAACAGCTTCAACTCCGACACCCCTGCACCCACCACCGAGTCCACCACCCCTGCGATCACCACCCGCACCAGCCGCCTGACCGCCTGGTCCCATGTCAGCAACGAAGACACCATCAAAACCATGAACTCCATCCACTCCGGATCCCCATCCGACCCCTGCCCTCACCACGTCTTCAACAAAGCTAGCACAACCATCGCACCCCACCTCCAGAAAACAATCAACAGTTACTTCGAGACAGCAACCTTTCCGGAAAGCTGGAAGCACGCCGAGATCAACGCCCTTCTGAAGAAGTCCAAGGTGGACCCCAAAGACCTCAAGAACTTCCGGCCCATCTCCCTGCTCCTGTTCCCGGCAAAAGTGACAGAGAAGATTGTCAACAAACAGCTAACCGCTTCCTCGAAGACAACAACATCCTGGACCCTTCCCATTCCGGTTTTCGCAGCAACCACAGCACCGAGACCGCCCTCATCGCCGCCACTGACGACATCAGGACCCTGATGGACAAAGAAGAAACAGCCGCTCTCATCCTCCTGGACCAATCAGCAGCCTTTGAAACAGTCTGCTACCATGACGTGGAGAAGCGTGGCTCAATGGTTAGAGCGGCAGACCCTGATGCAGAGGTCTGGCCCAGGACCAGGGTTCAATTCCCGCCTCGGCGGCTCTTGGACTCAATTTCCCTGGACCTGATAATTCTCGCCTCGGTGCCTAGTCTAATCATGGGTCCCACTCTGTGACTCTGGGCAATAGCTTGCTTAATCTCCACAATGGCCCCAGCAGCGCTTGGATGCCTGGCTTCACCTTGGGGGTGCCCAGGTGTGGACATCTCACAGGAAATCCAGGAAGGGGTACACAGCGGTATGAGTACAGTGCCGGGACACCCCGTTGCTGAGGCAGCCGTGCGCTTTACAAGTACAACTACATTTACATTTGCATAGACGCCGGAATTCAAGAGAAGGCCCTGGCCTGGACCACATCCTTCCTCTCTGGCAGAACCCAGAGCGTCCGCCTCCCACCCTCCCGCTCAAAAACCACCGAGATCATCTGCGGCTTCCCACAGGGATCCTCCCTCAGACCGACGCTGTTCAATATCTACATGGCACCGCTCGCCCATGTCGCACGACAACATAACATAACCTCAACATCATCTCCTATGCCGACGACACCCAGCTGATCATATCCCTCACCGAAGACCCCCACACCGCCAAAGCCAACCTCCACAGAGGAATGAATGCTGTAGCCGACTGGATGAAGGACAGCAGACTGAAGCTGAATTCAGACAAGACGGAGGTCCTCATTCTCAGATCCACCCCATCAGCTTGGGACGACTCTTGGTGGCCCACATCTCTAGGCACAGCCCCGGAACCCACAGATCACGCACGCAACCTGGGGGTCATCCTCGACTCCACCCTCTCCATGAACGCCGTCTCCGCGTCCTGTTAGAACACCCTCCGAATGCTCCGCAGGATCTTCAAATGGATCCCCCCGACACAAGAAAAACCGTCCCCCAGGCCCTCATCACCAGCAGACTCGACTACAGGAACGCCCTCTACTCAGGAACAACAACCAAGCTCCTGAGACGACTACAGCAAATCCAGAACGCCTCGGCACGACTGATCCTCGACGTCCCCCGACGCAGCCACATCATACCCCACCTGAGATGCCTGCACTGGCTCCCTGTCAACAAGAAGATCACCTTCAAACTCCTCATCCACGCACACAAAGCAATACACAACACCGGACCTCGTACCTCAACAACTGACTCAGCTTCCACACCCCCACCCGAAGCCTCCGCTCAGCCAACCTCGCCCTCCCCACATTTCTTCGTATCCGGAAAGCCACCGCCGGCGGCAGATCCTTCTCCTACCTCGCCGCCAAGACCTGGAACACTCTCCCTACCAGCCTACGACAGACTCAGTGATTGATTGAGTGATTGAACTATTAGTCACTAAGGACTGGTATGTTTTGAAAATGTTATGATCCTGGAGATCCCCCATGAACAGTTTGGCTTCAATAGGACTGAAGTCTGGAAGGGACTCCACTTTAGAAACATTAGGGAGAAGAGCATGGCGGAGCTGCAACTATTTGTAGAATTAGGTCTTGAACATAGTAAAGTCCTGCTGAAGTTGCGCAAAAGATTTAAGAGTCGTACTTGCATCACATCTCCAAGGGTGGAGATCCCAATGGCATCCCAGTCTCAGAAGCCCACCAGACTAGCCAGTTGGGGCAGCAATCCATTTGACAACAATGGGGTCTCCTTGGTAAGTCTACCCCACCATCCAATTTTACGCATGGCTTGCCTCCAAACCCGAAAAATCACAGTAGAATTAGAGGGGAGGACCCGATGCATTGGTGCTGAGTAGAGTATGGTATGTAAGGAGTGGGTTGCCATGAGTTCGCTCCAATAAGTAGGCCGGGTCAGTAAGATCCCCATACCACCACTCATTCAGGACAAGCAGGTGGGAGGCCATATAATAAGACAGGATATCGGACGTGGTCAAGCCACCGCAATAAGTAGATTGGAAACACGTGCGTAGGGCCACGCTAGACGACTTCCCAGCCCACAGGAATAGCCCCAGCACTGAGTTAACCTGGCGAAACCACGACGGAAGAATACAAAAAGGATAATTTTGTAGTTGATATAATAAGTGTGGCAGGGAGATCATCTTGAAAATAGCCGAGCACGCCCTATAAAGAGAGGGCATATGGGACCATGATTTCAATTCATCCTGCACCCACACCCAAATCGATTGGATGTTGCGTTGCCGAGAAGTTTCAGCAGAAGATGACAAACAGACCCCTAGATATTTCATGCGAGCGTGGTCGTCTGTATCATAGAGGCCCAGTGGCCAAGAGCCGGCTGAGGGTCAAAAACCCAAAGAGTGGACTTATTAGGGTTCATATATAGCCCAGAGGTCTCTCCAAAGATCTCCATGATCCAGAGCAATCTAGGGCCAGTCCTATTAAGAGAAGGACATCATCCGCGTATAAGGCAATTCGATCAGACACCCCCGGTGCCCACTCAAAGCTGTCACCTGGGGCGCTAGAGGGCGCACGAGCTGAATGGCCGCACTCTAGTGTGGCTCCGGCTGCCTGGCATTCTTATCCTTCCTTTTATCCTTTACAACTGCGTCCACCTGCCCGAAAACGGTCTGGGGGATTGAGATATATCTACTGCACACTCTGTCTGAGTTTGGAGATCCTACGACCTTCGGGGACGGAGCTAGATCGAGATCAGTCTGGAGCGGGAGAGACCGAGAGCTACGACCTCGCTGTAGGCGGCGTGGTGCCGCACGCAACGCCCAGGACTGACACGTGGCGTGTAGGCCGCACTACGCCTCGCGCACCTCCGCCTAGCGGGCCTGGCCCATCAAACTGGCAGTGGGACCCTGCCTCGGCAGCTTGCTTTCTGCACCGAGGACATTCTGTTGTACAACTGCATGGAACCGGCCTATGTTGGACACTAGACGTCGGAACCGATCCACCGCCGTGGTTGCCCACGCGTGCCCTTCCTCATAGAGCGGCTTGACACAGGGGTGCGCTTGTTGCTTGCCTGGCATGGGGAAACCAGATACCCGGCAGCCCAAGCTGCAATTTGAACCGGCGACGCAAAAAAAGGGGACGAAGCAGACGGGGGACAGTGCGCCGCCGAGGAGCCCGGCGGCAGAGGTGACCCCCCTGGTCCCGGAGATAGCAACAATGCTTCAGGAGATGCGGCAAGGTTTTGCCACGGTGGTGGACAAGGTGGACCGGCTCTCCGCCCGGATGGACGGCATCGTCCAACGAATAGATGTGCACGACGAACGACTGACGGAGGCCGAACGCCGCATATCTGAAACGGAGGATGCCACAACATCGCAAGCCACGCGACTATCCCGCATGGACAACATTTTGCGGGTGATCGCCGCCAAGAACGAAGAATTGGAAGCGAGGGGCAGGCGGAACAACGTCCGGATTACGGGAATTCCAGAATCCACAAACACGGGACGTATGGAGTTGTATGTAGAACGTCTGCTCATGGCCACGGTGGGAGAGGAGGCTCTCTCCAAACAGTTTATAGTGGAGCGGGCCCATCGTTCCCTTGGACCTCAACCTCAACCAGGCACTCCACCGAGGCCCATCATAGCACGCCTGCTGAACTACCGTGATCGGGATGCGGCATTGAAAGCAGCGAGGGCGAATCAAAACCTAAATCATGAGGGGGTGTCCTTCTCCATTTATCCGGACTTTACTCCGCTTGTTCAGGAACAGCGGAGGAAGTGTCTAGCCGTGAAACGAAAACTGAGAGGACTGAACATTGACTATGCTTTGCTTTATCCTGCCAAGCTCCGCGTGACCCACCAGGGCACGCGACACTTTTTCTTGAACCCGCAACAGGTCGAGGAGTACATCAAGACCCTACCGAAAAGGGACAAAAGAGCTGCACAGGCGGATGGCGGACACGATTCTGGTGCGGAATGAACTGGGTTCGTCGCTTTCGTTCCTGATGACTCGTTGATATATGTTTTTTTTCTTTGGATTACTGCTCCTGATATGGCCCCCAGGAGTGTAGGGCTGGGTGGTGCTGCAGGCCCTGTAGCATGCCAGGCCCCCACCCCCCCCATGCTGACTCACTCGCCCGGACTAGGACGGTAAGAATGGCGGCAACTGCGGTGAGGAGAGGCGGGGGTGGACGATGGTGCACCTCTAGAACCCCGAATGGGTGTACCCCACTGGACTTGCTCAATGCACTTTTACTGTTGGGTTGTTGCGGGTTTGATTGGGGAGGGGGGTGGGCACAGGGTACTGGCGAGTTGGGGGCGCTTCAGTGGGTGGGGGAGGGGGGAAGTTCTTTAAGGGGTCAGTTCGTGCTGATCTGGTCCATGTTTTTCACTGTCCTCGAATTGGGCCTGTGGCCCCGAGTAATAACTCTGTGGTTGCCGGCTCCTCTCTCTATGTGTCGCTGCTCGAGAGGGGACAACTGGGATGCCTCATGGTTGGCAATGTACGGAGGTCTGTTTGCTGAATGGAAACGGTTACGATTTCTAGTGTTGGATGCCTGGGTTTGCACTGGGTTTAAGTTTTCGTTTTGTAGTCAAGCGTGTGCACCTTTACCTCGTCGTCCTTCCACCCGTCCTGGGGTGGGCTGGTCTACTGTCTTTGCTATGGGGGGGGGGTTCAGGGACTGCTATTTGTGGTGGCCGGGGTTGCTGTGGGCCGCTGGTACTTCTAACTGTAAGGACTGTTGGTGCCGTTGGATTGTTCTGTTATATGAAAAGATGTTGGGATGGGGGACACTTGTTTGAATGTTCTTACTTGGAATGTGCGGGGCTTGGGGGATCATCGGAAGAGACGCCACGTTCTGGGATATTTAGACAGACATAATGTTCACATAGCGTTTCTGCAGGAGACACACTTTGCGCCCCACAAGTTGCCAGCCTTTGGTAGTAGATGGGCCTCGAGTACTGTGTTCTCCTCGTATTCCTCCTATGCCCGTGGTACTGCAATCCTGGTTAAAAAGTCAACGCCCTTCCACATGGCTGGCACGAAATCAGATGTACAAGGGAGATATTGCCTGCTATGGGGCAGATTGGGCCGGGTGACGGTCACCCTTGCGTGTTGTTATGGCCCCAATGTGGACGACCCGCAGTACTTTGAAACACTCTGGGCTGCTATACTGGAGGCGGGGTCACAGCACATAATATGGGGGGGGGACTTCAATGTCACTGTGAACCCGACCCTGGACCGCTCACACCCGGCACCACACCACTACACAAAAGGGCGGGAGGTGCTGCGCGCCATCTTGGAGGAGAATCACCTAGTGGATGTTTGGCGAGCACACTGCGGGCCGAGGGGGGAAGGAACGCATTTCACGGCGCAGGCTAGGTCCTGGGCCAGGCTTGATTATTTTTTTCTGACCACACACATGTATGCCACTGTCACATCTGCACGACACCTCCCTCGGACTTATTCGGACCATGCCCCGGTTCTGGTCGCCATGCGCGGAGCTGAGCTGGGCCCTCCTGTTACCGCGTGGCGCATGCAGGCCGCAATGCTGTTAGATGAGGAATTTAGGGAGACGCTGCGCGAGGAATGCTTAGATTTTTTTGCGAGAAATAAGGGGTCGGTGGATGCAGTGGAGACAGTCTGGGATGCCTTCAAAGTCACACTAAGGGGTTTCTGCATTGCGAAGGGCTCGGGGGTGCTTAAAGCTATCCTGAACCGTTTAAAGGCGCTAGAAGTGAAACTGAGCCGGGCGGAAGAGACCCTCCGAGCGCGCCCCACTAGCGACACTCTGGCAGAGATTCGAGCTTTGGTTACTGAATATTCCGAGGAAGCTGCACGTGAGGCGAAATTTAGACATAAATACTGGGTGGCGCGGAAATATGGAGAAGGAGATAGGCCTGGGAAGGTGTTGGCGGCTACGGTCCGGCTTGCGAGGGCGCCTACTACTATACTAGAGCTAGAAACGGCCGAGGGGCTGCTGCTCCGCGACTCCACGCAAATCCTTAACGAGTTCGTGGGCCATTACAATAAGCTGTACACCTCTAGGGGACTGGGGGGCCCACCTTTGGACGACTACCTCGCGGATGTCGCGCTTGGTTGGCTGAGTGACGCTCAACGGGCGTTTTTGAGTGCCCCGTTTGAGCTGGACGAGGTGAAAGAGGCGATTATGAGTATGCAATCAGGCAAGGCCACAGGCCTAGATGGCATCCCCATTGAATTCTACAAAACATACATTGAATTCATGGCCCCGGTACTGCGGGAGGTCTATGAGGACGCTCTGGAGGTGGGGCATCTCCCCGCATCAATGAGAACTGCGCTTATCATCTCTTTACTCAAGCCCGGGAAATCTGCATCGCACTGCGACTCATATAGACCCCTCTCTTTATTGACGTGTGATGTGAAAATTCTCGCAAAGCTCATTGCCACCCGAATTAGCTTACTGCTGCCTAACCTGATCCTCCCGGATCAGGCGGGCTTTGTTCCAGGGAGGGCTACATCCCACAATCTACGCACCTTTTTTTCTGTGTACGACTCTGTGCATGAGGACCTGCCCATGGCGGCCATCTTTTTGGATGCCACCAAGGCATTTGATTCCCTGGAGTGGGATTACGTCTTTGGGGTACTAAACCGCATGGGATTCCCGGCCATCTTCGTTTCCTGGATAAAACTGCTCTACACGCGGCCCACGGCCAAGGTCCTTATTAATGGGCAGCTTTCCCCTGACTTTGAGATCTCTAGGGGTACGAGACAGGGGTGCCCCCTATCCCCCCTGCTCTTTGCAATCGCCACGGAACCCCTTGCTGCCAAACTCCGGCAACATTATAAGGATAGCGCGCTGCGTTGCTTCCAGCGACAAATACTCATATCCATGTACGCGGACGATATCACGCTGTATGTCCGGCACCCTCGGGACAACCTACACCCCATGCTTAGGGAATTCATTAGATTCGGGACTCTCTCGGGAGTGCAGATAAATTGGACCAAATCGTGCATATTCCCCCTCACGGCGGCCACACAGGCCTTCCCATTGGAATATCCGCTCACTTGGACTGAAGGTGATTTTAAGTACCTTGGGGTTCATATTGAGAGGGACCGGGAAGCGCTTATGAGAGCGAACTATGGCACTGCCGTTAGTAGGATTGAAGACCAGGTCACGAGGTGGGTGTCACTTCCCCTGTCGATGGCGGGCAGGGCTTCTTTGATTAAAATGGTTGTACTTCCGCAGCTGCTTTACCTGTTTCTCAACATACCCTTCCATCCTGGTACATACTTCTTTAAGAGACTGAGGTCTGAAATGCTCAAATTGGTGTGGGGTGGAAAGCAGGCTAGGCTCCAATGGGAGATTCTGACACGGCCCTATGTGTGGGGAGGGTTCGGTGTACCTGATTTTGAGCTTTACTTCAGGGCAGCCCAGGCGCACTATGCTTACTTCTGGGTGAGACAGCCGAGATACATGCCACAACTGGCTGCGGAACACTGGCTGGCGCACCCCACGCCTATCGAGGGAGCTCTGTATGCCGTTGTTGAGGGGAGGGATAAGACCCCGAACACCTTATCTAGCACTATCACGGCCTGGTTACACATTTGTGCCTCCCTGGGGCTGCAGTTCCTCTACGCTCCATGTATGCCCCTGGCTTATCACCCACAATTGCAGCTGCTGCAGGAAACTGGCTTCCAGCGTTTACTGTCTAAAATCCATGTCCGAACGTGGGGGGATCTATATCATGATGGCGAGTTCCGCACGAGGGATCATTTGTTTGGTACCATACACCCTACCTCACTAGAGGTGTTTTACTACATGCGCCTGCGACATGGGCTGTAAGCCCTTACACCTGAATTTCCGCGCGAGCCACCGATCCTCATACCCCTGCAACACATTATGCAACTTGCGAATCCATATAAGCTTGTGTCCACGTTGTACAGATCAGTTAGAACACACACTGACTTCACCACACTTCCTGCCAAAGCGAAGTGGGATCAAGAGCTGCCTGCCCCACTCACCGATCAACAATGGGAATTTAGCTTACTACAGACAGAACGTATCTCATCCAGCAGCAGGTATAGAATTATTCACTACAAATTTGTGCACCGATTGTATTATACCCCGGCTCGATTACACAGATTTGGGCTGCGAGACACTGATAATTGCGATCGGTGTGGAGCCCCTGGAGCTGACTTTCTACATCTTGCCTGGGAATGTGCCACTGTACGTCAGTATTGGGATCTAGTATTTCAAGCCCTCTCTACAATGATCAATGCTACGGTGCCGCCAACTCCTGAGATGGCACTATTGGGTTGGGTCGTACCCCTGCAGGCGGCTCACCGCAAGTATGTCGCGTTAGCCTTGTTGCTAGCCAAGCGGAGGGTGGCCTGTAGATGGGGCAGAGGCAGGGCGCCCAAATTTAAGGAATGGATACGGGACCTGGTGTATTGTCAGGAACAACTGCACACGTATGCGGAGTTGCTGCCACTCTCATCCAGGCCGACTGATATCTGGGCCCCGCTGCAATGCTACCTGATAACGGAAGCACCGAGTGACGATGAATTGTGATCTGTAATGTTGTTCTAGGTGTAATGAAGAAGGGGTACTGAACCGCTTTGGCCCTACCTGCAACTTTGTATGCCTTGTGACTGCACTATGCACTTTACCCCCCTTGCCATGTCTCTGAACTGTCCTTGTTGCTTCACTCACCTGTATGCCTTACCCACCCATGGTCCACCTGGTTGCTGCGGGATGCTGTCCCCCCCCCCCCCCTCCGAAATCTGCTTGTTTGTGGTGCGCACGCTTATGACGATGTTGTTTTGTTTGTTTTCATTGTTCTTTTTTTTTTAACCAAAAAACGACAAAAGTAAGACGCATTTATATGCTTCCTGTACCTGTGCTGTTACTGATGCCAATTTTTATGTATACAGCTCCGCAACACAATATTGACTTTTTGCTGATGCTTATTTGAGATTACTGAAATGTGCTATAGCAGCCGGCCTCCAGGTTGTGGCAGTATGCTGTGTATACTTAACGGTACTAAATAAACGTCTTGCACCAAAAAAAAAAAAAAAAGAAAAAAGCTGTCACCTGCGCCAGGGGCTTCATGGCCAGGACAAAGAGGAACGGCGAAAGCAGGCATTCCTGTCTGGTTCCCCTGCCCATCGAGAACGTTGATGAAACGGATCCTGCAACATGGACCGAGGCTGTAATATTCGTATACAAGAGTCTTAAATAGGATAGAAACCACGGGCCTAAGTTCAGTCAGTCCAGTAGGGCAAACAAATACATTGAAAGTGAGTGAATTGAATGCCCGATCCATGTCCACAAGGAAGAGGGCTCCTGAGAGACTGAGTCGTTGGATAGTATCGACTGCGACCTGGCAGCGACAGATATGCTGTTTGGCCCGATGGCGCATAAACCCGGCTTCATCTGTATGTACAACCGAGGTAATGTACGGTACAAGCGGTAAACAGTCAAAATATCGAGTACAAAATATCGAATGGACATAATATCGAGTTTAAAATATAGAATGGACAAAATATCGAATGGACAGAATATAGACATCAAAAATATCGTTTTTAAGATAAGTAATGTAAAATCGAATGTTAAAAATATAGAAAGTTAAAATATCAAAGTATATAATATAGGTTATTAAAATTATCAAATTTTAAATAATATCGATTTTTTTATAATGTTTTTTATGTTATTATATGTGTGAAAAGTGTGTATTTATGTTATAATTAATTTTAATTAACGTATTTTGTTTTTTTAATTTTTGCATAATTTAATTCTGTAGCGGGTTGTGGGTTTATAGGGGAATAGGGTGGGAAGTAATTTAATTATAATTATTTAAATATGTAAATGTATTCATTGGTATTAATTTTTAATTAATTGTTAATTAATTTATATTTGGTAATTAATCAAATTTTAATTGGCAATTCATTTTAATTAATTGATTATTTGCTAATTATGTTAATTTTACTAATGTATTTTCTGTAGCGGGTTGTGGATTTATAGGGGAATTGGGTGGGAAGTAATTTAATTATAATTAATTAAATATCTAAAATTATTTATTGGTATTTATTTAGAATTAATTGTTAATTAAGTTTTTATGGGTAATTAATTAAATTTTAATTGCCAATTAATTTAATTTAATTGATTAATTGCTAATTATGTTCATTTTACTAATTTATTTTCAGTAGCGGGTTGTGGGTTTATAGGGGAATAGGGTGGGAAGTAATTTATTTATAATTAATTAAATAATTAAATGTATTTAATTGTATTCAATTTGAATTAATTGTTAATTATTTTTTAATTGTTAAATAATTAATTGTTAATTTGTAATTATTTTGTATTAATAATTTCGAATTTAAAACATTTATAAAGCGCAACGTACACCATGCGGTTTCTTGGCGCTAGTGAGCAGGATCGGCAACTGAGGGAGAAGACAAGAGTGATAGGAGTGAGGATCTAAGCGGGGAAAGCCTGATTGAAAAGGAAGGTTTTTAGATCTTTACGAAAGGAGAGGTACTGGGTAGCAGAACGAATATGGTCAGGGAGGGAGTTCCAAAATGTTGGGGCCAAAGTGGAGAAGTTTGCCCCACCCCACTTTTTACGTGTAAAGCGGGGGGTCTGAAGAAGGGACTTAGAGGAAGACCGGAGCTCTCTTGTGGGAACATAGGGTTTTATTAAGGAAGAGATAAAAGCGGGGGCAGTGCCCTGATGGGCCTGAAAGACCATGCAGCCAATCTTAAAAAAGGAACGTTCTTTTATGGGAAGCCAGTGGAGCTCCCTAAGAAGGGGGGTGGAATGGTGGTAGCGTGGGAGGCCGTAAACCAGCCGGGCCGCCTGGTTCTGGATCGACTGAAGTCTACGCAGACTGTAAGCTGGAATGCCATGATAGAGGGCGTTGGCATAATCCAGCCTTGATATCACCAGGGCGGCCATAATGATTTTGAGTGCCTGAGGGGAGAAAAAGCGGGAAACAGAGCGGATGGTGCGGAGGGTGAGAAAACAAGAGGAGACCACGGAGCTGATTTGTGAGTGTAGAGTGAGCTGGTGGTTCATTTTAACACCCAGTGTTTTGACCGTGGATGAGGGAGAAGGTGCGGGCCCCAGAGAAGGGGGCCAGAAGAGAGAGTTCCAGGGGCTGGATGAACCACCGGTGAGAACCAACTCGGTTTTATCCGGGTTCAACTTAAGATGGTTGTGGTTCATCCAGTCCCTGATGAATGTCATAGTAGACTGGAAGTTAGAGATAGAGAGGGGAGAAGAGGATAGATCAAAGATGAGCTGGAGATCATCCGCATAATTGTACACGGTGACCTCCAGCTGCTGGAGCGCGAAGATAAGAGGAAAGATATAGAGATTGAAAAGTAGGGGAGAAAGAGAGGATCCCTGGGGGACACCGCAAGTGACAGGGAGGGGAGTGGAAGAGAAGTTGCCTAGCCGCACTGCCTGGGTGCGGTCCCTCAGAAAGGAGGAGAGCCAAACCAGGGCTGATACCCCGATTCCAGCCGCCCTGACACGGGACAGTAAGATGGTATGGTCCACCGTGTCAAAGGCGGCGGACAGGTCAAGGAGGACCAGTGCCTGGTGTTTGTTATCATCCATGCCCTTTCTGAGGTTATCTAGGACTGAGACCACAACCGATTCGGTCGAATGTCTGGGACGGAAACCGGCCTGGCGCGACGCCAGCCCCCCATTGGTCTCAATATGGGCGCTCAGTACCGCGGTGACGTGGCGTTCCATCACCTTGCCCAAAAAGGGAAGCAGGGAGATGGGGCGATAATTGGCCGAGATGGAAGGGTCCGCGCCAGGTTACTTCAAAATGGGTACTATCGTGGCTGCCTTTAGCGCAGGGGTCACTACGCCCTGTGCTAAGGAGCTGTTAAGGAAGACGATGGGGGGTTCAAAACAGCAGGAATAAATTTGCTGCAGGATACGTGCCGGACAGACATCCGCCGGGGACCCGGACTTCACTCTGGGGAGGATCTCCAGAAATGATTCCTGAGTAAGGGGGGGATGGAGGTGAGAAGGCATTGAACGGTGTGGGGGGAAGGATCAACAAATGCAGGTGAAGGTGGTGGAATATTGGCCTTGATGGTAACGATTTTATCCAGGAAATAGGTGTTAAGTTGATCACAAAGAAGCTGGGAGGGAGGGATTTGGGGTGAGGTTCGATCTGAGAATGCCAGGTCATTCACTATGCCAAAGATTTCCCTGGGTTTATTTTCAGCAGACGCTATTTTAGCAGAAAAATGGGTGGTTTTTGCGGCCAGGATTGCTGTTTTATATTTGGCCAGTGATGTGAGGAAGTGAGTTTTTAATAAAGGACAGTAATTTTTCCTCCATTGCCAATAGGTAACTAATTGTAATAATTAATGTTAATTAGTAATTTTAATAGATTAATTGTTGTATTATATTAAATTGGTAATTACTTTTAATTAATTTTTTATAGATATTAATTTATATTTTTTTAAATAATATATGAAGTATTTACTTTCCCTACTGTTGAACTCTCTGGAGTGGGAATAGTCATTTTAACCCCTACGCTATCCAACGCTTTCCCTACTGTTGCACTCTTTGGAGTGGGAATAGTAATGTTGACCCCTACGCTATCCAACGCTTTCCCTACTGTTGCACTCACTGGAGTGGGAATAGTAATTTTTACTCCTACGCTATCCAACGCTTTCCCTACTGTTGCACCCACTGGAGTGGGAATAGTAATTTTTACCCCTACGCTATCCAACGCTTTCCCTACTGTTGCACTCTTTGGAGTGGGAATAGTAATTTTAACCCCTACGCTATCCAACGCTTTCCCTACTGTTGCACTATTTGGAGTGGGAATAGTAATTTTTACCCCTACGCTATCCAACGCTTTCCCTACTGTTGCACTCTTTGGAGTTGGAATAGTAATTTTTACCCCTACGCTATCCAACGCTTTCCCTACTGTTGCACCCACTGGAGTGGGAATAGTAATTTTTACACCTACGCTATCAAACGCTTTCCCTACTGTTGCACCCACTGGAGTGGGAATAGTAATTTTAACCCCTACGCTATCCAACGCTTTCCCTACTGTTGCACTCTTTGGAGTGGGAATAGTAATTTTTACACCTACGCTATCCAACGCTTTCCCTACTGTTGCACCCACTGGAGTGGGAATAGTAATTTTTACCCCTACGCTATCCAATGCTTTCCCTACTGTTGTACTCACTGGAGTGGGAATAGTAATTTGTATCCCTACACTGTCCATCGCTTTCCCTACTGTTGCACTCTCTGGAGTGGGAATAGTAATTTTTACACTTCCGCTACTGTACGGTAATAATATTGGATATTATTTAATTATATTATGTTACTATATATATATGTTTTAACAAATATGATTTAAAACATTGTTTTATAACTTTCATTAATTATTTAATTATTATAAGTTAATGTAAGTATTTTAAGTATATTTTAGTAATTAATTTTTGATATTAATTTAATTTAACATTGTTTTTAATAAAGCCGATATTTTTATAAACTATATTTTTGTAAACGATATTTTTTACTCGATATTTTTGTACTTACCTGTTTGTAGATACAAACTCGATATTCTGTCCTTCGATATTTTGTCAACAATATTTTTGATAGTCGATATTATGTCCCTTGATATTATGTCAGTGATCCGGTACAAGCCTATTGACCAAGGCCTTAGCCAATATCTTGGCTTCAATGTTGAGTAGCGAAATAGGTCGATATGAGGCATGGCAACCAGGGGGTCGACTAGATTTATCGAAGACCACTATTTCAGCATGTCGCCAATCTAGTGGCAGACAACCAAGCTCCCGCTCCTCCTCTTTTTTTTTTTTTTTATATTTTTTTATTTTCAATGGCAGAGGCATACAAAATACAAGGATGAAGAGAAAAAAAGAAACAACAGAGAAAAAAACATTGTAACCAGTGAATCATTCGCATAATTGCTAATACATTATTAACAAAGCCAGGTAAAAAAATTAGATAAGAAAAAGAGAGAAAATAAACCGGTGATATATAGAAAACATGAGATATCTCTTTTTACAGATGTGGTCGTTAGAGAAAAAATTAAATCCAATTATCAATAGGAGACCATAATTTCCTAGCAAATATCTTCTTTCTATGTCCTTTCAATTTATACACTGCTTTATCCATTCTATATACATTTAACAACTTTCCCAACCATTGCTCAAATGATGGTGGGTCAACATCTAGCCATCTTGAGGTGATACAAAAGCGGTATATAGACATTCCGATAAACAGAAAATGCTCTTGATCAACAGATAGACTCTCGGGAGGAACATATAAGCCAAAAATTATCACAGATGGACATAGCTTAATATTAATATTAAGCAAATTAGTCAAAAACTTTTCTATCCTATCTATATATACAGATAATTTAGAACAGCTAAAAAACATATGACATGAGTCTGCTGCTAAAGTACCACATCGGTTACAATTAATACCTTTCGTAGCTTTCCATTTGGCCAGTTTCGCCGGTGTATAGTAAAGGTCTAAAGATGCCATATAATGTTGACTTTTAAGAGAGCTATTAATTAATGTTTTATTGCTGATCTCGAACGCCCTTACCAGATCTATCCCTTCTATACACAATTTCCTTTCCCATTTCTGGGCTTGTTGGTCGAGATCATCATGCAGCCTGTTGACCATTATCTGATAGATTGTGCCAATGCGGCTATCCCTCCTACCGCTCAAGCTCCCGCTCCTCCTCAATAGTGTTTAAAAGACAGGGTCCTAATTTATTAGAGTATAGTTTATAGTATTCACACGGATACCAGTTAGGGTCCTGTGCCTTGCCTGAGTTTAGGCTGGCCAATGCTACCCCTAATTCGTCCACCGTAAGCGGACAATCCAGGCTATCGCGAGCCACATCAGAAAAGCGCTATGGCGGGATGGCATCCAAGAACTGATAAATCTGCATCTCGGGTACCTTCTCCCGAGGGATATAGAGCGTTGCATAATATTGCACAGTTTTTAGCAATCGCATGGGGATTGTCTAGGGCACAGCTTTCCAAGCTTTTCATGTTGGTGACACACTTTTTGGAGATGTATCATTTTGGGGACACAGTAAGGCAGTTAGCGAGCGAGCGTACCGAGCGAGCCCGAACCACTTAAGGGGGGTTCTCCCGCCGGAAGAACATTTTGACATAAAAGTGGGCAAATGGTAAATTTTCAAGCAAATTTGAGGCCATGAGGTTGAACACCGGCCCCTGCTGCGGATGCCTTTGTCCACTGAGCCACCAGACCCGGCATGCACACATCTTTCTCTCTCTCTCTCTCTCTCTCTCTCTCTCTCTGTCTCCCTTTCTCTCTCTGTCTCCCTTTCTCTCTCTATCTCTCCCTCTCTCTCTCTCTCTCTCCCTCCCTCCCCCCTCTCTATCTCTCTCTCTCTCCCTCTTTCAGTCTCTCTGTCTCACTCTGTCTCCCTCTGTATATCTCACTCTGTCTGTCTCCCTCTCTCTCTCTCTCTCTCGAACTGTCTCCCTCTCTCTGTCTCCCTCCCTCTGTCTCCCTCTCTCTCCCTCTGTCTCCCTCTTGCTCTCCCTCTGTCTCCCTCTTGCTCTCCCTCTGTCTGTCTCCCTAAGTCTCTCTCTCTCTCCCTCCCTCTCTCTCCCTCTGTCTCACTCTGTCTCTCTCCCTCTGTCTCCCTCCCTCTGTCTGTCTACCTCCCTCTGTCTCCCTCTATCTGTCTCGCTCCCTCTGTCGCCCTCCTCCCTCTGTCTGCCTCTGTCTGTCTCCCTCCCTCTGTCGGTCTTCATCTGTCTCCCTCTGTCTGCCTCCTTCCCTCTGTCTCCCTCTCTCCCTCTGTCATTCTCCTTCCCTCTGTTGCCCTCCTCCCTCTGTCTGTCTCCGTCTGTCTGTTGCCCTCTGCCTCTCCCTCTGTCTCCCTCCCTCTGTCTCCCACCCTCTGTTTCTCTCCCTCTTTCTGTCTCCCTCTGTCTCTCTACCTCTGTCTCCCTCTCTCTCTGTCTCCCTCTCTCTCTCTGTCTCCCTCCCTCTCTCTCCCTCTGTCTACCCCGGACTCCCTCCATCTGTCTCTTTCTCTCTCTGTCTCCCTCTCTTTCTGTCTCCCACGGTTTCCCTCTCTCTGTCTCCCTCCCTCTGTCTGTCTTCATCTGTCTCCCTCTGTCTGTCTCCTTCCCTCTGTTGCCCTCCTCCACCTGTCTGTCTCCCTCTGTCTGTCGCCCTCTGCCTCCCTCTGTCTCCGTCCCTCTATCTCCATCCCTCTGTCTCCCTCCCTCTGTCTCCCTCCCTCTGTCTCCTTCCATCTGTCTCCCTCTCTCTGTCGCCCTCTCTCTGTCTTCCTCCCTCTGTCTTCCTCCCTCTGTTTCCCTCCCTCTGTTGCCCTCCTCCCTCTGTCTATCTCCCTCTGTCTGTCGCCCTCTGCCTCCCTCTGTCTCTGTCCCTCTATCTCCATCCCTCTGTCTCCCTCCCTCTGTCTCCCTCCCTCTGTCTCCCTCCCTCTGTCTCCCTCCCTCTGTCTCCTTCCCTCTGTCTCCCTCTCTCTGTCTCCCTCTCTCTGTCTTCCTCCCTCTGTCTTCCTCCCTCTGTTTCTCTCCCTCTGTTGCCCTCCTCCCTCTGTCTGTCTCCCTCTGTCTGTCGCCCTCTGCCTCTCTCTCTGTCTCCCTCTCTCTCTCTGTCTCCCTCCCTCTCTCTCCCTCTGTCTCTCTCTGTCTCCCTCCCTCTCTCTCCCTCTGTCTCCCTCCCTCTGTCTCCCTCTGTCTGTCTACCTCCCTCTGTCTCCCTCTATCTGTCTCGCTCCCTCTGTCGCCCTCTATCTCCCTCAGTCTGTCTCCCTCTCTCTGTCTGTCTCCCTCCCTCTGTCTACCCTGGACTCCCTCCATCTGTCTCTTTCTCTCTCTGTCTCCCTCTCTTTCTGTCTCCCATGGTTTCCCTCTCTCTGTCTCCCTCCCTCTGTCTGTCTTCATCTGTCTCCCTCTGTCTGTCTCCTTCCCTCTGTTGCCCTCCTCCACCTGTCTGTCTCCCTCTGTCTGTCGCCCTCTGCCTTCCTCTGTCTCCGTCCCTCTATCTCCATCCCTCTGTCTCCCTCCCTCTGTCTCCCTCCCTCTGTCTCCTTCCCTCTGTCTCCCTCTCTCTGTCGCCCTCTCTCTGTCTTCCTCCCTCTGTCTTCCTCCCTCTGTTTCCCTCCCTCTGTTGCCCTCCTCCCTCTGTCTCTCTCCCTCTGTCTGTCGCCCTCTCTCTGTCTTCCTCCCTCTGTCTTCCTCCCTCTGTTTCCCTCCCTCTGTTGCCCTCCTACTCTGTCTGTCTCCCTCTGTCTGTCGCCCTCTGCCTCCCTCTGTCTCTGTCCCTCTATCTCCATCCCTCTGTCTCCCTCCCTCTGTCTCCCTCCCTCTGTCTCCCTCCCTCTGTCTCCTTCCCTCTGTCTCCCTCTCTCTGTCTCCCTCTCTCTGTCTTCCTCCCTCTGTCTTCCTCCCTCTGTTTCTCTCCCTCTGTTGCCCTCCTCCCTATGTCTGTCTCCCTCTGTCTGTCTCCCTCTGCCTCTCTCTCTGTCTCCCTCCCTCTGTTTCTCTCCCTCTGTCTCCCTCTCTTTGTCTTCCTCCCTCTGTCTCTCTCCCTCTCTCTCCCTCTGTCTCCCTCCCTCTGTCTCCCTCTGTCTGTCTACCTCCCTCTGTCTCCCTCTATCTGTCTCGCTCCCTCTGTCGCCCTCCTCCCTCTGTCTGTCTCCCTCCCTCTGTCGGTCTTCATCTGTCTCCCTCTGTCTGTCTCCTTCCCTCTGTCTCCCTCTCTCCCTCTGTCTGTCTCCTTCCCTCTGTAGCCCTCCTCCCTCTGTCTGTCTCCGTCTGTCTGTTGCCCTCTGCCTCCCTCTGTCCCCGTCCCTCTATCTCCATGAAACTGTCTCCATCCCTCTCTCCCTCCCTCTGTCTCCCTCCCTTTGTCTCCCTCCCTTTGTCTCCCTCTCCCTGTCTTCCTCCCTCTGTTTCCCTCCCTCTGTTTCCCCCCTCCCTCTGTCTGTCTCCCTCTGTCTGTCGCCCTCTGCCTCTCCCTCTGACTCCCTCCCTCTGTCTCCCACCCTCTGTTTCTCTCCCTCTTTCTGTCTCCCTCTGTCTCTCTCCCTCTGTCTCCCTCTCTCTCTGTCTCCCTCTCTCTCTCTGCCTCCCTCTCTCTCTGTCTCCCTCCTTCTCTCTTCCTCTGTCTCTCTCTGTCTCCCTCCCTCTCCCTCTGTCTCCCTCCCTCTGTCTCCCTCTGTCTGTCTACCTCCCTATGTCTCCCTCTATCTGTCTCGCTCCCTCTGTCGCCCTCCTCCCTCTATCTCCCTCAGTCTGTCTCCCTCCCTCTGTCTGTCTCCCTCCCTCTGTCTACCCCGGACTCCCTCCATCTTTCTCTCTCTCTCTCTGTCTCCCTCGCTCTCTGTCTCCCACGGTTTCCCTCTCTCTGTCTCCCTCCCTCTGTCTGTCTTCGTCTGTCTCCCTCTGTCTTTCTCCCTCCCTCTGTCTCCCTCTCTCCCTCTGTCTGTCTCCTTCCCTCTGTTGCCCTCCTCCACCTGTCTGTCTCCCTCTGTCTGTCGCCCTCTGCCTCCCTCTGTCTCCGTCCCTCTATCTCCATCCCTCTATCTCCATCCCTCTGTCTCCCTCCCTCTGTCTCCCTCCCTCTGTCTCCTTCCCTCTGTCTCCCTCTCTCTGTCTCCATCTCTCTGTCTTCCTCCCTCTGTCTTCCTCCCTCTGTTTCCCTCCCTCTGTTGCCCTCCTCCCTCTGTCTGCCTCCCTCTGTCTGTCTTCGTCTGTCTCCCTCTGTCTTTCTCCCTCCCTCTGTCTCCCTCTCTCCCTCTGTCTGTCTCCTTCCCTCTGTTGCCCTCCTCCACCTGTCTGTCTCCCTCTGTCTGTCGCCCTCTGCCTCCCTCTGTCTCCGTCCCTCTATCTCCATCCCTCTGTCTCCCTCCCTCTGTCTCCCTCCCTCTGTCTCCCTCCCTCTGTCTCCTTCCCTCTGTCTCCCTCTCTCTGTCTCCCTCTCTCTGTCTTCCTCCCTCTGTCTTCCTCCCTCCGTCTCCCTCCCTCTGTTTCTCTCCCTCTGTCTCCCTCTCTCTCTCTGTCTCCCTCCTTCTCTCTCCCTATGTCTCTCGCT
Source organism: Lissotriton vulgaris (assembly GCF_964263255.1). Classification (NCBI taxonomy): domain Eukaryota; kingdom Metazoa; phylum Chordata; class Amphibia; order Caudata; family Salamandridae; genus Lissotriton; species Lissotriton vulgaris. Next base: position 492,972,716 of record NC_141700.1, read on the forward strand.
GTCTCCCTCCCTCTCTCTCCCTCTGTCTCCCTCCCTCTGTCTGTCTACCTCCCTCTGTCTCCCTCTATCTGTCTCGCTCCCTCTGTCGCCCTCCTCCCTCTATCTCCCTCAGTCTGTCTCCCTCTCTCTGTCTGTCTCCCTCCCTCTGTCTACCCCAGACTCCCTCCATCTGTCTCTTTCTCTCTCTGTCTCCCTCTCTTTCAGTCTCCCACGGTTTCCCTCTCTCTGTCTCCCTCCCTCTGTCTGTCTTCATCTGTCTCCCTCTGTCTGTCTCCTTCCCTCTGTTGCCCTCCTCCACCTGTCTGTCTCCCTCTGTCTGTCGCCCTCTGCCTCCCTCTGTCTCCGTCCCTCTATCTCCATCCCTCTGTCTCCCTCCCTCTGTCTCCCTCCCTCTGTCTCCTTCCCTCTGTCTCCCTCTCTCTGTCGCCCTCTCTCTGTCTTCCTCCCTCTGTCTTCCTCCCTCTGTTTCCCTCCCTCTGTTGCCCTCCTCCCTCTGTCTGTCTCCCTCTGTCTGTCGCCCTCTGCCTCCGTCAATCTCTGTCCCTCTATCTCCATCCCTCTGTCTCCCTCCCTCTGTCTCCCTCCCTCTGTCTCCCTCCCTCTGTCTCCCTCCCTCTGTCTCCTTCCCTCTGTCTCCCTCTCTCTGTCTCCCTCTCTCTGTCTTCCTCCCTCTGTCTTCCTCCCTCTGTTTCTCTCCCTCTGTTGCCCTCCTCCCTCTGTCTGTCTCCCTCTGTCTGTCGCCCTCTGCCTCTCTCTCTGTCTCCCTCCCTCTGTTTCTCTCCCTCTGTCTCCCTCTCTCTGTCTTCCTCCCTCTGTCTCTCTCCCTCTATCTCCCTCTGTCTCCCTCCCTCTGTCTCCCTCTGTCTGTCTACCTCCCTCTGTCTCCCTCTATCTGTCTACCTCCCTCTGTCGCCCTCCTCCCTCTGTCTGTCTCCCTCCCTATGTCGGTCTTCATCTGTCTCCCTCTGTCTGTCTCCTTCCCTCTGTCTCCCTCTCTCCCTCTGTCTGTCTCCTTCCCTCTGTTGCCCTCCTCCCTCTGTCTGTCTCCGTCTGTCTGTTGCCCTCTGCCTCCCTCTGTCCCGTCCCTCTATCTCCATGAAACTGTCTCCATCCCTCTCTCCCTCCCTCTGTCTCCCTCCCTTTGTCTCCCTCCCTTTGTCTCCCTCTCCCTGTCTTCCTCCCTCTGTTTCTCTCCCTCTGTTTCCCCCCTCCCTCTGTCTGTCTCCCTCTGTCTGTCGCCCTCTGCCTCTCCCTCTGACTCCCTACCTCTGTCTCCCACCCTCTGTTTCTCTCCCTCTTTCTGTCTCCCTCTGTCTCTCTCCCTCTGTCTCCCTCTCTCTCTGTCTCCCTCTCTCTCTCTGCCTCCCTCTCTCTCTGTCTCCCTCCTTCTCTCTTCCTCTGTCTCTCTCTGTCTCCCTCCCTCTCTCTCCCTCTGTCTCCCTCCCTCTGTCTCCCTCTGTCTGTCTACCTCCCTATGTCTCCCTCTATCTGTCTTGCTCCCTCTGTCGCCCTCCTCCCTCTATCTCCCTCAGTCTGTCTCCCTCCCTCTGTCTGTCTCCCTACCTCTGTCTACCCCGGACTCCCTCCATCTGTCTCTCTCTCTCTCTGTCTCCCTCGCTCTCTGTCTCCCACGGTTTCCCTCTCTCTGTCTCCCTCCCTCTGTCTGTCTTCGTCTGTCTCCCTCTGTCTTTCTCCCTCCCTCTGTCTCCCTCTCTCCCTCTGTCTGTCTCCTTCCCTCTGTTGCCCTCCTCCACCTGTCTGTCTCCCTCTGTCTGTCGCCCTCTGCCTCCCTCTGTCTCCGTCCCTCTATCTCCATCCCTCTGTCTCCCTCCCTCTGTCTCTCTCCCTCTGTCTCCCTCCCTCTGTCTCCTTCCCTCTGTCTCCCTCTCTCTGTCTCCCTCTCTCTGTCTTCCTCCCTCTGTCTTCCTCCCTCTGTTTCCCTCCCTCTGTTGCCCTCCTCCCTCTGTCTGCCTCCCTCTGTCTGTCGCCCTCTGCCTCCCTCTCCGTCTCCCTCCCTCTGTTTCTCTCCCTCTGTCTCCCTCTCTCTCTCTGTCTCCCTCCTTCTCTCTCCCTCTGTCTCTCTGTCTCCCTCCCTCTCTCTCCCTCTGTCTCCCTCCCTCTGTCTCCCTCTGTCTGTCTACCTCCCTCTGTCTCCCTCTATCTGTCTCGCTCCCTCTGTCGCCCTCCTCCCTCTATCTCCCTCAGTCTGTCTCCCTCTCTCTGTCTGTCTCCCTCCCTCTGTCTACCTCGGACTCCCTCCATCTGTCTCTTTCTCTCTCTGTCTCCCTCTCTTTCTGTCTCCCACGGTTTCCCTCTCTCTGTCTCCCTCCCTCTGTCTGTCTTCATCTGTCTCCCTCTGTCTGTCTCCTTCCCTCTGTTGCCCTCCTCCACCTGTCTGTCTCCCTCTGTCTGTCGCCCTCTGCCTCCCTCTCTCTCTGTCTCCCTCCTTCTCTCTTCCTCTGTCTCTCTCTGTCTCCCTCCCTCTCTCTCCCTCTGTCTCCCTCCCTCTGTCTCCCTCTGTCTGTCTACCTCCCTATGTCTCCCTCTATCTGTCTTGCTCCCTCTGTCGCCCTCCTCCCTCTATCTCCCTCAGTCTGTCTCCCTCCCTCTGTCTGTCTCCCTCCCTCTGTCTACCCCGGACTCCCTCCATCTGTCTCTCTCTCTCTCTGTCTCCCTCGCTCTCTGTCTCCCACGGTTTCCCTCTCTCTGTCTCCCTCCCTCTGTCTGTCTTCGTCTGTCTCCCTCTGTCTTTCTCCCTCCCTCTGTCTCCCTCTCTCCCTCTGTCTGTCTCCTTCCCTCTGTTGCCCTCCTCCACCTGTCTGTCTCCCTCTGTCTGTCGCCCTCTGCCTCCCTCTGTCTCCGTCCCTCTATCTCCATCCCTCTGTCTCCCTCCCTCTGTCTCCTTCCCTCTGTCTCCCTCTCTCTGTCTCCCTCTCTCTGTCTTCCTCCCTCTGTCTTCCTCCCTCTGTTTCCCTCCCTCTGTTGCCCTCCTCCCTCTGTCTGCCTCCCTCTGTCTGTCGCCCTCTGCCTTCCTCTCCGTCTCCCTCCCTCTGTTTCTCTCCCTCTGTCTCCCTCTCTCTCTCTGTCTCCCTCCTTCTCTCTCCCTCTGTCTCCCTCCCTCTCTCTCCCTCTGTCTCCCTCCCTCTGTCTCCCTCTGTCTGTCTACCTCCCTCTGTCTCCCTCTATCTGTCTCGCTCCCTCTGTCGCCCTCCTCCCTCTATCTCCCTCAGTCTGTCTCCCTCTCTCTGTCTGTCTCCCTCCCTCTGTCTACCCCGGACTACCTCCATCTGTCTCTTTCTCTCTCTGTCTCCCTCTCTTTCTGTCTCCCACGGTTTCCCTCTCTCTGTCTCCCTCCCTCTGTCTGTCTTCATCTGTCTCCCTCTGTCTGTCTCCTTCCCTCTGTTGCCCTCCTCCACCTGTCTGTCTCCCTCTGTCTGTCGCCCTCTGCCTCCCTCTGTCTCCGTCCCTCTATCTCCATCCCTCTGTCTCCCTCTTCTGTCTCCCTCCCTCTGTCTCCTTCCCTCTGTCTCCCTCTCTCTGTCGCCCTCTCTCTGTCTTCCTCCCTCTGTCTTCCTCCCTCTGTTTCCCTACCTCTGTTGCCCTCCTCCCTCTGTCTGTCTCCCTCTGTCTGTCGCCCTCTGCCTCCCTCTGTCTCTGTCCCTCTATCTCCATCCCTCTGTCTCCCTCCCTCTGTCTCCCTCCCTCTGTCTCCCTCCCTCTGTCTCCCTCCCTCTGTCTCCTTCCCTCTGTCTCCCTCTCTCTGTCTCCCTCTCTCTGTCTTCCTCCCTCTGTCTTCCTCCCTCTGTTTCTCTCCCTCTGTTGCCCTCCTCCCTCTGACTGTCTCCCTCTGTCTGTCGCCCTCTGCCTCTCTCTCTGTCTCCCTCCCTCTGTTTCTCTCCCTCTGTCTCCCTCTCTCTGTCTTCCTCCCTCTGTCTCTCTCCCTCTCTCTCCCTCTGTCTCCCTCCCTCTGTCTCCCTCTGTCTGTCTACCTCCCTCTGTCTCCCTCTATATGTCTCGCTCCCTCTGTCGCCCTCCTCCCTCTGTCTGTCTCCCTCCCTCTGTCGGTCTTCATCTGTCTCCCTCTGTCTGTCTCCTTCCCTCTGTCTCCCTCTCTCCCTCTGTCTGTCTCCTTCCCTCTGTTGCCCTCCTCCCTCTGTCTGTCTCCGTCTGTCTGTTGCCCTCTGCCTCCCTCTGTCCCCGTCCCTCTATCTCCATGAAACTGTCTCCATCCCTCTCTCCCTCCCTCTGTCTCCCTCCCTTTGTCTCCCTCCCTTTGTCTCCCTCTCCCTGTCTTCCTCCCTCTGTTTCCCTCCCTCTGTTTCCCCCCTCCCTCTGTCTGTCTCCCTCTGTCTGTCACCCTCTGCCTCTCCCTCTGACTCCCTACCTCTGTCTCCCACCCTCTGTTTCTCTCCCTCTTTCTGTCTCCCTCTGTCTCTCTCCCTCTGTCTCCCTCTCTCTCTGTCTCCCTCTCTCTCTCTGCCTCCCTCTCTCTCTGTCTCCCTCCTTCTCTCTTCCCCTGTCTCTCTCTGTCTCCCTCCCTCTCTCTCCCTCTGTCTCCCTCCCTCTGTCTCCCTCTGTCTGTCTACCTCCCTATGTCTCCTTCTATCTGTCTCGCTCCCTCTGTCGCCCTCCTCCCTCTATCTCCCTCAGTCTGTCTCCCTCCCTCTGTCTGTCTCCCTCCCTCTGGCTACCCCGGACTCCCTCCATCTGCCCCTCTCTCTCTCTGTCTCCCTCGCTCTCTGTCTCCCACGGTTTCCCTCTCTCTGTCTCCCTCCCTCTGTCTGTCTTCGTCTGTCTCCCTCTGTCTTTCTCCCTCCCTCTGTCTCCCTCTCTCCCTCTGTCTGTCTCCTTCCCTCTGTTGCCCTCCTCCACCTGTCTGTCTCCCTCTGTCTGTCGCCCTCTGCCTCCCTCTGTCTCCGTCCCTCTATCTCCATCCCTCTCTCTCCCTCCCTCTGTCTCCCTCCCTCTGTCTCCCTCCCTCTGTCTCCTTCCCTCTGTCTCCCTCTCTCTGTCTCCCTCTCTCTGTCTTCCTCCCTCTGTCTTCCTCCCTCTGTTTCCCTCCCTCTGTTGCCCTCCTCCCTCTGTCTGCCTCCCTCTGTCTGTCGCCCTCTGCCTCCCTCTCCGTCTCCCTCCCTCTGTTTCTCTCCCTCTGTCTCCCTCTCTCTTTCTTCCTCCCTCTGTCTTTCTCCCTCTGTCTCCCTCTGTCTGTCACCCTCTGTCACCTCACCCCAGCTTCCCGGGCACACACACAGCCCACCCGAGCACTTCACAGGTCTTTAAAAGACCATTTACTTGTTAATGAGGCTTTGTTGTGAATCGCCCGGCCCCCATAGAGCAGAGGGCTAGATGTATTTACTAATCGGTAATTGCTATGTAGGAAAAAAATCGGTAAAAATACCGAATTGGTAAGATTCGGTAATTACCGATTCGGTAATGACCGAATCAGTATTTGCCATTGATTCCTATGGGCCTTGAAGCCCATAGGATTCAATAGCAAATACTGATTCGGTTATTACTGAATCGGTAAAAATACCGAATTTCCAAGGGGGACAGGGTGTCACTTTGACACCCTTTTGCACCCCTGTTTCTGGCTTGTGTGCCATGTGACACACATGGCACAGGTGTACATGCACAGATGTGCATGTACACAGAAATTCGGAATTTACCACCCAATAGTATTGGGTGGTAAATAACGAATTTCTAAGGGCCTGTGGCACTGTAAACTGTGCCACCAACATATTGAATTACAGAATCGGTATATTTACCGATTCGGTATTTTACCGAATCGGTAAATTTACCGAATCGGTAAATTTACTGATTCTGTAATTTTCTAGCCCCCTACATTACAATACCCAAATACCGGTCGGTAACAGCCGAAATCGGCCATTACCGACCGGTTTTTGGGCTCCTACATCTGGCCCAGAGTGTCTAGGATCGCCTCTTAATTAGCAGCAGTGCTAAGTGCCCGCGACACACCCACTATTTGCAGACGACACAGTACTGTGTAGGGACACACAGTTTGGAAAGCTCTGGTCTAGGGGTTTGCCACTCGGCCCTACTATAGCGGGGAGGGTTAGGGGACAAATAGCTCCCTGACAGAGACGATGTGGTAATTTACTCGATGTATCTCCCCATTGACAGATTCTGCTACGAGTAGCCAGCCACACCAATCCAGCCTCCTGCATCAATAAACCCGCATGGGTTTGGCGTGCAAGGCCCAGCTGACGGCGCGCCAGTGCACCGCCTTCCTCTGTGCTCGATCGCTCCAAAGCAAGCAGGCGAACCTCAGATTTAAGCAACTCCTTCTTCCGTGCCCGGCGGGCCACGGCACAATAAGAGATGTCCACCCCACGTATCGTGGACTTCATGGCCTCCCGAAGGGGTTCTGCTGCCTCCACAGATCCAGTATTCATCACGAAGTATTGATCTATGGCCTTATCCATATGTGCACGATACTGCGCATCCTGTAGGCTCCATGTGAAAATGAGGGCGCACCGGGACCTCAATCTATTTTTGCCTACTAAGTCTTCAGCACCTGTAAGAGATAAGAGACAAGACATAAACTGTTAAATTGCAAGCCATATTGTTTTTCAAAAGAATAACCTACAGGATAGCATTTTTTCCAATAAGAAAAGAAAAGATATATATAGAGAGAAGCTAATTCCCCTGAGAATACAGGTATAGAATGCATTTTGTAAGTTTAGGTATATAGGAAGTTCCATGTTAAGTTTTGGGGAACAGAGTAATATTTGCTTGTGTTTTCAGGTGCAGGAAGTCTGCTCAAGTGATATTCAATAGAAGAAGCACCACAGTGGCAGTCTGTCTTTTTCTTCCCATTCCCCTTTCCCCCTCAGTACTGTGGGCAGACTAACCTCTAGCTCGCAGTGGGGTTGGGGAATTGAGAAATTATGCCAGAGCAGAGAAGTTCAGCGGTTCAGCTCCTGTCGAAGATCAAGTCTGGTACGTGCTTCTGACAGTGGGCTTACTGTAAGAGATGTAAACAGAATCAAGAACTTGCTGATACTCTGACATTCACAAGTAAATACATGAGGCTAAACCCATAACAGCTCTACATACATAACATCTCAGGATTGAGTTATTCAATCAACGATTACAGAAGTTGCATCACTCCTGCAAGTTTTTATAGGATGCATGCCCTGAGCTTTCACAGTCAATATCCAAAAAATGGCAATGCACGCTTTCTTAAGCTTTGATGCGCTGTCGGAGAAGTACACAATGCGTTTGCTCAGTCTCAAAAGTTCTTTGTTGCACTCAAGTATTCTACATGCACCTTGATAGGATTTGCAATCATCTACCAGTGTTCAACAGTTATCTCCACTGATGAACTTGCCAACATGTGGTATAGTAGTTTAGCTCGTTAGTGCTTAATTGCTGCAGAAATTTCCAGGGAGAAAACAGCGTAGCACTTGCTTGCTACATATTGCGCTTTACCTTGTATTTGCTGCAAATACAGCGGACATCTCCAATGCTGTGAAGACCGAAGAGTCAAGGAGCCAAACTGCAGGAAATCTTCAATGCAAGGGTGCTCTAGGATTCACGGAGCTGAATACCGGAGATGTGCATTCCTTGGACTCATGATGCGAACCATGAATCGGCAGTCAGGTGTGGTTTATATAGGTAATGCCCAAGACGCGCCCAAATTCCATCAGCATGTCGTATTTGCTGCTCTTTGCCAACATCTAGAGCACAGCTGAGTCTCCAAACAAAGAAGTGGTGCAACATGTTCTAGGTGTGAGGTGCTGCTCAATTGAGGCTGTGCTATCAACAAGCTGTGGAGAGGTCGTACAATGCAGTACGACTGTATAGGAAACGTGCACAGGGGAAATTGCATAGCGTGGGCATTGTAATCAGTCATTCAAGCAACAAACTAACATGACCCAATACTACAGATGATAGATTAATAAATACTACAGCACAGCAAGCATTACAGTAGCATCTGGCACAGAATGATCACATAGATATATCACTTTAGGACTTTAGATATGAGACTATGACAAAGCCCCTGCTCAACAGGGGCCCCCAAGACCTGATTGAGTGGTTTGGGCTTCTCAGGGGAACGTTGGGGAACCCGTTTAAGTAGGCAGACAGCATTAGTGACATGCGAGACAGGTTCCCAAAAACAAGATTCAGGACCATAACCCTCCCAGTCCACTAGATAGAGGAGTTTTCCGTGAATATATCTGGAATCTAAAATGCTGTGTATTACATACTCTGTGTGACCTTCAATCTCAATTGGGGCTGGTGGTTGAGTGTTTCTGGTATCTTGATGCCATTGTTTTAGCAGTGAGGTGTGAAACACTGGATGTAATTTTAGTGAAGGGTCAGACTGTGTTGCAGTTTCAAAGCAACTGGATTCACAACCTGTGTTATGCCAAAGGGGCATTTGAATTTTGGAAGTAGTTTCTTTATTCCTTTTTTTGATCAACTCTGTTTTATTGGTTTCATCAACAGGGCACACACCATTGTTCAGACAATTCCCAAATAACATGCTTGTTGGCACCCCCCACCCGACCCTCTCTTCGAGCTCCTCATCCTTGGGAGGGTGAAATGTGTCCATGCAAGCCTGTGGGGGTAGTCTGAACTTAAACCCAGCAAACAACAACTCCTGCGCCCGAACTTCCCCTGCCCCCTTCCCCGAACCCCAACCCACCCCCCAACCATCCCATCCCCACTCCCACCTCCCCCCCCGATGTGTTCCACTGCATATCCATGTAACACCTTGGATGCGTCCCAGCAGGGCCTTTAACTCTCGATCTCTGGGTTTTTGCGAAATTCATCCACCAGGCGAAGGACTCTGAGATATTTCGGGCATGTCAGCTCATTAAATTCATGGGTCAATAGTGAGACTAAGGGCTGCCAAACCTCCCAAAATGAGTCAGACTTTTGTGTGAGGGAGGCCTGTATCCTCTCCATGCCCATAATGTACCATAATCTATGGAGCCACACGGTGTGTGTGGGTTTTCGTGAGGTGCCCCATAGTGAAAGGATGTGTTGCGTCACTGCTCCTATTGACAGTCCCATCTGTGTTCCCCGTATGGATGTCAGCGGGAACGTGATTTTGTTGGGTAGGCCCAGCACCGCATAGGCAGGGAAGCGGGGGAAGTCTGTGTCAAAGTGTTGGTCCACCTCCCGAAGCACTGCCTCCCAATAATCCTGCACCTCCGCACATTCCCAAAGTACGTGTAACAGTGTCCCAGGTTGGCCACAGCCCCTCCAACAGTGGGGATCTCTGCTTGGGTTACTCTGATGGAGCCTCGCCGGAGTCAAATGCCAGTAGTACTCCACTTTTACAGCTGCCTCCCGACTGGCCACGTTGCTAGCCGTGTGGTGGGCCCTATAATAGATATCCTCCCATTCCTTGTCTGTAAGTGTGCGCCCAATCTCCCGCTCCCATCGTCGTTGGCCTGCGGAACGTGTTGTAGTAGGGGGGGGCTAGGAGTTTGTATAGGTCTGATATAGCCCTAGCGTTGGTGTCTTTCGTAACGAGTCCCTTCTCGTACGCTGTGAGATGTCGGCTAACATGTGGGACGATGGCTGTACTCGTGAGCCAATGTCGGAGCTGGAAGTATTGGAATCGATGTGGTTTTTCAATCCCATACAAATCTTGGATGGTATCTAGCGGCATGAAGCCGTCCATGTCAAATAAATGACCAGCGGACCTACATTCCGACTGCCGCCATTGAGGGAAGGAGCCGGGGGCCATCCCTGGCGGAAAGGCCGGGTTGCCCAGGAGGCGACGGGAAGGAGGTGAGGTCCTTGGCGACGGCCACCGTGTTCCACACCTGGAGGAGTGTTCGGGTGATGGGAGACTTCCTGATGTATGCCGGTCTGTCGGGTCGTGCCAGGAAACGGACTCTCCACAGGGGCATGCCAGCCATCGCTCTATCCTGGAATAACCAGTGTTTCTCCGAGGTAGGACAGGACCACTCCCAGGGGTAGCGGAGCTGCGCTGCCTGAAAGTAACAACGTAGGTCTGGGACACCCAGGCCGCCCTCCGCTGTCGGCCGCATGGGCAAGTCACGGCAGAGCCGGGGGCATTTTCCAGCCCATATAAAGTGTTGTATGATGTCCTGAAGTTTCTTAATCATACCTATTGGGGGAGTGACTGGAATGTTTTGAAAAAGATACAGCACCTTGAGCAGCAAGGACATCTTCACCGCCGCCGCACGCCCGAGCCATGAGAGCGGCTGCTGGCGCCATCGCTGAATGTCCCCTTGCACCGTGGCCAGGAGCCTATTGTAGTTGTTTTCGACCGTTTGAGCCATGTCGGGTGTCAGTACGATCCCAAGGTACGGCAAGGACATGCTACTGGATAGTCCTCCAATACGCATCCGGTCTCTATTGGCCAGGCGTGTATTGCGCCCTAGGGGTAGGATCACGGATTTCCCGACGTTCATTTTAAAGCCAGATACTCTGCCGAAGTCTTCCATTTCGCTTAGAAAGGCAGGGATTGATACCTCAGGTTTGTCTACGGCCACCAAGATGTCGTCCGCGTATAGGCTAATGGTTTGACTCTCCCCTCCAAAGCGGATGCCCGTTATGGACGGATTGTCTCGGACCCGTTGTGCGAACGGTTCTATGTACAAGGCGAACAGGAGCGGTGAGAGCGGACAATCCTATCTGGTGCCGCGTCAGATGTCAAAGCGCCGGGACCCTATTCCGTTGACCCGGATGGATGCCCATGGCGACGCGTAACAGCCGGCGACCCAAGATCGGAATCTCTCACCTATGCCGAACCTCGCTAGCGTCCTGTCTAGGCGTTTCCAATCTACACTATCAAATGCTTTTTCAGCATCCGATAGGAGGGCTGCATCTGATTCATTGAAATGGGCCTTGTCAACGACGTGCAGCAGGCGTTTGGTGTTGTCCGAACTCTGACGGTGAGGTATAAAGCCTGCCTGGTCAGGCTCTATAATACCTGGAAGGCACGGGCCGAGCCTAGCGGCCAGAATCCCAGTAAAGAGCTTGAGGTCCAGATTAAGCAGTCAGTTCGGCCGATAGGCCGTGCACCTGGTCGCGTCCTTGCCCGGCTTTGGCAGGACAATGATATCGGCTTCTAGCATGTCTTGCGGGATGGAACCAGGACCCTGAAAGGAGTTGAAAAGTTTGGTCAGGATTGGGGCCAGGAGGGGGCAGAATGTTTTGTAAAACCCAGCGGAGAAGCCGTCTGGACCCGGGGCTTTGAGCGGTTTAAGTCGTGCTATCGCCGATATCACTTCCTCCAAGCGTATCGGGGCCTCCAGAGACCGGGCACTAGACTCATTGATAGCCGTAATCGCTGCTTCTTCTAGATAGGCGTCCCCTGCCTCCTTATCGAGGGTTGTATCAGCCGTGTAGAGAGAGGCATAAAACTCCCTGAACTCTTCTGCTATTAGATCGTCCTCTCGGACCTCTCTACCTCCCTCACACTGAATCGCCGAGATCGTGGAGCGAATGACTTTGGCTCTGAGCTTGCTGGCTAGCAATCATCCAGTCTTGTCCCCCTCCACGTAGTGTGTGTGGCGGAGGCGCAGCGCCGCGTATTCCGCGTGGTCGAGGTCTAAACTGGCAGCTGCGCTCTGGCCGCCTTCAACTTGCGGCAAATCCTTGGGGCCCCTGTGCCGCTATGAACCCTCTCGAGTTCCGTCACCTGCTCCGACAACACCTGGCGTCTCTCTGTGCAGTCCCGGTTATCCGCCGCGGCAATCGCAATAAGCTCCCCAGACGGCCGACATGGCCACTTCTCCCATGTCATTCGTGCTCAGAGAGCCCGTAATGCTTTTGGAGAGCTGTTGTGCTACCCCTTTGCGCTGAAGCAGTTTCTCGAAGGCGCCACTTGCCGCTGCATGTCCGCACACGTGGGACTCTCAAGTGTACCACAACCACGTCGTGGTCCGACAGGGCCGCTGGGGTGACCTCGACATCGCGGACCATAGGGGCCAGGTGCGCGGAGCCAAAGAAGTGGTCAATTCTGGCGTATGTGCGATGTACGTGCGAGTAAAAGGTGTACCCCGGGTAGCAGGATGGGACCTCCTCCAAAGATCTATAAACCCCCTACTAGCCAACCATTGTTCCCCCTCAGCGGTGATAGCGCCTGTGTCACGGAACCGATGTCCCGACCTGTCTTTTTCAGTGTTCATCACCAGGTTGGTGTCCCCTCCCACCAGTGTAAATCTATGATTAGTGACCGCCACATCTGCAAATGCCCCTTTAAGAAAGGATTCTTGTTTGGCATTGGGAGCGTAAACCGACCCCACTGCAATCGACACATCCCCTATGAGCACATTGTAAGCTAGGAATCTGCCCTTGGTTTCCGCTTGAAGTGTTGTGGGAATAATAGAGCCACCCCGCCTTTTTCTCATTTGTGGATGAATAGAATTGCTGAGGGGAGGCCCTGGATCTCATACTGTGCCAGTCTTTGGAGAGCAAGTGTGTCTCCTGCAGCTAGCATATGGATGCTCCTGAGTTCTCCAGGTAGGAGAGGACCGCTCTCCTTTTGATGGGGTTGTTTAATCCCTTGACGTTCAGGGTAATAACCTGAAGCGTTACCTCAGCCATGGATGTGTGCGTGGATGGTCTCTCCATGCCCTGGGCTAGAGCCCCCTCGTAAGGCCCTGTCACATCCCTTGGCAAACAGAACCCATCGATGCCCTCCCCCCCGCAACTCCAACCCCAAATCCCACCCCCCGGAACCCCCCCTCCCCTTCCCTCCCCCCCATTGAAGGCCCAACTCTGTACCCCAACTGTGACCCCCCAACCTCGGCCCTCTGCCCCCCCACCCTCCCCCAACCCCAACTCCAACTGGAAACCCAACGTAGTCATAGTCCTGGGCCTATCCAAATACAGTTCAGGCCCACAGAGTCCTCACGTGGAAGGGAGTGTGGTGACGGCGACCCCGTCGGCTCCCCTCGTCCCCACCTGACCAGCTAGTCCAGAATCAGAGAGACCCCCGTGCTTACATCTGTAAGAACCATTGTACCAGGACACCGCACGTGACCTGGGCGGCTACTCCGAAGTTGCTGTGTCTCTGGATACCTCTCGGATGGCTTCCGCCTGTTCATGCGCCATCAGTGCTGGGTCCGGCTTAAGGGACTTCTTGGGCGAGTGTCTACGTCCTATTCGTTGCCATCCATCAAGTGAGTTCCGTGGCGAGGCCTTGGGCGAGGGTCGCCCAAGCGGGTCGTCTTGCGCTGGAGCGTCATCCTGGTAAATCCCCAACATTGCGCACGTGTCCTGCAGGGATCGGAGTTGTTGCAGGGCTCTGTTCCATTTGAAAATTATCCTAAAGGGATGGCCCCACGAGTATGAAATGCCTTTTTCCTGCAAAAATGAAGCAGCTGGTTTGAAGGCCTTTCTCTTCTGTAGGGTGATGGACGAGAGGTCTTGGAACAACGCTACTGGATGAGACTGGTACCGGAGGGGTTGCTTCTTGCGGGCCTCCAGCAGAATGCGTTCCTTCAGGGGAAAGTCAGGCTGGAATGCCAGAATGTCTGTGGGGGGAGCGGGCGCTCGGAGCGCCAGGTCTACTCTGTGTGCCCTGTCTATGCGGATATCAAAATCCTCTCCTACCTCCAAAATTAGAGTAATATCCGTCCCCTCTGCCTTAAGTGGTACGCCTCGGACCCTGATGTTATTTCTCCGGAGCAGTTTTCAAGGTCCTCCGCGTGCGCCTGTAGGTCGACCTGTTGTTCCTTGAGGCGCACCACTTCTTGCTGCAATTGCTCCACTTCCCCGCTCCTAGACTGGTCGGCCTCTTCCACTGCGGCCACTCTTTCCCTGAGGCCGTCCACCTCCCTGCGCAGCTCTCGGAACTCCCCCACCATGTTCTGTTTCAGTGTCTGGAAGTCCTCTTGCAGGGTATTGAAAAGGGTCTCCAGGAATGATTTGGTGATAGGGGCTCCCGGGTCGTCCAGCCCCTCCGCACTCTTTGTCACTGCCGAGGGTACAGGGCTCTTGTCTCCGTTTTGGGCGCTCTTCCCCAGCATGTCTGTGATCGTGTGCCCCGCTCTGCGGTGTTCCGTCGCCATGACGCAGGCCCCCGCCGTCCACGGGGAGCCACCAAGTGGCCCTCACTCCGAAGGAGACTGTGCCTATGGCTTCGCCGGAAGATGGGTCGTGGGCCGCCTTCTGTGACTCCGCCCAGGCACCCCGGGTCGGGGCCGGGTACTTGCTGGTCAACTCCCTCTCCGGTCTGTCTCCGGGTGGCTCCGGCGGCCCACCCCCGGGGCAGCGGGCGCCGTCCGCTCCGCTCTGCATCGCCCCCGGAGTGCCGCCCTAGCTGCTGCCCCCCCCTGGTCCGCGCTGCGTCTCTATGGGTGTCTGCCGCCACTCGCTTCCAAGCCAGACCCGAAGTAGGGGTCTCGAGTTCCTCCAGGTCAGGGCCCGGTAGCTGTGCTTCGTGCAATCAAGTGCAGTCTCCCTCCTCGTCCGCTGGCTCACTCACCGGGCTGTCTTGGCCGGCCACTCGCTCTCCCAGGGGGCTCCAGGCGCTGCCGCTCCAGTCTTCGTCGCCCCTGTCGTTGTATGCCTCTGGCCCCGGTTGTGCTGTGGGGGCGTCCGTCACCGCTCTCTCTCGAGCCCAAGAGCCAGGCCCGAAATCTGGGGCCTCGAGTTTCGCATGCCCCGCCGCCTAGCGCACGCCCTGTCCAGTCCAGGGACGCCCTCACCGAGCCGCAACCCACCCCCTGGGCTGTTCGTACCTATGCCCTGGGTACCTATAGTACTCTGTATAGGGGCTCACAAAGTGACCCAATCCCAATTGGTGATGTACCTAAAGTACATGGTTGTGAATTTAGAGAGAGAACAGCAGGGCTGTGGGTCTGATTAGCAGGTCCACAGCCACATTAAGTCAAAAACCAGTGAAGCAAAAAGCAAAAAGTGGGGTGACCGTAGGAAAGCAGACCCTACTCTCCTACATAATCCCCTCCCCCCCAAACGCAGGGACATTAAACTTAACCTTGACCAGATAAGTCTTCATTTTCTAAATGAATATACCTGGAGAGACCATCTGCATTGCCATGGTCAGTCCCTGGTCTGTGCTCCACTGTAAAGTCCATCCCCTGTAGGGAAATGGACCACCTGAGTAGTTTGGGATTTTCACCCTTCATCTGATTTAGCCACAAGAGGGGCTTATGGTCTGTCTGAATCTTGAAGTGAGTGCCAAACAAGTATGGCCTCAACTACTTCAGGGCCCAAACCACAGCAAATGCCTCCCTCTCAATAGCTGACCAACATTTCTCTCTAGGGGTCAGCCTTCTGCTAATAAAAGCAATGGGCTGGTCTTGACCACCTACATTAAGTTGTGAAAGCACAGCTCCCACCCCCAACTCAGAAGCATCTGTTTGGACAATAAACTCTTTGGAGTAGTCAGGACTCTTTAAGATAGGTGCAGAGCACATGGCCTTCTTCAGGTCCTCAAATGCCTTTTGACAGCTAACTGTCCACTGAACCTTTTTTGGCATTTTCTTGGATGTCAGATCATTGAGTGGTGTCACATTGGACCCATAATTCTTGAGAAATGTTCTGTAGTACCCAGACAGGCCAAGAAAGCTCTGACCTGTATCTGGGTGGTTGGAGGAGCCCAGTCATGTATGGTCTGGATCTTACTCTCCAGTGGTTGAACCTGACCCCCACCTACAAGGTGGCCCAGGTACACAACCTTACTCTGCCCTATCTGGCACTTTGTGGCCTTGATAGTTAGGCCTGCCTTTTGCAGGGCCTCCACAACCTTCTTCAGGGGGATCAGGTGATCCTCCCAGGTGGAGCTGAAGACAGCAATATCATCAAGATAAGCTGCACAAAAGTCATCCAACCCAGAAAGGACTTGGTTCACCAACCTTTGGAAAGTGGCAGGTGCATTCTTCAAACCAAAGGGCATCACCACAAATTGATAATGACATCCAGGGGTTGAGAAAGCTGTTTTGGCATTGGACTCCTCAGCTAACCTGATTTGCCAATAGCCAGCTGTCAAATCAAATGTGCTCAGAAATTTGGCAGAAGCCAATCTATCAATGAGCTCATCTGCTCTTGGAATGGGGTGAGCATCAGTCCTAGTGACAGCATTGAGACCTCTATAGTCCACACAGAACCTCATCTCTCTCTTCCCATCTTGGGTGTGATGTTTTGGTACAAGGACTACTGGGCTGGCCCAGAGGCTCTCTGATGGCTCAATTACTCCAATCTCAAGCATTTTCTGCACCCCAGTCTTTATACAGTCCCTGACATGGTCAGGTTGCCTGTAGATCTTGCTCTTCACAGGTAGACTGTCACCAGTGTCCACCTCATGGGTGCACCAGTTAGTCTGACTAGGTGTTAATGAAAACAGATGTCTATGGGCCTGTAGAACTTGTCTGCAGTTCCATTGCTGCTGGTCATTGAGGCTGCCTGCCAAGGCCACTCCATCAACTGAACCATCGTCAGGGTTCTGGGACAACACGTCTGGGAGAGGGTCACTCTCTTCCTCCTGTTCCCCATCTGTAGCCATGAGCAAGCCCATGTCTGCCCTGTCCACATATGCCTTCAATCTGTTGACATGGAGCACCCTGTGGGGGCTCCTAGGGGTGCCAAGGTCCACCAAGTAGGTGACCTCTCCCTTTTTCTCAACTATGGTGTGGGGTCCAGACTATTTGTCTTGAAGGGCTGCTGGGGCCACTGGCTCCAGCACCCACACCTTCTGTCCTGGCTGGTACTCGGTCAGCACAGCCTTTTGGTCATGCCCAGCTTTCTGGAGGTCTTGGCTGGCCTCAAGGTTTTTGGAAGCCTTCTCCATGTATTCAGCCATCCTGGAGCGGAGACCAAGTACATAGTCCACTATGTCAAGTTTGGGCTTTTTGAGAGGTAACTCCCATCCTTCCCTCACAAGACACAGGGGTCCCCTTACAGGATGCCCAAATAAAAGCTCAAAAGGGCTGTAGCCAACCCCCTTTTGTGGGACCTCTCTGTAAGCAAACAGAAGGCAGGGTAAAAGGATGTCCCATCTTCGCCTAAGCTTTTCAGGTAACCCTTTTATCATCCCTTTTAGGGTCTTGTTGAACTTTTCAACAAGCCCATTGCACTGTGGATGGTAGGGTGTAGTGAATTTATAATTAACACCACACTCCTTCCACATAGCAGTCAAATATCCTGACATGAAGTTTGCACCTCTGTCAGAAACAACCTCCTTTGGAAAGCCCACTCTGGAGAAAACTGTTGTGCTGTTGTGGTCCTCAGGGGAATAGCTTCTGGATACCTGGTGGCATGATCCACTACCACTAGTATAAATCTGTGCCAAGATGCTGTTTGGGGGTCCATTGGGCCAACATTGTCTATCCCCACTCTCTCAAAGGGAACCCCCACGACAGGTAGTGGTATGAGTGGGGCCTTTGTTGTGCCACCTGATTTGCCACTGGCTTGGCAGATAACACAGGAGCGACAAAATTCCTTGGTATCTTCTGACATGTGGGGCCAGGGAAAGTGAGGGACAAGCCTGTCCCAAGTCTTGTTCTGGCCTAGATGTCCTGCTAGGGGAATATCATGGGCCAAGGTTAGAAGGAAGCTCCTAAATTGCAGAGGTATGACCAACCTCCTGGAAGCACCAGGCTTGGGGTCTCTAGCCTCTGAATAAAGGAACCCATCATCCCAATATACTTTATGGGTACCTTGAGCATTCCCAGCAGCCTCAGCAACAGCCTGCTGTCTGAGGGGTTCAAGAGGAGGACAAGTTAACTGAGCCTGCCCCAGATCTGCCCTTGAGGGCCCCCTGTCCCCAGAAACTCAACCTGATCAGGTTCAAGTTCTACCAGGACTGTCTCCTCTTGGATCACAGAATCATCCTCCTGAGAGGGTTGTTCCTCAACCTGGGGCAAGGGGGAAGGCCCTTCCTTAACCCTCTTGCTCTTTCTCTTGGGTTGTGTCTGGTCTATAGTTTCAAGATCCAGCACAGGTTCAGGTAAGCACTTTTTGGCCTGTGACCTGGTCACAGCAAGGACATGTGCTGAAATACCTAGCATCTCTGCATGAGTCCTGTACTCCACTTCTGACCATACTGAGTTCTCAAGATCATTCCCCAAAAGACATTCAACTGGGAGGTCTGCACTTACCACAACTCTTTTGAGGCCAGTTACCACTCCCCAAGAGCAATTAACAACTACCACACTATGGGGAGTAGTGACATTGCTAGCATTGGTCACTAGGTAATTATCATCCAGTACAATCTGTCCAGGGTCCCAAAGTTAGGTGTCACCATAGTGACACTGGCATATGTGTCCCTGTAGGCCTGGGCCACTTTATCATTAATCAAAGGCGTCTGCCTATACTTGCCCAAAGTATTGGGACTCACAGTAGTGGACATAGCCTTGTCCACATCACAGATCAAGACTGCCTGAGTTGGGATCCTGACTAAGTCAGACCCTATCTCAGTACCCATGGTTAACCCCACTATAGCTTTAGTTTGGGGGCTGCCACGGCTGACTGTACTAGGGGGTGCAGTTGCCTTAGGGGCTGCAGTGGCAGGGGCTGTACCTTTCTTGGTGCACTCACTAAACCAGTGAGAGACTGACTTACTGTAATTACACCAAGGTTTCTTTGGACCATCATTCTTCTTCTTTTTCTTTCCATTCTGGGATCCACCCTCATTAGAAGTATTTGGGGGCCTGAAGAAGACTTCTGGTCTTTTTGTTTTTGATCTCCACCCTTCTGGTCTGCCTTTGTCTGATCACCTCCATGGTTCTGGGGTTTCTGCTTAACCCGGGTTCTGGCCCATTTGTCTGCCTTCTTTCCCAATTCTTGGGGAGATGTCAGATCTGAGTCAATCAGGTGTTGGTGCAACAACTGGTTCTGACAGTTATTAAGGATTTGCTCTCTCATGATCAAATTATAGAATCCTGTATAGTCCTTAACTTTACTACCAAGCAACCAACCTCCCAGAGCCTTAGTGGCACAATCAACAAAATCAGTCCAGTCCTGAGTCTGAGCTTTTTGGGTATCTCTGAACAACAACCTGTATTGCTCAGTGGTTAGGCCAAACCCATCAATAAGAGCACTATTCAGGACAGTGTAGTTTTTAACATCCTCAGGGCCAACAGTGAGGAGTTTGTCTCTTCCTTTCTCCGAGGAGAGCCACAGGATTGCTGCCCACTGATCTTGGGGAACCTGCTGTACCATGCAGGCTCTCTCCAGAGCAGTCATCCATTTGTGGATGTCATCCCCATCTTTGTAGGGGGCACAATCTTACTCAGGTTTCTATGATCATAGGACCTGTCTTTATCCTTAGGGATATTGCTGCCACCAGTGGAATCTAATCCACTTAATCTTTGTTCCCTTGCTTAAGCAAGTTTAGCTTGGGCCAGGGCTGTTTCCTCTTTCTCTATCTGAAGTTGGACAGCTCTCATCCTAGCCACATGCTCTTTTCTCTGAGGGGAAGTCATTCCCCTTTGAGAACCCCTTGAGGCATTAGAGAGGATAGACTCCCTGGAAGGAGATCTGTCCCTTCTATTGCCTGGAGAGGTGCAACCCTTCTCCATGCCCAAGCAAACCTAGGTTAGCCTTGCTAAGTTTTCTGACCTGAACTTGGCCATCACCCTGATCATCTGATTCATCACCTTCTCTTACCTCTTCAGTTTCAACTTCTGGGGTGAGGGAATCATCATCTATGAGGGGTACTCCTTCTCCTGTATTACCTGAGGGGCCTGCTCCAGAAGCCTTCTCAAGAGCAGCTGTCTCTAGGACATGTATCAGGATTGGGATGGTAGGGTAGTGACCCTTTTTCAACCTCCTTGAGGTGCACAAGGCACTCAATTCTCTGAAGCTGTGTTTTTCATAGCTGGAGGGTGCCCTGGGAGGGTCACTTTCCACAGGTAGAGAACTGAGTGGTTCACCTGTGTCAGCCATGACTAGTGAGGTGTGGTGTGTGCACCTACCTACACTAAGTGTTTACCTACTAGAATCTCTCTAGGAGTTGTAGTCAGGGTGTGCTAAGCCCTTTGGTCCACAACCACTAAGTTCAGTAGAACTTAAGTATTTAAGCTTTGTTTATATGTACCTATGGTACTTGATGTGATCTTTCAAATGATATTGTCAAAGATTACAATTGGTAAAACAACAGCAAGCTCAAATTCCAACCGCTGCACACCAATGTGAGAAGTTGGCCTGGTATGTGATGTTCACTATTCTATTAAACACCTTGCACCAGTCCAAATCGGCCCTTATGGTGATTGGTTGTAAGTCAACCTTATAGACCAGCTATCCTATTGGTAGCATGGACAAAAGCAGTCTTAGGCTAAACTCAAGAGGGCATGTGAAGCCAGCTGTTTTACCATATCCAATCCTTTTAATACCAAATGAAAGGACACCACACAAGTTATATATTATAAAATATATGTATTTATTACTAGAATACTCCTCTGTACTCTTTATGAGGGCAGAATCACAAGCGTTAAACAAAGAACTTCATATAACATAAACAAGTTGCACAAATATGGATAGGCCCTGGTGGCCCCTAAAACCATATACTAAAATAGTGGTATAAGAACCAAGTCACTAACAATGGTAAAGCCTAGGGCCTTGTCAGAGACTATAAGTGAACTCTTACCACGACTTGCACAGGAACAGATTGTTGACTTTTTCCCAGACTCCACCTCCAAAGTACTGAGAGTCTGTTATGTAAAACCTGACTCACAAGAACCTCAAAAGGGGAAGGGGGAAATGGAGAAAATAACAAACAAAGAAGAGACAGCTCCAGAATGTTCTTGCTTGGCTTCCTAGGTCTCGTCTATTGTCTGACAAATCTCTTGGAATCCTAAAGCATGGAAAGATAAGACATCAACACTTTTCCTTTCCTAGGCTACTTTATCTATTTATGATTTCTTTCTTGATCTTACCACACATTCCAGAGCTAGTGCTACTCTTCTGTCTTTTCTTGCTAACTTCGCTCTCTCTAGAACTTATCTGTAAAACAGTTTAAACGTATGTTAACCTTGCTTTCTCTTCTTGAGATATCTATCTATTCTTTATTCCTGTTCCTACTTTTACCTTCTAATGTGAACTGCAGCTTGATCTTTTTTATTCATACTTCTCTTAGTAAGTATATCTAATACTCTTCTATGTCTTGCAGGTTTCGCTGAAGGGGAAAACCTACTACCAGGTAAGTTCTGTCTTCTTCCTTATATTTATCTTTTCAACAGTTTTTAACAATTGTAGCTTACTAATTACTCCTACTGTACAAGTCCAATGCTCATCCACTCAGTCACTTATCTGTGTCTTCTTATCTCTTCTCTTCAGGATACTGCTCGCACTGACTCCAACTGGCAATGCTCACGAACTCCAAAGGTGCTGAAAACTAAATGCGACTCCGGTAATTCTCAACTCAGTGGCTATGATATTTGGGAACAAGATTGTGGGAGAAGGAACGGGAAAAAAATACGAGGGGGAAAAGAAAGGGTCTATAAATATACTGACCCTAGGTAGGAAAAAACTCGACGCAAGGGACTAGGAAAAGGACGCGGAAAAAAGGGGATATGACACTATGAACTTTGGAGCAGATTCAAAACGCTACTGTCTCCTCAAGAACTCTGGTGAAGTGCGCACTTCGATTAGCACCCGCGCTTCACCAGCTGTCAGGAATCGCCAACAGACAAACAACTAGACCGCCGACTTGTCTTCCGAGTCGGCGGCCATCTTGGAATTCCGCTTGCGAGTTAAGATACTCCAGCGGTGACTCCAAGGTGAACCCACAGTCCCAAATGTACACACAGAGTGTTTTCTTCTGGTTGGAATTCGGGGAAGCCTGACAGTACCCCCCACCAAAGGAGGTCCTTTCTCATTTGGCTTGGTTGGAAATCTCTTGTGGAAAGATCGCACCAATTGGGGAGCGTGAACATCCGAAGCCACTTCCCAGGATCTTTCTTCTGGACCGTAGCCCTTCCAGTCCACTAAATAATAAAATTTTCCCTTAGATTGTTTCGAATCTAGTATTTCCTTCACTTCATATTCTTGCCCAGACTCTAACAAAATGGGTTTTGGTGGTGGCTCTTTCCGCAACTCTGGGGAGGCTCTCTTAAATAGAGAGATGTGGAAGACTGGATGAATTTTCATCTTGGCTGGCAGTTTCAAACGATAAGTTACTGGGTTAATTTGCTTTTCAACTGGATAGGGCCCTATGTATCTTGGCAGGAACTTTCTGTTACCCTTTAACCTCAGATTTCTTGTACTTAGCCACGCTTCGTCTCCTTCCTTCAGATTTGGACCTTCTATTCTTCTTTTATCTGCATGGGTTTTGTAATTCTGTTTGGCCTGCTCTAAATTCTGTGAAGCATTTTGCTGAACCTGTTTCAAATGAACAACTAAGGGCCCGATGTAGGTAGCCCTTTACCGATCGGAATCGGCCGAAAATACCGATATTCGGCCGTTTCCGATCGGTAAAGGGATATCGAGATGTAGGGGCACATTTTCGGTAATTTTACCGAATCGTTATCATTACCGAATCGGTAAATTTACTGAATCGGTAATATTTACCGATTCGGTAATGATACCGATTCGGTAAAATTAGCGAAAATGCAATGTAGGTACCCAATGTTACATCAGCACATGGCTTACAGAATCGGTATTTTACCATGGAATACAAATCCATGGTAAAATACCGATTCCTGTGTACATGCACATCTGTGCATGTACACATGTGCCATGTGACAGACGGACGTGCCCTTAGGGCATGTCTGTGTGCCACATTGCACACATG
Organism: Lissotriton vulgaris; assembly: GCF_964263255.1. Taxonomy (NCBI): domain Eukaryota; kingdom Metazoa; phylum Chordata; class Amphibia; order Caudata; family Salamandridae; genus Lissotriton; species Lissotriton vulgaris. The sequence continues at coordinate 492,995,427 of NC_141700.1, forward strand.
CCCGTTTTGGGGGTGCTAGAGGGTGTCAAAGTGACACCCCCTGCACCCTTGTGAATTCTTTAATTACCGATTCGGTAAATACCGAATCAGTAATGCCTAATCATTCCTATGTGCTTCAAAGCCCATAGGAATGAATGGGCATTACCGATTCGGTATTTACCGAATCAGTAATTAAAGAATTGTTAAGGATTCGGTAACGAATCCAGATGTTGGGACCTACATCCCATTTACCGATTTTGAAATACCGAATCGGTAAAATTCGGCATTTCAAAATCGGTAAATGGGATTTACCTACATCGGGCCCATCGTCTTTAACTGCAGGAACAGTAGGTTCTGAGTTCTTTACAGTAAAATGTGGATGTCTGCCATAGTTTAAGTAAAATGGGGAGTAACCTGTCGACACATTTTTTGCATTGTTGTGTGCGAATACTGCAGCCCACAAATAATCTGACCACTCTCCTCCCTGTTTCAGTAGGAATAGCCTCAAGTATTGTTCAAGTTCTTGATTAACCCTTTCTGTTTGCCCGTCTGTCTCTGGTTGGAAATTAATAGAATACCTAGCTTCAATTCCTAACCCATTCAGAAAGGCCTTCCAAAAATGGGACATGAACTGTGAACCTCGGTCCGTTATCATAACCTTGGGAATTCCATGGACTCTGACTATGTGCGTGCTAAAGTGATCTGCTAACTGTTTTGATGCTGGTATTCCCTTTAACGCTAAAAAGTGTGCCATTTTGGTAAATGCGTCCACCACCACCCAGATAGTATTATAACCCTGACTGGAAGGTAAATCCACTATCAAGTCCATAGTAATAGTGTGCCAAGGACCGGGAGGGGTGGGAATTGGTTGTAACAACCCTTTTTGTGCTCGCCTTTCTGATTTTCCCTGTGCGCAGATCTCGCAAGTCTTCACATAGTTCTCAATATCAGTGTTCATATGTGGCCACCAATAGTGTCTTTTAACTAATTCTTTGGTTTTTGTTTCTCCATTATGGCCTGCCAAGAGGCCATCATGACATTCATTTAGCACTTGATTCTGCAATTCCTTAGTTGGTATGTACAAGGCTCCCTGGTGATAAGGCAGTTGATGACAAACTTCTCTTCCTTCTTCTTCATTTACCCATTTCTGTATTTCTTCAAAACGCATGACTTGTGAGATCTGTTCTCCAAAGGTAACTAATGAAGTGGCACCAATAATTCTTGAAGTTGGTATGATGGTTTGACTTTCTTCCAAACATTTCCTCTCCTCCGTGCCGATTCGGGACAGGGCATCTGCTTTTCCATTTAGCGCTCCAGGTCTGTAAGTGATCACAAAATCATATTCTGCAAAATACAGTGACCAGCTCAACTGTCTTGGCGTTAACGTTTTAGCATATTTCAAAAACTTGAGATTTCTATGATCTGTGAAGACTGTCACTTGATGCCTGGCTCCCATCAAATAGTGTCGCCACTCCTTGAAAGCATCCTTTATCGCTAGCAGTTCTTTCTCCGTAATCGTATAATTCTGTTCTGCAGACGTTAGTTTTCTGGACCTATAAGCGATTGGGTGTAATTGGCCAGTTTCTTTGTGTCCCTGAGATAGAACTCCACCTTTTGCCTGATCGGAAGCATCTGTTTCCAAATAAAATGGCTGAGATGGATCAGCATGCAACAGCACTGGAGCCGAAGTAAAACTTCTCTTCAACAATTAAAATGCCTCTTCTGCATCTTGGGTCCATTCAAATTTCACACCCTTTCGCAATAACTTAGTTAGGGGCAGGATCTTTTTAGAGAACTCTTCAATAAATCCCCTGTAAAAGTTTGCGAAACCAATAAAGCTCTGTACTTCTTTTATGCTGGTGGGAGATTTCCAATCGACCACTGCTTGAATCTTACGTTCATCCTTGTTCATGCCAGTTGGTGAAAGGACGAATTCCAAAAATTCTACTTCTGAAACACTGAAGGCACATCTCTCTAGTTTTACAAACAATCGATTTTCTTGTAGTCTCTGTAAAATTTCTCTTACTTGTTTCTCATGTTTCTGGGTATCATCTGAGTGAATTAGGATGTCGTCAATGTAAACAATTGCACATTGGTCTATAAATTCTCTCAATATGTTGTTGATAAAATGTTGGAAGGCTGCTGGGGCATTACACAAGCCATGCGGCATCACTTGGTATTCAAATAGCCCAAACCTTGTTCTGAAAGCCGTCTTCCACTCATCTCCCTCATTCATTCTGATCAAATGATAGGCCCCTCGAATATCCAACTTGGTATAAATTTTTGCATTCTTCACCTGATCTAATAAGACCGAAATGAGGGGAAGAGGATAACGATTCTTCTTCGTAATCTTGTTTATTGCTTGATAGTCTAGGCATGCTCTTAGATCACCCTCCTTCTTCGGCACAAAAAACAGGGGTGAAGAAACTGGCGATTTGGACGGTCTGATGAAGCCATTGGCCAAATACTTATCCAAATATTCCTTTTAATGTTGGTGTTCTTTTTCAGTCAGGGCGCAAACTCTACTACAGGGTAAATTCGCGCCTGGCTCCAACTCGATTGCACAGTCATAGGTTCGATGTGGAGGTAATTGTTCAGCTTCCTTTTCGCTGAATACATCTGCGAAATCTTGATATTCTCCGGGTATTTCTTGCGAGTTGATAACGCACACTGATGCTACCATCATACACAACGAATGAATGGGATTAGTTTCATAGTCTTCTTCTTTTCTTCCGAAACAATTCTCTTTACAATACTTCGATTCCATAGCTATCGTTCTGGTACTCCAATTGATGGTGGGGTTATGTTCGGTTAACCATGGTAAACCTAATATTAGCTGGAATTGAGGTGCATCAATTAAATTAAATTGAATAACTTCCTTATGTCCGTCACTTGATGTCATCAACACTGGTTCGGTGTTTCTTACTATCGGTCCAGGCGAAAGGTTTGTGCCGTCTACAGCTCGCACCGGCTCGCTTTTAAGTTTTTGTATGGCCTTCAAACCTACGCTTGCTGCAAACATTAGATCACAGAAGTTTCCTGTGGCTCCGGAATCCACCATCACCGACACATCTGTAAGGGTTATTAGTCGAAATGTAATTACCATAGACAAAACCAAATGAGGGAAAGAGGACAGAAGAGTATTCGCCAACTGGTGTTCCTTTGGAGTTGATTCTTGATTCGCATCCACCGGTCCAACTCCTTCTACAGGTGGTGCTGCGAGTTTTCCTTCGGCTTCAGCAAGGTCTTTGGTTTTTTCGGACAACCTCTCACAATGTGTCCGTTTGAGCCACAGTACATACATAAATTTTCAACTCTTCTTTTTTTCCTTCTCTTCTTTGGTCAATGAACCCCTTATGGTTCCAATTTGCATCGGTTCTGGGTTTGCTGATCCTTCAATTGCTCGATTATAATCTGACCTGACTCTATCAAATCGGGGTACAATAGGTTTTTGTTCCTTTCTTCTTTCACCTTTTCACTCTTCTTGACGAAAGTCTATCTCTAACACCAGATCTACCAAAGCTGATATCTCTGTAGGTCGATTTGGTATTTGCGCGAGTACATCCTTCAATTCATCTCGCAATCCACGATAAAAGACTGCTGCCCTCTTGCTCTCCGGCCAATCTGTTTCCACAACCAGCTTATTGATTTGGGCTAAGTAGGCAACCAAGTCCCGATTGCCCTGTCGCAACTCCAGTAATTCATTATCTACAGCCTACGAAATTCGCCTTCGGTCAAAGATTCTGAGAAATTCTTTCTTAAACTCGTCGTAATTCTGTAGGATTGGATCATCTCTAGTGACTAAAGGCATCAACCATGCTGCTGCGTCACCACTCAAATATGAAAGAGCGAACGCAACCCGCGACTACGCATCTGGGAAAATGGAAGGGTGGCACATATAGTGGAGGGAGCATTGTGAGAGGAAAATTTGTGCCTTTTAAGGGTCCCCACTAAATCGCTCGGGAGGGGCTAGTGGAATTACCAGGGACAAAGAATGAATAACTTGCGTTGTTAACCTACTTGAACCCTCGGAGGAGGTCCCTAAAACCTCTACTAGCACCACTGAAAGGCTGTCCCATCCTTTGAGCTAATTCTGCTTTTTCTTTTCTTGATTTAACTACCTCTAATTTAAGGTTTTGGTTTTCCTCTCCTACTGCTATTAGTTCCTTTTGTATTGCTTCCAAAACCGGACCTATTTATTCCTTCGACCATTCTGTTCGGTGCAATAAATAAACGTGGGCACTTCACTCTGTTAGAGACTATAAGTGAACTCTTACCACGACTTGCACAGGAACAGATTGTTGCCTTTTTCCCAACTCCACCTCCAAAGTACTGAGAGTCAGTTATGTAAATCTTGACTCACAAGAACCTCAAAGGGGGAAGGGGGAAATGGAGAAAATAACAAACAAAGAAGAGACCGCTCCAGAATGTTCTTGCTTGGCTTCCTAGGTCTCGTCTATTGTCTGACGAATCTCTTGGAATCCTAATGCATGGAAAGATAAAACATCAATACATTTCCTTTCCTAGGCTACTTTATCTATTTATGATTTCTTTCTTGATCTTACCACACATTCCAGAGCTAATGCTACTCTTCTGTCTTTTCTTGCTAACTTCGCTCTCTCTAGAACTTATCTGTAAAACAGTTTAAACGTATGTTAACCTTGCTTTCTTGAGATATCTATCTATTCTTTATTCCTGTTCCTACTTTTACCTTCTAATGAGAACTGCAGCTTGATCGTTTTTATTCATACTTCTCTTAGTAAGTATATCTAATACTCTTCTTTGTCTTGCAGGTTTCGCTGAAGGGGAAAACCTACTACCACGTAAGTTCTGTCTTCTTCCTTATATTTATCTTTTCAACAGTTTTTAACAATTGTAGTTTACTAATTACTCCTACTGTACAAGTCCAATGCTTATCCACTCAGTCACTTATCTGTGTCTTCTTATCTCTTCTCTTCAGGATACTGCTCGCACTGACTCCAGCTGGCAATGCTCACAAACTCCAAAGGTGCTGAAGACTAAATGCGACTCCGGTAATTCTCAACTCAGTGGCTATGATATTTGGGAACAAGATTGTGGGAGAAGGAACGGGAAAAAATATGAGGGGGAAAGAAAGGGTCTATAAATATACTGACCCTAGGTAGGAAAAAATGCGACGCAAGGGACTAGGAAAAGGACGCGGAAAAAAGGGGATATGACACTACGAACTTTGGAGCAGATTCAAAATGCTACTGTCTCCTGGTGAAGTGCGCACTTCGATCAGCGCTCGCACTTCACCAGCTGTCAGGAATCGCCAACAGACAAATAACTAGACCGCCGACTCGTCTTCCGAGTCGGCGGCCATCTTGGAATTCCGCTCGCGAGTTAAGATACTCCAGCGGCGACTCCAAGGTGAACCCACAGTCCCAAATGTACACACAGAGTGTTTTCTTCTGGTTGGAATTCGGGGAAGCCTGACAGGCCTTGAGAATCGCTGGGGCTACACTGGACTAACAGAAGTTAGGACGGGGAAGGCCCACAGGATACGGGTGCAGTGTCTATAGGCACACACGTGCACCAATTGAAATCAATGGTGCGTAAAAGTTAGAAAGTTACAGATTTGGAAGTCTTCCGACTGGACTAGAACTTAACCACTTAAAACTAGGACACTAGGGATGTAAATCTCTACAGGAGCACCCTAGTACTCTCGTTACCTCACCCACAGGCAGCGGGTGCATAGGTGTCAAAGTGCGTCGGGTTTCGTCGTAGTGTTCTATTGAGCCTTGGTGAAAAGATGCTGCAGGCGACCAGGAGAGAAGAGTCCGTTGGATCCAAGGGTGGATCGAACATGTAGAGTACCTGAAAGCAGAGGGGACAGAGTCTGGGTCACTAGCCAGTGACCAGGAAGGAACCAGGAAGGAACCAGGTGGTGTTGGGTTGCGATCAGTTGCTGTCATGAAGTTTGTCTCTGCTGCCACGTGGACCAGGAAGTATCAACGACTACCAGGAGGTGGACACGGACTGTCCCACGAAGGCTCTAGCTGTCGGTGGTGTCGGTTCTTGATTCGGAGTCAACAGGCCTTGGCAAATGCAACCCACGCAGGAATCGGAGATGGCTTCTGGATCAGATCAGCAAGGTTTGATGGGCTGCTCCTTTTCAGGGGAGCCAGGGCCAGTCTGGAGCAACCAGATCAGCAGTGAAAATTAGTAGGTTCGTCGTCACAGAGGCCACTAGCCAACGGGCAAGTGACCGGACAGACGTGTCAAGCAGGAAAATGCAAAAGGGCCCCACGCAGCACTCGGTGAGTGTGGAGAGGTGATCTTCAGTGCAAAAGCTGCTCGGGACTGGGGCTTCTCAATCCCCAATGCACAGCTTCGAGGGTGCCTCAGGAGATGAACAGAAAGCACTTCGCTGGCTTTCCAAGATGGCCTTTCCCACGTCTCACGTCACCTCCACGGGTCTCAGGTTTGCTGTGGCTGTGGATCAGGCTGCTGGATGTCTGGAAGTCTGGTACTTGTTGGTCTCTGTTGTTTGAGCTCCGGCAGGAGCAACAACAAAGAAAACCTTTGAGCACTGATGCTGCCTGCTTGTGCAGGATGGTCACTCCTTGACCACAAGGGAGAATCTTCAGTCTTCTATGTCGAGTAGGATGTCGAAGGGTCCAGAGTTTCATATCAAAGTTTCAGTCAGGATGATCTAAAGTCTAAGGACACAGCTCCTACCTTTATTCCAAATCAAGGGGCTGGATCACCTGCTAGGTCCCTCCTATGGGTGGGACCCAGGAAGGGGGTGGTTACACCCCTTTCCCTTTGTCTAGTTTCACGCCAGAGCTGGGGCTGGGGTGCCCCAGCACTGGTTTGAACTAGGTTATACATGGGACACCTTGTGTGCCCCAGGCAGTGTCTAGTTTCATTAAGCCCTCCCTGCCCCAATCCACTATCTCCTGTCTGGGGTGGTGCTAACACCTCCCTGTGACAGGAAACCTTTTGTCCAGGCCTCCCCTGCCGGAGTTCTGGTCAGCAGCAGGAGGCCAGTCTTGTGTCTGTGGCAGCAGCATCCATTTTGTGATGCTGTGGCTCTGGTTGATTTTAACCGCGTTTAAGGAAAGTAACATGTCTTCTCCCTCTAGAAGGGTGGAATGCTACCCCCGTCGCCAGGACTGGCGAGGGGGTAGTATTCCAAAGCGTATGACACCTTACACAACATGTTTTGATAAAGCCAAACCACAGGTAGCATTTAACCGCGAGGTTCATAATGCACTTAAGAGTATATGGTATGGCAATATCCTAGAACAGCTATAAGGACATGGTTCCGAAAGCTGCAGACAGGCTCAGCTCATGCTAGAGCACCATCTCACATAAAACCAAGCACTCTGCCTCCAGGATTGCTAAGGCCTGCCATAGGAGTGCCTTATAGGTGCATATGTGTCCAGATATAGGTTTAGACATAGGTATACTATATCTAAGCAAGGAGTATTTACACAACCTTAACACTTAGGCAAGGCAAAAGCCTTTGGTACAACTCAGCAAGTTTGTCTGGGGAATCTATTATCAGTGGCCACTTGACTCTCCGCCTATTGTTGGTTAAAAAGAGTGGCAGACCAACTGAATTTTGGTCGAGGGCTAATTTTGGAATGCCCATACTCTCTGGTTTTAGCTTCATAACCAATGGATTGTGGTCACTGTCTTTTCTTTCATATATAACTTGAAATCCAGGACCATTCCCCAAGTTCTATGTTCGACTAATATATAGTCCAAAATGGAATTATGGCCTTCTCTGTTGAATGTCATACACCCAGGTCTATCAGATTTCGTCCTCCCATTGCATGCTCTAAGAGAGGACAAGAGTATAAATGAATTCATTTGTAGTACTAATGGGGTCCAAGCTCTAACTACCTGGATCTGCGGTTCCGGAACCTGCCAAATGTAATCCTCATCCTCTATACCAACTTGAGTTGCATCAATAAGTGGCTCAAAGTGGAAATTAAAATCACCACCCACAATTTGAATAATAGATGGATCAAGAGTTGAAATGGGGAACATCCTTTACAACTGAACTTTTACAACGCGGTACCGTTACCACGCAGGTTTTACAACGAAAGTCATAACAACGACTTGCGCCGGAGGGCGCTGTAGGATAGGGAATAGTTTAATTTACTATCCAAAACCTTCCCTACTATCCACGGGGACTGTAGTTGGGATAGTAAACTTAACTATTCCACTATCCAGCGCCCTCCAACGCAAGTCGTTGTAACGACTTGCGTTGTAAAACCTGCGTGGTAACGGTACGTGTGGTAATACCACGCATTGTACCACCATACATCCGTTGAAATGAACTGCCTGAGCTGGTCAATGGTGCCAGACACCTTCCCATTCGGGGTTGGTCGAGAATATACATTTATAAAAGCAGTTTGCCTATTTTCTGGGAATATAAGCAAGACACACTGCACATCTAAAGACCCAGTAGGGATCTGGACAGCCTGGGCCCCCAAATGGATGCCCACCCAGATGCTAAGACCCCCTGATGGTCTCCCCATTCCCTTCTTGGTTGCCGGTATACTAAAAGTAGAATACCCCCTCCTTTGTGTATCAACCAGCGCCCAGGTTTCCTGGAAAAGGCAAACATCGCTTTCTTCCACAAATGCTCCCCAGTCTGGATGCAACAGTTTGTTTTTGATTCCAGCCTCGTTCGAGGAAAGAATTTTAATTGAATCCTTTGCCTCACCCTCCCTAGTTTCAATTCCACTGGATCTACATTAGGTCCAAAGGCAGTCAGAACATCAGCACTATTTTCATTGCGGATTTGTCTTGTCCCATCCCCATTTCACTCTGGGAGCCTGTGCTGCAGGCAGTTTCCACCCGCAACACAAGCTCCCGTAGAGAAATGTGGGTTTGTGTAAATCCCTGCAACGTGTAAGACCCTCTAAGAGCATAGTGCGCCTGCCGCGCATGCTGTTCTAACGCCAGGGTCTATGAGTGCTGCATGCCCGCCTCTCCCACGCCTCCAACTCCTCCTCCTGATGCTCCTACCTGTCCATGGCAGGCACAGCGCGCAAGCTCACCTCGGCAGACTTTGAGGTGTTTTAGCCATGTGCAGGGTAGGTAGGTGCTGGTATTGGGCTCTATTGCTATGGAAATGTTCTTTCTGTGTTGCTTCTGGAGCCTGTCCCTTGTTAAGGAACTGCCATGGCTTAGGTGAGTTGGTTATCCTCCAATGAGGATATATTATGTAAGCAGGAGAAAGAATTGTAGGAGATTACACCTAACTGAAAGAGTGAAGCATACATCTTCACAACACTTGTAATGTTATCTATTTGGTTTGAATTGGTGTATAGTCTTGATGGAGCAAGATGAAGAACAAAATTTTGTTCTGACTTGCAAAATTAACCTCTCCTAATAAATGTAATAATATTAATAAGTTTGTAGTGTAATTATTAATCAACTTAGTTGAAGATGCATTCATCATGGGTTTACACGCGGGATTAACATGCTTTGTGTTGCAACTGCAAAAAGAGAAATAATAAAACTAACCTTGTCTATTGTCCTCGTCAGTATTAAATGCGGCATTTTTATAATAATGGCATGTGCTTATTTTATGTTGCTTATGTTATGTCTTTTGTGATAAAACGCTCAAAGAGTTCCAGAATCGTTAAGAAAGGGTAATTATAAAGCTGCCTTTTTGTGCTCGCTAGGTAACATAATTAACCATGTTAATTAGCAAAGGGGGAGGGTAACAGAATTGGTCTCAATTCTTTAATTAATTAATGTCTTGTGTTTGTTTAATAAATAGTTTCCGAAGTGAGGCCTAAAGTTGGCTCTGAAAAAATATGGCTGACAGAGACGCAGACGAGAAACCTTGTCCAGAGCGGAGCCTTGCATTACACAGTGGTGGAAATATTTGTTGTACAAACGTTAACAATGAATAGAATATGCTAATGGAGAGAAGGCCCAAGGACAGGAAGAAAGTGTCTGCCAAGATTAGGAAGTAATGTTCTCAACTCGTACGAAAGTAACATTTTGAAGGAAGCCGAATGTCACCAAAGGAAAAGACAATGGAGCATATGTAAAGTTTGAACGTGGTCAGGAGCCGTATGACTTAATGTGGACTGACCTGGATCAGCCAATGAGGACTGAGAAGTTCGAGAAGAAATGTAAAATGTAGAAAGATAAGCTAGTGAAAAGGGTATAAAGTCTGACATTGCGTTTATGGAAAAAAACTCTTGCTTTCCGATTCCTGAGACGGTGTCATGTTGTTGGACTTGTGGCGCACGTAAGGACAGCTGATTTAATAATCTTCCCTTTTAGGTGAAGTTTGAGTTAGACAGGAGAATAGTTTGAAGGAAATGGAAACGATCTTTTATTAATAATTCATGTTTCTGAGCTTTCTTCTGAATGTCAGTTCTAATTTTGTTTCCCTAATAAAATGCTGCTTCCCTATTTGCTTATGAAATAAACTCAAATCAATCTAAATGTCTTTCTTTTATGAGAATAAAGTTACAAAAATTAGATTTGAAGCGACAAGCTGGTCTTATTTATTCATGGTCTAGTTACTATTAGTTGATCCATCCACCTTATGTGGCTTGATTTAAACTGCAGTATGTAAATATAAATGTAAATATTTTGTGAATAGTTCTTTAAATCAAACCACCTGATTCAGTCGCTCTAAATTGTCTCATTGGTGTTATGGGCCTGGATTCATGTGTATAGAAATATATGGTGAGTATTGAGGTGACAGATGGTGTTTCTGAGACAGTTTTTCTATAGGAGCGCTGGATCAATTCCTTGGTAGCAGAGTTACGGTTTCTATGGTAACTGACATGCTACATGGTAATTGCATAGGATTACATGTCTAAAACATGTTAAGTTTGTTCTGTTGTTATATGTTGTCGAAAGGTTTTTCCAGCAGTGTGAAAATTCCTAGTATATATGCCGGCATGCATGAGTAGTGTGACAAGTGAAGTTACACAGTGCATTTGTTCTGTTTCAAAATAGTGGTATTCTTGTATATCACTAGTGTTGTGGCCGTACAGCACAAGTTTAGGGAATTTAGGTGTAAAAGGTAGAATGCGTAGTGAGGGTTGTCTATGAAATTGTAGCTTTTGAGTATAGGAATTAGTTTTGTTCCATTCTAAAACTCACTGTGAAGAGAGTAGTAGAATTTTATCCGAGCTTGAGTGAAGGGTAAGGAAGTGTTGTCTACCTTACTGACGAATCAGGATTTCTTTTGGTAGGATAGAGTCCTTCTAAAGTTTCATGTATGTGTGGTTAGGGATTCCGTATGAAAGTGCGTAAATGATTTTGTAATATTTGATCAAGTGAAACTCTAAGTTGTCTCTGAGGAGGTGTAAAAATCTCTGTATGTGCATTTGGAGGAAAACGAGTTCGATATTACCTGCTAGAAGGGTAGGGTAAGGTTACTTACTTTATCGCGAATAAAATATTCTGTGAGAATAGCATCGTCTATTTCACGCAAAGAATACCTGTGTGTTTGTGAACACTATCACTTTATTTTAGCAAAACAGACAAATGGTTTGTTATTTGTGACCGAATTACATCGAAAGTTTTGTAAATATAGTGTTGTGAAAAATCCTTGTAAAGGAGGGGTCTGAGTAAGGAACGAGAGACAGAGCAGCTTCTCTGCAGCAGTAGCATACGTCATCAGTGCTGTGCTGTGATTGGCTCATGTGACTAAACAAGCTCGTAGCTGATTGGTTCTTCTAGAAAAACAGTAAATTCTATTGGTTGAGCAAAGCATTGACGAAGCTTAACCTGATTGGCTTGTTAGTGAGTTTCGCGCACGGATTGGTTGTTGTTGCGGAAATACAACTTCCTTGTTACGATCTTTTCGGAAGTAAAGGAAAACATTTAGAAACATGGAATATTATTATATGAAACAGAAAAAGAAGCCTTCATGGTTTCAGAAACTGAAAAATAAATTTAAATCTGACATGAAAAATTGAAACGCGATGCGGAAAGTTGATTCATAAGTACAAAACACCTGCAGCTTATATGTTAGGTGAATATGGTTACCATACTTGTCTCTGGATGGAAAATTGGATGGAATATACAAAAAATTATGGTGGATTGGCATGGCCAGAAGATGGTTAATTTAATATAGCAGTTTTGAAAAACTTGAGCGAAAGAATGATGGATCTTGTACCAAGTCCTAGACCAACACAATTTGAAGCCTTAGTTGAGTGGGAAGATGAGATGCATGAGTTAGAACGAGAAAATAGGGGAATTCCGAAAAGAATAAATTCAGAAACACATCAGGATAGAATGCGTTGTTGGCGAAATGCAGATATGTGTGATGGTTTGTACCCAATGAGACTAGTTGAAGAGGCTTCTGGAAAAAAGCATACCCAAAAGAAAAATAATACTAGAGAAGAGAGTGATTCAGAAGATGCAGTTTTAGAAGATATTTACACTAAGAAACCATCACCTTATCGTTCAGCTTGTACATGGACTTCCCCAACTGCCCCAACAGCCCCGACTTCCCCAACTGTCCCAACTTCCCCAAGTGCCCCACCCAGAGAAATAATTGATGAACAATCTCCTGAAACAAGTCAAGTTAAAAGCAAAACTCCTGAAAGAAGCAAATCTCCCGAAAGAGTAGAAACAGAACGAAACTCAAGTGTACCACGAGTAAATAGTAATTTTACTGAAACTCCTGTTCAAAGAAATGAAACCCCGAGAGGTGAATTCAGAACAGAAAGGTGTGAGGGATTGCCGTTAACAAATGCTTCAGAATACATTCGTTCTGCAAATGAATTCATACAGCAGTTAACTAAAAGCATGGAAGCAGTTACAGTGCCAGTAACGATTGGACCTGTTCTTCCAGTCGTTGATCAAAAAGAAATTAGACATTCAGCTTTAACAGTCCCATTAAATACTGAAATACAGAGGGTGACTGAAAAATTTTATTCAGATTTAAGAGTTGCATCGAGAGAAAATTATGCCTGACTTAACTTTTAATCAAAGCCTATTATGTAAAACCCCAATTGGTGCAGAATCTGATCCTGGAACCCCAGAAAAGAATTCTCCAGAATGTAAATTACTTGATGTTGGTTAATTAAAAACAGACTTAGAAGAATTAATAATTGGTACAATTGGAACTGACAGTCTGAAGGAATACCAGGATGATAAATTGTTATTTATTTGTAAAAGCATAAAATGGAAAACAAAAAACAGATATGAAAAATTAGAAGAAATTGCTTTTGAACTTGATGTAGATTTAAGTAAACAAAAGAATTTGCAGAAACATTACAGGGTGGATTTCTCTGATAAAGACATTGAAAATTTGAACAAATCAGGAAGGATTACACACATAAAAGATTTAATTGCAGTTTTGAGAAAATGGGGTGATCTAATTAAATGGAGAGCAAAATGGACAAAGAAAAGAGATGAAGACAGAGTAAGTCTAAATTATTTTGTAAAAGAGAAAGAAACGGTAACAAATGAATTTCCAATGAGGGAAATAGCAGGTGGAGGATTTGTACATGTTCCTTGGACTAGACAGGATATTCTGTTGTTCACAAATGATTTTCCCCGATTGAGAGAGAAACCTGTAGAATGGTATCGACAGGTAGAAAGATTTGTGAAGGTCTCAAAAGTCCTGTGGATAGATTTAGATGGATTATTTGACATAATTGTTCCATCAGATTTCTGGACAGAATGTAAAATTTCTATAGATTGGCCTAGAGAGGAGCCTCAACGAGACAAGGTAACAGGTGCTCCTTCACCAGATGTAATGAAAATGTATGATAAAGTGATTGTGTTTCTGAAAAACAAGATTCCCCCAAAAGAAGTACATTGGGTTAAAATTGACAGAACAATCCAGGAAACAAAAGAGTCAGTACATTCATTCTATGAAAGGGTACTGCTGGTATTTAAAACATAGAGTGGTTATGAGCATCTGAGTGAGAAGGATATGAGCCATTTTATATACAGATTTGTATATGGCTTGAGACCTGAAATCAGTGAAATGATAAGAACTGGAATAGTTGGTTGGCAATCAAATACAGTTGATGAAATCCTGAGAAAGGCAAAATACTGCAGTGATGAGATAGAAGCTAAACAAAAGAAGTTAAAAGAAAAGGCAATGTGGGCACAAGTGAAAGTGGCTGAGCATTAAATGACAAATTTGGGAAACAAAAATGTTGATCAGAATCAAGGGAAATTTAAAGGTAATTATAATAAGCCAAAGTTGACAGGAAATATAGAGGAGTTAAAACAGAAACTCCCATGTTTTAATTGTGGTGAAATTGGACACTGGAAGCTTGTATGTAAGAATCCGCCCAGAAATTTTGTTAAAAATCAACCATTAAATCCACAGATGCAGAATGAGATAAATCAGCAGCAACAGCTACAGCGACAGGTAGTGATTCAGCAAAGTCAGTTACCACAACAGATACCACAGCCGCCACTTCCAAAGTGTGTAAATTTGCAGAGATGCAATACAGAATCAGGATTCAGCTGAGGTGAGCAGGTAAACAGATCACAAAGAGTGAATGTGTCGAATGTTTCTCAACAATTTTGGCTGAAAGAAGATGGAGGAAGTGAATCTGATGATTACTTATGACGGTGCCTGAGAGAGGAAGAAGAGTGTGTTATTGGAGCCACTCTTGAGGTAGATCAATCTGGTCCATTTGTAAATGATAAAGTGAATGATGTAGAAATTACTTTCCTAGTGGATAAAGGTGCTACCCGTTCTACTGTTAGATCAGTGGAAATAGAAAAACTTCCTCTCTCTGGAGATAAGATCCAAGTAGTAGGTGTAGCTAATCAGCATATCAGAACAGATTTAACTGAACCAATTGAAGTTGAAATTGGCAAATTTAAAGACATGCATAGATTTGTAGTTTGTGATAGCAGTCCTGTAAATCTGTTAGGTAGGGATATACTCTGCAAGATGAATTGCGCAATTTATTGCTCACCGGATGGTATAGAGCTGCAAACCTCAGAAGTAGATGGTTTTTACAAATTAACAATGTCAATGGTTGAGGCAGAAGAAAATCGATTGTTTCCTGTGTTTGATAAAAATAATTTGCCTGAACAATTGAAAGACACAGTGAATATTAAAATTTGGGAATTCACTGGTGATGAAATGGGCTTGATGAAAAATGTAGACCCAGTACAAATTACAGTAAAACAAGGAGCAGATTACCCAAACATTCCACAGTATAAAATGAAAGATGATGTAATTGTAGGAGTTATTCCTGTAATTGAGAAATTCCTAAAACAAGGTGTTCTAAAAGAAATTGAGAGCAGCCCATGTAACTCACCGATTATGGGAATCAAACAGCCAAACGGAACTTACAGAATAGTTCAGGACCTGAGAAAAGTTAACAAAATTGTTGTTCCATGTTGCCCAGTTGTTCCAAACCCAGCGGTAATTTTATATCAAATTCCGCATGATGCAGAATGGTACACGATTATTGATTTGTGCAATGCATTCTTTACCGTTCCATTGCATCCAGAAAGCCAACAAATTTTTGCGTTCAGATTCCAAGAGCGTATTCTAGCATGGTGTAGAATCCCTCAAGGGTACACCGAAAGTCCATCTATTTTTAATCAGTTGCTAAAGAAATCATTGGAAAATTTGGATTTACCTGGAAAATCTATGTTAGTGCGATATATTTATGATCTCCTTGTTGCTGCAAAAACAAGAGATAATTGTGTAACAGATACCATTACTCTTTTAAATCATCTGGCAGAAGAGGGTGATAATGTGAAATTACAGTTTTGCAAACAAGAAGTAAAATATCTTGGTCACAGAATTGCAAAGGGATCAAGACAAGTGACAACAGAAAGAATAAAAATGATCCAAGCAATGCAACCCCCAAAAACACAGAAACAGGTCAGGATGTTTCTAGGAATGGTTGGCTATTGTCGGCAATGGATTAGTGGTTTCTCAGTAATTGCAAAACCACTGCAGAGACTAAAAAAAGCAGACATAAAGGACCCAATTGTTCTGACAAAAACTGAATTAGAAGCTTTTGAGCAATTAAAAAGAAGTTTGAGTGAAGCTCCAGCATTGGGAATGCCTGATTATGAGAAATAATTTGAACTGTATTGCAGTGAAAGAGAAGGTTGTGCATTATCAGTTTTGCTTCAAAGGCATGGAAGACTGAGAAAGCCAATAGCTTATTTCTCAGCAGTTCTTGACCCTGTTGCAAAAGCGTTACCAGGTTGCTTAAAAGCAGTCGCTGCAACCAGTGTAAGTTTGGAACAAAGTGAAGGAATAGTAATGGGATTTCCAGTAAAGGTATATGTGCCCCATTCAGTAGAAATTCTGCTTACCAGAAGCAAAACACAACATTTGACAAGTAACAGATTGACCAAATATGAGAAAATTATTCTTGGATCAGATGTTTCTATTGCAAGATGTGTAAATTTAAATCCTTCTACATTGTTACCTGACACTTCTGAGACAGAAATCAGAGATGAGACTGTTGATCATGAATGCCTGGATGTATTAGAGTACTACACAAAACCAAGGCAGGACATTAAGGATGTTCCGTTGCCTGTGTCAGACTATGTTCTGTTTGTTGATGGATCATGCTTGAGAACGGACGAGGGTGTTCTGTGGGCAGTATATTCTGTTTGTACAGTTGCAGATGGGATTGAAGCTTCCAGTCTCAGAGGAATTCGTTCAGCTCAAGTAGCGGAATTGATTGCTTTGATTCGAGCATGTGAATGGGGAGAAGGAAAAAAGATTACCATAGTGACTGATAGTCAGTATGGCTATGGTGTAGTCCATGACTATGGCCAGCTTTGGTCTCAAAGAGGTTATTTAACTTCTGCGGGATCACCAATAAGAAATGCTAAACTGATCAAAAGACTGATCGATGGGACCAATTACCAGAACAAATTGCTGTGGTAAAGTGCACAGCTCACAAGAAGGGAAATGATTATGTGACAAAAGGAAATTCATATGCTGATGAAATTGCAAAGTTTTGTGCAAGGCACAATGCAGCAGTCAATCGGGAAAAAGAAAATGAACATGTTTTGAACTCACTTATGCTAATATCTGTAGTTGAAACCTGGCAGGGAGTAAAACAGTTAGAAGATGAGGCAAGTGAAGAGGAAAAAGACACATGGTTAAAAGCAGGATGGATACAGAGAGAAGAGGATGAAATCTGGGTTTACAAAGATGACAGAGCAGTAATGCCAGACAGCATGATTTCAGACATGGCACGAATGTATCATGGTCCAGGACACATAGGCATAGATTCCATGATTAGATTATTTAGGCAGACATGGTACAACCCAAATTCGGAATAATTGCAGAATCCTTTTGCCAGAGATGTTTGATCTGTCAGCAAATCAACCTAAACAGAAAAACGTACGTAAGCATGGGAACCATAGGACGGGAGGGTGGTCCTTTTACCAGAATACAGATTGATTTCATTGACATGCCACGTCACAATGGACTGAGATATGTTTTGGTAATTATCTGTCAGTTTTCGAGATGGGTGGAAGCATTTCCAACTCGTCACAATGATTCAATTACTGTGGCAAAATTGCTATTGAGAGAGTTCATACCAAGATATGGTTTTCCAGTGACTGTGGAAACAGATCGTGGCACACATTTTGAAAACAGACTGCTGAAACTAATTTGTGAAGCATTAGGCATAAAACAAAAATTGCATTGCGCCTACAGACCAGAGGCATCAGGTGTTGTTGAGCAGGTTAATGGTACAATAAAAAATAGAATCAGCAAGATGTGTTTGGCAACTGGAATGAAATGGACAGATGCACTCCCACTTGTTTTGGTGACTTTGAGAAGCATTCCAGATAGAAAAACAGGTTTGAGCCCTCATGAAATATTAATGGGCAGGGTCTTGAGGCAAGCATATGTTCCAGTTGAAAAGCTACTAACCATTAATAATAGTATCATTATGGACTACTGCAAGAATCTATCTGACGTGGTGACTTCTGTGTTCCATCATGTAGGAACTGAAGTGCTCACAAAAGAGAAAGAACAAGCTCATGATCTGTTACCTGGAGATTGGGTCAGGACAAAAGTTAATCGAAGAAGAAATTGCCTAGTACCAAGGTGGCAAAAGGCAAGACAGGTGATCTTGGTCACTATGAATGCAGTTAAATGTAAGGGACTGAAAAGGTGGATTCATGCGAGTCATACCATAAGAGTGCCACCACCTGAGAACCCTGACGAAGAAGGTGATACAACAGCTGATTCAGAAGAAGAGCCTGAAAGTAATCCAGATCCTGAAGATCGACAAGATAGTCGACATCTGGAAAATTCAAATGTGAATGAAGCATTGAATGAAGACAATGATGGCATTGTGATACAAGACTCTGAAGAAGAAAATGACAGAGATCAGTCGAATGAAGAAGCAGAAAAAGAAACTGATCAAGAGGTGATTCAAGATCAAGATCAGGAGAGTATTGAAAAGCAGTCTGGAAACCTTGGAAGAAGGAATGAAGATTCTGAAACTGGTGAATTGGAAGTAATTGAAGAAGAAGAAGAAGAAGAAGAAATTGCAAGTACCAGCTATAAGGATGCTGTTCCTAACAAAGTGAAGCTGCAGAGTAAAGAAGAAATACCTGAATCTGATGAAGAATCTGACTCAGAAAAATTGATTATTGATGAATCAGCAACTGAAACAGATGACAGTGAAGATGAATCAAATTTGAAGAAAACTAGAAAAAGCTTGGAGAGTAGAATTTAATTTGAGAGAACCAAAAAAGAAGCTGACAAGAAAAGGAGATAATTGGCCGAAAGAAATTGAAGGCATAAAATTCAAATTAGTAAACAAAGCAAAAGAGCAGGTGAACGAAATCTCAAGTCAAAAAGAAGAAGACTTGGAAAAGAAAAAACAAGCAGGAAAGAAAATAGAAGTTATAAGTACCAGAGCAAAGAGAGTAATCAGACCAAATCAAAAATATAAGTCACCCGAGTGGGCCTACATAGTTATTCCACCAATTGTAGAGATTAATAGCAGTCAAGGGAATTTTGATGATGACAGTGACAATGATCAACTTTTTGATTAATTGACACAAGGTTGAAGAAACTGTGTTAGGAGACACAAGGTCAAAGAAATTGTGTTAGCTGAAAAATACATTTGATGTATGACATAAGGTCGAAGAAAAACTGTTAGGGAATAAGATTATCTGTTAGAAAAAAGGGGGGTGTACATAGATTTTTCAATTTATAGATTTTTCAATTTTTATTTTTATTTTTAGTTGTTTTCTCTGAAAAGAAGAAATGGCTTACTGATATACTAGTAAAAATTCGAGATGCTCTATTCTCAAGAGGTGTTGCAAAATGTCTTCAATGTGTGTGGTATTAATTATTCCAGTTTGGTTAATTTTGGCAGTCATTTTTTCCTTTAGGTGTTGATAAAGAAATGTATAAAGCTAACATGACAAGTAAAGTTGAGGTCAAACTTGATAGTACTGACAAATCTAGCAAAATTATTGATCATAAACCAGAGATTCATCAAGATAGATCTGTTGGAGATTTTTCCAGTAATACCTTTTCTAGACTTTTATCTGAATATGTTAAAGTAATGGATGCCAAAGATTGCTATGTTTGCATAAAATTACCTGCTTCTGTTTCTGAGGGAATGACCTATAACATGCTCCCTCTTACATATGGTGTGACGTGTAGTGTAATAGGTAGTTTATTTTATAAAACTGGTTGTTTAGAATATTATTATTCTGACTTTGAAGACATTTTTGCAAATTTAAAAGTTGAAAATCACTTGAATAAAGTGAAACCTGCTAAACAGATGAGGGAATTTTTCTTAGTAACTAGTGAACTTACTTTTGAGTATGCTTATAGAAATAATTTAACATGTAAATTGAGAGCAGAGGAGAAATCCTTCTTGAGTATGGTGGAAGAGAGAAGGGCAATTTACAAACGAAATGAGGTGATGAAAACTGCTAAATCAAAGTTTTGGCAAATCAAGGATGAAAAGCTCAATGGTAGAAATGTAAATGTTGCAATTCACATAGATAAACCTGTTAGTGGAAAATTTTGTATAAGAAGAGATAATACCCTGTACGATAATTATTTTGTTGGAGCAAGTCAATGTGAAGATACTTATCGGATTATAGGGGGATGGGGTTTCAAGGGAGGCAAAGATCCAATTTTTCCTGGAATTTATTTTGTTTGTGGGGATAAAGCATATTACAGCCTTCCTGACCATTGGTATGGGACCTGCTATGTAGGGTTAGTTTTTCCTAAGATTTTTTATGTAGATGGAAATGCAAAAGGTTCATTTGAAATTAGTAAACATGTAAAAAGATACAAAAGAGAAAGTTTTTCAGAAATTCTGGAAGATATATTTGCTGCTTTAATACCTATGGTGGGAATAACCCTGAATGCAAATAGAATCAGAAAAATGTCAACAATTGTAGATAGACTGTCAACTGACACTGCAAGTGGATTCCAATTAGTGAATACCGAACTTATAGCCATGAGAACGATGGTAATGCAAGATCGTCTTGCACTTGAAATCCTGTTAGCAAAAGAGGGAGGAGTCTGTGGGATTTTACATGTTCAACACTGTTGCACATACATTCCTGACAAAAGCAAGAATATAGAGATGTACATTAAAAACATTACCGAGTTACACCAAGAGGTAGAACCTTTAGAAGATTAGAGTTTTTCAGAACGTCTTAGTAAGAGATTTACAGCAATTAAGCACTGGTTTCAAGAGTTAGGTAGTTCAATTATAGGTAAAATAGTTTTCCCTTTGATAATTATAGCTTTAGTGATACTTTTGTTGAAAATCAGTTGTACGTTACACAAGAGAAGAAAGCATGTCACAGAAAAGAAGAGAATTTACAAGCTAAGAAAGGAGAGAGAAAAGGAAATAGAATTAGAAGAGTTTCGTAGAGCTCAATATGATAGTTGCAGAAGAACAGCTGAATCTAAAGTTTAGAAATACGAATACTAAGAAAGTGCAAAACATGTTCAAAGGTTGAAAATGTATAGAAACATAAATTTTTGGGTATAGTTTGGTGATTTGGAAATCACCAGATGAGGGAGTTGATGGAGCAAGATGAAGAACAAAATTTTGTTCTGACTTGCAAAATTAACCTCTCCTAATGAATGTAATAATATTAATAAGTTTGTGGTGTAATTATTAATCAACTTAGTTAAAGATGCATTCATCATGGGTTTACACGCGGGATTAACATGCTTTGTGTTGCAACTGCAAAAAGAAAAATAATAAAACTAACCTTGTCTATTGTCCTCGTCAGTATTAAATGCGGCATTTTTATAATAATGGCATGTGCTTATTTTATGTTGCTTATGTTATGTCTTTTGTGATAAAACGCTCAAAGAGTTCCAGAATCGTTAAGGAAAGGTAATTATAAAGCTGCCTTTTTGTGCTCGCTAGGTAACATAATTAACCATGTTAATTAGCAAAGGGGGAGGGTAACAGAAGGGTCTCAATTCTTTAATTAATTAATGTCTTGTGTTTGTTTAATAAATAGTTTCCGAAGTGAGGCCTAAAGTTGGCTCTGAAAAAATATGGCTGACAGAGACGCAGACGAGAAACCTTGTTCAGAGTGGAGCCTTGCATTACACAGTGGTGGAAATATTTGTTGTACAAACGTTAACAATGAATAGAATATGCTCATGGAGAGAAGGCCCAAGGACAGGAAGAAAGTGTCTGCCAAGATTAGGAAGTAATGTTCTGAACTCGTACGAAAGTAACATTTTGAAGGAAGCCGAATGTCACGGAAGGAAAAGACAATGGAGCTTATGTAAAGCTTGAACGTGGTCAGAAGCCGTATGACTTAATGTGGACTGACCTGGATCAGCCAATGAGGACTGAGAATTTCGAGAAGAAATGTAAAATGTAGAAAGATAAGCCAGTGAAAAAGGTATAAAGTCTGACATTGCGTTTATGGAAAAAACTCTTGCTTTCCGATTCCTGAGACGGTGTCATGCTGTTGGACTTCTGGCGCACGTAAGGACAGCTGATTTAATAATCTTCCCTTTTAGGTGAAGTTTGAGTTAGACAGGAGAATAGTTTGAAGGAAATGGAAACAATCTTTTATTAATAATTCATGTTTCTGAGCTTTCTTCTGAATGTCAGTTCTAATTTTGTTTCCCTAATAAAACGCTGCTTTCCTATTTGCTTATGAAATAAAACTCAAATCATTCTAAATGTCTTTCTTTTATCAGAATAAAGTTAATAAAAATTAGATTTGAAGCGACAAGCTGGTCTTGTTTATTCAGGTCTAGTTACTATTAGTTGATCCATCCACCTTATGTGGCTTGATTTAAACTGCAGTATGTAAATATAAATGTAAATATTTTGTGAATAGTTCTTTAAATCAAACCACCTGATTCAGTCGCTCTAAATTGTCTCAATGGTATTATGGGCCTGGATTTATGTGTATAGAAATATATGGTGAGTATTGAGGTGACAGATGGTGTTTCTGAGACAGTTTTTCTATAGGAGCGCTGGATAAGTCTCTTAACTGAATAGCATTGTGGATAATAGTTCGGTATTGCTCCCCTGTAGCATGCACTTTACAGTGCCCCCGGGGCACAAGGGGGACTGACTAGTGTGCTCCTATATCCCAGAGACCGGCGTCTTTTCCAAGTACCCGCACAGCACGATGGTGCAAGCTGAGTCCTCCAATACACCTCCTGACAACAGCGCCGCATTGGGTAAAAGGTATTTTTGGTTTAAGTTTTCTGTGCCTCCACATTGTGCTGCTGGTCTTGTTTATGCTTGTTGACCACTGGTGATAACCACTTTCCAAGCTGCCCTCACTTGATTCAGGTGAAGTTTGTGGAAGGGGTGGAATCAGCACGAGTGAAAGTGGAGTAAAGAAAGGTTGTACCTTTCTGTGAAAGGGGGATTACCTTGCAAGGGCCGGAGTAACCCCGCACTGAGGGGCTGCCTCTGGTCTTTAAAGAGAGGGCAAAGACCTGGTGGGGTTGTTGGCGTCACTAGGAAGCGGCATGTATCTGGGGCCGTCTTGATCGACCAGTAGGTTTACACACGGTTTTGATGGGTGCTCGCGCGCACCCAGCTGGGGCACTCCTTATTGTTAATCTTGCTTGCACTGTCTATTTAATTTTGTGTCACGATGATGCGGGCACAACCAGCACAGCTAAGCATGTGGAAACTTCCCTACATACATTAAGATGGTAAGCTGCAACACGCCCTTTATACATAGGGCTTTCTTCTGAGTTTTTTACCTTACGCTAAGTCGGCCGTACCACAGGGTCAGTGAAGGGGTGTACACGGGAATCGTTGGCCCGGCCCCTACGAGCGCCTTCACCGTACCACACTTCTTAGCACCAGGAGTGGCCATTGTGTGTGGTCGGGGGGAGCGCGAGGAGTTCTGCGCCCCCTGTCACTCCACACCCCCAACCACAAAGAGGTACGGGCTAACGAGCAACATGGAGGCATGCTTGTGCTGCGTACCTGGGGCACGATTGCCATATTTCTATCCATAACCATGCACATGGTGATCTGTGACCTGGCCCGCCGCTGAACTATGGTTGTCTGTCGTTATTAAGACTTTAATTACAGCTACACTAGTATATGATCCTGTTGATGGCCTGGTTATCTTGTCAGGTCTGCGATCCAGTTAATATATCTGCAGCATCATCAGACCAACCGGCTATTGATACCTGAGTGCTCTCTCTTTTCTCTCCTCTATATGTTTTTATCCCCTTCCAGTCATCGCGTCGACAGATCTACTTATAGAGATTATTGACTATTCTAGGTACTTCTCCCTAGGGTCCACCACGAGCGACCTCACACATCGACAGGGTTACCTCCACGGACGCCCTTTTTCCTCTCTGACATGCACTTACACTCCCTTTTAGGTCCTGAAGAAACGCTACTGATCACTAGGACATACATAGCGTGAAACATGTCGACTTTGTGTTTAGTTACACTGGCATATTAAGCCCTATTGTAACTCACCAACCCCTTGGTTTTTTAGTCTACCAGGGGCACCACAATAATAAATCACCCACCAGTAGATACCCTTTTGTAGTTTTATCCTTCCTTGCACACACTGCACCACCACCTTTCTCTGGATACCTTCTCGCTCCTCCCCCGCCCTCACACTCGCACTCACCATACGGCTTCTCTCTTTAAAAGATCTCCATGAAAGAGACCCTTTGGGGGCCCATCGGGCATTGCAGCACCGGCCCAACAAGAAGCTAAAAAAGCCCGATGATGAAGCATGACATCCTTCAGGGTGTGTGAGGGTGACCAAGAGGCAATACCTGGCCCTCCCCTTCGGGATTCGATCCTTGAAAGTGGGGCTGAACCTCTGCCTCTTTTCTCTCTTTCAACTCCTTTTTCTTACCCCTCCTCTATTCTAGTCTTTCCCTTCTCTTTCAAATTGGGTGAAATACACGCACCCTTTACCATGGAACAGTGTCCTCTTTGATTTTACTAGCATTTGAGGAGCACGGGCACTGGACCTCAACGAGTTTCCGGTCCCCCCTCTCTTTGTTGACCTGGTAAGGACGACTGCCAAGTTATAAGGAACTTTTTGTTCTTTTTTTTACTTTCATTCTCTCTTTTCTATACTTTTTTCTTTTCCTTTATACAGCGTATTTCTACCACTTCCTCATTCTTTCTTTTTCAGTGTTTATGTGTGGCCTCTTTTGGAAAATTCCATGCAATTCAGCCCTAATAGATACTTCATTAGTGTCTAAAGCTCCAGCCATTGGATGCACTGTACCTACCACAACATTAGATGTGACTTGTTTACATACTCATTATTTAGTTTCAAAAATATGGCATAAAGCTGCCCCCCCTGAACTTGTATTGGGCACCCTTAGTCTACTATTTCACAAATGAGGAAACGCAGTGTCCACGTCAGTGTTTTATCTCTGACGTTAGAGGTGGTGTTTGTATATTTCGTGGTAAGTCTTGTGTAAGGAGTATGTTGTGCAGAACATTGTAAATGAGCCCATCCTGCTCACTTGTGGCACACAGGCCCATCATTGGTGTGTTTGAGAGCTTCCACTCATCCATGGTTTACCACAAGTTGCGGCTTCCTGTGAAATTGTGCAAATCCTTTTAACATGCTCAAACTTACTCCAAGGTTTGTCTAATCCAGACGTAGTCCACAATGTCAGTGCTTTTAATTGTGATTAATGTAAAAATTTGCACTTGTCCCCTATTTCTCAGAATTGAGAAGACTGGACAAGTAGCCTTGAGGTTAAATAGCCTGGTTTGCATTGCGCATGTAATGTAAGGTGGGTTAATAAGTTGATATTCATGCATTTACTTTCTTGTGCATGGGCGCAGCACTTTATGTTTCAGCACAACACCCGCTTTTATGTTTACAACACAGGTGCCGCACTTTGTGTTGCAGCACTCCGCCCACTTTTATATTTACAAAGCTAAACGCTTGTTCTCTCTTACTAGAGTTAGAGGTTTTTGTCAAGTGAGTTATCTGAAGATGTCAGTTATTTTTGTCTAAAACATAATATTTAAATAAATAGCCTTTAAATTAATATTTCTAATATTTCAAAATATATCCAGTATTACAAAAACATTTTTTTTGTAATTAAGAAGTGTTATGCAAACAGAGTTAAATAGGAGCAAAACAAACCAGAACACTTTACTTGGTGAAGTGCAAGTGACACATATTTGCAGAAACTCTATTTCCAAACATTATTGTTTATATACTATATAGTATTATCTGTAAAGCTGCATGTCAGTGGGAAGGTTTGTGGCCATTTCGATGTAAAATATGCTGATTACACATGACAGTGTGCTACCACTTTATGCTTTAGTTATGTATTTGTTAAAAGTGAAAGTTTTTAAACATGATTTCAGAAACATTCCTGCACCTGCCCTGATGAAAATGCTGTTAATGAACTAAGAGGCAAGTCAGGGGGTCATGTGTATCCTATATGTGGCTAGATTTTTATTATATATGGAAAGAAACTTTAGTCTATGAAATCAAACAAAAGAGTATTTTGTATAGCAGACATGCTGAAGCTGCACATTTGAATATGCTCTCATATGTGATAATGAAGAAAATGGCGGTTCAATTAATTTAATCATTAGCCTGCGATCACACCATTTGAAACCAGTTTATGGGCCAAGAGCATTACAAATAGGTTGAGTAGATTATTTAAGTCAGTAGACTACAGGTTTAGTAACATTTTTATGATTTTTCGAGGCCTGTGAACGACATCAAAATAAGACCATAAGAAATCACATAAAACTGTTTTGGGTGCTGCGAGTCTTGACTGCCCTTTTTTTCCCATATAATATTTTTACCTACATATGGCCTTATTACGATGTTGGTCGGATTGAATCCGACCGACATCTGCGCCTGCATTCTGCTCACTGCATTATGATACAACAGTCAGAGGCAGCATGTGGAGGGGTCTTCTCAGGCACCGCCGTAGGGATTACAATGTCCCTTTCAGTCTGCCTTTCTTTGCCGGTCCGCCCGCCATAGAAAGGTAGATGGAAACAGACTTTGGGGCCCCTAGCAGGGCCCCTATCCCTCTACCGCCTCCGCTATGGGGTTGGGGGGTCCTATGGTGCCCCTCTAAGCATCCCTGCACCATGCGGCAGGCACCACATAGTGCTTGCTATATCGCACATGGATGTTTTAAATGTGTATATTTTCTATTTAGGCTGGTGCTGCAATCTGCAGCACAAACATCAATAGAAATATACACTTTGCGACCACCGTGAAGGCAGTCACCTCATAATAATGGAAGCGTGACCACCGATTCCTTGTCCGGCGGTCCCTTTTCCGCTACAATGGCGATCGGACGCTTGTCCGACCCACATCATAATTAGGGCCTTAGTTCTTTTGAAAACCTACTTTTCAAAGCCAGTACCTTTTCTTTTTTTGTAAATATTTTTTCGTAAGTTTGTTTTCCCAAGTCTTTTTACTAAGACACATGGGTTGGCCATTTTGTATTTGAATAAGTGGGCCTGGACCACCCACATCCTATCTATTTGAACGTCAGTGGGGGGGGACGACCCCTGCGGCTGCTCCGATATTCTTTACTGTGTCCTGGGTAACCCTGGGCGTAGTGTGCGTACCGGGGCTACGCCGTGTGCCACGGAGTTGGCAACAAACTCTGTGGAACTCTGCGTAGCTCTGCTACGCCCCCCGCCTCCACCCCCTATTAATATATAACTTAAAAGTAACTTAAAAAATTAAAAAACACTTATCTTTAACTGCTGCGTCCCCGGGCTGCCCTCCTTCTCTTCTTCAATAATCAGAGGGGCCCCCTGCAACGAATACGGGCAGACGTCAGGGGAAAAGAAAACAACTGTTATGGGAAAAGTCCACCCACATAAATTGAACAGTGTCTCACAAGGAATCCACAAGTTTACATAAGTTACACAGGAGCTTACAAAGGGGGGGCAGCAGAAGAATCACGGGGATAAAGGGATTCCAGATATAAGTGTACAAAATCTTTATTTTCTTTTTATCATATTTAATTCATATATTTGTTATTCAAAGCATAAGACATCATAGCAACTCAACATAAAAATAGAAAATTCAAGTTCAAGTTCAAGTTCAAAACAACTTTATTTCGAATAATAATAATTCATAAAAAGCACATAGACACAAATACATAGTCAGGGGAATACAATTACATAGAATTGATGGCACTATTAAAATTGAACAGTTAAAATATTTACAGATTTTAAAAAGTAAGGGCAGATTTTCAGTGATTTCATAAGATATCGCCAATGGTGTTATGTTGTCTGTTCCTGATGCGTTTTTTAAGGCGAAAGGCAGACACCAGAAAATTAGCAACACTAAACATTATTAGTGGGGAGTCTAGCTGTTTTAGGTAAAGGAGAGCTGGTTAAATAGAAAATTTATATTGAAATAAATATACATAATATAACATAGTTTCCCCACAACAACCTCTCCACACCCATATATTCACTGGTATTTCAGTCACACACATACATTCACGCAAGTTCCACATACACAAAAAATTCCTCAACGTAGTTCCCACAATGACACAAGAAAGGGATCCAGCGGAGCCTAAATAGCACACGCTAAAGAGTCCAGGTCGATTAAACCGGATCCCACAACCAGGTAACGCCAACGCGCGTTTCGGTGCCAAGCCCAGGTCTACGGGCGCACCTTCATCAGGGCTTGCACGTCGAGGAAGGGGGGGAAGACACAGCTCATAAAGGACACACCCGTGACAAATCTGTTGTAAAGAGAAAATTCATTCAGATTACACAATCCAATTGCTGGCTTATAAATGTACACGTCCTGTTTTAAAACTATAGACAATTTACATACGGGTCTGAGGCATTTGCATAGTTTCTTCAATTTCGTATGTTATAAGTACACATTACATTCAAATAGACATAAGGTTCGATATTTCACATGTTGCCTCAGAACCCCGCCCCATGTCAGATAAGCTCCAGACAGAGTAAATAACAATTTTATAAAAGGAGGAGAAAAACACAAGTTTAAAATCACACTCTGGAATCCCCGACCACATGAATAATCAGGCCTCACACTCACTACATTCTTTCAAAACGTTAACACACTCCAGATTTGTTTCCTTGTGGTCTAGCGGCAATCCTCAGAGAGACTGAGAGGAGCAGTTTTTCAATTTCATTTAATTTCTCAAGGGAGCATATAACCCTTTTCTTAGGAGGCCTAGCAGAAAACTACTAAACTACCTCTGCTTGTTAGGATATCCTAAAACTCCAATTTTAAGATTTTACCTGGGCCACAGGGGGTACTGGTCCGTTAAAGAACACTGTCGGTCCGTGGGAGGTCCGAGAATATAATCATAAGGGGCTCACTTCAGTCCATTCATAGCCTATAGTAACAAGAATCACACATTTTAGAGGAAATCGGCATGGAAAATTACAGTGAAGGTCATCTCATACAGGGCAGTTCCCCTGTTAGCGTTAAGGACATTTGCTTACCAGTTACAGAGCTTAATTCATCCACCCACAGTAATTAGAGCTGTTTGCGAAGCGATTTAGATCCACAGAAAAGTCGTTAGGAACTCCAAGGATATTAAAGAGCATGTATCTAAATAGGGAGAATACCGAAGAGATCGTATGATTATTTCTCATATGCTTACAGGAACAACTATTCCTTGCTCGAAGGCTTTCAAGTTTCCTTACAGGTCACCTAGTTCTGAGAATTCAAGTGCGTTAAATAAAGACTAACGAGACACTCAGTAGCAGACTTCTACTGACAGAAACTTCACGGTGCACATACTTAAGAGCATTCACAAGTCGCACATACCAGGGGTCATGCAGCAAAGTTCATAAATTCAGGCCCACGATCGGGAGAGTTTATGGAGCTAAAACGTATGCGGCCATCTGGACTCAGATTTCTGCAGAAGATGAAAGATGCGGATAAGCGATTCTATTGCAATCATGCTCAAAAGATTCTTGTTTTTACAAAAACGGAAATAAACAGGCAGGATTTTGTCAATATTGGAACCTCTGCTATAAGATAACCTGAAAGTGATCCAGAGGACGGGCTAAACCTCTATGTTTGCCAGTAAGTTCGATCGAGTTATAAAGGCCCAGCCCTAGTCCATCCACAGAGCAAACAATTAATCTAGAGAAGCGTGCTCTTCTCACCTGAAGTATCAGCCGGGGAAAGGAGCTCTCCTCATGTCGAGTCCTCACGGGCAGTAAGCGGGTTTTCACATAAACTCATCCCGCATTTCCCGGCCGTTTTTAAACAAGCCTTCAGCCCGCCTCTCATCACCAATTGAGAGCACCTGACCCTCTGCTTAAAGGTCAGTACGGTTTATAATAAAACCCGGCATGGATTAAATCGTAGGTGCAACCTAAGGCCCACACTTTAGAAAAGAAAAGGCGAGCCACTAATACGACAATCGGGAGGGTAACGCCTACTACTCAATGGATAGAGCAGAGGCAACGACGCCCGCTCTCAGCCAGCTCACGACAGGCCGAATCAGCCAGTCAGGCCCACGAAAATTGCCCTGGGGCCACAAGAAGTCCCACGCTCGAAATAATTCTGAAGCTGAGAGCCTACCCCATAATTTGCTGAAGGGGCACAGGTTAAGGCGCTCCGATCCCCACAGGGGCGAATGAGGGAAAAATAGAGTTGGAAATCAGTCTTTTATATATGCGTAAATCACAACTGCTGTAAGTAGGAGGGTCCCAATTTTCAACAACCTCCAAGCATACGAAGGCATACTAGAGAGTTGCAAGGCAGGCATGAAGTCAGGCAGTCTGATTTTCGCAAGAGTAGACGCAGGCAAGGACAGGATTACGGGACAGTTTTTTGATATATGGGTAACTCCTCATGTAGGCAGGCAAATTGGAGTCGCACAGGGCAGGAAAGCAGAGTACTAAAGGAAAGGTTCAAGAAGATGCAGGGAATAAAGGCCAGTTCACAGGATGACACTAACTCAAGGGGGTCCAATTTACAGAATGGCATTTTCCCACGGGCATCCGTCGTTTAGGCCGGATTTGACCGCATCCAATAGGAAGATCCAGAAAACTTCCCTCTTTTTCCTTATTGCAGTCACATCCTTGCCTGGAATAGTACGGATCTTCTCAAGTATGGACCATCTAAGGTCAGATTCACAGTGCTTAGCGGAACTCCAATGGGCTACGAGTGGGGCCCCACTTCTAAGATTCCGAATATTGGACTTGTGTTCACCAATCCTGGTTCTGCACTCACGTCCAGTTTCGCCCACATAAGGGAGTCCACAGGGGCACATGATGACATATACAATGTTTGAGGTCCGGCAGTTGCTCATGTCGTTCAACTTGATGGTCCGATTGCCAATCTGTAACGTGCCGCCCGTCAGAGCTTGTGGGCACGCATGACAATTGCCACAGCAGTTGTTCCCGACCACGGTGGGAAGACCAAATACTCTAACTTGCTTAGATACCATCTTAGTGTCTACAGTACCTCTAACCAGATGATTGCGCAAATTTTTGTTTCGCCGGAAGGCAAAGATGGGTTTGGGTATTTGTCTCTCACAGTCATTGGCATTAAGAATGTGCCACAGAGAGTTAAATACCTGTCGGATTTTATTGTTCATTACTGAATGTTTAGTGATACATACAAGGCATTCGGAATTGGTATTTTCGCGTTCAACGAACATGCTGTCCCTGTTAAAGTATCTCGCTCTCTTAAAAGATTCTTTGATTAGGTGGCGAGGGTATCCTCTTCTAAGCAATTTCTCTTTCAAGATGTCTGATTGGGCGAGAAAATCACCCATCAAAGAGCAATTTCTTCTCAATCGGAGAAACTGACTGAAGGGAATAGAGTCACGCTGGCTACGGGGATGGAAACTTCCATATTCCAGAAGTGTATTTCTCGCAGTAGGTTTTGTGTAGAGAGAGACATAGAGAGATCCCTCCGCATGCCTCACCCACACATCAAGGAACTCTATTTGTAGGCAACTGGAGTTCGCCCTGAAACGCCGATTAGGATCAGCAGCATTGATCCACGCCACAAATTCATCTAACGAGGTCTGGTCGCCGCTCCAGATGAAAAAAATATCATCAATGAAGCGCGACCAGGCTCGGATGTTCTCGAAGAAAGGTGCCATCTCGTTGTAGATATTCATGGTTTCGAAATGGCCCATATACAGGCAAGCTATACTGGGGGCACACGAGGACATCCGAGCCTGTTTTCTGCTAGGCCTCCTAAGAAAAGGGTTATGTGCTCCCTTGAGAAATTAAATGAAATTGAAAAACTGCTCCTCTCAGTCTCTCTGAGGATTGCCGCTAGACCACAAGGAAACAAATCCGGAGTGTGTGAACGTTTTGAAAGAATGTAGTGAGTGTGAGGTCTGATTATTCATGTGGTTGGGGATTCCAGTGTGTGATTTTAAACTTGTGTTTTTCTCCTCCTTTTATAAAATTGTTATTTACTCTGTCTGGAGCTTATCTGACATGGGGCGGGGTTCTGAGGCAACATGTGGAATATCGAACCTTATGTCTATTTGAATGTAATGTGTACTTATAACATACGAAATTGAAGAAACTATGCAAATGCCTCAGACCCATATGTAAATTGTTTATAGTTTTAAAACAGGACGTGTAAATTTATAAGCCAGCAATTGGATTGTGTAATCTGAATTAATTTTCTCTTTACAACAGATTTGTCACAGGTGTGTCATTTATGAGCTGTGTCTTCCCCCCCTTCCTCGACGTGCAAGCCCTGATGAAGGTGCGCCCGTAGACCTGGGCTTGGCACCGAAACGCGCATTGGCGTTACCTGGTTGTGGGATCCTGTTTAATCGACCTGGACTCTTTAGCAGTGTGCTATTTAGGCTCCGCCTGATCCCTTTCTTCTGTCATTGTGGGAACTACGTTGAGGAATTTTTTGTGTATGTGGAACTTGCGTGAATGTATGTGTGTGACTGAAATACCAGTGAATATATGGGTGTGGAGATGTTGTTGTGGGGAAACTATGTTATATTATGTATATTTATTTCAATAATAATTTTCTATTTATATGTTGAGTTGCTATGATGTCTTATGCTTTGAATAACAAATATATGAATTAAATATGATAAAAAGAAAATAAAGATTTTGTACACTTATATCTGGAATCCCTTTATCCCCGTGATTCTTCTGCTGCCCCCCCTTTGTAAGCTCCTGTGTAACTTATGTAAACTTGTGGATTCCTTGTGAGACACTGTTCAATTTATGTGGGTGGACTTTTCCCATAACAGTTGTCTCCTTCTCTTCTTCACCATTAAAAATACTGCTTAAGAAAACTGCGCAAGCACGCACGCCTGCGCATGTGCATTTCTCTGCATGCGCAGTTTTCTAAGCAGTATTTCTAATGAGAAGAAGAGGAGGAGGGCAGCCAGGGGACATCACGTTAAAGGTAAGTGTTTTTTAATTCCTTTAAGTTCCTGTTAGGTTATATATTAATAGGGGGGTGAAGGCGGGTGGCGAGTCAACTTCGTTCCGCTGTGGAGTGTGCAGAGTTTTGCCTACTCCGAGCAATCAGTGGAACGCGGAGTAGGTAAAACTCTGCACACTCTGCGGGCCGAGCGGAGTTGTCCGCCCACGGTTAGTCCTGGGTGATTCTTCAGCAGCCGAATGGTGGGCTAATTTCTGGCAGTTTACTTTCTTTTTTTGACTGGGTCAATACTTGTGACCCTCATTTAAGATTTACCCATCAATACGATCTCAATTCCATTGTCTTCCTGGATGTTACACTCACCAAAACTGGAAATCGACTAACGAGCAAAACCTACTATAAACCCACTAGTAGGAATAATCTCTTGCATTTCTCGAGTTTTCACCCGCGCTCATTACGTAAAAATATCCCATGCGGCCAATATTTACGTGTCCGAAGAAATTGTAGTAACACCGCGGATTTCAACAAACAAGCGGATGACCTCACAACTAAATTAGAACAAAGAGGGTATCCCAGGAAAATCTTACGAAAGAGCCGTAAAAGAGCAAGAAACAACAATAGAGAAGCTCTATTGGAAGACAATGAGAAACATGGTGAATCGGAGGTCCCCCTGACCTGTGTAACCACTTACAATAATATTTCCAACTCTGTAAGCCGCTGTATTGGTAAACACTGGCAGATTCTGACCAGCAATGGAAGAAATTGGCAGAAACCACTCTTTTCATATAAAAGAGACAGGAGTCTACATGATGTTCTAGTACACACTCGCCCAAGAACCAATCAACCCACACATGACGCTTCTGTTTTGAATGCTTGGGGTTTGCCTTCTATCACCGGTCATTACCCCTGTGGGGGGTGTAGTGTATGCCATCTTACGTCATCCACGAAAACGCTACAATTAGAAGAGGGTAAAACATGGTACCTACGAGGCCACACTAACTGTAATTCAAGTAACGTCATCTACTTAATTACATGTCCGTGTGGTCTCAGATATGTAGGGATGACCACTAGAAAAATTAAGACCAGGATAGGAGAACATCGTAGCAACATCTGATGTGGCAGGAACACCACTAAAATGACTACTCATTTTCTTGAGCAAGGCCATTGTCCTAATGATGTCAAATGGGTCATAATCGAACAGTTGAGCTCCAAGGACGAGGGTACTTTATATGAGAAGGAGCAACGATGGGTTTATCGTCTTTCTACCCATAAAAATGGCTTGAACGATGATATCCCATGGGGATCAGTTATGCGCAGATAGTTAAAACTACCATCCTTGTTAATTAAGTGCCCATCTATATTTCATGGTGTCTTAACCTAGGGATACTGAGACATGAACTAATAACTCCACAATACTAAGGTTTTGATTAACTATGAGGAAAAACACACTTCTAATATATGGGTCGCTATGGGCATATTACTGCATCTGCCTATTCCATCTCTCAACATTATTTATGCCACTGTCCATATTTGAACCTCAGCCATTGTGTCCCTTGAGGTATTCTCGTAATCTAGTTCTTTCCTTCTTCCTTTTTTTAAATTCACTTGCTCGCTTCAAATGCGCCCAAGTACGTCTGTAAACAGACGGGCGCCTTTAAGAATCTGACGCGATCACCCTGAACACGTGATCAGACGTGCCGCGTCACACGCCATCCTTCCCCGGTTGCTTTGTTTATATCAATGGCGGCACCGGCTTTGCGCTTGTCATTACGGGCGGCGGACGTGGCCGTTTGTAGGTTAATTAGCGGAGAGCCGTTTGGTGACATGTGAGTAATGTCTATTTGAAAATGCGTTTGGGCAACAATAGCGGTATTGTGGTACAGTTACTGAAACGCTCGCTTTGTTGTTTTTTCACGCCAGAACTCCAAACGTGAAGATTTTCCTCCTGCCGCTATGCCCATGGGGCATATTACATTAGAATCCTAGGTAAGTTTTTAACGAACTCCTCCTCTCTGTTAGTGTACTGCGCCCTATGTGCTTCCTGTAGAGGTGTGCTAAGGAGCCTTATTTGGTTTACATTTACAAGAACTCGAGCACTGTTTTTTTGCTGTTTTTTTGCTATTTTTCACTCCTGTTAATTAACTCATTTTATTTAAAACACCACAGTCAATGATACAGTGTGGTTTGTATTTTGAAACAATCAATAGATTCAGGTCTAGCATCGCAATACTGAAAAGAAAGGCTTAAGTTTACATGCATATTGTTTGAGGTAGTGGTGTGCACATGCTTGGATTGTATCAATGTATATGCATTTTTTAAGGGCTTACAATTTGGACTTCTCTCTGTCCATCCCTACAGATTACTACTGTTGCTCCTACAATAAGGAGTGAATTCCAAATTGAGGAAGACTGTCCTTATAGAGCATCGACACTCACAGGTCGTATTGTTCCATATAACCACCACTGGTGCCGAGCGCTTTAGTGTGCTCTGATCAGTGAGCGGTATCAATCCTTTGGTCCTGACGAATGCTGAGCGGAGTAGCGCTCGTAAAGCAGAAACATGTTGACCTCTTTTTAGTTTTTCTTTTTGCACTTTGTTAAGGGACTGATTGGTTCTAATTTGCACAACCTTTCATTAGTCCAGGAAAATTATCACGTTTTCCAAAACACTGTTTTTAATAGAGTTAGAGCTACCCTCCTATTAAAATAATTTCGAGGAGTAGCCCACACTCTTTTTAATTCACCGTCACTTTCCTTAGCTAACAAAGAGAGCCCAATGAAGACAACTGGCTACCAGTGTTCCACTGGGGCCTGAGGGTTCTTTTTAGCTAGGTCTTTGAGCACGTGCACTCTATCTTTTCCTACTGTTAATAATTTTCTTTTCTTACAGTTCAGTAGTGCCTGTTTAATTCATTGCTTGCCTACTGTGTTGGATGTTTGCATTAACACTCTCTTGTTGTTGGTAATACTAATTTCTGGCACCTCACATATTCTATTACAGTCTTCCGAGGTACGTTGATGTCTTTTTTGTTTTACCAACAACTGCTATCTTTCAGACTCTTCTATATCTAACCAGTTTTGATTCTATAGTGGCATTTTTGTCTTCACCATGTTTGATCCCCATTCCTGCAACTGCTGAGTTTCTACAAGCGGAACACTTTTTTCCTGAGGTAGTCTAACCATACCATGTCATGCAATTCAGTGATCCTGTCACAAATGTTTTATTGATTCCCTATTGATAATATTATCTGGTTTACTTTTGGATTCTTATTGCAGTACCAAATATAGAAGAGTAGCCAACTGCTTCTTTCCTTCCCAAACATTTTTGGAGACACTATTTTGACATGACATCCCTTCAGCAAGTACTTTTTGTTTTTTGCTAGTACATGGCATGCTACTTTGTATGAATTTTACCAGTCTTGATTATGACCCATGACATGATTAGGATTTTAAAGTAGTCGACATGAAGGGAAAATGGAACCCATGTGGTTATATCCATCGATGTTCGAATAATTGAAAGGACGTTAAGCAGCATTGATTATCAATTACTCTGGTTCCTTTGCTTGTTTTATTTTTGTACACACCTTTTTATTTGTTTGTCATTTATTAGTGTGTGAACACTCACGAGCACTTTGCATTTTATATAGTAGTAAAATGTTGGATTACGTGCTTATTTATCTCTCTACTTCATTCTTTGCATTTTGAAATGTTTAAACCTTCCATTCATTGAATCTTCTCTCATGTCTAATTTCATAGAAAAACAGAACTTTGTTCATGTGGAACCTATGTTGCTTGTCCACTAAATGTCCCACTTTCTAGGTGTTCTCTTTTTAAGGCAGCCCCTGTTTCTTAAGCAGAAAACTGAGTTGCCATGTTTTTCCAATAACTTGGCTTGAAGGAACAGAAGAGAAATGGATCTCAAGTTGGAAAAAGCACTAAGATCTATCACTGATTTCTTAGTAAGAGGGACATTAAACACTTAATTCCAGAAAGCCAGAACCTCAGCATTAGTAATGTACCTAATAAAGGTGTCCACAAAGTAAGGGACCTCAAGGTCCATAGCCAGGATCTGGGGAATCATGGGTCAGACGGCAAAACAGATTTAAGGGCAGATAGCAGGGTGCTCAAACATTCCTTTGTCGCGGGATTTAACTCTAACATGCAGGGATTCATCTCTAACTTTAATAGTACAAAAACTATATTTTAAG
The DNA here is from genome assembly GCF_964263255.1 of Lissotriton vulgaris. NCBI lineage: Eukaryota > Metazoa > Chordata > Amphibia > Caudata > Salamandridae > Lissotriton > Lissotriton vulgaris. Next base: position 493,032,409 of record NC_141700.1, read on the forward strand.
GCATTCCGCTCATTGTTCATGTCCAGATAATGCAGACCACATGCAAAGAGGGAAAAACTAGGAGAAGATAAAACATTTCTCTTCATTTTGCTACCTTAGGCAAGCCCAGGATTTTGGCACAAAAATCTGTTTGCAAATCTTTGTAGGCAGAGATTTGCGTCAAAACCCTAGGACCACCCATGCAACACCCATGGAATGCCCCTTGATGCAAACTAACGCATGACAGTGCACTGTGCTGCATCGGTTCACAATCCAATACGGATTTCAATTTGAGTAGGATTGTAAATTTCACCCATAGACTTTGTGTCGGGTTTGTGTTAAAAAAGTAACAAACGTGATGTAAAAGCTTGGTAAATCCGTGCCTATGTCTCTTTTTTGGAGTTTGGAATCCTCTAGTGGAGCAAGGCTGCAGGCTGTGTCCAATGATGAGTTCTGCAAGGCTGGATACCTTCTTGCCAAGGGTCCACTGAAATGGATTAGCTGCTGCAGAGAACTTCTGAGTGGGGCCAACTTGATTTCCTAGCCCTCAAGGCAACACCTTGGGTGGATTGACTTGGGTGATTGGTCCTGGTCCTCCAGAGGCCTGGAAGTCCAAACATTTCTTAAGTTCCAGCTTTTCAGAGATTGTTGTGGAAGTCCAGCTAGACACAACCAATGTTCCTAACATCTGTTGTTACACCTGTTTTTAAAGTGGCCCAGATCTCTGCACATGTTCAGAAGGCTGGAAAAGTAGACCGCCAAGTAATGCAACTCTGTGCAGAGAGCGGGTGCCACAGTAGAGGTCCTCAATGTAAATGAACAAAATGCAATGCCGCAAATGAATGGGAACAGCTCAAAAACTCTAGAACCGAGCACTGCCCCAATCAATAATCCCACCAATTAAAAATAATATGAAAATGAGTGCCAAAATGTGAAGTAAGATATTTGATAGGAGGGGGGGGGGTGTTATTTTAACTGGAAAATTGGATGGGGTAGAAATTGTGCTAGCAAATATCTATGTTCCCAGCTTTGACCAGGGTGTGGTATTTGATACAGTTTCAGCACAATTAGAACCAATGGCTCAGACAACTATATTAGTATGTAGAAACTTAAACACCAAAATAGTCTCCATCCCGCTAAGAGCTCCCAAGGAAGTGAGGTACACACCTAAATAAATGGTGGTAGGTAGGAGGGACCCAATGATGAAACTTGCTACTGATACTGAATGAGACTAACAGTCCTTTTATTGTAATACTTTTCAATTACTTTAATAGGAGTATGCAATATTCTTTCCTTTCATCTCCCCAAACCAGAGCTCATTTGAACTCTGATTTACCCTTTACTGTCAAATTTAAAGCGGCCTCGAGTTAGTGCATTCTTGGTGAGTAGTATACCTTAGTACTAAAGAACACGTATTCTATATATTCACCTTTGCATGATGTGCATTTAAGAATGAACAAAATACGGTGTACTTCTCAATCACATACATCTGTAATACTGCCTGATTGTCTGTGTCGGAAACCCTCTTACCATGACCCCCTTTTTAATGACATTTCTGTGGGGAAGCCAATAGAAACAAACCATACTTGCAAACAGTGCCACATAAGTGATATCTGAGATGAGATTTTTTTAAAAGAGAGAACAGTTGCACTGCATGAATGTGATGAGTAGAAGCTTTTTAAAACAGTGCCCCCGTTGTCAATGTAAAAAAAGAGTCCAAGAGGAAAACAGGTACTAGTTCAAGATGCGACTCAGCAGGGACAGAAGTTGAGAGACCTGGAGAAGATGGGAAGGAGAGACCCAAAAACACAGGTTAGGCTAGTAGAGGAGACAGAACAACTGGCTCACTTACTGTAGCAGTTAAAGTGCTTTGGTTTACTCTTCTGGTTAGGCTGGGGATCTAGGGCTGTTAGTGGGTCAGTGAGCATAAAATAATCTCATTTAGCCCCCATTTTTAAAGTAAACCTGGTAAATGAATCTTCTACCCCTCTTACCCGTCACTTCCTCCCTCCAAAAAATGTTCGCTCGTTCAGTGAACAATTGTGTCGGGAAAGTGCTTTTTGAATCATGGTGTGAAGCTAATTTATTTGTATATAGTCGTGGACATCATTTTAATTGCCATGCTATTTATCTGAGAATGTTTTTATCAGTACCTTTCTCGTGTTCTTTTATGGTTTTTGTAAAAGAAATCAAATAAAGATTGTGGATTGATTGACTGTTCACAACCCTTATACTTAGTGGAATTGTGACAATGCAACTTGCTGCTCTATGGCTAGGGGTTTAATCTCAAATTCGGTGCAGAATGGCCTGAATAGAGAAACTCACTGAGGAATCTATGGGGGATATGTACTAGGAAGTGGTAGAGCGTGTCTTTAGCCTCCTTGGCTTAGCGACACACTCCGCCACTTCTGAAACGCAAGGCTGCACCATATTTACAAGAATGTGGTGCAGCCTTGCGTTTCCCCCTGCGATGGCGCTAAGTTGAACAACTTAGGGCCAACGCAGGCACCCTTGCACCAGAGTGCAAGGGTGTATGTGTGCAGGGGGGGATTGGTTATGTGTAGGAAGGTGTCCCTTCCTGAACATAAACAATCCTAAAATGCCATTTTGTAACTTTCATGTGTGCTGCTTCATTTAGTTTGTTTATGTACAGGAAGAGACACCTTCCAGTACATAAACAAACCATGGCATTTTTCACGAGGAGAAATAATGCATTAATCCTCGTTTCGCCAACTTAAGACCAGGATTTTCCTGGTCTTTTAATTTTGGTGCTACCTCCTATGTATGCCACCATTGTACATAGGGGGCAGAGTCAAATACAATGGGTATTGCGGTGGAACTCCCACCACAACACCCACTGCATGCCCCTTTCACGCTAACCATAGTGTGAAAGGGTGCCTTATGTTCAAGGCAGCGTTAAGCACGTTAAGTTCCTTATCCATAAGACGCAGCTCCTATCACCACCACAGCGTCCGTAAAAGTGAAGTTGTGGTGGCAATAGGGGCTTGTACATATGCCCATATGTGTTTTTAATAGCAGTTAACAATCACAAACTCGTATTAAAACATAATAAATACGAGGTGGTTTAATCTGGATGTTTATTTACCAACAATAGTACCTCTGACACCATAGATGCAAAATCAGTATTTTCACAGAAGTCCCTTTTATTGACTCTGCGTTATTGTTCATTAAATTCTCTTTATATTATTTAACATTGGTATCCGCATTCCTTTCAAAGGCTCTCCTTTTGTACACAGAAAAATTATAAAAGGTTGTTACCACGACAGGACGTGTTTATATCACAAAAATCATATATGACTTTACACAAAAACATATATACATTCGCAAAACGATCAAAAGAAAGGGGTTAGACTGTACACTTCAGTATATTATGGTTATTTCTAATCATCCTACTATACTTAAACCAACTGTGAATCTGGGGTAGAAGTATATATCCCTCAGATTTTAGGTAGAATCAATAGTCCCAGATAGTGCAGGAGAATGTTACTGTCCGAAATTATGCTCTTCAGGGTGTAAGTCCTTTTTCTTATATATACATGTAAGTTTAGTAGTTGAGCATAAAGGTCTCCAATCCACTAGATAATGCCAACGCGTTTCGACCGTCTTGTTGTTGGGACTAGAACTACTGGTGTAGTGCGGTCTTCATCAGGGCTGAGGTTAGGTTGTAGGGCATCACCTGTAAGAGGTAATGATACCATTTCAGTATTAGTGTACAGGTATTATGGACATGAGTGTTTTTGGGGAGGTTGTGATCACGTACCATTGGTCTTTGCAGTCCATGTATTGGGGTGCTGTTGTTTCTTTTTCTTGGTTCTAGAGGTGTCTACAATCGAGGTCTTTGTTTTCTCTGTCGAGAGAAACATGGCGTTATTAGTTTTTTCTAGTCTGCTCTTTTGTCATGACACATTCTGCATTAGTGCTCTCAGCAGAGCATAAATCTCAAGGCGCTGGTTTAAAGGGAAGCGCGGTTTAGCAGGTTATGGATTCCTGTTTTGATTATTTTCGTGTGTTGCTCTCGGTGGGGCTAGAGGTTAAGGGAGTTCACTTGGTTAGGCGCGCGAAGCCCGATTTTAAATATTTACTTCCCCGGGAGCACTCTTCGCCACGTTTTTACTAGCTTTAAGCTTTAGAAAGCTCGGGTTAGCGCAGAGTGATTGGCGCGGGGGATCTCCTTCCGTACCTGTTATTATTTCTTTGAATCCCGTGGGTTCTTCGTCCTTGCTCTTGCGGCTGTCGCAGGCAGTGTCTGGAGTGTCTCACTCGAAACTTAGGTCGCCAGTGATAGGATTAACTTAGCCTTATTACTAAGTGTGAATTATTTCGTGCAGACTGTTACATGTGCTCACCACGCTTCGTTTGTGTTGGTTTTAAAACCTAACTTTAATGAGGAAGGTTCAGTGTTCATTAGTTAGAGCTGGTTTTAAAACCTAACTTTACTGAGGAAGGTTCAGTGTTCATTAGTTAGAGCAGACTGTTGAATGTACTCGACTGGTTTAAGGTTTGTCCATGATTTTTGTTACACATTGGTCACTTCTGACATCTCGTTTAGTCCGTTATTCGTGGTGCCCAGGTACAAGATTGTCTTTGCTTCCAACTTTGAACCTTCCTCAGTAAAGTTAGGTTTTAAAACCAGCTCTAACTAATGAACACTGAACCTTCCTCATTAAAGTTAGGTTTTAAAACCAACACAAACGAAGCGTGGTGAGCACATGTAACAGTCTGCACGAAATAATTCACACTTAGTAATAAGGCTAAGTTAATCCTATCACTGGCGACCTAAGTTTCGAGTGAGACACTCCAGACACTGCCTGCGACAGCCGCAAGAGCAAGGACGAAGAACCCACGGGATTCAGCGAAATAATAACAGGTACGGAAGGAGATCCCCCGCGCCAATCACTCTGCGCTAACCCGAGCTTTCTAAAGCTTAAAGCTAGTAAAAACGTGGCGAAGAGTGCTCCCGGGGAAGTAAATATTTAAAATCGGGCTTCGCGCGCCTAACCAAGTGAACTCCCTTAACCTCTAGCCCCACCGAGAGCAACACACGAAAATAATCAAAACAGGAATCCATAACCTGCTAACCCGCGCTTCCCTTTAAACCAGCGCCTTGAGATTTATGCTCTGCTGAGAGCACTAATGCAGAATGTGTCATGACAAAAGAGCAGACTAGAAAAAACTAATAACGCCATGTTTCTCTCGACAGAGAAAACAAAGACCTCGATTGTAGACACCTCTAGAACCAAGAAAAAGAAACAACAGCACCCCAATACATGGACTGCAAAGACCAATGGTACGTGATCACAACCTCCCCAAAAACACTCATGTCCATAATACCTGTACACTAATACTGAAATGGTATCATTACCTCTTACAGGTGATGCCCTACAACCTAACCTCAGCCCTGATGAAGACCGCACTACACCAGTAGTTCTAGTCCCAACAACAAGACGGTCGAAACGCGTTGGCATTATCTAGTGGATTGGAGACCTTTATGCTCAACTACTAAACTTACATGTATATATAAGAAAAAGGACTTACACCCTGAAGAGCATAATTGCGGACAGTAACATTCTCCTGCACTATCTGGGACTATTGATTCTACCTAAAATCTGAGGGATATATACTTCTACCCCAGATTCACAGTTGGTTTAAGTATAGTAGGATGATTAGAAATAACCATAATATACTGAAGTGTACAGTCTAACCCCTTTCTTTTGATCGTTTTGCGAATGTATATATGTTTTTGTGTAAAGTCATATATGTTTTTTGTGATATAAACACGTCCTGTCGTGGTAACAACCTTTTATAATTTTTCTGTGTACAAAAGGAGAGCCTTTGAAAGGAATGCGGATACCAATGTTAAATAATATAAAGAGAATTTAATGAACAATAACGCAGAGTCAATAAAAGGGACTTCTGTGAAAATACTGATTTTGCATCTATGGTGTCAGAGGTACTATTGTTGGTAAATATTGTTAGAGATTCCACCTCTGATCCCCTTAACTGAATCAACCCCCCTGTATTTCTAAAACTTAATCTGGATGTTGTCCCTTAGTCAGGCAAATCTCAACCATTATGAAAAGACACAGGAAAAACAAAGAAAACAAAATGCATTAAAAGAATAAGGTGTCTATTTAAGAGGCCATTTACGTCACTCTTCCTCCATGCAACATGGAACAAGAGCAATGTAAACCTTAAAACAGATTTATGAAGCCACTTTGCATGGCTCGGAGTGGCTCCAAAAATCTGGAGTATCGCAACGCAGATTGTTGTTGTGTTTCTTTGCCCTGGGAAGGCGTTGCGTGGGTGTTCCCACACAACTCTCATGGATTTTGATGCATCCCCAGATTCACATGAACTAATAAACTTGGGGATATACCAAAATCTTACACCTTCACAGGGGAGGCGTAACAAGGAGAAAAATCTCGGTTCCTCCTTGTTTCTGCCTCTTGCTATGCATGCTGCATTTTGCAGCACACATAGAAAGAGGAATATGCCTCCCAGTATTGTTTTTTTTGCAGGAAGGTTTCCCTACCTGAAAAAACACAATCCAGCATACAACACAGGCACCCTTGCACCATGGTGCACCCAAAAGGGCGCATGGAAACGGACAGGAATGTGCCGTATTGCCTTAAATACGGTGTATTCCTGCACTTTCCCTGTCAGGTAGTGCAGCACAGCAAGGTGTGCTGCGTGACTTCTCCATAATGAACCCCTAAATTACTTCTCATCCTTTGAGTGCAGGAATTTACCATCTGAACACTGATCGAACATGTCAACCACACACTTACAAGAAACACAGAATAAAGGGCCACTTGCGCCTCAAAACCGGCGCATCCGGTTCCCCTGAGATTGAATGTATAGCAGAAGGTGCCCTTTTCAAGAGATTCGCGTGAGGGTTCGGGGTTTTGCATGTAGGCATATGATCGAGAAGCGCGCACTTAACGCAGGAAATGAAGCGTGATGGCTCTCAGAAGCTCCTCGATGACCCGAGCCTCATCTCCTCTATTACCGGTACCCCGCCCCGCGTCACGACTGCTGCTCTGTATAAATACAAGGACGTTGCAGGAGTTCAGGAGCACGGCATCTGAGCTGCTCGCGACGCTGACGCACGCCACGCTCTGCTCTGCGCGCATCGGTAAGTGGGACAGGCCAAGCTGGGGCGCGAGCGCTTGAAGATCTTGTGCGAGGGGGGCAAACTTTGGTGCTTGAATAGAACGGATGTAGATAGTACCACACCAAACCCTGCTCTTCGGTAATTCCATTTGATATATTATTTTTGACAGTTTAGTCAACTCTTTGGATTTGTTCTACGTCCAATTCATAATTTAAGTTTTTAGGTTTAAAAAAAAGGTGAACCTTCAACAGTACTCGGGGTACAAGTGGAGGTTACACGCGGTTAAAAGGCGTCCACCCACTCTCTTCACAGGGTGGACGCCTTCTACCCAGCCTTGAAGTTGGGCCCCCACAGAAATATGTTAAGCTTGTCCCGGTGTAATTTTAAGACACCGCAACACCTTCAGAACGGCCTGTTCATTTTCTGCTTTCATTCCGAGCTGCAAGTGCAGGCGAGGGGACTTTGTTCATTTAAATTTCAGCTGAGTCCAAAACAAGGGCGAAGTTAAGGAGCCATCAGGCGCAGGCCAGGCCTCCTTTTGATCCAGTATCCTGATTGGGACATATCTCGAACCTCACACCTAGCTGCAAATGCAATGGCGGGGGAACAAAGGATCACAGCTTGTTATTACTTAACAAATAATGAGGAGAGGCATGCTTTTGACCCTGTTCAGGCCCTATGTAGAAAAGATGGACATGCACTGTAAGAAAGTCAAATGTGTGAGTCTGTCCCAGTAATTACACCAATAACTGTTTAAATACCACCATTTTGTTTTATTTATTTTATAGCACTACTCATCCCATTTCTGGGTGTTTAGAGCGCTTTACATCACATGTACATATTATTATACATTGACACTAAGTCATATATGTGTAAATCAGTGTACATGATGTGTTACATAAGACAGGGAGGTCTACAGGGTGCAGGAGTCACGTCCTTTAGAGCTCACAGCGATATATTGTAAGGAATACAATTTAAGAACTACAAGTAACAAAAGGATCTCTATGTTAAAACCAGTAACCCACTTACCCATCTACATAAAATACAAATCTGTCATCTGCCTGTTACATGATGTGCTTTGCAGGAGACGTATTAACACTCTATCTCCTTTGATTCAAAACTAGGAACAGACAAAAGGCAGATCACTCCAGCAAGCACAAACTCCAGAGTTATCTTGCCATTATTATTATTCCCTGCTTTTTACTCGGCACACAAAAGTCTATGCAGCAGGTGCCTTAACCCAAAAGATATTTTAAAATGCAGACTTTGCAACCAATAAGCAGAACAGATTAACTGCCAAGTTTCTCCTTTTTGCCAATTTCTTTGTGGCAGAGTTAAAAAAATGAATGTATACGTTGAAGTCCAGATTTTGTGTTGGGGTTGCGTAAAATCTAATTTGTTAAATATTGTAATGTACTCAAATGTGCTCATGATAGACCTGCTAAACATATGTGTGAGGTTTGAGGATCTGATGTCACTTCTTGTGGTGTTAGAGGTGATGGGTTGTGATGCCACATGCAATGTCATACTGTGTGAAGTCACGCGCTATGATGTCACATGCCTTGATGACACCTGCATACTGCCTAACTTGGCTAGTCCCCCACTTCTATTTTTAGGACTTGTACCCTGACCATACTCTTGGTTGATTTGATACAATGCTTTTTCACCCTTTACGCTTAAATATCAGTCATTTTGATAATATACATATAATGCGACCACCGTTCATCTTATCTTTCATGCATACATGCCACCTTTTTCAAACTAGAAAGTGTGACATTGAAAAATTAATTGGGGGAATGTATTTTCCCCATTGGTTTATATTGATTCAGAGGTGATTTTGGGCAGGAGGCACCTGAAATAAAGCCTTTTGTAGCTTGAAAAACTGGGAGTCTTCTGCCTGAACCGGGTCTATTGGCATGTATTTGTTCATCTCATTCTCATTTGAGCGCATCACTGCCATTGGCTTAACAATTCTGGTATAAGCCTCAGTGCAAGCAAGGAAAATGTGCCCCACAAGCCCTTGTCGCTTTATAAAAGACAGCTATAGTTGGAATGCAGTGGGCTCTCACACTCTTGGGCCATGGTGCCACTGTGCCTGATCGTCGGCAAACAATTTATGCTCCAGGACAGACAGGGGTTCCAATACTTTCCTTGGCAGTTAAGAAGTCTTTGGCTTTCAAGATGTGTCACCAATTTCAGCTTTGCTTTGATATACTGTACATTAAACTTCTAAGCAAACAAAATGCCGGCTTTTAGAAAAATGCTTGCTACTGACAGAACCAACACCCTCTCTTAATACACCAATAACTACTCAACCGAGCTCTGCCCATCTTTCACAACTCTATCCTTCTTCTCATCCAGAATTTGTCACAACAATAACATTTGCTAATACCTCCACTTCTCCATCTGATCCTTTAAGCCCACAGATTATCAAACCCCTCACTCTTTCCTGTAAAGTTTTTCTCACATTAACATCTCTTCTTATTCACTCCCTAGTTTCTGGTACCTATCCTACATGTTTCAAGTGAGATGTAAACCTACCCTTGCTAAAAAAAAAACTAAAAAGAAACGACCAAGGGCCAATCACGACATCTATAATCCAGTATCTCTTTTTACCTTTCTTTCTAAAAATCTGGAGTGACTGGTTTTCAATCGCCTTACACAGTACTTTTCACAAAATAAGCTATTTAATCCCCTCTAATCTGGATTTTAACCACCATCCTCTACTGAAACTGCCCTTTCACTTGTAGCTAAGTTCAGTACATGAGCTCCTTTACTTAATGACTGCATTTAACACTGGGATCATCCTACTTTACTTACCTCCCTCATAACACTAGGAGTTTCTAACTCCAATCTAAAGTGGCTCTCCCCCTACCTATCTAACAATCTGTGTACTGTAGTTTAAGGCTGCAGACTATCCACACCCACATCCTCACTTGTTTGAGTGTCCGAAGGATCCGTCTCACTAGCTCTTCTTTTCTCTCTCTACACCATCTCCCTTCAGATCATTCCTCGTCTGATCCTTGTATCATCTTTCCATAGATGAAACCCAAATATTTTTTACGTTCCCCCCTCTCTTTCTCTACCTAACGCATATCCAACTGTGTTATGGCTCTTTGTCACTGGATGGTACTCCAGTCCCTAATGCTGAACCTCTAAAAAACGGAGGTACTGTACTTTCTTGTTTGTAACACACCTCATGTGCTATAAGACCCAGCTATATATGTGGAATCTTTTGTCACCCACACCGCCACCTCAGCATGCTGCCAAGTCTTAAATATACATAAGACAGTGCTGCATTTTGCTGTAGAGTTAAAGGAAAGGATGGAGTGGGATAAGGGGAACAAAGATAGGGAATATTTAGGGACACTAACACTGAGCCTGACCTACGCCTCATGGCGGTCGTGCTATCGAGGAACATGGATGAGAAGGTCAGGAAAAGATAGCCTATAGAAAGACACTGATTGCATAGCATGGAGTATTTCAGCTCAAGCAAACTAAACATTTGCGTGCATAACAAATATTGATGGAGAACACCTGTCAAATTTGTGTTTGATTCTGTGAAGATTTTAAGCTGTGCAACTCATGTCTGTATTGGCTTTGTCTGGGTTTGGAGTGAGCAGGCTCAGCACAGCATGACATTGTGAGGTGCATATTGTATTGCATTCGGCAACCCCATTGTTAAATCCATACTGTAGTTTTATAAAAAAATATATTTATTCATTCAGCACAGTATAAACAGGACTGAAAGCGATAACGTCCTCTGGCAACTGCCTCTCTGAGTTCCAGAACCAAACAGACCCCAGAACTTCCACCACACTTGAAGATAAACACTTCACTTTTATAGTACATTCATAGGTAACAACAATTCAGAAAATATATATGTGTGTAACACCGGTGCTTACACTTAAACATGACGGGCATGGGAGTAGAGCCTCTACATAAAACGTAAGAGCATTTTAAATACAGTCAAATATCCAATTTTATAATTCTGCTTTCTGACAGAAGGAAGACAGGAGTGGGAAAAGGTGTGTAATGACAAAATCGGAAGCTTGTTTCAATATTGGAACAGTTTTTGTGGACCCAAGACGCAATGGCAAGTGTTCACAGGTCTGACAGGAAATGGATCACGGGACTATGGGTTGGTGGAGTGAGTGACGCTAGAATAAGTAAATAATTAGGGTTTGCAGATTGCAGGAAGTATGTAGCAAGAACCCATCAGCAGGGAGAAAGCTTATTTTTATAGGAGAAAGTGACTTTGCTACAAAACACAACACTTAAGAATAGAGAACAGCTTCAAACCTCTGACTTTGCAAAGAGGTAAAAACATGTAGGAATTAGTGTGAGACTTCAATAGTAGATAACAATGGAGAGCAAAAGAATAGCTGTTGTGCTTCGATGGCTACATAATGTGTGACAAAGGAGTGGTGTGTTGGCTAACTGTGACAGGGAAGCCTTGAAGAGTACATTAGGATGGCTGTATGACTCAATCACATCTGTGGGATATTCTTACTGGAGGTTTAGAGTAGGTAGGGATCTTGTTTGGCTACTTACATTTTCCTAGTTTTTCCAGTTGCCACTACTGGTACTTTCACTGGACTATCGGGAGAGTCGATCTGATCCTCTGCTAACAGGGTGGCTGGTGGCTAAGGATCACTTTGCAGCTCTTGGACATTGCTCTTAGGGCCTTGAGAACCTTTATTTCTGTCATCTTTGATGTGTGTGATACACAAACTTCTCCACAACAAGATGATGTGTCTATGTCAGTGTAGCGCTGTTCTGTGGTACTAAATACCTAGACATACATTATCCTTGGGGAGGCAAAAGTGGAGGGAGCAAAGGGATGAATAAGGATGGTAAACTAAGATGGCATCCACAGACCGGGCCACTGTTACCTGTATACTATTTACCGTCAACTCGCCATCATTTCTAGTGAGCAGAAAACCAGCACTGAATCTAGGATACACAAGTTAATCCAGTCCATATGCGACACAATAATGTTTAGGATTGTCACTTTTCTTTTAGTAGAGCCGGAAAAAAGCCATGACTAGCTAGATTGTTAAGATTTTAAAGCAAAAGAGGCAAAAGTAATGGTTAACACTAGGCATTACTAATTTCTGTTCCAGATATTCAGTGCGCGCTCTGGAGTACAGATCCGAAATGCTCTGCCTCTTGGCTGCCAATCAGTTGGGCGGCACTCAGAAACATGCTCAAGAATATTAAGCAGCACACTGGAATTCATTACCTTTTTAGGTCGAGTTTAGGCAGCGCATGCGCTGTCTCTACGAGAGCAGATGTAATCTCTTCTGTGGCTCTACATCACACCTATGCCCTGTCATTCCTTCCTTTGTCTGTCCTTCAAAAATGCTTCATGGCTACTGGTCAACTCTTCTTTTTTTCTCCCGCTTTCGTGGCATTGGTATCCTCCCACGCAGCAGCACCTAACTTTCCGTATATGTACGCTTTCATCTTTAGAAACATTTTTTACGGGGTTTTTTACACTTACAACATAAGACAAATAACATGTATTCTTCATCACATTTGTACATACAGGGGTGACAGCCCAAGTGGCTTGGCTGTTAGTTGTACAGATTTCACGTAGAACACATGAGCTTGAGCGTCCCTGCAACTCTACAGTCCTACATATAACGTATAACATATATTCCTTGGCGCTATGTGTTAGGGGTAACCGTCAGGCAGGTCGGAGTGAGACAAAGTATATGCATGACCGGTCCCCTGTTCAGCTATCTACTCTGACAGAAAAAGAAAGAGAGTGGAGTTTAGAAGGGGGGGGGGTGTCCTGCTCTAGTGTTTAGTGAGGAGGTGTGGCCCTTTGATTGTTTCAGGCTAGCATTCTCATGGATGGGTTTTTTGTTAGGGACTCTTTTAGTTATTTCAGTCGTGCTGCTTCAAGCTCTGTTAAGTGCAGTAAGTTGTTCCTGCCCCAGCGCAACACTTTCACCCGTCCCTGCAACCCCCTCCCTCAACATTGCTTCTCTGCCCCCACCACCTCATCCAGGTCACCACTTGCCATCTCAAACCCCCCCCCCCCCGTAACCCCCCTTCACTGCTTGTCATTCTGTTTTGTTCTTTGTTTACTTGCACTTTCTGTTCCCCACTGTCATGCTTCGTGTCTCTTCCATTCTTCTAGCATTCAGTTTCTCGTCTGCCAGCTGTTCCTCCTCCCTTTGCTGCTTTATCTGAAAGTGCCTTACCCGGTGTATATCTCTGCTGTTGTTGTACATGAGTTGGTCTGGGAAGTTAAGGCATATTTTAGAAACAGACAGACAACGGAATTCATGACTACATGGTGACTTTCATCCATGTTCGCGTGTACCATTGATTGACTTTTGTTGTTTCTATATTTTTAAACTAAGTTCTTCGGCGGAAACACCAATAGTGGTCCCGTATTTTCCGTGGCAACATGTACGTTAAATCAGGTATATATGGGTGAGTCTGTCGCAGTACCGAAAGCACTGCATTATTACAGGATTGCACCTGCCATGCTATGGGTAACCCCGGATTCCACAAGTGCGTTTCCCACGCTATGGGTCACACCACATTATTCCACAAGTGCGTTTCCCACGCTATGGGTCACACCACATTATTCCACAAGTGCGTTTGCCACGCTTTGGGTAGCACCACATTATTCCACAAGTGCGTTTGCCACGCTTTGGGTAGCACCACATTATTCCACAAGTGCGTTTGCCACGCTTTGGGTAGCACCACATCATTCCACAAGTGCGTTTGTCACGCTATGGGTAGCACCGCATTATTACAGGATTGCACCTGCCACGCTATGGGCAGCACTGCATTATTACAGGATTGTGCCAGTGACGCTATGGGTAGCACCGCATTATTCCACAAGAGCGTTTGCCACGCTATGGGTAGCACCGCATTATTCCTGGGGTGTGTTTATCATGACACTGGAAAGCACCACATTATTCCAGGAATTTCTCTGCCACTTCACCTTAGAGCACTGTATTATCCTTTCTGCCTTGGAATGAAAGGTAGACTCCTCACGCACAGTTGAGAGGGTTATTAGCTATAGAAGTTGCATTTTTTACTGCTCCGTGTCAGGACTCTTTTGCAGAAGACTGATCACCACATATTTGGGGCATCATGGGGATGGTACTGGTGCCCAGTGTAGCCCTGTCAGAGGGGCCCCTCAGACTCGAAGCAGAGGGGTCAAGTGCAGCCTCCGATGACCTGTGGCACTGGCTAACAGGTTAAAGAAAAGCCTCCAGCCTAGACGCATGGGCTGCCGTCCTTTTACCTGATTCCATCTGTTTACAAACATTACACACAGATGGACATACGCGGTGATGGCCAAGGCGTGAAGGTAGTCGGACCCAGTAGTGCCTGTATCTCAGCATGCAGAGGTGTCTCATGTGATATGTATTTGTATAGCGTACAGATGTGGTCTGAATCTGTTAAAGGCCCACAGTGACGATATGACGTCATTTCACCCAGCTCAGTTGGCTGCACGCAATAAAGGCTTCAAAAGGCCCCCATCACCCTGTCCGTGCTCCTTGCAGATAAACCTGTTGTAGAGCAGATACCATGGAAGATAAAAGGAGTGCCAACGCAACGGGGTTACCTATTTTCGTGACTTGCTGCATAGATGATAATGATGATGATGATGCCAATAAGAATGGAAATAATAACAACAACAAGACTCATGGGGAGAGCTGATGCCGAGACTCGAACCCACTTCCCCACTTCCAAGTTTGAAGTATTGTTCCTTTGTAGTTCCTTTCAGTATTTTTATGATATTGGTAGGTACATGCTAGACATAACAAAAATACTTCTGTTGTTATGGTATGAACATCTCTTGTAGGGTAAATGTAGTCCAGTGCAAAACTCCTTAATAAACTATTAAATAACAAAATACTGCAAATCAATCAAGAAATGTGTATAGCGCGCTACTCACCCGGAGGGTCTCAAGGCGCTTGGGGGGGGTCCGCTACTGCTCGAACAGCCAGGTCTTGAGTTGCTTCCTGAAGGAGAGGTGGTCTTGGGTAAGACAGAGGTGGATGGGGAGTGAATTACAGGTCTTGGCTGCCAGGTAGGAGAAGGATCTTCCTCCCATGGTGGCTCTTCGGATGCGTGGAACGGCGGCAAGTGCGTAGCTGGTCAATCGTAGTTGGCGGGTGGGAGTGTAGAAGGTCAGGCGGTCGTTGAGGTACCTGTGGCCTAGGTTGTGGAGGGCTTTGTGTGCGTGGGTGAGGAGGCGGAACGTGATTCTTTAGCTGACGGGGAGCCAGTGCAGGTCTTTCAGGTGTCCGGAGATGTGGCTGTGGCGTGGGATGTCCAGGATGAGTCGTGCGGAGGTGTTCTGGATGCGTTGGAGTCTTTTCTGCAGTTTGGCTGTGGTTCCGGTGTAGAGGGTGTTTCCGTAATCCAGTCGGCTGGTGACAAGTGCCTGGGTGACCGTCTTCCTGGTTTCGGTGGGGATCCATCGGAAGATCTTTCGGAGCATGCGTAGGATGTTGAAGCATGAAGACGAGACAGCGTTGACTTGTCTGGTCATCGACAGGGAGGAGTCCAGGATGAAGCCCAGGTTGCGTACGTGATCCGTTGGTTTGGGTGTGCTGCCTAGGGCCGGGGGCCACCAGGAGTCGTCCCAGGCAGACGGTGATGGTCCAAGGATGAGGACTTCCGTCTTGTCTGAGTTTAGTTTCAAGCGGCTGTTCTTCTTCCATTCGGCTACCTCTTTCATCCTTTCGTGTAGGTTGGATCTGGCGGTGGCGGGGTCGTTGGTGAGGGAGAGGATCAGCTGGGTGTCGTCGGCGTAGGAGATGATGTTGAGGCTGTGTTGGCGTGCGATGGCTGCGAGGGGGCTCATGTACACGTTGAAGAGGGTGGGGCTGAGTGATGATCCTTGTGGCACGCCGCAGATGACTTCGGAGGCCTCAGATCTGAACGGGGGGAGGCGGACTCTCTGGGTTCTTCCGGCGAGGAACGAGATGATCCACTCCAGGGCCTTCCCTTGGATTCCGACGTTGCTGAGGCGTTGTACTAGGGTGCGGTGGCAAACAGTATCGAACGCTGCGGAGAGGTCCAGGAGGATGAGGGCCGCTGTTTCCCCGTTGTCGAGCAGGGTTCGGATGTCATCAGTGGCTGCGATGAGGGCGGTCTCGGTGCTGTGATTGGCTCGGAAGCCGGATTGTGAGTGGTCGAGGGATCCGTTCGTCTCGAGGAAGGTGGCCAGCTGTCTGTTGACGGTCTTCTCGATGACTTTGGCAGGAAACGGGAGGAGCGAGATGGGGCGGTAGTTCTTGAGGTCGGTGGGGTCTGCCGATGGTTTTTTCAGGAGGGCGCTGAGTTCGGCGTGCTTCCAGCTCTCCGGGAAGGTGGCGGTGTTGAAGGAGCAGTTGATGATGTCCCGGATTTGGGGTGCGATGACGGAGTCGGCCTTGTTGAAGACGTGGTGAGGGCATGGGTTGGTTGGTGAACCGGAGTGGATGGTGTTCATCGTCCGGATGGTGTCCTCTGTGTTGACTGGGGTCCAGTCGCGGAGGGTGGTGGTGGGGGGCGTTGGTTCTGTGGTTGGGTGAGTGGACTGTTCGCCAAAGCTGTTGTGTATGTCTGCGATCTTGCTGTGGAAGAACGTGGCGAGTGAGTCGCAGAGGTCCTGTGAGGGAGTGATGTCGTTGTTACCGGCGCTGGGGTTGGAGAGCTCTTTGACGATGCTGAAGAGCTCCTTGCTGTTGTGTGCGTTGTTGTCTAATCGTTCCTTGAATGCTGTCTTCTTGGTGGTGTGGATCAGTTGGTGGTGTTTGTGGGTGGCTTGCTTGAGGGCGGTCATGTTGTCTGTGGTCGGGTTCTTTCGCCAAGCTTTTTCGAGGGTGCAGCAGTTCTTCTTGGAGTTCTTGAGGTCGTCGTTGAACAACGGGGCTTTCTTGCTTCCGGGCCTGTTGGGATGGGTTTTCAGGGGTGCGAGGTTGTCGGCGCAGTTGGTGATCCACTGTGCCAGATTGTGGGCTGCTTGGTCGGGGTCCGTTGATCTGGCGGGGGGTTCTGGTTCAGTGATGCGGTGAGCTGGTCGGTCGTGATCTTGTTCCACACAAAGATGTGTGAGGTTTGACAGCATAATTTTCCCCTTGTGTTTGGTGAACGTGTTTGATATATAAAAATATCACTTTTGTCTTCTGTCAGCCACTCTTAGAATGCTCAGCATCAAGGAGTTTAAATCGCAGACTGTATGTTTACTGAGCATGATAACAAGGAGACCTGATTGAATCTCTGACTGAAGTAATTTAATAAAGAGGCGTGCCTATATACCCCAGATAAAGTTTCTTTTCTTGTGACTGATAACTGCCACCAAAAGCCTTTCAGCAAGACTTGGGGGCAGCAGGGCGTTCTTGGCAAAATATTTAAAACTGCACTTTGGTCGAAACACTTTCCATTTCGTGGATAAAGCAAGCACGTGTTCCTAAATCACACTGCATGACACAGTGTGTAGTAATTGTATAGCTATCTATTCTATCCCTGGTGTTATTTCTTTCCTCTTTTTTTTTTCTTCAAGAATAGTACTTGACACATAGGTTGAAAGCTTCAATCATGTGTTGTGCACATGAAAGTGACAATGTAGATAGAAACCAGGCTGGCTCGCTCCATAATCTGCAGAGATCTTGTCATCCATATTAATATTATAAAGAGAGAGCCCAATCCTTTGAGGTGGGTAAGCTCCGGAACCACAGCGCCAACTGGAACACCCAATACAGCGTTGGAAAGGAGAGTATCAGCAGATGGACATAGGCTATACACCAGCCCAACATATAAATTAGAAGGGAAAAAGAACGTTTGGGAAAAAGTAGTCCGTTGTGGGCGTGTGCGGTCTGCGATGGGCGTGTGCATACAGCGCACAGTGCATACAGCGATGGGCGTGTGCATTCGGAAAAAGCCTGCGGTATTATACAGCTTGCGATAAGCATTCTGTGTGGGACTAGCGTTGTAACACGAGTGGGCGTGCCCTTCGGCATTGTAGTGGGCGTGTGCCATTGGAGACGCCGGAAGCATTCAGAAGCAGGAGTTGTGGCGTTTGCCGTTGACGCGATGTGGTGCGTCTAAGTGCACTGTGCCGTGTTTGGGGAGTGCGTGCATTTTTCGGAGATCGGGGCGTTGGCTGGAGCGGACACACACGTTCGCATATTGCGGCAAGGTCAACAAACAGAAGAGCACACGCTCACCTTCAGCGGTACCGAACGAGGGCTTCTGAGTGGACGCACAGGCAAGTTTTGAAAAAAATTTGCCTTGCCTATTACAACCATTGCAGACATTATATTTCATCCCCGGACAACGTCAGGGTGGGCTGCTAGTGCACTATAAAAGTCTCCACAGGAAATGGGCCCTAAACACTGTGAATTGCCCAAAATGACTATATGTTACAGTGACACCAACACTTTAATGGATGTTTTCCACTTTGAATTCAACCAGCTCTGCCCAGAAGAGAAACATTTTCATTTCAAATTGATTTGCCCAACGCTGATCTATTCACTTTATTTCTAAATGGGAAATCGTGCTTGCTTACAATAATATTGAATGTGTGCAAACAAACGAAATAGATATGTTCCTAAAAACAGGACTAGAAATAAATGAAATACATTTAATTTTAAGTCGTTCGTTAAGGATAAAAGCATATTTTGGAATTCATTTGCAAGAGTGCCTGTGTCAAACAGGAAGGCTTGATTACACATGGCAATACTTTCAGAACTTCACCCACAACATGACTTGCTAATGATAAGAACGTATTTTTGACGAGTGCTTGAGCTAATTTTTTGAGGTATGGAGCTAATACACACAAATCAAGTCGAGCACAAATGCAATTTCAACGTGTTAGTCCATTAAAGTCAGATCGTTTGCCTTCAACAATGCATGCTATGAGTGTCACTTGGCCTTGTGACAGTTTGTGGTTCATGAATGGTAGCAAATGGCTATGTTAAGGGATTCAGGGCCAGATGTAGGTCGCCAATTACCTGTCGGTAACGGCCGAATTTGGCCGTTACCGACCGGTAATTGAGATGTAGGAGCCATTATTTTACAGAACCTGTAAATTTACCGAATCGGTAAATTTACCGATTCTGTAAAATACCAAATCGGTAATTTTACCGAATTCGGTAAATCAAGATGTAGGTGGCACTCCACAGAGTGCCACAGGCCCTTAAGAGTCGGTATTTTACCACCCAATCCTATTGGGTGGTAAAATACCGAATTCGGGTGTGCATGCACAGACATGCCCTTAGGGCATGTATGTGCGCCACATGGCACACAAGCCTGCACTTGGGGTGCTAGAGGGTGTCAAAGTGACACCCCCTGCACCCTTGCTGGATTCGGTATTTACCGATTCGGTAAATACCGAATCAGTATTTCCCATTGATTCCTAGGGGCTCCAAAGCCCATAGGAATCAATGGGGAATACCGATTCGGTATTTACCGACTCGGTAAATACAGAATCTTACAGATTTGGTAATTCAAAATAAAAAATTACCTACATCTCCCTCCTTCTAATTTACCGATTCATAAATACCGATTCGGTATGATTCGGTATTTATGAGTCGGTAAATTTGATTTACCTACATCTGGCCCATAGTGTTTGCATTAAATAATATATTATGTTCAACTACTGATTACAAATTATGCAACCCTCCTTATGTGTTGTCTGTGTGCAGGCACAGATGTATAGCATATTTAGTTTTAAAAGCCACAATATGTTTTGCATTTTACAGTGGTAGTGACCTGCGCTTTAAGCATGCCACTGACACTGTCCCAGCCCATCCAGTACATCCAACGCAGTAACATGGAATTTATTACTTTGTATAAAAGGCACCACAGTTTTCACCTTTTATAGTAAGTTGCATGTCAAGCAGGATCTGCCGTTCTACTAACAATGCCCCAGCCTTTCCAGTATTTCCAACACATAATCCCAGTCCACATAATTCCAGTACACTCAAAACTACATAATTACTATCCACATAATTCCACTGCACACCATGACACATAATTCCATTACACACATCCACTCTACACCACACAATTCCACAACAAACAATTCCAATCCAACCCACAGAATTCCACTCCCCACCACATACATCCACTCTACTCCATAACACATGGGTAAAATACATTTTCATTTACGCCAATAGCTCTAACCTATTGGAATTGCACAAAATAAATTCAGCTTCTCAACATGCCACATAATTCCACACCATATAATACTACTCCAAATGAGTCTTAAATACTGGCACTACTGAGAGAGCGCCATGACAGATTACATTTTGTAGGTGTGCATCATATGCATGAGTAGTCAGCACCCGCATATTTAGGGGATTCATTAACAGAGTTCAAATGTAACATTAGGATAAGAATTAGAGTGCTAGATAGAATGGTGTTCATTAATTGCTAACAATGTAGTGCCTTAAAGAAATCATGATGCTGTTTAACATAGAAATGTAATCACATGTGAAGTTCGCATTAATAGAAATGTGCTTTTTGAATTAGAGATGTGCCTTTAGATGATTGAAATAACACTGGCTAGGCAAATGTATTTTCGTATTAGAATGATGCTTTAAATGATGAAATTGAAATGCTCACGTTATATTGTTAGTGCATTTAAACGTGCAGAGGCCTAGTATTCGGTGAAGTCGTAGAAGCCTAGCTGATTTTCTTACTTAGCAATAGTTGGAGAAAACAATTTCTTTTGGGAAAGAGTATGTTTGGAGCTGTTCTCATGCGCTTCTTTTTGCAGGTGCAAGGTCAAGTAGCTCGTTAGGTAGAAAGGCCCATTGTGTAGTGAGTTAGGATGGTAGGCACAAGTGCGGAGGAACCGCCAAGGAATTCGGGAGTGCAACATTTAGTGGAGTAGGTGTCTGGGACCCAAGGACGTTTCAACGGACGTTGGTGGAGGGGTGCCATGCTGGAAAAATCCGAAGACCAGCACCTGTCAGAGGGGCGTACCTGAGGGCGTGTCGACTGTATTTGGGATTTTGTATTAGGGACAGCACCCGGGGGTGGAGAGTTAGAATTGGACTTAGACAGCCTGAGAGTAGGTCAGGAGAGAGAGAGAGAGAGAGGGCCTTAGGATCAAGTGGGATGCAAGTAGATGGAAAACTTGAGACAGAATAAGAGTTAGTAAGAAGCATCCTAGAACGAGCTCGAGAAAGTGAGTGTACTTCTTTGGAAGTCACCACTGCTGACACCTTTTGTTAGGTTGCGAGATGCTAAGTAGGGATGTCACTTTAGTGTTAGGGTAGGGACAGACTAACCTTATTTTCCTTTCTGTAAATACATTCGAAAGCTCAGGCGATAGCTATCCTTGCTAGCCTGATGGTTCTGGAATTAGTCTTAATATTAATCCTGAGTCGTCTGAGACTTTTCCGTATTATTATGTTTGTATTAGTGCCAGTCTATCTTCTGAACCTTTTATTGAGATGTCTGTATATCCAATTGTTCTTGGCTTTGTAATAAATCTTTAAACTTTATTCGGTAGTTGGTGGTTCTTTGAGTTTAGCTCTTTGGGATTTTTATTCAGTTATTGTTTTATGAATAGGTTTCTTCTTTACGCTCCATGACAGGTAAAAAGGTCCAGCCGACCTGCTCTGGGATTCAAGAAAATGGTAGGGAAAATTTAGATGAGAATCCCAGCTTCTCCAGTTGGTAGCTACAGAGGATGGTTTCCCTTCTGGAGCGAGGGAAATCTAGATCAGGTTAAGAGTGCCCCGAGGCCTTTAGAGATTTAGTGATGATGGTTCAGAGAATCGTTGGAGGAAGATGGAGTTCCATGGAAACTGACGGAGAGTGACGGTGTGGCGGAAAGCAGCAGTTCAGCAGTCCGTGCGAGAGTAAGTATGAATAGGGTTATGCGTTGTTAGCTTGCGATGTTATGTTGTGCTTTGTGTTGTAATGTCTTGCGGAGTTTTGAATGCCTGTTGTGGGAAATGGGATCAGGCTGTGAGTGTGCGCAGCCCGGAGAAATCTTAGGCTCAAGGAGTGGCTTAAGTGGTTCGGGTGTATCGAACACCCATAGTAATTTTCGACCATTGTTAAGGGAATCGTGAGGTACCATAGATTGCCTGCAGGACCGAGCTAGGGGGAACGAATGTGTGAGTGCGTGAGTAACTGACGCTGGTCGTGAGTTGCTGTGTGCTTGTAACCTATCAGTTGAGGTGATTGTCCGGTCGTTTCGTGGATAGACAGTTGCCAGTTCGGTGACAATTACGTGACTGTGGACGTACAGTCAGACTGTGGACGTACAGTCAGGGAAGTGATTGCTTGGTCGGAAGTGGTCATTTCAAGTGTATGATTGGGACGGGTGTGTGAACAAGAGACAAATTGTGAAGGAGGGGGGCTGCTGCGAAGCAGAGGCGAGTGACGTCAGAAGGAGCCGCGCTGGGATAGGGCGGTTGGTGTGAAGCCGCGCTGGGATTGGAGGATTGTCATCAGGAAGTAAAAGAGCCTGTAAACAGAGAAACGTTGCGTTTTCACCATGAAATGTTTTAAATGCTTGCGAGAGATCTTCAAAGGTGAAAAGAAGTTAGAACCTCGAGGGGGGGAGGAGGCCCCGCCCGACGACACTCCAGCTCACTACATGGCTACGAATGGTGGGTTGCATACCATATTGTGGCTTGAGAACTGGTGTAAGGTGACTGATGGAAATGAGGAGTTGACCTTTCCCAGATACGGGACGTTTAGGTTGGAGGTGTTGTATCAGTTGAAAGCGATTATGTCTTCCTTGCGACCTTTGCCCAGGTCGACACAGTTTGAAGCATTGAATGTGTGGATTAGGGCGGCGCATGAGAGAAACAGGGACAGGCGGCAGGAAAGAGTGAAAAGATTAGTCAGGGCGGTCCAAGATGCGAGATGAGATGCACTGGAAAAGAGATGGAGAGTGCAGACTATTGAAGGGGACGGATTGTATTTGCTGTTAGTTAATACAGGGGACGCGCAGAGGAGGAGTACGGAGGATGATGATAGTGATACAGACGATAGTCTGATAGAAAGGCTGTTGTCGGAGAGGCCACCTCCATATAATCCCGAGGTAGAGAACGGGTCAACCCCTGTAGTGGACAAGCTTGTTCCAGTAACGGACAGGCCAGCCCCAGCTGAGATAGAAAGGGCACCTCAACCTCCTCCTAGGATGGAAGTAGTGGGAAGGTTCTCGGCAAGAGAGGCACAGAATGTAGAGGGTGTCAATTCTCAGAGGTTGCCGGAGGCTCTTACAGTACACGTTACCATTGCTCCCATAGTATCAGTATACAATCCAGAACAAACACGGAGTGGGGGTCCGCCACGAGTAGACACAGAAGGGAGTGTCAGTCAGGAAAGGAGTAATGTGGTGGACGGATGGAGTCAGTTGCCAAGGCCTGTAGAGTGGAGTACCCCGTTGGCAGCATCGGCGGACTCGTCGAGACGACCGGTGGATCTGAGAGGACCACGGCCAAAGTCTCTTGGGGAATTAAGGCCTGATTTGAGATCTTGGGAGACTCTTGCGGAAGTTCAGAACAACAGGTCAAGGGGGGATTGGGACCATGGGAGCTTGGAAAATCGGAGGGTTCCTCACAACACACCTGAAGAGAGTAGACGTGGGTGGCAGGGCAGTGATTGTGGGGGATCGAGTGGAACATCTAGTCAAGGTACACTGAGGGCTGCAATAAAGGCAAGGAGGATTGATGTAATGCGGCTGAAATCAGAGGTGGACGAGATAGTGGAAGGAAATTTGCCACTCGAGAGGATTGAAGTTTACGAACCAGATGAACTGTTGTTCGTAGCAAAGGATGTGACTCGAAAAGCTAGGTCGACCCATGAGAAATTAACTGAATTGGCGAACAAATATGATGTGGATCTGTCGAGGACAAAAATGTTGCAGGGAATTCACAGGTTGCAATATACTGATCTGGACTTAGAAGAGAAGAGAGTGATCGGATTAAAGACCCATATTAGAGAACTGATACTGGGGATACGAACATGGAATAAGCTTGACAAATTGGAAGAAAGGTGGTCAAAGAAAAAGGGCGTTAGGCGGAGTACCGCTGAGACACCCCCTGCGGTGGGAGGATTAATGAATATGGAAGCGTATCCCTTGCGGGAGGTGGCTCATGGGGGTTATGTGCATGTGCCCTGGAGTAGGGGAGATTTGGCTGCTTTTACAAATTCATTCCCAAAGTTGCGAGAGAGTCCGGTTGAGTGGTGCAAACAGGTAGAGAGGTTTGTTAAGATCTCGAAAATACTATGGATTGATTTGAACACCTTGTTTGATATTGTGGTTCCAGGGGATTTGTGGATAGCATGTAAAGTCAGTGTTGAATGGCCATCAGTGGAGCCAGAAAGAGATGCTGCCACAAATGGACCTTCACCTACTGTCATGAAGAAATACGAGCAGGTGATTACTTGACAAGTAAAAAGGTCCAGCCGACCTGCTCTGGGATTCAAGAAAATGGTAGGTAAAATTTAGATGAGAATCCCAGCCTCTCCACTACTATTCATACCCTGGAATTGTTCATTGCTAACCAGGAAGAGGGGAACTAAACTAAAACGTATTCATGCACTTTAGTTGCTACACACATGCTATTTTCAACACCCTATCCTCCAAACATATGGTAAAACAGGGGACAGGGGTGTCTTTGAAGTTCAAGGGTGTTCCCTACACATGTCCTGCCTATTGTTCCCCCAAAGTTGCTACAAAGGCTAGCTGACTCTCAAGAGTGGATGCTATCCCCTACTTTGTTTGCCAGTGTTTTAGGTAAACCCTTCCCAGACGCACCCTTCCCCCTGCTTTTCCCCTGAGGAATAAAACTGGCGTCTGACTTGGTTGGAGGGATTTCAACAAATGGTGAAACTCTCTAGAAATTGTTTTTGGGCAGAGACCCAGAATCTACAAAGAGTGCCTGGAATAACTCTGTAAAGAGAGGATAGAGGTTTCACTCAGTGTTCCGGGATTTCTCATTGCCAATGTAGGCTACACCCAACAGGATGTGGGAGGATGTCTTTGATCAAGAGCGGAAGTGTCTACCTGCCAGCTTCCTAAGGGATGAGGTATCATTACCCCAAAAGACTCCAACGTGCTGCTGAGTATCTTTCTTGGAAATGGAACAGGTCTGAGCAGAGAGAGGGCACAAGATTCTGCCCAGAGGAGAATGTGAGCTGAGTGCTGGATGCACCTCGTCAGAAGAGGACTACCCGGAAGAGCTGAGGTGTGCAGTAGCTGTGCCAGAGTGGAGGCCGACCATGAGAGATCAGTGCCAGAGAGTGCAATGCCTCATAGGGTGAGTGTCCGTGCAGGGACATGACACCATGGTGTCCCAGAGTGGAAAGCCTGCACAAAGAAGAGACTTCTTGGCATGGCATCTCCATCTTCAGAATTCAGTCTGCCCACACCGGCCTGAGTGCCAGTCCGACCTGTGACCTCCACTGCTTGCCTAGAATGACTGCTCCAGTATCAGCTCTTGCAAAGGTCAATGGGAAGAGAGACGGGCCATTTTCCAGTTCCGCAATGACTGTAAGAAACACTGTTGGAGATTGAACTGTGTATGTTGCCCAGATAAAAGTAACTGCTCTGGCAGTGAAGCCACCTGAACAAGGGAAGGGGAGGACAGAACTTTGTGAGCATTGATACTATAGGCTGACCCGATGGTCACTGACTTGGAAGAGGTGGGGGATAGCCTAAGAATCTTTCATATTCGGTTGAAGCTGAAACCCAGAATTATTCCCCATTAGTGGACTCATGAGGGATTATAGCTCTTTACCATAGCGATGCCACTGTAGGGTTTCTTTTGAACTATGTTGTGCCTGTACACAGTGGACCATCCGTCAGCACATTCTCTTTAGGTGTAAAATTGAAATCTAAATTCTGCCTTTTGTGTACTTTATATTCTGGCATTTGTAGTTATATTTTCACGGAGACAAATGAGAGCCGAAAGTAAACAAGCATTTGCAATGCAATAGGTCTCACATTTGAGAGAGTTAGAGCTATTAGTGTTGTAAATGACAATGCATTTTACCTATGTGTTTTTTGGTTTGGAGTGGAGTGGACGTATAAACAAGCATTTGCAATACAATCGGTTTCGCATTTGTGAAATTTAGAACTCTTGGCGTTGAAAATGACAATGTTTATACTTTTGTTTTTTGTATGCAGTGGAGTGATGATATTTGCATGGAGCTATTGCCATTCGAATGACCTCACAGCACCGGTTAATCAGAAAATGGGAAATAAAATAAAGTGACCGAACAGCAAAAAAAAAAAAAAAATGGGAAATAAGTTTTGAGTGAGGGGAGACAAGAATAATATGCTGGCTGAAAAAAAAAGTAACACCATCCTGGAAATAGCATGTAAAATGTAAGCAGGAACAAC
Organism: Lissotriton vulgaris; assembly: GCF_964263255.1. NCBI lineage: Eukaryota > Metazoa > Chordata > Amphibia > Caudata > Salamandridae > Lissotriton > Lissotriton vulgaris. The sequence goes on from NC_141700.1 coordinate 493,058,871, forward strand.
ACAGTTACCATAAAGCTTTTACACATATTATTCAGAAATCATTGAGTGTTTTCAGCTGGAAAGTTAAGAACATGACTATAGGGCCAGAAGGGACCTGTTTCACTGTCCATTACTTATATCCTTACAAAATGTAAGCAGTACGGTTTCAAAACCCAGATACGCAGTACTCATTTTAAAATCTAAAATAAGGAAAACCGCTGATAAGGATCAAATTATATGTTTTCCACTTTACGCATCAGCAAGGTATTGCTGCACCTTCAGGAATGGGCATTTCCCAACCTGGTGAAAACAATGTTGTTGAAAGCAAGAGAAGAAAATAGCACTTTACTGGCAAACTCGGTAAAGTGGCGCAAATGTGTCTGGTTGTGATTAAAACTAATCTGTCCACTTTGTGACCACTCTGTATTGCTTTATTTTAAGGGGGTTTTTTGTTTCGTATTTTATACCTTTTTTTACTCTCCGTGCCTGAGGCTGCTGTTTGAAATAGAAAAATGTCAGAAAAAGATGACATTTGCAGCCAAAGTGTTTCTTTTTTTTTTTTATTAATTGCACAGGGTAACAAATAAAGGAAAGGAGAAGAGAGGAAAGAGAGTGTAAGAGCTATTGTTGAAGTCATCGTTTTCTGCAAGAGAGGAGAACCAAGACAGAGACAGAAAGAGAGGGAATAAGACAAAGAAAGAGAGAGGGGGAGGGACAGCATCAGAGCAGTAAAAGTGAACGCTATCATTCAAAGAAAGAAGAGAAAAAAAAAGTACAGTTTCACTGGCAAACTCTGTAAAGTGGTGCAATGTGTTAGGTTGTGAATAAAACCAATCTGGCCACTTTGTGTGTTTTGAACCTATTTTTTCTCTCCACACAGAGGCTGCAGTTTGGAATAGAAACTTGTCAGATAAAGACGCCATTTGCAGCCAAATTGTTTCTTTCTTTTTTGGATCCATTTCACAGAGGAACAAATCAAGGAAAGGAGAGGAAAGAGAGGGCAAGAGCTGTTTGTTGAAGTCATGGTTTTCAGCAAGTGAGCCGAGGAGCAAAACTAATCCCATCAGATGTCCTCGGTGGAAAATGTTAGCAAGGCGAGATGCCACTTTGTAACTAGAGAACTGGTGGCAATAAAGGCTACCAATACCTTCTGGTCGGGTTCACGCTACAACTGCAAAAAATATAACAGGAAAGCAGTGCCTCCTTTAGTGTGCATAGACACCAAAGCACTCTCAACTGTGCATGCCTAATTGCAAAGTGAAATTAAATTTTGCTTAATTTAGTGCACAGAGCAGACACACTGATTATTATACAAATGTCCTTGTTGGAAAATGGAAGTTTGGCAAGTTGCTACTTTGGAACTGGAGACAGGACCAGACTGGTCGGAGCGGGCACTGGCATTTTCCCGGTGGGCCGCCAGGGTGGGGGACGTTTTTTTTACCAGGGCCCGGCAATATCGACCCCCCCTGTAACAAAATCTCCCGAAACCGGCTGTAGCAAACAGCTCGGCCGCATCCCCCTCCAACCCCCAGGGGGCCAGCAGAGGGCCGGTTTGGGTTCCCAGTCCGGCCCTGACTGGAGAACTGGTGCTTGCGCAAAGTACTCCAATACCTTCCGGTCTGGTTCGCACTACAACTTTGGTTTTATTGTAATCTAAAACTAAATACAAAATACTTAAGAACAGGCCATATAAATTAATGCAGTAGGAGAACATGTTCAAGAGAAGGAGATTGTTAACTGGTGCCATAGGTGGAAATAGTTTAGATTTGTGTCCTATTGTTGAAAGTTGAACTTCAAGAAAAGGTATGCAGCATTGAACTTTCCTGCAGGGTAACATAAAATTACAACCAGAGGGTTTTTTCCAAATCACTCTTTCCTTTCAAGTTGAAGATGAAAGAGGTGAAGGAGAGAGAACTGCACTGTCTGAGACGTATGTCTTGACTGGCTTCTCTCAGGAAGAGTCAGGATGTGAGGATGACAATATTTGCTTCCAGTGTCTCAAGACAGCTTTAAGTTAATTTACATGCAGTGCCAGGAAGCCTTGCTTAAACTTTGGATACATTAGATGCAGGTGCACGGTTGTTTAAAAACCAGTAACTACGCCTACAGTACCCCTGCATTGCCAGAGCTACAGCTAAATGCTCTCAGTGAATGTCCTAGAAATATTATAAAGTAAACAAAAAAAGTAATTACAAAGTTCAGTATTGCCCTGCCACAAAAATATAGAACCCCTGCAGTGCCGCTGCTACAGCTATATGCGCTTAGTAAATGTGCCCAAATATCATAAATGAGACAGTCAAAATCAGTAAAAAGTACAATTTGGATGTGTCAAGGTAAGAGAGACATATACACATACCAACGCACACTTTGAAAATAAGTAAGCATTGTGTCATCGCGGTTGTTTTCCTTTTGAAAGGTCAACAGCATTTGCCTCCATTTCGCCGCCATCTTCCTATCACCACTGACGCGTCATTTCCCATTATGATATATATGTACAGAGGCTCGTGCACCCGCTGGTGGCTGTGACTTGCTTGAGGAACTACAGTCACTTTCAGGACAACAGCCATATAACCGAGCAGTGCCAGGTGTGTAACAAACACCACTGCAGCCCCCGCGGTGCATGAAGGGGCCTTATCAGCTCTTCCGTGAGAGCTGTGAGAGAGAGGATTGCTCTGAAGCAAGCCTTTTTCTCTATAAAGGTGCCTCTAAAGCACCCTGCACTGAGCTGCTCCTGGTGACCCAGGACTGAAGAGAAACAAAGTAACAACTTAAATTGTTTCTCTTTAGTCAGAGCCACAGCCAGAAAAAGGATGGGGGTGGGGGCACCAGAGACAGCAGGAGGCAGCACAGAGGAGAGCTGACAGGGGAAAGGATGGGGGTGGGGGCCCCAGAGACAGCATTCACCACAGAGCACTGCTCCTCTAAGGCAGCACAGAGCTGACTTCGGCCGGAAAGTTTGCAGCTCCAGAAACAGGATCTGCTGGGACGTATTGGAAGGTGAGAGTTAGAGCTATTGATGTTGTAATGGACAATGTATTTTACATATGCGTTTTCTGTTTGGAGTGGAGGGAATGTGTGTGGTGTCAAGTGGACATATATGGTTTGGAGTGGAATTGTTAGTTGTGGAATTGTGTTGCGTGGAATGGATGTGTGTAGTGAAATAATGTGGCATGGTGTGCAGTGTAATTATGTGGTATTGAGTGGAGTGGGATTGTGTGTCTTGGAGAGAAATTATCTGGAATGGTATTTTGTGCTGTGGAGTGTAGTGGAGTTAACTTGTGTGGTGTGCTGTTAAATATTGTAGCATGATGTGGAATTTTGTGGTGTAGATTTGATGTATGTGGTGTGTTGTGCATTTGTGGTGTTAGTCTGAATTACGTAGTTTGTTGTGAACTATGTAGTGTGGAATGGAAATGTGTAGAGTTGAATTGTGTGACGTGGAAGGTGCAGTGTTAAGTGAAATTATGTTGAGTGGTATTATGAGGCATGGTGTGAAGTGTAGCTATGTGGAGTGTTGCTACGTGGTATAGACTGGATTTATGTGGAGTGTATGTATGCAGTATGGAGTAGAGCATAATTATGTGGAGGTTAAATATTTAGAGCTGAGTGGTATTATGTGGAGTGCTATTATGCTGTGTGATAAATTGTGTGGGGATGAATTGTGGAATTGTGTGACGTGTGGAATTATGTGGCATGGTATGGTGTATATTTATGCAGAGTGGAATTATGCAACATGTTGCAGAGTTGTATTTTGTGGAGGGTAATTATGTGTTTTAGAGTTGAGTGTAAATATGTTGTGTGAAGTGTAATTATACAGGTTGAAGTGTAATTATGTGTAGTTGAGTTGTTTGGAGTGTAATTATGTGGTTGGGAGTGGTATTAAGTTGTGTGGAATGTTATTCTGTGATGTGGAATTATGTGGCATGGAGTGAAGTGGAAATATGTGTATCTTTAGGATTGTAATTATGTGGTATGGAATGTTGTAGGGTTAAATTATTTATAGTTGAATTGTGTGGCGTGGAATTATAACACAGGCTCCAGGGGGGTAACACAGGCCCCCGCAGCCCCCGCATTGCGGGGGGCCCAGCGCTCCAGGGGCCCCCTCAGCGGTGCCAGCAGGCACTACAAACCTGTGACCGTCTAGGATTAGGTAATTAATTAATATAGGTAGGTTGTGTAATTTACTCTCACTCTAGACTTTTCTTCATAAATTAAATGGTAAGATTTTTTAAAATGGTAATGGTGCACACTGCGCAGCGCGCAGATATCTCCGCCGCCGCGTCTGTGCGGTCTTACTCTTCACCCTTAGGTTGGGGCTGGTGACCAATTGTCATGCGCATTGCTGACTGGTGAAGCGAGGAGGCATCCCAGAGGCCAGAGTGGAGACAATTGAGAGGTAACTTGCAACGGCGACCACCGGCTATAATTTAATTATTTCTCTGGCTAGCCTTGCTTGCCCTGTCTTCTGCAGCCCGCGCAGGTGAGTCTATGCCACCCCCCCCCCGCAGACAAGTGCACCCCACCCAAAATTCATTACGACGACCACTTGTGTGCGTAAGGTCTCCAGTTTAGAGTGAAGGCATTTAGTAAAAGAAAGGCGCCTTTGGTACATGAAGGTTGTTTGGAAAAGAGTGGGGGGGTTATGTTACACATTAAAGATTAAAGTGCGTGTCATCAGTTTGACCTGCGATTTATGTTGATTTGCCGATTTTACAGAAAACACAAAAATCGTCATTGAAGTTTGTGGCCGCAAGAAAATGTACCCGTCACCTATGAATTTACACCTTTGTCTGACTTTGGGAGAAGTTTCCCAGGTTCGCCCGACTTTGTCAAGGCAAAGTGGTACCCACTTCCCCCCAAAACTGACCCAATTTCTTGTCGCTAGTTGCCAAGTGATGTCAGTTCTAAAGGGGCGGTCCAGCTGAACTGGACCTCAGGGTATAAGTGGGTGGAGTGGGGGGAGGGTTGGGGCAGAGAGGGTGAGGGTTGGGGCTGTGGTGGCAGTAGTGCTACATAAATTGCAGCTTGCAGAAAAAATGGTTTCTAGCTGAAACAGATAAATGTTACTAAAATACAGCAACATGCATTGCTGCACAGTTGAATGCCCTTCGCTAAAATTGACAGGCCACCTTTCAATTACTCTTTGCTGTTTGGTTGTAAGACTGAGGTTAAACATTTGCCAGAACAGTCTTAAAAGGTACAAAAATTACAAAAAATTAAGTATAAGTATTACAAAATGTGCGGCATTAGACCGCATAATTTGCCTTTTCCTGCTGCATAATTACGTACCTGTAGCATAATTCTCATGGCACAGCATACCATGTACTTCCCCTCTGTTTACTCCTGTCGCAAAGAGCCACCAATCCTACCCCATTGATATGAAAGGAAAAAAATAACATTTACAGCCTTTCTACATTACGAAGCATGGTCTACCAGAGGTTGCACGTGACTTCCGTGGAAACAGGCACGAGCGCGTGTAACTCTCTTCTCTTTCTGGACTTTTTTTTAACACCAGCACAACCTACCTCACTTGTGACCTTTGAACTGTGGGGCGCTCCGTGCACTTTTCCGCCCTGAAGCCGTTGTACTCAGCTCAGTAGCAGTAAGAGAATCAATGTTTCTGGTCCATAAATGGCTCGAAATCCCTGACTCTGTGGGTGTGACAAGATCACCCTGCATCCTGCCCCAGAAACCTGCCAGCCCCACAGACCTCTCCAGGCAAAGAAACATGCCAGCCCCATAGACCTCTCCGGCCACAGAAACCTGCCAGTCTCACAGACCTCCCCAAGCAGAGAAACCAGCCAGCCCCACCGACCTCCACAGGTACAGAAATCTGCCATTCCCACAGACCTCTCTAGACACAGAATCCTGCCAGTCCCTCAGACCTCCCCGGGCAGAGAAACCTGCCAGCCCCACAGACCTCTCCAGGCACAGAATCTGCCATCCCCACAGACAACTCCAGGCAGAGAAACCTGCCAGCCACACAGACCTCCCCGGAGAAAGAAACATGCCAGTCCCACAGACCTCCTCGGGCAGACAATCAACCCAATCCCACAGATCTCCCCAGGCATAGAAACCTGCCAGCCCCACAGACCTCCCAGGGCACAGAAACCTGCCAGCCCCACAGACCTCCCCAGGCACAGTAACCTGCCCGTCCCAAAGACATTTCCGGGCAAAGAAACCTGCCAGCCCCACAGACCTTTCCGGGCACAGAAACCTGCCAGACTCACAGACCTCCCCAGGCAGAGAAACCATCCAGCCACACAGACCTCTCTAGGCACAGAATCCTGCCAGTCTCACAGACCTCCCCGGGCAGAGAAACCTGCCAGCCCCACCGACCTCCACAGGTACAGAAATCTGCCATTCCCATAGACCTCTCTAGACACAGAATCCTGCCAGTCCCACAGACCTCCCCGGGCAGAGAAACCTGCCAGCCCCACAGACCTCTCCAGGCACAGAATCTGCCATCCCCACAGACCACTCCAGGCAGAGAAACCTGCCAGCCCCACAGACCTCCCCGGAGAAAGAAACATGCCAGTCCCACGGACCTCCTCGGGCAGACAATCAACCCAATCCCACAGATCTCCCCAGGCATAGAAACCTGCCAGCCCCACAGACCTCTCCGGGCACAGAAATCTGCCAGCCCCACAGACCTCTCCAGGCACAGAAACCTACCAGCCTCACAGACCTCCCCAGGCAGAGAAACCAGCACGCCCCACAGACCTCCCCAAGCACAGAAACTTGCCAGTCACACTGAACTCAGGGTGAGAAACATGCCAGTCCCACAGACCTCTGTAGGCACAGAATCTGGCATCCCCACACCACTCCAGGCAGAGAAATCTACCAGCCCCACAGACTTCCCAGGAGACAGAAATCTGCCAGTCCCACAGACCTCCTCGGGCAGAGAATCCACCCAGTTCTACAGATCTCCCCAGGCATAGAAACCTGCCAGCCCCACAGACCTCCCCAGGCACAGAAACCTGCCAGTCCCACAGACCTCCCCGGGCAAAGAAACCAGCCAGCCCCACAGACCTCCCCAAGCACATAAACCTGCCAGTCCTACTGACCTCCCCAGGCACAGAATCTGCCATCCCACAGACCTCTCCAGGCAGAGAAACATGCCAGCCCCACAGACCTCCTGAATCACAGAATCCTTGCCAGGCTCACAGACCTCCACAGGCAGAGAAACCTGCCAGTCCCACAGACCTCCCAAGGCAGGGAAACCTGCCAGTCCCACAGACCTCTCTGGGCATTAAAACCTGCCAGAACCACAGACCTCCTTGGGCATAGAAACCTACCAGCCTCACTGACCACCCCGGGCAGAGAAACCAGACCTCCCCGGAGAAAGAAACATGCCAGTCCCACGGACCTCCTCGGGCAGACAATCAACCCAATCCCACAGATCTCCCCAGGCATAGAAACCAGGTAGCCCCACAGACCTCCCCAGGCACAGAAACCTGCCAGTCCCAAAGACCTATCCAGGCACAGAAACCTGCCAGCCCCACAGACCTCTCCGGACACAGAAACCTGCCAGATTCACAGACCTCCCCAGGCAGAGAAACCAGCCAGCCCCACAGACCTCCCCGGGCACAGAAACCTACCAGCCCCACAGACCTCCCCGGGCACAGAAACTTGACGGTCCCACAGACCTACACAGGCACAGAAGCCTGCCATCCCCACAGACCTCTGAAGGCAGAGAAACTTGCCCTCCCCACAGACCTCCCCAGGCACAGAAACCTGCCAGTCCCACAGACCTCCCCGGACAGAGAAACCAGCCAGCCCCACAGACCTCCCCAAGCACAGAAACCTGCCAGTCCCACAGAACTCAGGCAGGGAAACATGCCAGTCCCACAGACCTCTCCAGGCACAGAATCTGCCATCCCCACAGACCACTCCAGGCAGAGAAATCTGCCAGCCCCACATACCTCCCTGGAGACAGAAACCTGCCAGTCCCACAGACCTCCTTGGGCAGGGAATTCACCCAGTCCCACAGATCTCCCCAGGCATAGAAACCTGCCAGCCCCACAGACCTCCCCGGGCACAGAAACCTGCCAGTCCCACAGACCTCCCCGGGCATAGAAACCTGCCAGCCCCACAGACCTCCCCAAGCACAGAAACCTGCCAGTCCTACTGACCTCCCCAGGCACAGAATCGGCCATCCATACAGACCTCTCCAGGCAGAGAAACCTGCCAGCCCCACAGACCTCCCCAATCACAGAATCCTGCCAGGCCCACAGACCTCCACAGGCAGAGAAACCTGCCAGTCCCACAGACCTCCCCAGGCAGAGAAATCTGCCAGCCCCACACACATCTAAAAGCACAGAAACCTGCCAGTTCCATTGACCTCCCTGGGCACAGAAACCTGCCAGTCCCACAGACCTCCCCAGGCAGGAAAACCTGCCAGTCCCACAGACCTCTCTGGGCACAGAGACCTGCCACCACCACAGACCTCTCTGGGCACAGAAACCTGCCAGCCCCACAGACCTCTCCGGGCACAGAAACCTGCCAGCCTGACAGACCTCCCCAGGCAGAGAAATCTGCCAGCCCCACATACCTCTAAAAGCACAGAACCCTGCCAGTTCCATTGACCTCCCCGGGCACAGAAACCTGCCAGTCCCACAGACCTCCCCAGGCAGAGAAACCTGCCAGTCCCACAGACCTCTCTGGGCACAGAGACCTGCCACCACCACAGACCTCTCTGGGCACAGAAACCTGCCAGCCCCACAGACCTCTCCGGGCACAGAAACCTGCCAGCCTGACAGACCTCCCCAGGCAGAGAAACCAGCCAGCCCCACAGACCTCCACAGGCACAGAAACCTGCCAATCCCAAAGACCTTTCCGGGCACAGAAACCTGTCAGCCCCACAGACCTCCCTGGGCACAGAAACCTGCCAGATTCATAGACCTCCCCAGGCAGAGAAACCAGCCAGCCCAACAGACCTCCCCGGGCACAGAAATCTGCCAGCCCCACAGACCTCCCTGGGCACAGAAACCTGCCAGTCCCACAGACCTACACAGGCACAGACACCTGCCTTCCCCACAGACCTCTCCAGGCAGAGAAACTTGCCATCCCCACAGACCTCCCCAGGCAGAGAAACCTGCCAGTCCCACAGACCTCCCCAGGCAGAGAAACCTGCCAGTCTCACAGACCTCTCCAGGCAGAGAATCCTGCCAGTCTCACAGACCTCCCCAGGCACAGAAACCTGCCAGTCCCACTGACCTCCTCAGGTAGAGAAATCAGCCAGTCCCACTGACCTCCCCAGACTTAGAAACCTGTTTGTCCAACAGATCTCCTAGTGCACAGACACCTGCAGTCCTGCAGACCTCCACAGGCACAGAAAGGTGCCAGACCCACAGACCTTCCCAAGCACAGAAACCTGCCAGTCCCACAGACCTAAACAGGCACAGAATCTGCCATCTCCACAGACCTCTCCAGGCAGAGAAACCTGTCCTCCCCCCAGAATTCCCCAAGCACAGAATCATGTCAGCCCCATAGTCCTCCCCAAGCAGAGAAATCTGCCAGTCCCACAGGCCTCCCCAGGCAGAGAAACCTGCCAGTCCCTCAGACCTCTCCAGGCAGAGAAACCTGCCAGTCCCACTGACCGGCCCAGGCACAGAAACCTGTTAGCCCCACTGACCTGCCCAAGCACATAAACCTGTTAGCCTCACAGACCTCCACAGGCACAGAATCTGGCTCCCCACAGACCTCTTCAGGCAGAGAAACCTGCCAGACCCACAGACCGCCCCAAGTACAGACTCCTGCCAGCCCCACAGACCTCCCCAGGCAGAGAAACCTGCCAGTCCTACAGACCTCCCCAGGCAAAGAAACCTGCCAGCCCCATAGATCTCCCCAGGCACTGAAACCAGCCAGTCCCACAGACCTCCCCATGCACAGAAACCTGTTAGCCCTACAGACCTCCCCTGGTACAGAAACCTGCCAGTCCCACAGAGCCCCCCGGGCACAGAAACCTGGCAGTACAACAGACCTCCCCGGGCACAGAAATCTGCCAGCCCCACAGACCTCCCAAAGCACAGAAACCTGCCAGTCCCACAGACCTCCACAGGCACAGAATCTGCCATCTCCATCGACCTCTCCAGGCACAGAATCCTGCCAGTCCCACAGACCTCCCCAAGATCAGAAACCTGCCAGTTCCATTGACCTCCCCGGGCACAGAAAGCTGCCAGCCCCACAGACCTCCCCAAGCACAGAACCCTGCCAGTCCCACAGACCTACACAGGCACAGAAACCTGCCAGCCCCACAGACCTCCCCAGGAACAGAATCCTGCCAGTCTCACAGACCTCCCCAAGCTCAGAAACCTGCCAGTTCCATTGACCTCCACAGGCACAGAAACCTGCCAGCCCCACAGATCTCCCTAGGCACCGAAACCTGCCAGCCCCACAGACCTCCCCAAGCACCGAAACCTGCCAGTCCCTCAGACCTACACAGGCACAGAATCTGCCATTCTCACAGACCTCTCCAAGAAGAGAATCCTGCCAGCCACACAGACCTCCCCAGGCAGAGAAACCTGCCAGGCCCACAGAACTCCTCAGGCATAGAAACTTGCCAGACCCACAGACCCCCCCAGGCAGAGAAACCAGTCAGCCCCACAGACCTCCCCAGGCAGAGAAACCTGCCAGTCACACAGACCTCCCCAGGCACTGAAACCTGCCAGTCCCACAGACCTCACCATGGAGGCATATGAGAACATTTTTCTATTTTTGTGCTGTGGCCAAAATAGAATAAGCTCATATGGGATAATTATTGTTGCTATGTCAGTGCAAAATTAATTTGTTCTGTATTTTACCTGGTGTTAAAGTGGATGTCTTATAGCCCAAAGTATTAGGTCTGTTGTTTTTATAATGAGATAGCTCCATAACTGAAATAAGAGGCATTTCTGGCATCTTCACAGTGGCGTAAGATAAGCCCCCGCAGGCTCCAGTGCAGGGTGGGCCCTCAAGCTCCAGGGAACCTCCTCTGCAAAAGTGGTAGGTGGTGGCCCGAGGAGGCCCCCTCCATGTGCTTTGCAGGGGGGCCCCCTCAACCTTCGTTACGCCACTGAGCAGTGCGTGCAGCATGCAGCTGCAGGCAGGTTGAAAAGCCACGGTAATGGTCGTCACAACCTCCAGTCCTGGCGAGGGATCCCGGTGCCCTTTTGGTCTGCGCTGGCATTGCCAGGACTACCTCTGGCTCCTCCAGTGTAGTTTGCATCTGTCGACAGAGTTTGACTGGACGAAGAAAAGTCTTCTAATGACATTCCTTCCGAAGCGCTGACAATGGTCATCTGCCCCAGGCAGTCCAGCAGAGATTAGTTTAGCACCTTGACCCCCTCATGTCAGCTGGCCTCAAAGTTTCGGTATCCTTTCGCCCGCAACACATGAGGCACCATCGCGTGTATCCTCGCATCTGACTCCTGAAGCATCCTTGAATAAATTACTTCACACAATCTGAGCACTAAACTGGGTGCAGTGGAGATACATTTCTTTACTTCCTCATTTCCAGTTCATTAGCCTCCTTCCGAATAATTTTAGATTTTTTAGCACATGCACTTTTTCAGGTATGCCTTAAAACGTTACTAACAGGCTGGTGCACACAGATTACTGGATATAATTGTAATAATGAGACTCATTTGCCAATGAAATAACACATTTACAGTCGCATTCATATTTTAAACTCCAAGAAAATTGAAAAATAAAAATACGCAGAACCTTCGCTTAGTACCCGTAACTTACTGATATAATCACTCATCCAAACATCATCCTACACGTCGCTGGTACAGCCCTCTAAAAGGGTGAAACCGCACAAAGAAAAAACAAGCAACACGAGGTGGTGGTAAGTGAAGGCACCTCACAGAGATTTTAAGTAGTGATGAGCAGAAGTACCAAAGACACGAGCTGGGCTTGTAGTGCAGGGAAGGGCAGCAGTAGAAAAAAAGAGTTCTTCAAACAACAGATATGTCCTGAAAGTGTGAGAAAACTGTACTTGACCGGAGCACCTCGGCCTTCAACTGAAGTGACCTATCGGCTTCAGGAACCAGTCAGGAGGCAGCAAAGAAGATGGGCACTGCAGTCAGCGTATGGTGAGTAGCAGGCGGGAAAAAATTCATTCTATTAAATACAGCAGGTCTTGCAGACAGGGCATGTGCGCTGCCAAGGCTCGACCTAAAAAACATTGCTTTGTTTAAAAAGCAAACACAGATGGTGGTCTGCTGTCCCCAGCAGGCCACCATTCCTCTGATTGTAGCCCATTCCCAAAGGATCACAAATTGCAAACTGCCTCATGGATATTGATGAGGCAGGTCATTTGCGACCCCAATGGGAATCGCTAAATATGTCCAAGACACGTTAGTACATTGTGTTTTGGGAGTTGCAAAACAATCATAATTTGCGACCCTGCAAAATGAAATGGTTGTACATTGGGCCCTAAATGCATCCTGTTTTTCTTTAAGGAAAACGGGATGCATTTAAAGAAAACTGCTCAATTGAAAAAGCAGTAACAGACAGGGTGGTCTGATGACCCCAGCATGCAATCATCCTTTTGAGTGCCAGCCATTCCCATTCCCAATGGGTCTCAAATTGCGACCTGCCTCATGAGTATTAATGAGGCAGGTCAACATCATCATCATTACTGGTTTTTTTCTGATTACCAATCCTTAAAACATAAAATAAAACATAGCAAAATAACGCTGTTTAAAAAACAAATAAATATGGGAAAATATACATTCTGTCCTCTAGAGATGGATCAACTGTTGCAACTTACTCATATTAACAATGCAGATGTGATATATTTTCCAGCGTTCTATCTGTTAAAATGAGGCAGGTCATTTGCGCCCCATTCGAGAATCGATAAATGTGTCTCAGACACATTAGTACATTTGATTTTGCTAGTCTCTAATTGAGAGTTGCAAAAAATCACAATTAATACACTCGCAAAATGAAATGCTTTGCGTCAGTACCCTTGCGTAATGCAAGGACAACACAAGGTCTTTTTAAATCTGGCCCCAATGTGTGTCAGCTTACAGGAATGCAGCAATCCACAAATCTGTTGGGTGGATCTCCTCACCTCTTCGCCATGCAGTCTTGGGTGTCCCAAAATGAAATCCAGGGTCCTCCATGTATTGTACTGTGATGAACTGCCTGATGAAGCAGGCGAGTTACGTTTACGTTACTGCCAGTACCCCAGGGGTACCAAGGACTGTCAGACCAACGATCTAGTTGCTAAAATACCCACAGCCTTTCAGCATCAAAAAGGCAGGGATGCGAGAGGTGGTGGAAAAGAGGAAGGGTGACCAAATTTACCACAACAATCTACTCAAGAGACAGATGACAAAGTAGGAAGAATGTTTCATCCGCTATGTGTGTAACTGACTCTCAGACCTTAGCGATCTTCTTCACACCTGAGGAGAGAGACCCCGAGAAAGGCAAGGCCCAACTGGGGAAATGCCTAGAGATCAACCAGAAAGGGCAGATACAAAACCTTATAGGCCGCCATATAGATGTGTTTTAAACAAAACCTGGATGAACCACACTCATCTACCATGATGTTGTGACTCAGGACAACCAAGTAGTTTTGACTACGACCACATAGAATCCCTAAAGCCCGAAGGCAGGCAGTGGAAAAGGAAGTGACTAACATGTTAAAAGAAGGAATCATTGAGCAATCCAACAGTGCTTGGTGTTCCTCTGTGGTTCTGGTTCCAAAGCCTAACAGGTCCATTAGATTTTGTATTGATTTCTGCTAGTTGAATAGTAAGTCCAAATTCGATACTTACCCCATGCTCTGGGCAGACAAATTTATTGACAATCTGGGATCAGCCTCTTATCTCACTAGCCTTGCCCTAACTAAATGGTATTGGCAAATTCTCCTCAACCCCAGAGAAGAGACTGCCTTTTCCACTCCCACAGGCCTGTAGCAGTTCAGAGTCTTACCCTTTGGATTGCATGGGGCCCAACCACATTTCAGAGTCTCATGGACATAATACTACGACCCCACCGGGGTTATGCAGCAGCTTACTTGGATGACATTATTATCTGTAGCCATAACTGGGAACAACATCTCCAGCACCATGAAGCAGTCTTTCAAAACCTCAGGGAGGCAGGACTCCCAGCAACTATAGATAAGAGTACTTTGGCTACTAATTCCATTTGCTACCTGGGATATCACATACAGAATGGGAAGATACGTCCCCAAGTTGATAAAGTAAAAACAATCCGGGATTTGCCTAAATCACAGGACAAAAGAGGAGTTCACTTTTTTCCAGGACTGGTAGGATATTACCACATGTTCATTCCCCACTTTGCAGAAAAGCATCTCCCCTAACTGATTTATTGCTCAATTCTCGCCCCTACAAGATTGTAGAGTGGACTATTAAACATCAACAAATTTTTGACTGGCTGAAAACCCCCTTGTGTACAGAACCTGTCTTGGCCTGCCCTGATTTCGAGTATTGATTCCTGCTTCAGACTGATGCCTCGGATAGGGCAATCAGAGCTGTACTGTCCCAACCTGACAATGATAATTGTTTAAGGTATGTTGCTTTCATTTGTAGCAAGCTTCTTCCCCATGAGTACAATTATCCTTTGATCGAGAACAAGTGTTTGTCCAGCACATGGGCTATGGAGGCCTTTCAGTAATATTTGTTGGGTCAGTCTTTTTTATTGCTCACTGATGATGATCCTCTGGGCTGGTTGGCCAGACATAAAGACACTAATGCCAGGGTGCTTTGGTAGTTTTTAGCTCTGCCACCATTTTCTTTCCAGACCCATCATCTCCCTGGGAAACTATAGGGCAACGCAGATTTCCTTTCCTGGACAGATATTGCTTCTTGGCCTGATCGGCCATGCCTTGGTTGGAGTTACTGTGATGAACTGCCCCAGGAAATAGGCGAGATACGTTGCTGCTGGGACTGCATGGGTACCAAGGACTGTCAGGCCAAAGCTGTAGTTGTTAAAAACCTTGCAGCAATTAAGCATCAAAAAGGCAGGGACACTCGAGATGGCGGACAGGAGGAAGACGAAGGAATAGCGGCATGGAGAGGAGCGTGGTGTGGAGGAAAGTTTAAAGACAGCAAAAGGGGGCAGGAGGCCACGAAGGACCACAGCAGGACCAGTTGGGACCTTCCATCTGCAAGCCAGAGCTCGGAGGTCCCAGGAAATAACGTCCAGTTGGAGGCGAGACAGCAAATGGAGTGCACGACAACAGGACACCAGGAGAGGGCAGGTTCCTGTTCAGAAGGAGGAAGACAGGCAGTCGATTTCTCCGGGGAAAGGCACTCTGGACCGGACCGCAGTGGCTCTAGAGCTGTGGTTTCAGGCAAGTGCAATGAGGGGTGCTAACAGTGTTACATGGAGTCGGTAGCATGTGAATTCCGTACTGGGATGTAACTGTTGCCTGATTCAAAGCACAGTTGGGGTTATGGTATTCCTAATGCACCTTTGACTTGGGTTGCGTTGGAGTGTTTTGTTTGTTTACACTATACCAGCAGGACATCATTGGAAGGGACCACAAAGAGCCATTGTCCAACCCTATTGGAGTATCACTAAATACATACCTAATAAATCTCGATACACTGTTAAGTGCTCTGTGGTTGAGTCGTATTCATCCTCCTGTGACTTGTACCATCCACAGGCACACATACACCCAGTACATACATATAAATTACGTGCACTGCCCAGTACTCTACCACTCACAGGCACACATACATCCAGCATGTGCATCTTCCTTCATGATTACACCATGAACACACTACTCTGTACTGCATTATCTCTGTATGGTACTCTTCTCAGGCACACATACACCCAGTGCAGGTACACCACTTCTGTGCTGTGCAAGGGTAAAGGTGGTGCCGGTCCCTGGACTAGGCCATGACAGTCAGTTCAATTTTACCTGTGTGGTGGAGCCCGGGCACAGAGTTGTCCTGGCTGTCCCTAGTGCTGAATGGGAGCCGCAGTAAAGTTGTTAATACCGCTTACATGGTGCTGCAGGGAACAAGATGCAAAAACACAACAACGGGACGGTTGCTGAGGAGGGTCAAAGGTTGGATGGAGTTCCATGTAGATGCAGCCTTGAGTGCAGGGGTCGGTTGCCAGACTGGCTACCAACAAGCCTTGGCAGAGCTAAGCACAGCAGATAGATACTTTGATGTCCGGGGTCCATGGGAACATGGTAGCTTCCTGGAACTTTGTGGAAGGCAGGACTACAGTTCCTACAATGCACTAGACCATCTGGATTTGGGTGATCCCTCGGAGGGCCTGATAGCCAGTGGGTCTTCAGATCCAGAGCATAGTTTTACCTGCAGTTTGCAGGGGACTAGTGCCACTAGTCCATGGGAGTTCAAGGGAGCTTTAGGCTCTTTCAGGCGTCCCCCTGTCTGAGGGAACCAAGCTTTAGGCAAGGATGAGTCTCAATCACACAGCTTCAAGATTGTTGCAACAGAGACATAGTATCCCTCTTTGGTTTGCTGTGGGCAAAGTACTGTTGCAGCTGTCGAAGGTCTCTTCTTTGTCCTCTTCAATGCAGGATGTTTCGGAACTGAGGTTCTGGTGTCAGGGGGTCCCCTAAAGCCTAGGTTATGGGGAGTTAGGTGTGTGGGAGCAAGTAGCCAATAGGCTGCTGGTCCTTACAGCTAGTCTGCCCCTGAGACGACTCATTTTCTACCCAGAGCCCTGTATTCTGCCACTTCTAAAAATGGCAGAACCCTTCTTTCAGTTTATGGACTGGGCTGTCCACCTTGGAGGTTTGGCTAGCCTTCTGGGAGTGTGCACCTCCTTAACTATCCAATTTCCCACCTCTCCGGGTGCAAATGTGCCTGTGGAAGCAGGAGGGAGTCAGGCCTGATGCATTACAGAGGCAGTGTAGTCTTAAAGCTCACCACCTTGATGTGCCACTTCACTAGCTTTTCAGGGAGGAGGTGTGACCTTCCTGCCCAGGCATTTGTTCCTGACTCCTTGGAGTGATCACGCTGCCTGGCAGGAGGTCAGAATCCTTTCTTGGCAGCAGTTAGCACGGGCTGCCAGCCAAAGCACAGGGAAGCTGGAGCTTAGCTGGGTGCATGCCACATCGCCAATGACGCAATATTTGTGTCAGGGCCGAAAAGGCACATTGTTTGTTACCAAATACAACAGGTTTAGGCGGTACCATAATGGAACTACCAACCTTGGGTTTGCCCGGGTGCCAGCCCATGTTCACCTATGGACCACCTATCACTTATAGTGTACTTTAATGGTAAAGGCCGCTAAGTGGGATATATAAGCATGCACTTGTATACCCACACCTTTAATATTTGGTACTCTAGCTCCTGGGCTCAGTAGGCCTCCTTTTGGGATGACTGACATATACTAAAAGCAGTGCATCGACTTTGCGACACTTAGGGCAAAGTCGAAATGGAGCAGTTTACACTGTTCCTGAATTCTGCAATGGCAAGCTTGCTGTCAGTAGTTTATTTGAGTCCCCCAGGGTGGCACCAATAGTGCTGAAAGCCCTAGGGATTCCTTTACCTCCCATGCCATGGGTACCACAAGTACCATAAACTAGGGAATTTTAAGGGGGTAAAGTCCTTTTCATATTGGGATAACCAATTCAAACATAACATTTTTGAGGGGAGAGCACAGTCACTGGGGTCTGGGCAGCAGATTTCTGTGCACTATGAGAGTCATAACCATCAGCATTGAAGCAAAATGTGGGGGTGACCCTACAAAATGGACACTTTCCAACATTTCACCATTATGACTTTAGCACTTTTCCTGCCCCTCCTGGTCCAACAAGACCGCAGTCTGTGAGGCAGGCCTATGTCAGGTGCACATACATGAGCCGTGTTTTTTATGAGAAGATAAATCAGCATTAGGGATCCAGACATCATTGCTGTTGGACTCTCAGGGAACGGTTGACATATCAAGTAAATGATCATAGAAAATGATCACCACCCAACGAACGTTGCAATCTAACTGCTTACAGTGAAAAACCTTAGTAACAACTGACACACCGATAACCCAGCAGCAGCACACTTCGTTTGGCTTTCTTGAAATCCTCCTAATGCTACGTCATGCTGGCAAAAGGAACAACAACAGAAACAGTCGAACAGGAGAGAGAAGATTCTGGAGAGTTTTCTGCTTAATGATTCTGGCCTCTAAAAGTGAGTGCTGATGTTTGCTGCTTACTCAGCCCTGGTGGGAGTCGTCCCATGGCCCATCTCGCCACCATTTACCCACAGCTGCTGACAGGGTTATGTGCTCTATCTTTGCTTTTCATAGCACTGCCTTTCCCCCGCAGCGTGGGATTAGCCTGTGTTTCCTGCTTCACTCAGCCCTGGTGGGACTCGTTGTCCTATAGACCATCTAACCACCAATTACCCACAGCTGCTGATAGGGGGAGGCACTGTGTCATAGGGGCTGCCTCTCTCCCGCAGTGCGGACAATGCCCGGATGAAGGCTCGGCCAAGAGCAGGCCCAACTTCACCCATCATCACCTGGAAGAGGCTCATCTGGGCAACTCCCCTAACATCTTCACTGGTAGAAAGTACTTTTGTAGTGTCTCAATCACTTTGGCGGGCTATTGAACGCTTACTGACTGGTCTATTATATTGAGACAGTCTTTAGCGTATTGAGCATATTTTGCTGCACTCAATTTGTATTATCTCATCTTTTGGAGAAGACAATATTTTTGCTCTGAATACACTTTTTTGACAATGGGCAAATGCAAGGCTGTGAAGGGAATGAGTGACTTGACTAAAATGAAGAAAACCAAAAAAGCAACTAAATTGGAGAGGAATAACTGTGTAGCTGATTGGACAGATTAATTTTTGGTTAAGTGTGAAAAGCTGTTAAACTCTGATCCCTCACAGCCCTCTCCAGCGTCCTCTTCCATGGATCCCTGTAATCCAACCACACAGCAGCCACATATTCCCAGTATGTTTAGAAAATCACAGACACGGATTAGGTCGACTACATTCGTTGAAGCTTTCGATAGATCCCTGAAGAGGCCCTAATTTCTTTACTGCTGTGATCTCCTCCTGAGGTGTTCTTCACTGCAGTACCCGTTATTTGCCTTTGATGGAGTTGTCTGAGGATCAATCTACAGCGCCCATTCCTGTGAGCCCTGTTCCCACTAATACCCTTGCCATATCATCATGTGCTAACATGGCTGATTGCCTGATTTTGATTAAGGAGCTGAAGGCTGAAGTGGGGGGATTGAAAACTATAATCTGCCAGTTACTGAGTTCATTGACCCAATTATTGGTGGATAAGGGCAATGATATTCCCATTATTCAGGACTTTCCACACTCATGCGCCAATGCTTCTAATGCGCAGCAAAGCAGACCCAGCACAGATATAGCTTATTTGTGTTCTTCATGTGGTTTGGGTTGTGGCACACATGAAAATTATAATGGACACCAGCTAAGGCCCCAGCCACCCCATATTCCTAAGCCTGGTTCCATTGTTAATGATTGTTCAGGGCAGATACCTATCATTCCAGAACCACTATGCCTACCAATGATTGGGCTCACTGGGGTGGGAATAACAAGCATGTTCTTTAATTTGTCCATGGATGTGAATACTCTAAGAATTGAATCACAATGACATGGCCCCGAAACTTCCCCAGCATGTACAATTTGAAGCTGAGTACTCTCTCATACATAAAACTATTCACTCAATAAGACATGTCAGGGGATGTAACTCAATTATTCTATTATTCTTAGCGCTCATCGGAGATATACTTCCAATCCAATGTATGACACGATTGAGTTAATTTTAAGGCATGACAGACTAAGTGATAACTTGGTGGCCTTGAATGCTAAGACTAGTGCGCCCAATAATTTGCTTATCCAGTTCAAATACAGCAGGCAACATATTGATATACAATTTAGGATCCAACCTCAGCCCAGGGAAAGACTGCAATCATCATTGGGGGATATAGACTAACTTGAGGGCTCAACCTTCGCTGTGAATTTATTAGTTACAAATCTACTAGTCATTTGACAGTGGCACATGTAAGAACTGCTTGCCCCCTACTTCCTTCCCTACCTCTAGACGCACAACCAACTAACATGTTATCTGATAGCCTTGTAGTTTTGGATAAACACAATGCGATCACCATTCTGTCACCTATAAATAGCAACTCTTTTGCCGATGCTCCTTCTAGTAAGGAGTATATGTTGGATGTTAACTCTAAGACTTCAAAGTACCCTTTGATCAAAGTATTGTCTTGGAATGTGTCATGTTTTCAGGTAAAACCTGCATCAATCATACAGGAACAACTTTATTGAAGAACATGATATGTGCTTGCTCCAAGAGACATGGTGCACTGAACCCGTGTATAGTCCTGGCTATCTTAACTTTCACATTCCAGCAAAATCAAATGTAGTAGGGAGAAATCAGGTGGTTTAATATCCATGGGTTAGAGCCTCTCTTGCCTTGTAGAATTTGCAAACCTGATATTGATTCTCTAGCTATACTGAGAGTTCTTTTGACACCTAAGAGAGGTGATTGTATTGGTATTTTCAAAATCTATGCTATAGGGGAAAAGGGGATTATTGCTTCGAGAACCTTGCAAGTCCTCTGAGAATTTCTGGATGGACATCATTATGGTTGTCACCTCGTCCTGGTGGGCGATTTTACCACCACTTTTGAGGCACTTGATGACAATGACGCCTAGCTAATAGATAAAGAGGATGAGTTTTGGGGTATTCCACATTTGGGAATCGCACCAATCAAAAGATGGCCGCCATTCGGTTGAACTCCCTTACTATGGAGTTAGGTATTAGGGCTACCTATGACCGCACCAATGCAGATTCTGGGGGTATGTTTATATTTAACAAACCTCACCACACTAGTCGTATAGATTTAGATTATGGTAGATTTGAGGTTATGGCCATGATATAGTTAGTACGTCTAGAGCAGAGAGCGATAACAACGCATTATCCTGCTCAATGTTAGCTCTCTGCTCGAGGCACCAACTAGATTGTCGTCCTTCTACCTTAACTAGAGAGTTTGAACTTACCTCGGACACACGCCATTTGAAGTGGTATAGTATTGTTGCCTCACCCGAGGTTTTAAATACTATCCATCAGGAATTGCAGGAGCTACTTGACATAATCTCTGAGGGGTCGTCTGTTGATGGGGATCCCAGGGCCACTATTACTTTGTTACATTGTACCTTTTTAAAACACATTTTAGCACACTTTACTATGCCTGTTACCAAAACTTAAAAATTAGGAAGTAAGCGAGGTTCCTGATATAATGGGGAGTACAGACAGCTGTACATTAGTGCAGGCCATTATGGGCAAGGATATAGGGCTATTCTGAACCATTAGGTTGGATTATAAACAGTATTTGACTAAAACCAAAAGGACGTGGGAAGTCCAAAGGTGGCATGACCTTGGGGAACGAGCATTAACTTGGGATTCTACTACATTTTGATCACTGGTTTGCATGGCTGGTAATTCTACCACCATGGAATCTAATAACTATGTTTCTTTTCAGTACTGGTTTGATCACTTCAAGAGCATATATTATGATAGCAATTCGGAATCCCTTATTGACTGTTCTGAGATGTTTCCCTCTTGGAATAGTACTGAGGCTATGTTTGGTATTTCAGACTTATTAGCATCAAAGCCATTGCACATGGTAGGGCTGCTGTTCTGGACAGCGTTCCTGATGGCATTTGTTCTTTATGATGTGGAAACCTGGTCTCAATATTTACTTCTTCTTGCCAAGGCCTTTGTTCAGGGTGCCCCATTCCTGATTCCTGGAGGGGTGCCAAACGTTTACCTATTTTTAAACAGATTGATAGGTCTTATCCGGGCAATTATAGGCCAATTAGCCTAATTGATCATTCGCAGAAGGTTTTTAGCTGATCTCCATTTCAAGAGGTGTCTGTCAAGGGTGGGTTTTGGCTCCTCCCCCTTTTCGCTGTACTTAAATGATTTTGTTCACTGCATAACTATGTCCGACACGTTTACTCCCATTTTAGCAGGAGTGAGGATCCCCATTTTGCTATTTGCTGATGACACTTTGCTTATTTCAAAGACCCCAAATGGATGTCAAAAACATATGACTCTCTTTGGCAAGTGTTGCCAGTCCAGGGGTCTCGAAATCAATACTGCAAAGACAAAGGTAGTGTTTTTTAATCCACATAAATCTTTCAATGGAAGGTTAGTTTCTGAGAGGGCTCCTGCTGAGAGGGTAGGCTCCTTTCTTTATTTAGGAATCACTCTATCCGCTACTCTGTCTTGGAAGCTCCATACTGCTAAGTCCCTTGACATACTGATAATTTAAAACAATATAAATGGTCTTGTAATCCATCACAACATTCCTTTAGGAAAGTGTACTATTTCCTTAAGAGACAGAATAACCTGAAGGCACCTAAAACACATATATATGGCACTTCTAATGCTTACTCTTTGTTTTTCTCTTAGCACATTTCAAAAGCTTTTAACGCCAAAAAGGAAGTTTTCAAAATTGCCTACACTCTTTAAGCCTTATTGTTGCCCAGTGCACATTAATGTCTTTAAAGTGCTCCTCACCAGTCTTTCAATTTTGTCAATGTAAAATTGACTCAATTTGCTCTTCCTTCACTCATTTCATGGTAAGTGTCCTGAATCCATGTCTGCGGGTGATGGTTCCCGTATCAGCTATGCTTCTGTTAATAACGTTGTTTCTGTTACTCCTGAAGTGTTTGGATTGACAGTTGTTAAAATAAACAATTGCCTCCAGGGCAACATTTCTCTGACAAAAGATTGTTGAATCTACAACAAACTGCCAACTCCATTGGGGTTTCAGGATAAAGGGCTCTGGATTTACTCATGCACAAAACTTAGAAATAACCCTAATAGTCTATGCTAGTTCAGTTTGCACCTGGGTATTTGATTAATTAGTGTATTCCTGTTTATCCAATTAGACAGACACATGCACACACATGCGTGCGCACACACACACAAGTATATACTTCTTTAATCCAGTGGAGACTTCCCCTGATAGGGAATGATTATACCAATTAACTGCTGAAGAGAGTTTTTCTCTAAATACCTTGGATCTTAGACATCCAGAATAAACATGAATACATATCTATGCCTGAAAATGCAATCTTACATGATATATCTTTATTCTTAGTTTTCATTTGCTCTGCAGATATGTTTGTCCATGAATGCATTGCGCTGACTATGCTTACAAGTTACAAATTAGTTAGCTTTGTCCAGTGAGAGAAGAGAAAGATCAGTCATCTAATAAGTGGCCTTTGAGCTTTCTCCACTTAACAAAGATGTCTATGGTATTGTGTTGGACCATGGAGAAACAAGACTTTTGAGTATTTTCTGCTCTTTTAGTCAGGTCTCAAGCTTCTTAATGTAATGAACATGTTACACATGAAAGTTAAATTGTGTGAATACAGGTAATCACTATGCAAAGCGTCACTGGAGATCACCTGCTTTGACCATTTCTTGTCTAGCAGTAGAATAATGGTACTGTTTCAATGGCTGCTCTTCAGCAGTGGGCTTCTTGTTTCCCTGAGGGAGGGGCGACGCCTTCCGGTAGCCACAATATTCCTAAACTATATAGCTTATGACCTACCTGAAAGGAAGAAATAGCTAAATAGCATTTTAAAAAACACTGGGTCTTTAACAGAAGGGGAAAGGCAGTTTCAGGAAGAACAGATGCAAAATAGTGTCAAGGGAGAGATAGAAAGACAAACTAACCATACAATTATCAGGAGCAGAATGTTCTAAAAGAGATTAATCTGAACAGGGCAGGTGAACCATCAAAGCCAACTCTGACTGCATTGCGACACAGTGGAGAGCAGATTTCATCCCCCTCTATAGGAGGATACAGGAGGTTGGAAGTTGAAAAACAGGAAGTAGAGCCTTTTTTGATTGGTCAGTTCAAATAACATATTAAGGAGGAGTAATCAGCTCATTAGGTATTGACGCTAGATTGCAAGGCATATCTCACCATGCCCCATATTGCCTCTGTGAGACCACAAAAGCTCTTTCCAGACTGATGCTATTATGGTGAAAAACAAATGGCCACTGAATATCTGTGGTGATGTGCAAACGGACTGTGGCCAGGCACTGAAGAGGAAGCTAGAGCAGAGAGACTGCAAGCATGCAGAACCCTGCCCTCCATGGACCGCAGAGTGTCCAGTGCCCACTACCCAGAGCACCAAAGGGCCTAACTCTGTACTAAAAATGGTCAAAGGAAATGCAAAAAGTAGTCTTCCACTTATCTCCTTTTAAGTTAAGATAATAAGCTCATCAGAGAGCAGGTTTTGTGAACGCAGTGGCCCCACCGACTTCTTTCAAGATGTCTTTGATAAAGGGAAGTGGATACCTATGTTTTTACTGTGACACTGTTTAATCCAAGATAATTTATACAGGGTCTCATAGCTCCTGTCTTCTTAGGTAACAAAAAACAAAGGGTCTCTGGTTGGAGAAGTAGAGCTTACAGCTACTCTCACTCTAGATTTTCATCAGTAAAGACTTCTCTTTTAGTAAATGACAGAGAATACATTCTTCCAAATGATGTAACAGGAAGTGGATACCTTTCCTTTACTGTGACACTGTTTAACTGAGGAAAATCTATACAGAGTTTAGGATCTCCTGTCTTCTTATGCGCAAAGACAAGTAAGTAAGTAAAGTAAGTAAGGATGTGTGTTGGCGCTGTAGCAGAAAATGAGTTAGAGAAGGGTGAACACCTTATTCCTGTAAGGGGAATAGCCAGGTCTTAAACATTTTCCTAAACAGGGTCCTGGTAGGTTGTAGCCTGATGATATCTGGTAATTCATTCCAGAGCTTGGATGCTCGATAGGTCAGACTTCTGCCTCCCCATCTCACCTTTTGTATTCTGTGTACCTGGACTAGACCTTTATTGGCAGATCTAAGATTACGCTGTGGGGAATACCAGCGGAAGAGTTGTTGTAGGTCCACTGCTCCATCTCCATACAGAGCTTTATGCATCAGGCATAGTGCTTTGAATTCAATGTGCTGCTGAACCGGATGCCATGGAGTTTTCTAATGCGGCTGGAAATATGGTGGTATTTTGGAATGTTGAGTAGGATTCTAGCTGGAACATTTTGGAGGGATTAAAGTTTTGACAATTGGTGTTTGTTTTTGGCCTAAGAAAAAGACGTCACAATAGTCAATTTGTGAAAGGATTAATGCAACTACAAGAGATTTTCTGAGGTCCAAGGGAATAAAAGGCAACATTTTGCACAAGATTTTTAGTAGGAAAAAGCATGAAGATGTCAGCTGGTTGATCTGACCTCCAAAGTTTAATTGGTCACCAACAGGAATTACAGATTCCTAACCTTTACCTCGAGTATTGGACATTGACCTGCTTCTGTCACCACCAGGATTGATTCGAAAGCAGAGTCCTATTCCCAAACTCCATGACCTCCGTTTTACCTGTGTTTAGTTTCAGGTAGTTCTGATGCATCCATCCCATGATATGCTTCAGACATCCATGAATTCTCCCAGTCATGGTTTCCCCACTTGAGAAGATGGAAATGACAATCTGAGTGTCATCAGCGTATGATACTAGCGAGAAACCATGAACTCTTGTCAGCAAAGCCAGAGGTGTAATATAGATGTTAAATAACATTGTTACAGTGCTGAACCTTGGGGAACTCCACAGATGAGGGGAACCTCTCTAATTTAAAATTATCCCAACACACCCTCTGTTCCCTCACAGTGAGGAACGAGGTGAGAAGAATTAGAGTCTCCTCCTTGATTCCTATTGCATTCAGACTCTGTATTAATACCAGATGGTTAACAGAATCAAACCGGCTGATAGGTCAAGTAGGATCAAAATGGCTTTTCCTCCACTGTCCAGCTGTTTACTTATTTCCTCGGTTGCCATGATTAGAGCTGATTCGGTAGAGTCCCTGGTCTGAAGCCAAGTTGGATATGGTCTAGAAGGTTATTGGACTGGAGATACCCTGTTAGGTCTTGGTTGAGCAATTTTTCTAAGATTTTAACTACCAGCGGTAAGCAGGATATAGGCCGATAATATTCGACCTCAGAGGGATCGTAGGATGGTTTCTTTAGAATCAGACTAATACAAGCTTTCTTCCAGGAGGCGGGGAAGAATCCTGATCTAATGATATTATTCAAAAGTATATATACTAATCTCATCTGAAGCAAGATGTATTATAGCAGGGGCAAGGTTCTGTTGAGGATCCGGATTTTGCGGATAATAGCAAGATATTTACTTTGTTCCCTGATAGAGAGGTGAAAACTGGTCAGTTAACCAGCTGTAATATGCGAGTTCGAATCCCCTGACACAGGTAATATGATGCTGATAGATGTAGGGGCCTTCCCTGCAAGTTCATCATAAACCAATTGGACTTTGGTCTGAAATAATTTGACCACCTTATTGCAGAGAGCTTTGTCTGGTACAAATTGATTTTCCTGGTTCAATTTGAACAAACCAGTAACGGTCTTAAAAAGCGCACTCAATGAGTTTTTCTGCCTCCTCGGTTTTGCTTGTAAAGTACTCCATTTTAGAGTTTTTTATGGCTTCCTTAAACTCCACTAGAGCAAGTTTGTAGGTAAGTTTACCCTGCTCACTATAATCTACCCTCCAGACCCTCTGTAAGCGTCTACACTTCGATTTTATAGATTTTAGATCTAGATTGTACCAGGGGGCTGAAGCGTTCTTTCTACGTTGTTTGTTTAATCTTTAAGGGGCCAATTGATCCGTAGCTGATCTAATCCAGCCATCAAAGTTATTGGCAGCCTTATTGTGATCTGGCACTAGCAGGGGAAGTTTTCAGCTCGATGATTCCTCGGGAACCGTTCAATGTCAAAAAGGGGTCACCTCTCGACAGTCCCAACCCCGAGTGCTCTAATAGCACAGGCGAATGAGATGATCAAGCGGGGGAAGGGAAGGAAGGGGTCAGCAGGGAGGGAGATCTGAAAGGTAAAATAGTGAATGATAAGCAAAGATAGGTATACTGGTTCTCTTACAGCTAATTATGTGAGTGGCTCATACCTGTAAAACAAACAATAAATCTCCATCAATTATAGATAGGAAAAAGAATCAATATTCCTGTAACTAACTCAGCAAGGGCAGGTATTGCGCTAAGAAAGGGATAAAGGCACAAAGGAAACATGAATTCTGTATTCCACAGATACAATCACATACACTAGTACTTCTCACATTTACATATTGAAGATGGCGGCCCATCCTGACCAGGAAGGAAGCCACGCTGCTACCGGAGATGTAATGAAGATATTCTACAGGTTTTTGAAATTGTCGGAGCTCCAAGAAGGGACTGCCCTATGCTAAAGTGAAAGGGCAGGAATGGACCATATTTATGCAATAGGATGCTGTCCTATCCTTTCTACCTGCGCTTGCGGTCCGGCAGCCTAGCGCCAAAGCAGGCACCCTTGCACCATGGTGCAAGGGTTCCTGTGTTGTTGGCAGGATTGTTTTTGTGCAGGAAGGGACACCTTCTGAAGAGGTGTTTTCCTATTTCTAGGTGTGCTGCAGAATGCATGGTACTATCAGAGTAATTGAATTGGATGCACAGCATTTATGACTCAAGTCGTTTTAGTCTTGTTTTATGTACAATATACCATAGACATTTTTATATAATCCTGTGTGGAGTCTCTTTTGTGGTGTATTCATTGTGTTGCACAAACGCTTTACACATTGCCTTTGATGATAAGCCTGACTGCTCTGAACCAGGGTACGTGAGGGTGAGCACAGGTTATCTTTGGTGTGTAATTGATGTGCCCTGACTAGAGTGCTGGGTTCCGCCTGGCTTAGGCGCATACCCTAGACAACCAGAAACCCCATTCCGAACACTGAGTCAAACAAGAGAGGACATCTATGTTTCCTTAGATAATGTCACAGAGTACTTCTTTTGCTCCAAATTCTCTGTCTGGCCGCTCCAACATTCTTTTAATAAGAGGAAAAAATTACCATAGGTTTTCAGACTAGGAGCATCTGCAGACACCAGAGTTCCTGCCCATGCTAAGGCTGCTCCAAGCAGCAAACCAATCATATATCTGACCGTAGCACGTTCATTGGAGAATTGAGCAGGAAAAAGGGTAAAAGGAAGAGTTATTATGTCAAATAATTCGTTCAACTTACTTGGGTCCCATAAAACTTGGGAGTACTGACAGTGGGAAGATCCTGCGCCCAATTGGCTGAGGGTTTGTTTCAACAAGGCATTCTCAGACCTTGCTAGTACCAGTTCATGAGCTTGCTGCTGCAACACAGTGCCCATGTCAGCATTTGAACCCATGATGTACTTGTGTCTCAAACAGTCATTGATTGGACGCTGCAAACCCTTGAACATTCGACTTCTGGTTTTCCCATAATGGGAAGAGTGCCTTCTGGTAGCAACAAAAATTCCTTTACGATATAGCTTACATGTAAGAAATAGTTGTCTGCAGAGATAAGTCACCAGAAAGGATACAAAAGTAAATTGACATAAAAAACACCAGTGGCCAGATTTACCATAGTGTTGCATCACCCTTGGTGACACAAGGGTAATACAACACTAAAGTCAAGTCAGATTTACCGAGCAACGCAAAGCCACCTGAGGGGCTAGCTAAATCTGGGGTAAAGCAAGGCAGCGCAAGTCTCTGCTTTGCATTAGTCTGCGCCAGGAAGGCATTTCATGGCTGGAGCAAGGTTTTCCCACGCATCCACCCATAAATATGGGTGCATTCCCAGATTTACCATGAGTGGTAGATCTGTGAATGCATCAAAATGCTACTCTTCCCAGTGAAGGCATAACAAGGAGAAATATGTTTATTTCTCCTCATTTTTTCTTCTTTCTAAATGTGCTGCATTTTGCTGGGAATAGAACAGACCGCAAGGGAGCGGCAGCCGCTCCTGGAAGGTTGCGAGAATGACGGACATGGTCAAACCGAGTGCCCCATTTGGGGAAGTGGGAATAGAAGACACCTGTTGAACAAGTAAGGATTACAGTCCAGCATGATGGAACCCTGGTGGCGGAGTCCCCTAATGTCGTTGGGCTGGAACTGCTGCATTCCCACTTGCTGTAACAGCAAGTCAGCAAGGTAGAGATCCAATAAGTTTATTGTTAGATCCAAGTAAAAGAGACCTCATCCTTCAGAATACAAGAGAAACTGCCTTTGAGATTGAGGCTAAACATTCTAATACAAACTCATTCTACATTAGAAGCATGGGAGAATGCATGAGCCACAGAATATTTTTACGAGGGAAAGCGAGTCCTCAGACTAGGAGACTACATCACCTCCCTCTTTTCATAAACACCCAAAAGAAATAAGTACAGAAAATAAAACTATGAGCACATTAAACACATTAAACAAAATATTGAAGACGAGAAGGGGTAGACCTTTTCCTGTCAGATCTTCTCAGTCCTAAATCTGGTGTGGTACTAGAGGGTATAGGGGTGCACGTATCATCATGAAACGGAACACATTTAGCTACCCTACTGAGGTTCCAAACCTTATGGTCTTGTGTTCTAACAGCATTCCCCAAGAGTTTGATGACTCTTGTTGGCTGACTAAATTTCGACACACCAAATTTTCTTTCTGGTAATTTTATACTGACTAAATCTCCTACACACACCATGCTTTTTTTATCAGCTTTCCTTGTATCATACAACCTTTTCCTCCTAACCTTTTTTTCTAATTCTCTATCCTCCCAACCAAGAGTATCAACACCACCTGTGGTAACCAGAGCTGTCGACATCCAAGAAGGTTTGAGATGGTTAGACGCTGCCCTTCCCTTAAACAAGGCGAAAGGGGTTACCCCTGTAGAAGAATGCGGAGTAAACCTGTACTCGTACACCTTCTTTTTTATAGTTTCTTCCCAGTTACAGCTGGAAACTAGAGCCAATTGCATAGCTTCCTTGAGAACTCTAATAAACCTCTCCACTACACCATTGCTTTCCGGGTGATACAGGGATGCACTTTTATGTGTGATACCTCTCTCAGTCAGAAATTTTTCAATCACCCCAGAAGTGAACTGAACACCGTCATCAGTTAGGATAGATTTAGGTAAGCCTTCATTTGCAAACAAATTATCAAGAAAGAAAATCACTGAAGATGAGTCCACAAAATTTACCATTGGCCACCTGGAGAACATGTAAATGCACACTAATACATATCTATCTTGTGTTCTTACTTTGACAGGACCCAGAATGTCCAATGAAATATCCACCCAAGGACCGGTAGACTGTTTTCTGATGACCATGGGTTGAGTCCTACACTTCAGGATTTTGTCACTAATGGAGCATTCAGCACAACTTCGCACAGACCTTTCAATTTGGGTGTCCATAGCAGGCCAGCAATAATCATCCCTAATTCTTTCTTTTGTTTTTGCAATGCCCATGTGACTTGTGTGTCCCGCCTGAATTATTTTAGTTCTCAAATTCGTAGGTGGAACTAATCTGCTCCCTCTGACCAATAGCCCGTTAAGCAAAGACATCTGCTCTTTAATACACCAGTATCGTCTCATATCTTCATCACATTATTTTTTCTCACACCAACCATCACGCATAAAATCAAACATACGTTGTAGACTGGCATCATTCCTCAGATCAGTAACTCACTCTTCTTCTGTTACAACACCTTCAGTTACTACACAAACTTTAATGTCCTCTGAAGAATCTTCACCCATAAAGAAATCTTCATCTTCAGACTCATCAAGTGAGTCACCACAAAGTCTTGACAAGCAATCTGCTAAATTGTTGCTGGAACCAGGTAAATAGGAAACAGAAACTTCAAAATCTTGTAATGCTACTACCCATTTCCTTATCCTGTGTGAATCACAATCAATACCTTTTTTCCCAAAAACTTCCTTTAGAGGTTTGTGGTCAGACACAACAGTAAATCTTTTACCCCACAAGAATTTTTTCAGTTTGCGGACAGCCCAATAGACCGCTAACGCCTCTTTTTCCACTACTGAGTAATTACACTCAGCTCCTCTCAGAGGTCTCGAAATAAAAAGAATGTTGTTATCAATTTCTTCACATTTCTGTAAAAGAACTGCACCTAAACCCTTGTTACTCGCGTCAGTCATTGCATATGAATCTTTGCTAGGGTCAAAACTTGAAAGACTCTGAGCGCGATTAAGACAGTCTTTGATCAAGTCATATTCCTCGCTGCAAAGTTTATCCCAAATAAAATCTTGTCCTTTTTTAAGTAAAGCTCTCATCTTCTGAGTTTTCTGGGCAAAACCAGGGTCAAACTTATTTTAGAATTCAGCCATTCCAAGAAACTTAACTAACTCATCTCTGTTTACAGGATATTTGATACTGTTGATTGCTTCAACTAGAGAAGGCTTGGGTTTAATTCCAGACCCAGACACCAAGTGCCCAAGATATTCTATAACTTTCACATCAAATTTACACTTATCCAGTCTGAGTGTGAGACCTGCCTCCTGTAACCTAGAAAAAACCTCATGTACCCTAGTATCATGCTCTTCCTGAGTCCCCCCATGCACCAATACGTCATCCTGATAAATTTGTACCCCCTGAAGGCCAACCAAGATGTTTTCCATCACCCTTTGAAACACAGAAGCAGCTGAAATCAACCCGTACGGCATTCTAAGAAACTTATACGTGCCGAAAGGGGTAATAAATGCTGTAAAATCTTGGAAAGAGGGATGTAGCCTGACCTGATGATAGGCCGATGATAGATCTAAAGTGGTGAAATGCATAGCTCCATCCAAAGTAGACAACACCTCAGTAATGTTGGGAAGTGGATAATGATCAACAACCACGGCTTTGTTAAGCTCTCTAATATCTATGCATAATTTAGCCTCTCCGTTGGCCTTTCGGGCCACAACGACCGGAGAAACCCACTCTGTGCCCTCAACTACCTGTATGACACCATTAGCCAAAAGGTTGTCCAATTCTTCCTTCATTTTGTCTTTAACTAAAAGTGGCACATTCCTGACTTTTGCTACTTTTGGCACAAACCATCCTTTAATTTAATAAGATGTTGATATTTCTTGAGACAACCAAGTTTCTTATCAAACACACTTGGAAATTTTGTAATCCACTCACCACGTTCTGCAACTACAGCAACATTGGGAATATCTCTCAAGCAAACAGAAGGGACCTCATTGGGATCCAGGTAGACTCCAAGATCTCGTTGATGTGCCCAACTGATAAGGGAGTCTCCTTTCATGGACACATAAACCTTCCCTGCTGTGATCCTTCCTTTAAAATCTATAGTACCCATAAAGTATCCCCAAAGATTTATTATTTGACCACCATAACCTCTGGGAATTATGTCAGGTTTAAATAGTTTGACTTTGTTTAAAAGATTCTTGGAGAAAAAGGTTTTGGGTACCAGTGTAATTTTAGCTCCTGAGTCAAAGAGCATGTCAACATCACAATCATTAGTTGAAACTTTTTCTATAGGACCTTCTGTTTTGAGGTTAGAAACTTAACAGATCACAGATTCTTCTTCACCTTGATCATATATATCAACTTCCCTTATCTTTTTCTGATTCCTGCTGGACCTACAACACTTAGAGAAGTGACCCTTTCTCTTACAGATAGAACAGGTTGCTTTCCAGCCAGGACACTCTTTACAATTAGCCAAATGCCCCAGATTGCCACAGGTGGAAGGTTTAGCATTGGGTCCAGAGGCTTTGATGTTAGCAGCACCCTTCGGATTGGACACTTTATGATTTGTTTCACACAGGATAAGGAAATGGGTAGTAGCATTACAAGATTTTGAATTTTCTGTTTCCTATTTACCTGGTTCCAGCAACATTTTAACAGATTGCTTGTCGATACTTTGTGGTGACTCACTTGATGAGTCTGAAGATGAAGATTTCTTTATGAGTGAAGATTCTTCAGAGGACATTAAAGTTTGTGTAGTAACTGAAGGTGTTGTAACAGAAGAAGAGTGGGTTACTGATCTGAGGAATGATACCAGTCTACAACGTGTGATTGGTTTTATGCGTGATGGTTGGTGTGAGAAAAAAGAATGTGATGAAGATATGAGAGGATACTGGTGTGTTAAAGAGCAGATGTCTTTGCTTAACGGGCTATTGGTCAGAGGGAGCAGATTAGTTCCCCGTACGAATTTGAGACCTAAAATAATTCAGGCGGGACACACAAGTCACATGGGCATTGCAAAAACAAAAGAAAGAATTAGGGATGTGTATTGGTGGCCTGCTATGGACACCCAAATTGAAAGGTCTGTGCGAGGTTGTGCTGAATGCTCCATTAGTGACAAAATCCTGAAGTGTAGGTCATCAAAAAACAGTCTACCAGTCCTTGGGTGGATATTCATTGGACATTCTGGGTCCTGTCAAAGTTAGAACACAAGATAGATATGTATTAGTGCGCATTGACATGTTCTCCAGGTGGCCAATGGTAAAGATTGTTAATTGTGTGGACTCATCTTCGGTGATATCCTTTCTTGATGAATTGTTTGCAAATGAAGGCTTACCTAAATCTATCCTAACTGATAACGGTGTTCAGTTCACTTCTAGGGCGGTTGAAATATTTCTGACTGAGAGAGGTATCACACATAAACGTGCATCCCTGTATCACATGGAAAGCAATGGTGTAGTGGAGCGGTTTAATGGAGTTCTCAAGGAAGCTATGCAATTGGCTCTAGTTTCCAGCTGTAACTGGGAAGAAGCTATAAAAAAAAGAAGGTGTACGAGTACAGGTTTACTCCGCATTCTTCTACAGGGGTAACCCCTTTCGCCTTGTTTAACACATTGGCTGCTTTGACTTTTCCCCTCCTGTGCTGCAAAGTGGGATTTACCATTGTTCATGTGCTGAGCTCGTCATAAGCACAGCTCCACTGTGCCTCATGACGAGCTGAGCTCGTCATGAGCATGGAAAGGGTTAAGGGAAGGGCAGCGTCTACCCATCTCAAACCTTCTTGGGTGTCGACAGCTCTGCCTACCGCAGGTGGTGTTGATACTCTTGGTTGGGAGGATAGAGAATTAGAAAAAATGGTTAGGAGGAAAAGGTTGTATGATACGAGGAAAGCTGTTAAAAAAACCATGGTGTGTGTAGGAGATTTAGTCAGAATAAAATTACCAGAAAGAAAATTTCGTGTGTCAAAATTTAGTCAGCCAACAAGAGTTATCAAACTCTTGGGGAATGCTGTTAGAACACAAGACCATAGGTTTGGAACCTCAGTAGGGTAGCTAAATGTGTTCCGTTTCATGATGATCTATGCACCCCTTTACCCTCTAGTACCACACCAGATTCAGGACTGAGAAGATCTGACAGGAAAAGGTCTACCCCTTCTCGTCTTCAAGATTTTGTTCAATGTGTTTAATGTG
Source organism: Lissotriton vulgaris (assembly GCF_964263255.1). Taxonomy (NCBI): domain Eukaryota; kingdom Metazoa; phylum Chordata; class Amphibia; order Caudata; family Salamandridae; genus Lissotriton; species Lissotriton vulgaris. Next base: position 493,093,104 of record NC_141700.1, read on the forward strand.
CTCATAGTTTTATTTTCTGTAATTATTTCTTTTGGGGGTTTATGAAAAGAGGGAGGTGATGTAGTGTGCTAGTCTGAGGACTCGCTTTCCCTCGTGATAATATTCTGTGGCTCATGCACTCTCCCATGCATGTAATGTAGAATGAGTTTGTATTAGAATGTTTAGCCTCAAACTCAGAGGCATTTTCTCTTGCACTCTGAAGGATGAGGTCTCTTTTACTTGGATCTAACAATAAACTTTTTGGATCTCTACCTTGCTGACTTGCTGTTAATTTCTGCTACCCCACTTCAGACGCATCTTATAGATGCTGAAACAGATAAACTGCGTAAAAAAATCCAGAGGTCAGATGTATTCCTCTGGCTTCTCTATCTATTCAAGGGTTGTAATGATATGGTTAGCTCCTGGGTCCCCTTCCAACTTAGATGTATTTGACATGGATGTTAACAGCAGGCATATTCTGGTGTATGGTCTATTGGACCGAATGGAGACTGCCAGTTTCACTGGAGGGTTATGGAGGTCTTAACGCTGAACATGACGGTTATATGGGAAGGGGACTTTAACTGCGCGTTTGATGGGGACGAGCACCACCATCCACCAATGATGCATACTAAGCATTCCATAATGAAAAGTCAGCACAAGGTGATGGCCAGATTGACCTGTGTTGACATATGGAGGGAACTTCATCTAGACATGAGACAGTATTCCTGTCTATCACAGACTTATAGTAGATTGGGCCATTTTCTGGTAATATATACATTAGCACACTGGATTGATACAGCTTAGTAATACTGTAGGTATCTGTCAGATCACGCTTCATCGATCATTAACCATTAGGTGCCGGTGGAAAATGCAGGTAGCGCTGTGGAAATTGATGCCTGAGATGCTGACAAACGCTATATTCTGAAAGGATAAGCAGGTAGCACAAAATTCATATTTTGAGACTAACAGGAACACAATGGCCGCCAAGGCAAATGAGTGGGAGGCATTTAAATGTGTTAAAAGGGGAGAGTGCATAGGCAAAATAATCAGGATCATCTTAGTAGCAACTCCAACATGACCTCAGTCAGCACGAGAACACAGTGATAGAGCTGCAGAGCCAGGAACCGCTAGAGACTGCAGCCAAACTGAAGTTATTGGAGCACGCAAACTTCTGAAGCATACTTAGGGTGAGCTAGAGCAGCTTACATGCCATGAGCACAGACAGTAACTCCATAGGGATGGGGATAAATCAGATTGACTGCTTGCTTGGCTACTGTGCAGAGAATTGCAGTAGTCATAGATTTTAACCCTAGTGCGGCTGGATGAAACCTTGGTCTCCACCCAGGCTGGTATGACTGATGCCTTAGAAAATTATATGATTCAAATATATAAATTAGGAGATATGGTGACAGAGACCTAGGGCATAAAGAGGGGAACCAGGGAGGGATGCCTGGGATGCCCTCTGTTTCCCCTGCTTTTTGTTCTATCTCTGGAGCAACTATCAGTCTGACTTTGCGAGATGTTAGGGAATTGGGGATAACCCTTGGGCATCCAAAGCATGTTGTATCCATGTATGTAGATTATGCACTGGTGTACTCCAGGACCTGCAGATCACACTCTCAATAGTGTGGACAGAGTTGTAGCCCTTTGGAGGACCATCAAGTTTGTGCACTAATTGTGCGAAGGCCCTGGCTTTCCCACTGGGGTGATAAGCGACTTTAGGAGTGGAATTGCTTACACATGTAGGGATACTATGGGAGGTGGAACAGTTTAGGTATCCAGGAGTTCAGGTGTTGCATAATGCAGCATTACGTTATGATGGTAATATACGCAGAGTCCTGTAAGGACTTTGCAACTCAATAGCCTTTTGGAATATGCTTCCCTCTCATTTGCAAGCTGCATTGCGCTGGCAACATTAGTCCTTTTGCTCAAATGCCTCTATCACTTATAAAACACCCTCTGTTTTTGACCGAGATCTACTTTTAGAGACATTGACTCCTTTTTATTATTATTGATATGGGGTGGTAAGCACAGTTGAGGGCATCTGACAATCCTGAAACTGAACAGATCTGAAGGAGGGCTTGGACTGCTAGACTTAGAATTCTCTTACAAGAGGCGGAAAGCCGGGAGCGCTAAGACTCATTTTTAAAAATTACTTGTGATACTGTGTACTTTATTCTTCACTTACCTATTTCACTCTTGGCACTCTAAACAGCGGTAGCGCTGCAACGACACCCCCCATCTCCATCGCCATTTTCGAGGGCGAGGCGCGTCCTGAGACACGCCCCCTCTGCTGGCCACGCCCCCTTCCAGGGTATAAATAAAGCGCCGTCGCTTTACAACTCATTGACATCGGTCTCCTGAGGCGGAAAGCCGGGAGCGCTAAGACTCATTTTTAAAAATTACTTGTGATACTGTGTACTTTATTCTTCACTTACCTATTTCACTCTTGGCACTCTAAACAGCGGTAGCGCTGCAACGACACCCCCCATCTCCATCGCCATTTTCGAGGGTGAGGCGCGTCCTGAGACACGCCCCTTCTGTTGGCCATGCCCCCTTCCAGGGTATAAATAAAGCGCCGTCGCTTTACAACTCATTGACATCGGTCTCCTGAGGCGAAAGCCGGGAGCGCTAAGACTCATTTTTAAAAATTACTTGTGATACTGTGTACTTTATTCTTCACTTACCTATTTCACTCTTGGCACTCTAAACAGCGGTAGCGCTGCAACGACACCCCCCATCTCCATCGCCATTTTCGAGGGCGAGGCGCGTCCTGAGACACGCCCCCTCTGCTGGCCACGCCCCCTTCCAGGGTATAAATAAAGCGCCGTCGCTTTACAACTCATTGACATCGGTCTCCTGAGGCGGAAAGCCGGGAGCGCTAAGACTCATTTTTAAAAATTACTTGTGATACTGTGTACTTTATTCTTCACTTACCTATTTCACTCTTGGCACTCTAAACAGCGGTAGCGCTGCAACGACACCCCCCATCTCCATCGCCATTTTCGAGGGCGAGGCGCGTCCTGAGACACGCCCCCTCTGCTGGCCACACCCCCTCAACGCCCCGACTCCCCCGCATAAATCATGTGCCTGGGCAGGACGTGCAGCGGACGAGCGCAGCGGACGAGCGCAGCGGGAGCGCCGTTTGCGCGCCGAAGGCGCGCCTAAGGCAAGCCCGTCTGTGCCCGTCCGTGCCACGGCCGGGCCCAGGGCCGGACACGCTGCCAAACCCACGGTACGTACAAATCAACTACCTACCTATACCCGAGCTGATCTACTTGCTCTTAATCACAACAAAAATTACTGTCTCAACATTATTAATGCCGAGACATGGGTAGGACCCGCATGCTGCTACCATTGCAGAACTCTCCTCACTCCGGAAAAACAGCTACCTAACATGAATAACGCAACCTCGCTTCGAGGAGCCTTGATCAACGCAAGGTCCATTTGCAAAAATGGTGAGCACATTCATGATCTCATTACGGAAAACGACATTGACATGCTCTTCATAACCGAAACATGGCTGAAACCATGGTGCAACCCGATCATAGCCCAAACTGTCCCCCAAGGATACCTCATTCAGAGGATCGACAGACAAGAACTCAGAGGCGGTGGCCTGGCCATCATCCATCGAGATTCACTGAAATGTACCACCATTGAACTCCCAGACGTAAAAGGGGCAGAAAGCATGGGTTTCTGCATCCAACTAAATGAGGAAAATACCTTTGCGGGAGCCCTCATCTACCGCCCCCCAGGACCTCAAAACGGTTTCTTCGAAAGCTTCGAAGATGCTCTCAGCACTTTCACCTTAAAATACGCAAACTTCACCGTTTTGGGAGACCTAAATTTCCACCTAGACAAACCCAACGACCCCAACACCATATGGCTCAACGACTTAACAAATATCCTAGGACTGAAAATACTGACCAAATTGCCCACGCATAAAGCAGGCCATATACTAGACTGCATTTGCACCAATGCCAATACCCTAACTGTCGAAGACCCGCTGATCCAAACATGGACCGACCACTGGTTAATCCCTTTTAATCTAACCACCAACAAGAAAAGGTCTAACACCGTCAACCAAAAAATTGAAGTCCCTATGCAAAAAGACTGGAAAAAGCTTGCCAGCTCACCAAATCTCCTGCTCACCGCAGAGAAATCTAAACCATCGCTGTCCGGAGACACAGAATCCGATTACAAAATATTTTGCAATTGGATCTCGGAGTGCTGTGGTCCGGCCAACTCTGAGAAAGTAAGAAAAAAGCAGAATAGAAAATCGGCACCCTGGTTCTCCCCCGAAATAAAAGCCAAACGTACAGAGATCAGAGTTCTCGAAAAGAAATGGCGTCAAAACTATGATCCTAAGGATGCTCTTGCCTATAAAATCGCGAGGAAAATATATCACTCTATGATAAAAAACGCCAAAAAAGACCATTTTCTTCAAAGAATTAATCGGTCCAACAATAACCAGAAACAAATCTTTAAAATTGTTGACGAGTTTATGAACCCCAGAATCCTCAGGCAAGAAATACCACCCTCATTAGCTCTCTGTAACGACATAGCTGACTACTTCGAACAGAAAATACTCAAACTTACCTCAGACTTCCCTGACCCTCCTGAACCCCCCCCCTATGATGCAACGCCACCAATTAACAACAAACCCCAGTTGAAAAATTTTACTCACATCAGTCTCGACGAAATGAGGGGGCGTGGCTTGGGCGCCGATGGCGATGGTCGCCTGAGAGCTCGGCTCCGGGACTAAGCCCGAAATTATCCTGAACATCGGAGGCTGAGGGGCGCCCCAGACCCCGCATTCGGTTGAGCGAGGCGACGACACCCTGCCGGGGGCCTTGGTGGAGTTTGGACGGGGGTGGCTTCGAAGAAATGCCGAAGTTTGCGGAGTTGCGGAGTGCGACCCAACATGGCGCCCGGACCCCTTTGTCCCCTTGATCGAAACTACGGAGTTGAAGAGGTCTCGCGGGTGTCGCCTGGCACCCGGCTTCACCATCCTCAGTTGTTTTAGACATTGGACATTGGCAGGTTCGGACCTTCTACAACGGGTTCATACTCGATTAGACGACCGGGCGGGTGCCCACGCACTAGAGGGCACCGGGCGCGGGTGCCCTCTGTTCCAGGCGGTGGTCTGCACCGCGACTCCGCAACTAGCTACGATTTCCTGGCCAGCCCAACTACATGGATGGCGCGACACTCTGGCGCCACAGGTCAACCGAGGGAGTTGGTGGCCCTCGCCCCGGAGCTATAGTGGGTGAACGGGCCTGCCCGACTCGGCGACGGTTGTCTCCGCCCCCTTATCGGTGCCCTCGGACGCCGTGGCGGTGGCGTGAGCCGAAGCGGCGGAGTCTCCACAGGCTCTGGAGAAGGAGATCGCCCATACCCGACTTGAGAACGCAATCCCGGGAAGGTCGTGCTGGCCACTTGTACACGGAGACGCCTACTCCGGGACCCTCGCGGAGAGCCCCTAGCAGCATGGGGAAACCTAAAGGAGCCAAGGGATCCAGCCAGACCACCTCAGACTCTGAAGCCCAGGACAAGGAAGAGCATGGAGACCCTAAACGACCTGGTGGCGCACCACTCCAGCAACAATTCGACCGTGTACTGGAAGCGATAGAGGCAACTCGGTCGGCCCTCCAACAGGACATTGCCCAGGTGGCGACCGGCCTGGGCCTCCTTAGGGCAGACCATGGTAAACTCTCAGACCGGGTCAAGGAGGTGGAGGGCACGGTGAAGACTTTAGAACCGGCGCAGAGAACCCTGGCTGCGACGATAAAGGATGCCATGTCCCGAATCGAGACCCTCGAACGGAGGGCGGAGGATGCGGAAGGCCGCAACAGGAGGAATAACATTCGGGTGGTGGGCCTGCCGGAAAAAATCGAGGATGGCGATATGGTGCGATACTTGGAGACCTGGCTCCGAGACACGGTGGCCCCGGAGGGCCTGTCCTCCTTTTACACTCTAGAACGGGCCCACAGAGTCCCAGCACGGCCCCCACAGCAGGGACGAGCCCCAAGGCCAGTGGTGGCGCGGTTGCTACATTTCCGGGACAGAGACCTGATCCTAAATGCCGCCAGGCACAATGGCCCGTTCCAGGTTGCAAACAGTCAGGTGAATATCTTCCCTGACTACACCTACGAGACGCAGCGCAAGCGGTTCTCCTTCCTGGCGGTTAAGCGTGAACTCAGGAGTGAGGGCATCCAATATTCACTCCTATTTCCCGCAAGGCTCCGAGTCATTGTCGACGACAAAACCCAGTTCTTCGACACCCCAGAGGAGGTCTGTGACTGGCTCGAACTGTACCGGACAGGGAAAGATGGTTATAGCGCCTCGACCCATCAGGCGGAGGAGCCGGAACAAAGGAGGCGATCTAAGAGGGTCAGGAACCGCCGCGGCCGCACGGGAGGGCCCTCGACTGCGGAGACATCATCGGAGCGGAGGGGAGTGTTGGAAGTTCTGTCGGAACTGTCGGGAGCAAGAGGCGAAGTCATCGAGGAGGAGGAAGAAAACCCGGGTGCTCAGGGGGCACCATCGGACTCGGAAGATTCAGTGGCAGACAGTACCCATACACCGGTGATCACACCGAAATCGGTGGAGGACCTTTTGGACGGACAAGGGTAACGGGATATGCTGCCTTGTTTTGGGTGGGGGCCCGGCAGGGGGGAGGCGGTTGCCGTTCTTTATTGCTGACAACGAAGGAGGGAGGGTTGGGGGGCTTCTGCTCTTGCCCCGGAAGGTTTTGACACAGGGGGGGCTTACTATAGTCCTGGTAGCCTGGGCGACGAGGGCCCACTGCCTCCGCTCAGCCCGCACCTGGCCCATAAGGCCTTCCTACGGTGGCGACCGTAGGACTAGTGGGGATTTTGGGGTTGATCTCCGTAGAGGTTTGGATGGGATCTAGATGGTGCAGTTTGGGTCCTGTTCTGGGGTGGTTGGGGGGGGGCTTTGTTGGTTTTTGGGTGGTTTGGTTCTGGTTGGGGAAAATGGCCGCCGTCAGCGCTGGGAGGATTGATGCTTTTTCTTTGTGGGGACCCGAACGGGGAGACTGTGCAAGAACACTCTGGGACAATGGCTGATGTTGCTAACTTGAAATGTATTACTTGGAACGTGAGGGGGCTTCACACTATGTCCAGGCGTCACAAGGTCCATGCTTATTTAGTGCGTAGGGGAGTGCAAATGGCGCTGCTGCAGGAAACGCATCTGAACAAGGCGGAAGGGGTGGCGCTTCAGCGTAGGTGGCGAGGGCAGGTCTTTTCCACGGCGTACTCTGCTTATGCCAGGGGGGCGCTAATATGGATTAGGGCAGGAGTCCCCTTCCAGGTCACGAGGACAGTGTTGGACCCAGAGGGGCGTTTCGTGGCCATATCAGGCACGCTAGGAGGGAGGGACCTGAACGTTTGCTGTGTGTATGCTCCTAATGTAGACCAGACTGCCTTCCTTTCCAGGTTATCGGGCTCGCTGGCCCACTTTTTCGCCGGGCCCCTCCTGCTGGGGGGAGACTTTAACTCCGTAGTGGATGTAGACATAGACCGCTCGCATCCCCCGCTCCCCGATTCCCCGGTCCGGCGGACGGCTAAGGGCCGTCAAGATTGGCAGACCCGCTGGGGTTTGACGGACATTTGGAGGGCGCATCACCCCGCGTCTAGAGATTATTCATACTTTTCGAGCCTTCATGAGCTGCATGTCAGACTAGATGGCTTTCTTGGTTCGTCCGAATTAGTTTCGGCAGCGGTCCGATCGGAGTACTTATCGCGGACCATCTCGGACCATAACCCCCTCCTACTGGACATTCGCTGGTTCCCTGGGACGCCGGCAGTACCCACCTGGAAGATGCGCCCCGAGATCCTCGAGGACAGTGTCTTCAAGGCGGACCTAGGGGAGAGAATCACGGATTATTTTGCGTCCAACGGCGGCTCCGCGAGTACTAGGGCGTTCGAATGGGACGCTTTCAAGGTGGTGGTGAGGGGCTACTGTATCTCTAAGAAGGTGGGCATGCGGCGTGTTATCCTGGCTGACTTAGACACAGCGGACCGAGCGCTCCGCGAGCTCAAAATTAGCCGCCCCGGACACCCGGAATTGCAAACACAAACGGTAGAGGCGAGGGTGAAGGTAGCGGTGGAGGTCGAACGGCTCCGCTGTTTCGATTATAAGGCCTATACGGTCCGGTCTATTGCGGAGGGCGACAGGTCGAGCGCGTTACTGGCGTGGTTGGCCAACCCTACGCGCCAGTCCCAAACGACGACAAATATGCGTAGGGCGGATGGGACTGAGGTGTGCACCCAACCGGAGATTCTTAGTTGCTTCCGGCATTACTACGAAAGTTTATACCGCAGTCGCTCCGCACGTGACCCAGACCGGCTTGATAACTATCTTAGCCCACTGGAACTCCGCACAGTAGGACGGGAAGTGGCGGAAACCCTGGGTTCTGACATCGACTTGGGGGAGATCCGCGGGGCCATCAAACGGATGGCGAGGAACAAGACCCCGGGCCTAGATGGCCTTCCGGTGGAGTTCTATGCAGCTTACGCTGACCTCTTGGCCCCTCGATTACTGGTGGTCTACAGGGAGGCGAAGAGGTTGGGTTGTCTCCCTGGCTCGATGTGTGAGGCGTTGGTGGTTCCTCTCCTCAAACTAGGTCGAGACTCGTCTGACCCGGGGTCCTACCGTCCCCTTTCAATGCTGACGGTGGACTACAAAATATTGAGCAGCATCTTGGCCTCGAGGCTGCTGGGACATATGAGTTCCCTAGTGCATGAAGACCAAGCCGGTTTCATCCCACGGCGGAATACGACTATGAACATCCGAAGGTTGTTCCGCTTGCTTGGGGAACCATTCGTGGATGCCCCGTCCCCGGTAGTCTTGTCGGTGGACCTGGAGAAGGCTTTTGATAGCCTGGAGTGGGACTACCTATGCACGGTATTACGGAAATTCGGCCTCGGGGAGGGATTTGTCAAATGGACAGCAGTCCTCTACGCTTCCGCTTCGGCCAGGGTTAGATCGGGCCCTTTGATTTCATCGCGATATCCGGTGGAGCGTGGCACGCGGCAAGGGTGCTCCTTATCCCCGCTCCTTTTTGCACTAGCGGTGGAGCCACTAGCGATGCATCTTCGCTCGGGAGCCCACTATACGGGCTTATGGACAGCGGCGGGCCCACATTACGTCTCGCTCTATGCGGACGACCTGTTGCTCTTCCTGGAGGATCCGGTCGACGCATTACGGGGAGCGGAATTAGCGCTAACGGAGTTCGGAGCGGTCTCAGGCCTCCAAGTGAATTGGTCTAAGACCTGCCTCTTCCCGATGCGTAGGGGTACCCCCACTCCTGCGCTAAGTAAGGAGATCAGATGGGAGCCCGACTGCTTTAAATACCTTGGGGTATTTGTGTACCACGACCAACCCGACCTCCTAGATGGAAACATTGCCCGTTGCATACGAGCACTCCGAGGTAGCATGGACTTTTGGGCCACGCTGCCGCTCTCCGTGGCGGGACGCATCGCCCTGCTCAAAATGGTGGCGCTCCCCCGACTATTGTATTACTTTCGGACTTTGCCGATCTGGGTCCCACCGGCTACGTTTCGTCGCTTGCGTTCTATGGTGGTCGGGTTCCTTTGGGGAACGGGCCGGCGGCGGGTGGCCCTCAATACCCTGATGAGGCCGAAGGACGAGGGGGGGCTCGCTGTGCCGGACTTCGAGAAGTATTACCTAGCGGCGCAGCTCCAGACCTACACCCAGGAGATAGCCAGGGAATTCAGAGGCCCGGAGGACGGTAGAGGGACGGGTATGGCCAGGCACGTCCTCTCCTTTATCGCGCTGCGACAGCGCTTAGTCCTACGGGACCTGTCGATGGAGGAGCGGACTATCCGACTCTGTTGGAATCGGGCTCATAACAGAGGTCGCCTACGGACGCCATATGCGCCTGAAATACCATTGGGGATGCTGACGGCCCTCCCCCACGGAGGAGATTGGTCACGACTGGCGGACTGGGAGGATTCCGGTTTACAGCTCGTCGGGGACCTGTACGAGGACGGAGCGCTCCTGTCCTTTCAGGATCTCATTGACCGCTTTGGGATCCCCCGGGGCGACTTTCTGCTGCACTCGGCCATTGTGCGAGCGATCCAGGCGCACTGGCAAAACGGGCTAGAGGAACCTCAATTGTCTCAGGTGTGCCAGTACGTAATGATGTCGGCGGGCACGGTGAAGGCGGTCACTTGCCTCTACGGCAGGTTGATTGCCGAGGGGTTGGTTCCTCTCGCCACACTGAAGTCCCGCTGGGAAGAGGACATTGGTAGGGAGATCCCGGAGACGACCTGGTCCCAGCTGGTGAGGCGTGCCTGGAAGGGTACACGTAGCGCCCGTTTCCAACTGGTCCACTATTATGTTCTCCATAGGGCGTACCTGACCCCGGTAAAGATCAGGCGTTATTTTGCCACGGCTTCGGCGGAATGCCCTAGGTGCCCGGCTCAGGAGGCGGACCTCCTACACATGCTATGGGCCTGTCCAGGACTGACGTCCTACTGGCAGGAGGTGGCGGCGACTTTGGAAGAGGTGACGGGGAGGCACTTATCATTCGATGTGGCGGTAGGGCTATTGCACTGGTTCCCCCATACCCCCCGGAATAAAATCACCAGTAAATTTATCGACCTGGGGCTCCTACTTGCTAAGCGAGAGGTGACCAGGAACTGGAAGGCACGAGCTGGTCCTACAGGCAGCAGATGGCACAGTGAGCTTTTGAAATGGGCAGCGGGTGAGAGCGCGCTGCGATATCAGTTGGCTTGGAGGCAGGGCAATGAGAAGGCGCAGGAGGCCGCGTTAGAATGGGAAAAGCTGGTGCAGGCCCTCAGAGATTATTGTACCCCCAGCGACTCCGAAAGTGAAGAAGCAACTCGACCCGAGTCCCGTTAAACATTAGCATTGACAGCACTATTACCTTCCCCGTGGGTCAAGCAGTGGATCCTATGTTGATGAGCTCCCTGGCGCTGATGGTGGGGGGGGGGGAGGGGGGGGTTTCACAGTAACTGGGAATTTTGAGGGGGGGGTTTCTTTTTGGGGTTTGGGGTTTGTTTAGAAAAGCAGATGACGGACAGTGTGTTATCCGGACCAGCTCCAGCATCCTACTGACCCCAGCTGCATTTGCCGCCCAACCCCAGGGATATGGGCTGATTGGCTGTATAGCAACGTTATGGAAGGGGGTCGGTGGGCTATACCTTGTATAAGTTGTTTATAATACGATACTGGTCGTTACTGTATTGTTTTACTGATTCCTGCAATAAAAATATATTTAAAAAAAAAAAAAAAAATCAGTCTCGACGAATCCCGACAAGCAATCCTCTCCAGTAAATCAGGCTCCCCGTTTGACCCATGCCCCCCTATGCTACTCCACACTCTGGTGGACACGGTAAATCCAGCCATAAACTCCATTATAAACTCCTCTCTGACTACTGCATCCATTCCGGCTGAATGGAAGCTCGCGGCAGTCAAGCCTCTGCAGAAAAAGCCCCTACCCGACCCCACCACGCTCTCCAACCTTCGCCCCATCTCATTGCTCCCACTACTGTTCAAACTGACCGAGGCGGCAGTTAATAAACAGTTGACAAAACATCTAGAGGAAAACCACCTATTTCATCCAAACCAGGCTGGTTTTAGGGCGAAACACTCCACAGAGTCAGCCCTCCTACATACTGTAGAGACCCTCAAGATGGCACTGGACCAAGGGAAAAAGGCCGTCCTGATCCTGCTCGACCTGTCGGCGGCCTTTGACACGGTCTCACACCCCGTGTTGATAGGCCGCCTGACAGAGTCAGGGCTAGCAGGAACTGCCCTCGAATGGCTGGAAAACTTTCTAAGCCATAGGAGACAAGTAACCGTGCTAGGAAACTACTGCTCGGATGAAAAAACCATAAAAACAGGGGTACCACAAGGCTCAAGCTTGAGCCCGGTTTTGTTCAACCTTTATATGACCCCCTTGATAGAACTCATCACATCCTTTAACATCAGCACGATATCTTACGCTGACGACACCCAGCTTATCCTAGTACTGGATAACAACTCCTCCAAAGCGGAGGAAAATTTAAAAACCTGTCTGACGGCAACCTTTGATTGGATGCGAACGAACCATCTCAAATGTAATTCAGGTAAAACTGAAATCCTCCCTTTCGGCCAAAACAACCTTTTCTCCCCCTCCAATTGGTGGCCTCAAGACGCCGAAATTCCCCCTAACACCATCACGTCGGCCCGTAACCTAGGGATAAGGTTTGATGAAGCCTTATCCTTCAAGCAACAAGCAGGTACAGTGGCAGGGTCCTGTTTCAATATCATCAAAAGTCTTAGAAGATTCTTCGACCTCCTTCCCCTAACAGCTAGAAAGACTGTGGCAGTAGCCCTCATCACATCCCGCTTAGACTACTGCAACAGCATCTATGCAGGCTCAAACAGAGCTGTTCTGCACAAGTTGCAGATGGTTCAAAACGCCGCCGCCCGCCTGGTGCTAAGACTACCCAGGAAATCATCTGCCTCAAAAGCACTCAAAACCCTGCACTGGTTACCCATCCACAAAAGAGTGCTATTTAAAATCCTGCTCATTACGTTCAGAGCCTACCACCAGTCAGGACCGACATACCTGTCCCAGAGGTTTGGAAGATACACTCCCCCACGGTCACTCAGATCATCCAACCTAAACCTACTCGCAGTCCCCAAATTCAGACTTACCACAAAAGGTGGAAAATCCATCGGAGTACTTGGAGCCAAAGCCTGGAACAAGCTCCCATCACAAATGCGCCTGATCCATTCCGAAAAACTGTTTCGTAATATGCTCAAAACATGGATCTTCAAAATCGAAGACTCACTTTGCTTAGCGTTAATCTAACCCACACTCTACCCATAGACCAGGATCTACTTATAGGACCTTCCTTAAGCAGCATCCCTACTTCCTCTCTGTCGGGACAGCGATGTCTAGCGCCAAGATGCTCCCTGGAGTGTAAGAGCGCTCTATAAAAGCCTATTCACATCACACATCACATCACATCACAATGCGGGGCAGCTGTAACATGCGGCACTGTGGTGTCATGAGGATAATAGGGAAAAGAGACTCTTGAGGCGCTGCTGTGGTGAGGATGCTCTCCCGGTGTGGTTGATGAAAGGTGGACGGGTCCCCGGATGCTGTCCATATATAGTCAGACAGGCTGCAGCAGCCTGGGCGGCAGTGGTATAAACGGTGAGTATGTATTCTCCCTTCTCCAGGTCTCTGGAATATAGAGGCTACAGCCATTCAGAAAACCAGCTTTGTAATTACAGATGACACAGTGGAGGGAAGGAAGGTGCCTCGTTCTTGGAGATTTGTACACAGAGGACAGATATTTGTCCTTTACGGAGGTGCAGCAATGTTTTGAGGGTGGAGCCCAGGGCAATTGTTATAGTATGCATGATTGATGACAACATTGAAGGTCTTCTGGCCGGAGTTCCCTATTATACCCCCTACCTCAGAGTAACTGACGATAATAGTGGAGACAGGTAATGCAGCACACGCAGTATCTAGACTGTATAAAGCCTTAAAGGTTGCTAACCAAAAAATGCAGATGTCAGCGAGAAAGCGTTGGGACGATAGCCTGGATATGCCATTGACTTCTCCGTAAGAGAAACAGACTTGCGAGCATGTCCAGTCGATATCCAATAATGGCAGGTTTCAGCTCACACACTTCCATTTTCTGAGTTCACAGAAATGAGCCAAAATCTAAACAACTAGAGTACCCAACTTCCCTAGAATCGGTCAGACTGACTTTTTACTTATGAAATGGAATTGTGTGCACATACAAGGGTATTGGAGAGACATTGCAGATACACTGCGTGTGGTTACTGCCATGCCTTCATAAATGATGGTCAGGCAATGCTTTTTAAATGTTATTCCTGTACCTAAAATAAAGAAGATTAGATACAAATTTCTGTTGTTGGGATTGTTTTTGGCAAAATGGCAAATAGCCATATGATGGCTCGGGCCCTGTGGTCCGACACAGGCACCGTGGGAGAAAGACTTGCTGGAGTGGGCAGTTGCTGAGGAAATTAGAATGAGAATAGTCTGCACTGATGATCTAGAAGAATGGTCAAAAAAATTTGATAGGGGGCACGAATCAGGGTGGGGGAGTGATGGGAAGCTGCTACAAACACAAAGGGGTATATTTAACAAATAAATCACACAGCGCAACAATAGGGAAAGTTTCATTTCTAATGAGTTATATACATATTTCATATGTAAATCACATTAGGCAGGTGAGAATGAGGATCACTATACATATATGCTATATATATGTTGGTTTGTTTTTACACGGGTTATCTTGGATTTTTTGTTGAATTAATGGATTAGAATTGAATTGAAATGACATATATGTAATTGTATGCATTGTGTTCTCTTAGTGGTTTTGCTATATGCAATTTCTATTGTCCTGAAGATGGTCTGAGGGATTCACACCACAGAAGACCGAAACGTCGACTGTATCGTCCATTTCCCCAATAATTGATATATTTTAAGTGATTGTTTTATTTACCAGGAGATACGTCACTTTTTTGATTAAATTAGAAATGGATGTTTTTACTCATGAATTACAGGTTGAATTGTAATGTACCTTTTTCATGTGTTTGCATTGAATTAATTCCAGTTTTGATTGTACCCTGCCTAATGTGATTTACATATGAAAATATATTTATATATTGATTATAAGATATTCCCGTGTTTGTTCTTTTTCTGTTTCTCTGTGCATTTATTGCACAAGTTATTCAATTCATGTTATTGCCGGTTCAAGATTTATTAAAACTGAACTATTTAAATATTTCTTTTTAATATAACTCATTAGAAATTACACTTCTTAAATAAAATCGCTTGTTGGCACACTTTATCTGACTCTATTTGAATCGCCCAAGCCTCCAAGGGTATATTGGGTTGTCCCACTCTACCATTCCACAATAGGGAAAGGGCAGGAATGTGTCATATCTAACATTATGCGACGCATTTCTATCTATAGCCTGCGTTGGTTCACAATGTGCTACCTAGCACCAAAGCAGGCCCTCTTGTACCATGGTGCAAGGGTGCCTGCGTTGCAAGCAGGTTTGTTTTTGTGTGTCTGAAGGGACACCTTCCTGCACAAAAACAACTCTCCGAGGCATTTTCCTCTTTCTATGTGTGCTGCATTGTGCAGCACACATACAAAGAGGAAGTAATGAGGAGAAATAAAGATATTTCTCCTCGTTAAGCCTCACCTGGGGAGATGTAGTGTTTTAATGCATTTCCAGGTCTACCAGTCATGCTAAATCTGGGAATGCACCAAAATCTATGGGTGGATGCGTGGGAACACCTATGATCCACCCAGGTAATGGCTTCCTGGAGCAGATTCAAGCAAGACAGCGATTTGCAACGTGCAGTGTTACTCTAGATTTATCAAGCCATGCAAGGCCATTCAAGGTGGCCTTGCGTGGCTTAATAAATCTTATTTAGTAGCTGCATCATCTTTAGACCCCATGGTGTCGCCAGGACGATGCAACTACTTGATAAATATTCCCCTGAATAATGTAGTGGAATTGATTTGTGTTGCATCTCTCCACGCCCCAGATTGGAGGAGGCAAAGTCACCATGGTTTTTCTGTATTGCTTTATTGTTCACTGAAGTGCACAAATAAAATAAAACGAAAAATGGTTAAAGCACTGGCCAGACAATGAACTGTTTACTGGTGTTATATGAGACATTGAGTTGTGAGTCTCTTTGTCACACCTCTTCTCCGACGTAGCTACCCCTTGGGTGAAGTCCTACAGGAGTGAAATTGATGCGTGGTTTTAGGGTTCAATAGTAAGGTAAAGTCCAGGGGAGTGTTAAAAGGCTTGTTGCTCGAATATGAATTTACCTTGAAAAAACAAAGACAAGAGGCGTTTGGCAAAACAAGAACAGTTGGTTCAATCAAACACTTCTGTCTGGAGCACAGTTACAAAGTCGGGGTCTGGGGACTGTCTCAAAGTACAATCATTTTGAGTGCCTTTATATACATTTCTTGGGGCATCATAAAATAATTCATAGATCCTGTTTAAGGTAAGGAATCTGGGCCTAGTCATGGAGCCATAAATGACTCCCACCTGATGACAAACCACCTTGCGTGGACACAATGAAGGCCAGTGGGTAACATGTCCAGATGTACGGCATGGGGGGCGCATGATTGTGTGCTGTGTCCTGATTGGCTGAGTATTCCTACCTTCACGTGGCATCTAACTTTATGATGTTTTGGGAACAAGTGCCCCTCCGGCCATGTGCATTTTATTGCGACCAATCTCCCCAAACCATTTTGGTGTTGCTGCCTATCTGTGGAACTAATCTGGGTTTGTTCTGCTGGTTACTTGCCACCCCAACTGTGATCTGTCAATCAGTTGCCTCAAGTCTAGGTCGCAGGGTCTGCCTGGCCACGTATTTCTGACTCTGGGTTGATGGAGAGGTCAGCTCGGGTGATTTCGAAAACAGTGTTTCGTTTTTGTTTTTATGCACACGTTTCATTGCGTACATCAATATTAACGGGCTCTAATTTGCACAATCATGGTCCAGTAATGCATGGTCCTGAAAATGTTCGCCTAGGAATAAATTTAGAGTTTTGTAGTAACAAAAAAAGATTCTTTCAGAGAGAAAGGCTAAACCAAAAGGAAAATCTACCAGGGCAATTTCAATCACTGTAGTAGTAATGTGGTGAAGGAAATTGTTATGTTTTTCCCTGGGTTTTGTTAGAAATAATAGATTTTTTTTTTACTTGCAACCCAACTCGAACCAGCTCATTTATACTCACTATACCTACCAACAAAATGTCAATCAAAAGAGTCAATAACCGGTATTGATGCATTTTTTATAAGGTGCCTTTTACCACTCTTCTGCCATTTCAAAGTGCTGTCAGGATCCAGTGTTATCATCTTGCAGGCTAATAGTAGTCAGCCTTTTAAGGGCATGCGGCTGAATGAGCGTTGCAAAGATTCGAACTCATTACATATAGATCACTGTTTATGAGATTCTACTGAGCCATCCTTCCATTTTAAATTAAAATTCCTATTTGAATTCCCTGCTGGCTACAGAAATAATAGAAGTGATTGTCTCAAACTCCGAGCTAGTAGAAGTATAACGTGATTCGAAATTTTTTTCAGGTTGAGCCAAGTACAAGGGTACGGTTCATGTCATGAGTTATACTACCACAGAAGTAATCAGAGGTAACTAGTCATTATGGCAGAAAAAGTTCAGTAAATGATTCAGCCGTCTGTTAAAGAGATATGGGGCCATATTATCAAGGGTCATGGATACATTATTGCCTCTTTTATCGGCAGGAAACTGCTGATAAAGCGGCGATAATGGGCTTGATAATATGCTCTATGGAATTTCAATCGAAGCCCATGTTAGATGTGAAGACATCTAACATGGGCTTCGATTGGAATTCTATAGAGCATATTATCAAGTCCATTATCGCCGCTTTATCAGCAGTTTCCTGCCGATAAAAGCGGCGATAATGTATTGCCCGTCCTTGATAATATGCCCCATGGCCTTTAAGAATGCACCGGACACATTTAGATGTGCAGAACTGCTGTCTTACTAACTTCAACTTCTCTCTTGCCATAGCTAAAAGCAAACGTGTACAGCGCATGTGCAAAACTGCAATATTCATCTTTCAAGTTGTGGGCAATGACAGATTATAACTGTAAAGCGAAGTAACAAGAAAAGACAGATTGCTTACATTCTCAGAGAAATAATGCTATGCTGAACTGTGTATTATGAAAGTCTCAAGCGCTGGCATGAGTAACCCCACTTTTCTCCCAGACCAGCGTGAACATGAAGTGCAGAGCATTTGGGCTTTCAGATCCCCACTGCTTTGGTATCAAGTCTGGATCTGTTTATTATTGTAGGTTTTTGTAAAGCAGTATTCCCACCTGATAGCCGTCTAAGCACTTTACATGGGGCTACATGGTGGTACTCTGGAACTACAGTGGTGGTTTAATGTGTTGTGATTTCATGCATCCTATTGGTAGCCAGGTGTTGTGGGATTGGATCAGGCTGGCGATGTACTAGGTGTAAAGGTACGCCAGATGGTCAGGATGTGTCTGGGTAGAGCTGATGATATCCTGAAGTAATCCCCACAACAATGGAAGCAACATGGCAAAACCCTGCTGGAGAGAATTGTGAACACTGCAACATGTTCCAAAGGCGCAAGTTAGTCCTGAGCATCTACGTGGATATCAGCGAATCACATTGAGGGGGTGTAGCTATGTGGCATGCAAATGGTTGCTAGTGATGGCTTAGGTTGAAGAGGAGGGTAATTGTACCCAAGGCATACACTTTGTTCATTGGTTTTGGTGACAGCCATACACAGATTTGCCATGAAGGAAGAAGTAGTGAGGGGGTCCACATGACCCAAGAACAGTTTCTCAGTTGTCTGATCATTAAAACAAAACGGAACTTCATCTAATACTGCACTCCCTTCAGGCAGTTGGGCATCAGAGTTCTCTTTCAGCTTAAGGTTTATATGGGCCTTATCTGCCTACAGGCGATGGCTGATTTAAAGGGCATTGAGCCTATTTACATCTCTCAAGTGATTGACCCTCTGCACGGCTGTAATCCTGGGGCTGCAGCTAAAGCAACAGAGTAGGTAATCGTGCATGCACATGAATCAACGCTTTCAGAAAGTGCAGGGAGCGCTTGTGCACTCTTTAAACCAACCTTGGAGGAATTATGTCTATCCTCCGGCACTCTGCTTGCAGGCACCATCTGTGGCAAGTTCATGACACATTCTAAAAAAATGCATGCACGAAGATAGCCACAGCATGTGCTCGACGGTCAGTGCCGGTGGACTGGACAACAAGACATTTTCTGTTTTGAACACCACCAAGGCTGGAATGGCCGTACCCGGCATCGGACGATGGGCAGGCATTTCCCCGGTAGACTGGAAGGGTTGGTGCAGGTTTTATTAGTGAGGGCTAATTTTGTTGCAGTGCAGCCGTTTTAAAAGTGCTGCAAAAGTCCTCGTATGTTCAGTAGTTTTCGTGCAACAATAAAATTGTGAAGATAACTCAGGTGATTTATTAATGTACCTTCTATAGATAGGTGGGAGTTTTGTCTAGTGGCAGTTTTCCCTTATCTAAGGGAACGCAAAGGGTTAATATGCCTGCTGCAAAGAACATGTACCATGTATATCAAAGAACAATATTTTATGTGGATAGCTCATTGGCTTACTGCTTTTATCACAGAGATTCTGTTGTTACTGTGCAGTTCATAAATTGCATTTGTAATCTAGCACAGTGACCTATTAACTGCCATCTAAGAGCAGCATGCCAGCTGCATGTTTTGTTCCAGACTTTCTATCATGATTTTGCCAAATAAGGTTTGTTTGGGTAGAAATAAATTCGTATTATTAACGTCAATCCTAACCACTGTGTTATGTTATGAATCCTGAGTTTGTGGCTCTCAACACCAAGCACTCTTGAAAAGTGCCTTCCAGCATGGATGAAATGTGAATCCTACACTTTGTAGTCTCCTTTGCCTTATGTCAAAAAAAATATATACACTGATTTACACACATATGATTTGTTGTCTCTGTATGTGTGTGTGATGTGGAAAGTTTTGCTTTAGAAGCAGTGATTAATGGAGTCGTTTTTAAAAGTGGACTGTAACATCTGCATTTGTAAAGCAAGCAGCCATGCCTTTGGGCATTCTTGCTGTTAGATAAGATGGTTGTTGCTGGTAAGGTATGCTAATGCAGAACAAGCATATTATTGATCAACACAAGTACTGACCAGTGATGTGCATGTTTTCTATAGAAGAAATCAATTAAAGTAAACCTGGAAAGGTTCAATGGCTCCACAGGTTTAGAAGTATGTATACCATGTCATGGAATAGAAGATTGCTGGGAGAACTTGACCTGCATTAAATAGCATTGTTGTCTATGTTTCAAGACTGAGAATCAATTACATGATACTCTTAGGGGCAGATTTACAAGAAACTGACGCATCTGTAGAGATGCGTCAGTCTTCCTACGACAGCCTGCGAGGCCCTTGGCCACCACGTATGCACCGTATTTACAATACGGTGCACCATAGAGCAAGGATTGGCAGATGCATCAGAAATTCTGAACCATCTGTTGGCCCAAAAGTCACGCATTGCTGGAGTCGTGTCGCAAGCATGATGCAACTCCAGCAACGCATGTTGAGGCCTATACTTATTGTACTGCATCACTCCTTGCTCCTGCTTCAAGCACAAAAGTGACGCAACTGCAGTGCAAAGTGTCTCAAGGGGCTTGTAAATCTGCCCCTTAGTTTCGAAAACAAATGATCAAGTGAACTTGTTTTGAGTGGGGAAACAGCGCTTACAGCACACTCTCCACAACGTGTGTCATTACAACGACCGCGTTGTTAATACGCATACCATTACATCGCAAGTCATTAGTACCACTTGCTGTAGGGGGCGCAATGTTGTTGGATTTAGAATCCAACACCTTCCCTGCTGTTGCGCAAACTGGAGTAGGAACAGTAAATAACACTATTCCTAAGCCCAGCGCGTCCCCTACAGCAAGTCGTAGTAATGACTTGCAATGTAATGGTTTGCGCCACTTACCTCTGAAGAACAAATAAAAGTCGATAAGGTATTAAAAACAGTTACAATTTTAGTTAAAAACTAGTCAAAATAGATAAATAGAATAAACAATGTTATACAATATTGTTTCCTGTGTCTCAAACAGCAAAAACAAGGCAGCAGCTGAAAGATTTGTCATAAAATAGACGACCAGGGCTGTCCATTTCTGTAAATGTCCTATAGATATTGGTAGTCAGACTGATATCACTTTGCAGAGTATACACTAAGGGTCTGCTAAGGTATCTTGAGTGTCGCCTATCTCTAAGCTAACTCTCTAAATTTCTTCCCCGGGAATGTATACCCAACGTCAAAGAGAAATAGGAATCTTTCCAATTAAACTCACTACAAAAGACATATTGGGTACTTTGGTTCTATTCTTGCCTCATCTGAGTGGCCTTCACTTCTGATCTTTTGAGGACTAGTCGTATTTATTTGTCGGCACTGAGTCAACTTGATACACCAAGGAAAATTAACTATCTGGGGAAAATTCTGGAGACATATATCACTCGCTGCCTGAGTGCTTTCATTGAGAGCTCGTCTTTTCTGGAGGCCCAGCAAGCCGGTTTCCGCCCACTACATTCCACCGAGGCGGTCATCGTGGCTGTGATGGATACCCTGAGAAAGGGCGCTGACAATAACATCTCCCAAGCACTTGTCTTGCTGGACTTGTCGGCGGCCTTTGACACGGTCGATCATGCAATATTGATCGACCGTGTCAAAAATGCCGGCATTCAGGGCGTAGCTCTCAACTGGGTTAGATCTTTTCTGGATAAGCGTTCCCAGGCAGTGCACCTGTCTACCTTCTCCGCCTCCTATTCCCCCCTATCCTGCGTAGTCCCACAGGGCTCCGCTCTATCTCCTTTGTTATTTAATTTGTACATGCAGCCCCTAATAGCTTCCCTCCGCAAATCCGCGGCCACAATTTTTAATTACGCGGATGACTTGCAGTTAATCTTCCCTATTGACACTTCCCTATCCTCCTGCACCAGCTTCCAATCTACCATGCTTGAGATATCAGAATGGATGTGTCACAGCCAGCTCAAATTAAATCCCACCAAGTCCGAGCTTGTGCAGGTGGGCGGAGCAGCCAACCCATGGAATGACAGCTTTTGGCCTCCCTCACTAGGGCCTCCTCCTTTCCCCGTCAACTCTGTGAAGAGTCTTGGCGTAGTCATCTCCAGTGACCTATCTATGAGGCCTCAGATTAGTGCTGTCACGTCATCCTGCTTTTTCCACCTGCGTAGGATACGTAAAATCAGTAGATTCCTCACTAGAGATGCACTTATCCTTGTCATCATGGCCCTCGTTATGTCGAGAATTGACTATGCCAACACTCTGTATGTGGGAATTCCTGCATACCATCTCCACAGGTTGCAGCTGGTGCAAAATCAGGCAGCACGCTTGGTTTACCATCAGCCTAAGCACCAGCACGTTTCGCCGCTGTTGCGGAGCCTGCATTGGCTCCCGGTGGCTAAGCGCTGCACTTTCAAACTTGTCTGCACGATATTCAAAGCTCTGTCTGATTTAGCTCCTGTTTTCACTTCTTCTAGTCTGAAGCGATATGTTCCCTCGAGAGATCTCCACTCCACCTCACACAACCTTTTAGTTATTCCTAAAATCAAACGCAAAAAACACGGTGGTCTCTGTTTTTCATTTTGGCCCCCAAAATCTGGAATTCCCTTCCGTATGCCTTCCGACATTGCCCTACCTATGACTGCTTTCGTAGGAAGCTGAAAACGTTTCTCTTCCAGTCAGCATTCGAGTAATCCCCGTTCCTGCCCTCCGCATTTGTTATGAGCGCCATGAAACCGTCCGGTGACCGAGCGCGGTATGAATAATTTTAGCATAACATAGCATAACAAGGATGTGCATCTTTTAATATTTAATATGGAACGTGTTATTGTAGTATATTTTTAATTATCAAGCAGGTAAATTAATTCCAGATCATATTGTTGTATATTTTTCACTCAGTAACCACTGTGACGGAGTCCAGGCGAAGGCCTATGCTGAAACGCGCGTAGTCCGTCTCCTCATACCATTATAATGATGGATGGTTTTAAAATATTGATTATATGATCATTTGTTTAACAAGCTGCCAATTTTCCTATACTATTAATTTGATGAACAGTTTCAAATATTGCTTATATTATCACAGATATTATGTAAATGTTTTTGAGAGTACCAAAGAATAGAGAAATATGGCAACTGTGAGCTTTTGGATATTGACTCCCAGAATATAAAGAAAATGTGTATATCAATTTAAACAAAAAGAAAATACATTCTGTGTGTTTCTCAAAACTATTTGTTAGCATTTGGATATATATTTTTGTAATTTTAAAAAAAGAGTATACATTCTTATTTATTAAAACAGTGAAAAAAGAAATGAAGTTTATACAATACTAGGTTATATGTGGTTTTCAAAGTAATGTTATCTTGATGAATGTTTGGAATGGATGTGCCTGCTTTTTGCCTAATCCACCGTGCCCAGGTGTTTGTTTTCCCATACTTCCTGTGATGTTACCAGGTTGAAGTTCATGTGATGTAACTTCCTGTGACATCAGGAAGGGGTCACATGGCATGCAATGTCACTTCCGCTACCCCTGCTGCAGCAACAAATGATGGATGGAATGCTAAAGAAAGCATACGTTCACTCCCAGTCAAGAGATCTGGGTTAAATCCATTGTTCTTTTGCTCACTACGCCACCCCAGTTTGGACCTAGCCATATGCAAAACAGTCATAACCCTTCTCCTCATTGGACCAGTCCAGCCTGAACTGCCAAGCCAGGTCCTCCCTGGACCAGAAACAAGCATCCAGGGAAAGGTTTCGGGGTATCTCCCCTCATCAGCCAGGCTAGTTTGAATCCAGTGACACAGCACGCAAGGGACTCACATCTGGGAATACCTATCCAACTTAGGGTGAGCAATGCTACAGCAATAAATGACGGACGTAATGCTCAATAAATCAAACATTCACCCCCAGTCAAGAGATCTGAGTTAAATCCATTGTTCTTTTGCTCACAATGCCACCACAGTTTGGACCCAGCCCAATGCAAATCAGTCTTGCTCCTGTTTCTCATGGGAACAGTCCAGCCCGAACTGAAACAATCATCCTGGAACCAGTTTCGGGATATCACCCCTCATCAGCGAGGCTAGCTTGAATCTGCTACCCTTGGCATTTTGATAAATTGATGTCCATGTGACTATTGGGCAGCTTTTAACGTCAAATCACAACCACTATGCACTATAACACTGTGCCTGCTACACCAAGCTTGCATGTCTTTATTTTGTGAACAGAAGTATTTAAAAGCAAACGCACTTGCTTTGTGAAGGTTGTGTTACTCACTAGACAAAGATTACTCAAGCTTGCCCAAGTTAACGCGCCTGCTTTTAGAAAGGTTGTGTTTTCCCTTAAAAATAAACAAGGCTTACTCAAGCATGGTTTTCCATTACTGCTGAGTAAAACGAACACTAATTACTGAGGCAAAATAAAAGGAATTATGTAACTGGGGACTAATGTTTGTAGGAAGCATGGAAGCGGGGATTATCTGCCATATCTGTGATCAGACACTTTGCAGAATTCTCCACAAAGAAATAGTCTTAAAAGTAAAATGTACCAGTAGACAGGGGCTAGCTTGGCAAGTAAGACTGGGGGGGGGGCTGCTTCAGATTTTCTAACAATAATGCTTGCATATGTTAATCATTATATGAAGAGCAGCGCATGAGGGGGGCTTAAAGGCCAGTGGAAAGGGAAAGGTCTGCAGGTTGTGTATGAGAACTTAAGGCAGCATTTTATCAAATTGACATGTTAGGACCTTCAAAACACACAGTGTGCTTATGTAAAATACCAGGTGAACTTTGACAGACACCTTACCATATTCGATTGAAAGCTCCTGTACCCAAATATTTGTTAAATAATACATTTATTAGACGGGTGTAACACCCCCCCTGAAGCTACGTCCCTGACCAGGAATGCACTACTGATCGGATGTGACTGTAATTGTTAAAGATGTGGAACTTGCTTGCAAGAGATTTAAACCCCCAAGATAATGATGCGTTCCAGTCCACGTTGAACAAAACAAATATTGATTTTTACAGTAAATGTGCCATCCGGTAAGAACCTGGTGCTCTTTCTTTCAGGTGCCATCTCTAGCTCTTCAGGCCTTCAGTGGAACCATGTTGAACGTGCTACTCCTTTGTTGGTGCTTGCTTCAAAGTTGTCAGGCCATGCTGACCTCTGACCTTAGCAGTGACTATCTGGACGAGATAAACCCAAATGTGGATGACATGGAGCCCCTCAACTACCCAAATCGACGAGTCAAGGTCCCGACTCTGACGCTCACAGGTCAGTGCCATTAAATTCAGATGGCTTATAAAGTCAGATCTCAAATGCCCCTTTACTTCATTCCTTCGTGATCCCCATCCTCAATAATTTCCCCTATATGTTCATTTTGTCATCTTCATGTATCATCTCCAATTTCATAACAATTCCATCCTACTTTCATTTTCACTCTTTGTCATTGTCCCTTCTCTTCCATATTTTTCTCTATCTTCTCTCTCTATCTTTCTCCTTTAACACATTCTGTCCATGTTTTCCCTCCCTCAATCTATCCTCTGTAAGTTTCATTGCTCTTCTTCTCTATTGTCCCCTCTACCACATCATTCTTCCATGTATACTCATTTTTCCATCATTCCCTTTCAGCCCATCATTCTAGCCTTTCTATTATTCTCATCTATGTAATTTTAATATGCGTTGATATTACCATATCGAGGCTAATGTTAGATAGCCCATTAAATTTTGCATTAGTGAGTGAAAATTGGCTGATAAAGTAGCAACACTTCTTGTACTTGATGTATATCTTTGCATACTAGCCCACAGACTCCACAAAGATGGAATCCGGAGCAAGGCCCTTGACTGGATCTGCTCCTTCCTCTCTCGCAGAACACAATGGGTCAGACTCCCTCCTTTCCTCTCCAAACCCACACCGACCACCTGTAGAGTCCCCCAAGGCTCCTCCATCAGCCCAACCTTGTTATGCATCTAAATGGCCCTACTCGTCTCAATCATCAGACCACATGGACTCAACATCGTATTGTATGCAGATGGCACCCAACTCATCCTCTCGCTTTCCAACTAACCCAACCTCGCCAAACTTAACTTTCAAGATGGTATGGAACAGTCGCCAGTTGGATGAAGAACAGTTGCCTACAACTCAACACAGACAAAACAAAGGTGCTCATCATGGGTCCACACCCAGATGCCTGGAACAACACCTGGTGCACCCCTGCCCTGAGGAAACCTCCCCCCCCCACAGACCACGCACGCAACCTCAGAATCATCCTGGACACCAAACTCAAAATGGACCACTAGATCAACGCCGTCACCTCTTCCTGCTACCACACCCTCCGCCTACTCCGTAAGACCTTCAACTGGATTTCTCTCGAACACAGGAAAACCGTCACCTATGCCCTAATCAGTAACAGACTAGACTACGGTAACGCACTCTACGCCAGGATCAGCAAGAACCTCACATACAAACTACAGAACGTCCAGAATGCCGCCACCAGACTAGTCCTTAACCTGCCACTGCTAAATCAGCCAACACTTACGGACTCTACACTGGCTCCCTGTCGAAAAGAGAATCACCTTCAAACTACTCACCCATACCCACAAAACCCTCCACAACAACGGACCCGCCTACATGAACCACTGCCTCACATTCCACGCACTCTAAAGATCCATCCGCTCAGCACAGCTCTCACTTGTGAAGGTAATACGCATAAAGAAGACCAGATCAGGAGGATGCTCCTTCACCCTCCTCGCTGCCAAGGCATGGAACTCCCTGCCCCTCCACCTCCTGCAGACCCCATCACTCCCCAAGTTCCTGAAGGACCTCAACACCTGGCTCTTTGACCAGACGCCGTAATCTCCTAGAGGCTGCCCCCCTTCCTTCAGCACCTTGAGACCCACTTTGGTGAGTAGCTGCGCTATATAAACTCTTGCTTGATATATGTTCATCTATCCCCCAAGGGAAAGAAACCATTAGACGATGATTTGCAAACCAACTTAGATACGTTTGAAACATTCAGGATGGTCAGTGGCTATTCACAGGGAATATCAATTTATGTAAATTAAATGCATCAAACATTGGAAGACATCCAGTATGCTTTGCAAAATGATCTTTGGATGGTCTGTGGAACCTCCTATTTAGAGTATGGATGCGAAACGTATGAGGAAAGGAGAGAAACACTTCCTCTAAACTGTCTTTTACGTGTGCAGTTGGCACTTCCTCCTGTCTTTGGTAATATCTTAGATGATGAGCATATGAAAAGTAGAAGGTGGCCAAGCTGGCCAAGATGGCGAACGTGAACTATTAGCACCCTGCACCATCCACCTTGCAATCACCTTGAATCCGAACTCTGGGCCCAGCCGTGACATCAACTTACTCCCCTCCGCTGTGGAACTCACAGACGCAGGCCACCTTTGAGGGCTGGGGTGCCCTGTGTGCCCTCTGTGCACCTCCAGCGACGGGACGAGAGACCACCTGGGACAGGGGGGCGCAGTCTAAACCGGGGCATGCTGAACAGGCACAGTCAGGTCAGGTCCAAAAGGCTTTATTTGGCAAAATAATTGTGATCCATAAAAGCAACAAGTTAATACAATAAAATATATTACAATATAGTTAAAACATGCATCTCATGAAACCAAAATTCACACAATTGCCAAAATAGTTAAAATAAAAAAAATAGATTTAAAAAAGTACAACGAAAAACAAACATCTCACAGATTAGCACCTGATTCATCCATTACAGTTTACAATTGTTTTCTTCTAACACTATTTGAATAAAGCCATTCAAATACTAAGCATAGTAACAGCAGAACAAAGCCTGAGATTTGTTGTAAGAGCCTTGACCCAATTAACTATTTGTATTCTCTGAGTCATCTAATAGAGCGTTAATACGGATCACTTTAGAAAGAAACAGGGCGAACCTTTGTCATACTGTCACATCCCTTATTTCATACAAATGCTTAAACGCCTCCTGATGATGAATGATTCTTTCTTGTAGGAAGGGCGGTTTAAGATGGGATTTCCTGTGAATTAGGTGAAACTTGCCAAAGAGTGCTAAGGGCTGAGTAGTCTGCTCCGACTGGTTATCACAGTGGCATTGGCGGGTGATTGTCCCCCAACTTTCCTTTTTTGGGAATTCAGTCAAATATTGGTGATAAGTAAACCGAGTTAAAAGGTACCTATTCTGTGCAATATTGGTTATCGTGAGGTACAGTTTTCATCCAGGCTGATTGTTTAATTCTATATACCACCCACTCTTGCCTTGGGAGGTCTACTTTCTCTCTCTTCCTACAGCAAACCCTAAACAAATGCTCTTTTATATCTTTTTTTAGAATACCTGAAAATTTCCTCTGGGTGAGACCATAAATCCCTCTCTGTCTGGTGCAATCCCAAAAGGGCCTGCTTTGTATTCCATATCTAAGGGATTTATTCATCATATCTAGGCCTATACAATCCTTAAGAAAGAAGAAAGCAAAGTTTTTTGTTTGGACCAAACAGATCGCCATAATTGGAGGGGTTTAATTTCAACAGTATCCCAGAGGAAATCAACACCCATTACCAGTGAACAATGCATGCCGGAGTGGAGTTGGGTACTGCCAGGAGTTTCTGCAAAAAGGCATTTTCTACTTTTTGTAGAAGCCCCTTGCCCCCTGTAGCCCAGATCACTGCGCCATACACCGCTGTTGAAAATAGTTTTTGCATTATAAAGGGTGAGCATCTGAGCAATTGGTTTGTCGCCTAACGTAGAGGCAACCTCATCAGCCCTTAATTATTCTTGGTCATGTTCAAAACTCAGATCTCCCTTTGGCGCTTTCAGTCCACTTTAGATGAAAACTGGATCCCCTGGTAACTAAAAGGGTAATTTCCTCCCCTTAATAAAAAATGTGTGTTGTTTCCCTCCTGTACGGCCACAACTCATTGTATACGTTTTGGCAATATTAATTTTTATACTTCTCCTCTCCATGAAGTCTGAGAATGAGTCTATTAAAAGCTGCAGACTTTTTGGGGTATGTGCTAAGACAGTCGCTTTGCCGGGATACATGAGTATTGGATATTACGCCTCCCAATCCTGGGTGTATCTGTATGAATATAAGAGGAAGGACCCTAGGACACACTCCTGTTGAACCCCTCTCCGTTTGCCAACAGTTGCAATCAATTCACACTGTGTTCTAAATCAAACTTTGGCTTTTAAGTCGTTTTACAAGTGGGCCAAAAATGAAAGAATCTCCTTAGGGCCCCCCTTTTTATCTAGACAATCTCAGAGTTTCCTGTGATCGACTAAGTCGAAAGCACTACTTAAATCGATGAAACAGATGTATAGTGACCCATACATGGCTTGAGTATAATTCCCCATTAACTGGTTAAAGATGAGCAATTGCTTTCCCAACCCCAGACCTTTTCTAAACCCATAGTGGGCGCTTAAGAGTATTTCATTCTCTTCTGCCCATAGTTCCAATTTCTCGACAAAACTCCCCAATAATTTGGCGAAAGATTCAAATAGAGAGATAAGCCAGTAATATTTTGGGTCGTTTCTAGATCCCTTCTTGAAAATGGGTATGATAAGGGAAGTTGATCAAGTGGAATGTACATAGTCAGCTTCTGTCACGTTGAGGACCTTGGTCAGAAATGGGGCCCCTATGTTGGGTACAGCTCTATATATATCCATTGGGACCCCATCAGGGCTCGCAGCCTTCCCCTTCGGACTGTTACAGGCACAATCGCAAAAAGCCCTGCCGGAGCAGACCAGCCTTGCCCGCAATCAGAGCATCCCCTCTCTGGGCACACCTTCATGCAAGCCTACCACTGGAATATTATTTCTCGTATAGCATCCTCAGCCCTATGCTCAAGTGTCTGAACTTTTCCAGAAAGTTCCACAACCTGGCGAGACATTGTCAGTTGTTCCGGTTTCAGTTCTGCAACAGAGGTCTCTACCTCTTTGGCCCTATCCACCAACTTGAGGTGGTCAGCTTTGAGTAGGCCTAGACCCACAGACACCACACTGATATCTTGTTGTAAGGTAGCCTTAGTGTCAGCAATTGCTGCAAGTATTTTAGCCAGTTGGGCATGTATTGAGTTCGCTGGGGACCTGGGGCCTGACAGGATCCTGGGGAGTGTCTCCAGCTTCAAGCAGTACTCCTGTGTGTCTGATCCTTGCTTTGCCCATGGTTACACAGTAGGTGGTTCCCTATGTGAAGAGTAGAGCAAACTATCACCCACCAATGAAGGTAACTCACTCCATCCCAGAAGAAACACTGAGCGTGACAGGACTAAGCATGGGCGGAAAATCCGTTACGCTCGCGGATTTTGCGGATTTTCGGTAAATTCGCAATCCGCGAGATTCGCGAATTTCCCGCAAAATCCGCAAATTCGCACACAGCGGATTTTTTTTCTTTGCGGTGTAAGTTCGCAATTGCGAACATGTAGGTGCGGCGGGCAGCAACAATCTCGCACTCGGGAAATTACAAAAATTGCAATTCCGCACAAGAAATCTACTAGCAAGCAGCATAGACCTTCTGAAAATGATTATTTTTATCAGAATAACTCCTCAGGTTGACATTTGCCTGCACTTTTTTAGATTTGAGGCCTATTGATTTTCTTTGGATAACTTTTGGATTAGAAATCAACTTTCTCATATAAGCTTGGTGGGGCATTAAAGTTGCTGTAATGCTGCTCTGCAGAAAAACGAGTTTTGCAAAAGTGAAAGCAGGTTCAAAAGTTCAAACTCATCATTAGTAACCGTTCCCTGTAGTGCTTCCTGACAAGGGCCCCTCCAAAGTTCAGTTGCTACTTGCAACAATTGTTCAGTTGCTAGTTGCAACAATTGTATGACCCTGCTCTGACCCTCACAGCAGGCTCATAGAATAGCTACAAGTAGGCCACAAAGGTCCTGGAAAAAAAATTGCACTGCAACAGAAAGCAAATTACAGATAAGGATGCAGGTGCCAGACTGGAATTTTAAAACAGTGACACATTAATAAATCAACCCCAAATTAATTCATGTCAGTTGAAGCAGGCAGGTGTGCTTGCTTTTTCCCCCCATAATCTACAGTGATGATGAACCAGAGGGTGGCATAAGGCATTGATGTACCAGAGGGTGGCAAGGGTAAAACAGAGGGTGGTAGGGGTGAAACAGAGGGTGCTGGGAACCTATGATGATGAACCAGACGTAGAAACAACATAATCGTGACCGTTGCGAGCCGACATGTAAGTTCGCGATTGCGAACTGTTACAAAACCCTCGCGAACTGTCAGAAATCCTTGCGAACTGGCAGAAATCCTTGCGAACACAAAAAAAAAATCCACAAATTCGCGAGAATTTGCGGATTTTGCAGATTGCGAGTTCGCAAATTCGCAAAATTCGCGAACGCCAGATTCGCAAAATTCCCCCATGCTTAGACAGGACCATAATGGGCAAGAATCCCAGGGAGAACACTAAATTAGCAGTCACTCACGGGTAGTCTCACCTGGCTATCTGAATAAGTTAAGGCTGCAAGAAGCGCTCCTAGAGGTCTCAAGGTTAATGTCCCTGAGCCACACTTTTAGTGGCAATAGGGGACCTCCTGGAGGTCGCCGGCACCCCAAATGTCTCCTCCAGCGCTCACCAAACTTTGCCTAAAGGCAGGGCTCTGCACAGTACTCAAGGCACATGCTCAGGGAACTGAGTAGGCCTTGTGAAGGCACTCTGTTGATTGTCAAGTGCCAGAATCCACCTGAGGTCCCAAATGATGGCCTGCCTCCAGGGGTGCGAGCACTCAGCATTCCACTGCCTCTCCACTCCACTGCAAGCATTCTCGAGCCCCGTCCTGGGCCCCAGAATGCAGAACCCTCTCTGACAGGCCGCCAAGTTACCCCGGGGGGTGGGTTACTACGGAGGCTGTAGTGGTAACCGTGCATCGCGCGAGTAGCGCGCAATGCTTTATTGTGTGTCAATTGTTCATGCGCGTGATGGTTCATGTGTTATGCTGTATCTTGTTGTGATTTAAAAGTGTGGCTCACGCATGGTGGATCCGTTTGGTGGAGGTTCGAACAATGCTTCTCAGTCACTGTTAGTGCTTTCCACTGAAGGGATGCTCCGTACGCTGGGTGGAGTTATCTTCTAATAAACTCCTTCTTCAAAGTCAATTGGATTCCCTGGAATCCTTGTTTTTACATTTGGCGACGATCGGTGAGTGACTCCACCCACATACCCACGCCGAGGATTTACTTATTTTTACCTCCTTTGTCAACCCTTATCCATTTACCATCTCCTTAAGTCCGGTTATTCTCGATGTCCTCCGTTTTGATCATGGTATTACTGTCTGTTTAGGGTTTGACCCGGAAAAGGTATGTGAACATTTGATTTTACGGAGCTCCCATTGGCCCACACTCTATTTACATATTTCGGATTTATCGAGTGCCTAGACTGTAAGCGGTTACGTCTTTCGTAATAGCCATTTTCTAATTGGCCAGTAAGCATTGCCTCAAGTAATTATGTCCCTACGTTACCGCCTGTTACTGAATAGTGCGCATTTCTTTAAGCGTCTAACGTTACCAAACATAGCATGTTTTCCTTTGAAGAATGCTGTCCGCGCTGATGTTTGACGTTCAACAGCACCACCTTGGCGATCTGAATTCATATTAGATACATTGTATCACTTCAAGTCCAACTTCGTTTCTGAAGAATTTTGACAGCGCGTTGGATTTACTTTCAGCGACTCTCACGCTTAATTGTTCTTTCTAGTTTAAAGAAGCATTTTTCAGCTCGTTAATAATTTTAACAGCAACGCGCAAGCTTCACTTAATAACCATCAGAATTTAACATTTTTACAGAGCGTCAGGAACTTCAACAGAGGGGCGCCCGCTTCATTAACAACTTATCAGAATTTCCTTCAGCGACGCGCACACTAATAAATACTTAAAGTACATATACTTTCAGCGATACCCACACTTTAACTGTCACGTGTCAGAATTTTTAACAGCTACACACACGCTACATTTAACTGTACATCTGAATTGCTTTGCCTTCATTTTTCATAATTCAATGTTTTTCTTTCACATGTTTCATTTGTAATTTTTTTTTTGGGAACTGTGATGGTTAATGTTCAACAAATTACCCAACCCCCTCCATTCCTTAGCAAACCTGGTAGCCTTGAAATCATTTAGTCAGAATGGTTTAGGCCGTTTGAAAACCATTTAGTTGCTATTGACTCTGTTAGTTATTCTCCTGCTCGTAAGTTTGCATTGCTATTTGGATGTCTTGGCCAAGTTGCCCAAAGGATTTTTCATAGTATTGTACCTATTCCACCACCAGCATCTCATTCAGGTGATGGACAGTGAAATGTTTACCTGGAAGCAGTCGCACGCCTTAAAAACTATTTTCAGAAGAACCAAACATCATGCTAGAACGACATCATTTTCATAGAAGAAAGCAAAGAAAGGAAGAGAAAGTGGGAGAGTATATATCTGCACTCAAAGTTTTAGCAACCACATGTGATTTTGGACCTCTGTCTGATAAATATATCCGGGATCAGTTCGTTTTTAATTGCGCTTCACGTAAGATTAAAGAGAGGATTTTAGGATGCAAAAACCCTTCCTTATCCGAGGTAATTTATCTATCTTTGGGCATTGAACGTTCCACTCTCTCCAGTAACGCAATGCAGGATAGCCCTAAAATCAGAGTTAATCTCCTTTCATCATCAGAAACTGACCAAGACAATTCCATATGTGCAGTAAATGTTAAAAACAAAAATGTTAAGTTTGTCAAAAAAAACTATCTTTCTTTTGCTACAGATGCGGCTCCAAAAACCCCATTGACAATTACCCAAATTGCCCCACCATCAACAAATGCTATGTAATTTGAAAAAAAAAAGGGACATTTTCAGGGAGTATGTAGAAATGTTAAAAGGTGAATTAACATGAACTGTGTTGATTCAGATGTTGAAGCTTGTAGCAATTCGCTTAACAACGTAATTGTAACGCTAGACCGTGATGGTGAAACAAATTCCATAAAAGGTCCTTTATGTTCTGCTATAATTGACAATATTCCTTTACAGGTGATGGCTGACTCAGGTTCACCTATTACGATCCTGAGAGATACTACCTTTCATGATTTATGGAACAGGAAGGTAGATCTCCTTCACTCTGATGTAAACCCAAAAGCATTTGGGGAAAAAAGACATAAATATGATTGGGTATTTTACTGGTTTGGTACAATGCCTTGGTAGGGAAACTATGACAAAAATGTATGTTGCAGAGAAAGGAAAGAATATCATCGGTTGGAAAGACCTTGCTCGTATGGGCTTATAATTAGTTCCTGGGGATGAGAATCCCATTAAGGTTGGGAACTTCTGGTGTGTAACATTGAATGTAACGTGTCAGATACAGATTCTAAAGTGCTAAAAGAGATTATTTCCAAGTTCAAACCAGTTTTCAGTGACACAGTGGGTATTGTTAAGGGCATTGAGCACCGAATCAGATTAATTCCTGGGGCTCAACCGATTTTGCATAAAGTACTCTCTGTTCCTTTAAGCGTGAGGAATCAATTGAAAGAAACTTTAAAGAATTTGTGTGATCAAGGTATTATAGAACCAACCAAATCCTCACAACGGGTTGCGCCCATCGTAGTCGCACGCAAAAAGTCTGGCGAAATTAGGTTTTGTGCAGACTTGCACGCCTCAAACAAAAATATTATTGTAGAATGCCACCCACTACCTTAAATTCATGAGTTATTAGCAAATCTTGGAGGTGCTAAATGGTTTTCTCTTATCGACTGGAGATCAGCTTATCATCAAGTTCCTCTGTCAAAAGATTCTCAAGAGTTAACAACTTTCGTTACCCCCTTCGGGGCATACACATTTTTACGACTTCCGTTCGGCCTAGCGTCGGCTGGGAGCGTATTTCAGAAACTCATGGATACACTGTTTCATGAAATCAGTGGCGTACAGGCTTATTTAGATGATATTTTGATTTATGTAAAATCAATAGAGGAACATAATGCGATTTTAAAACAAGTTCTGTCAATTTTGATGTCAAGAAATATGACTGTACGTACAGATAAGTGTAAGTTTGCAGTCTAGGAACTAAAGTATTTAGGTCACACAGTTTCCAAACAAGGGATCAAACGTAAGCTTTCAGTTATTAGGGCCATTGAGGATGCCAAACCCCCCACTGCTAAAGACTCCTTACGATCTTTCTTAGGATTGGCCGAGTATTACACCAGGTTTGTTCCCTCCTACGCTCAAGTAGTTGAGCCTTTATGCATGGTTCTGAGGAAAGGTAGAAGTTTTAGCTGGACTACTGATCTAGAAAAAGTTTTCAGTGATGTTAAGACAATGATTGTGTCTGCACAAGCCTTACACGTTTTCAGGGATGATTGTACATCTATCATAACTGTAGATGCTAGTATTTCAGGTCTTGGGGCAGTACTTACACAAAGAGTTAAAGGTCACAAACAAACTGTAGCTTTCGCATCAAGATCACTCAAGTCATTTGAACAACAGTACAGTACTATCGAAAGAGAGGCATTGGCATGTGTGTGGGCAGTGCATAAATTTAAAATGTACATTTGGGGTCGGAAGTTTGAACTCGTAACTGACCACAAACCCTTGATTTATATTTTTGACAAGGAAAATTCTTCTTGTGTGTCAGCCAGGTTGATGAGGTTAGTGTCCAGATTACAAGAGTTTCATTTCAAAATTAAACATATTCAGGGTGGAAAGAATTTCTGAGCGGACTGTCTTTCAAGCTTGTGAGAAAGAGGTAGTTCTTCAGAAAGTCATTGATTATTCTACTCATTGCTGGCCTGAGTCTAGGTGTTTAGAAGGTGATTTACGTGTATTTGCCCAAGTTTCTGATGATCTTTCAGTAGAGAAAGGAATCGTTCGAAGGGGGGACAAATTCGTTCCTCCGTCTAAATTACGTCCTTTAATTGTGAACGAGGCTCATTAGGGACATTTGGGGGTCATTAAAACCATTATGAAAATAAAACAACATTACTAGTGGCCTTCTTTAGATACTCAGGTGAGAAAGACAATCGATGATTGCCCTGAATGCCTTTTACCAGTTAAACACTGGCATACTCTAAAGGTACCTTTGCACCCCACTGAATTTCCACACACTTCATGGGGAAAGGTTGGCCTCGATTTTTCTGGCCCCTATTCCATTTTAAATCAAGAAAAGAAACATGTTTTTAATGGTTGACTATTTTTCAAAGTGGATGTATCATGATTTTGTAAAAGCGCCTGATATTGACTCACCAATATCATTTTTAATTAAGGTTTTCCATTTAGAAGGTTCTCCTAAAGTCATTGTGACAGATAACGGTACCTATTTTGTGTCCGAAAAGTCACTTTGTATTCACCTTCATCAAACGGTTTGGTGGAGAGAGGAAATAAAGTGATCAAGGAAGGGATACAAATAGCTTTGGCTTCCAATCTTAACGTTGAAGATTTAATTTAAAAAAAGTGTGGAGTTACAACACCAAGCCTCACTGCACTACTGGAATCTCACCTTTTACTTTATTAAGAGGCAGGAAGGCACATTCTGTTTTGTTTCCAACATGGTTGAAAGATATTGCTGGTGAGAAGATTTGAAGAAAGTATGTGAAAGAGTAAATGAGAAACAAGCTCAAATGAAAGTTAACTTTGATTAAAAAAAATGCAGTTCCTCCAATGCAGATGTTCTGGTAGGTGATTGGGTTTTAATTAAAAAGCCAAGCAAAGTTAGAAAAGGAGAATCAACATTTTTTGATCCAGTTCAAGTCCTTAAAGTTAGCAAGGGGGCTGCTTTTATTGATAGGAAAGGGTGGTGGAACAAGAGACTGTTGTATTTCTATCTAGGACCCTAATTCGATATTCCCAATTCATGCCCTTGTGCGGTTATAATCAATAATATCCTTATAAAGGCATAAGAATCATATCCATATTCAGTAATAGCCCATGCAGTCCAAAGCACAGCACGGCTACTCCCATCGACTCCTAGAAAGCACAACGCGTTCTTTAGACAAACCAAGCCTTCAGAAGCCCGGGAAATTCCCCCCCTGCTTTTGTTTTGATTTGAACAAGAACTCCTGGAGTCCAGAAAGAACTGTTAGTTCTTAGTGACGTCTTATGTCCAACCTTACGTCAAACCCGGCACCTTTCAGGTATAAAATACCAACAGTTGCCTTAAGCAAACACATGGTGGTTTGGAGCAGAGCGGCTATCTACTTGCCCGAGAGCCCAGATGATGCGAGAGCCCACGGAAGCCGCCCCTCCCCTTTGACGCGCTGGAGAAGCTACTTTTTCTCACGCCGAGAAAATCCAGCGCCGGTGTTCTCGAGTCACCCTTTCGGGTTGCTGGGAGATCGAGTCCTGAAGAAAGAGATACCAGACCTCCCTTATTCTATTACCAAGTTACGGAGCTGACTAAACCCTTAAAGAGAATTCTTGATTCAGACACTTGGCAGAAAACAATCTTATCCAACTTAACTTAAACTGCTACTTACTTACTCCTTCCCAAGTATTAGGCTTAGGTCAGGTACATTGGGGTAGGTGTAGTTAGAAGCACCAGTTGAGTACGTTAGTCAATGGTTTTATGTATGTATATATATTTTATCTATTTTAAAGTATCATATGGCTAAGAAACCATATCTATGCTTTTACAGTATTATTTCATAATACTACTCTTACTGTACGCATAATAAGTATTGCAATTGTGGCAATTCATTTCTCTTGCATGAGAAAGAAGACTGCTCAATAAAATAACACCTTTTATTGAAAAACGCCCGTCTCTCTATCTCTCTGCACTCTGGTGAAACTAAGTATGCACGATTGCCTGAGTGAAATAGCTGCCTATTGTTTTCACACGACTCTAGAGATACACTCTATTCTGAGGGAGCAAAGTTGTCATGTTTGTATGGTTGTGAGAAGCTAATCCCTTCTTGTCTAATCCGGAGAGTTAACTCTTTCCTGAACATTCGAGAAAGTTTCTAGTGACCTCTGAGCTAGCTGGCGAAACTAATTAAGTCTAATATAGTCAGTAGAGACCTAGTCGACCTCAGTCCTACGTCTACACTGCTGTTTATATTATTCCAATGCGCAGAGCCTATTGGGAATATAGGAACTACACTACAAGACAACTGGTTAATTATGCGGAGTAGTCGTGGGAGAGTTGAAGAGGATCTTGATTGGAGTCACTGGTTAGATTCGTCAAGGAAGGATGAAATTCCAGCTCAGTCCTCTCTACCTCCATTTTCTTCCTCCACTTGTTCAAATTCATGCGATCATGTCCATTTAGATAGAAATTCGTATTCTCAGAATGTTCTTCTGGGGGTCGACACAATTAAGATCCCAAAAAGATTTGATGGTTTTGTCAGGCATTAAGCAATATATATTAAATGTTTCTCTTATTATTTTTATTATTGTAAGGGGGAAGGTGGTGTAGTGTTAAGCGTGCATCGCGCGAGCAGCGCACAATGCTTTATTGTGTGTCAATTGTTCACGCGCGTGATGTTTCATGTATTATGCTGTTTCTTGTTGTGATTTAAAAGTGTGGCTCACGCATGGTGGATCCTTTTGGTGGACTTTCGAACGATGCT
The DNA here is from genome assembly GCF_964263255.1 of Lissotriton vulgaris. Taxonomy (NCBI): domain Eukaryota; kingdom Metazoa; phylum Chordata; class Amphibia; order Caudata; family Salamandridae; genus Lissotriton; species Lissotriton vulgaris. The sequence continues at coordinate 493,131,336 of NC_141700.1, forward strand.
TCTCAGTCACAGTTCGTGCTTTCCACTGAAGGGATGCTCCGTACGCTGGGTGGAATTATCTTCTAATAAACTCCTTCAATGTCAATTGGATTCCCTGCATTCCTTCTTTCTACAGAGACCCACTAATAACTAATGCGCACAACAGGCCTTTAACATGGTCTCTCCCTCGATCTGCCGCCTTCCCTAGTGCAGTACGCCAAGCCCCAACCTAGGCCCGAGGTATTCTCTAGGAGCCCCCGGATCCATTACCACCTATTTTGAACACACCTCACAAGGGGAAGCATTGGAAGAATTACTATGAATTTGTTCAAGGTAGATATGGCCAGGGGGGAGGATAGGGTCCGGACATTTAAAGGTAGAGATGCTGACACAGTGATCGATTTTATTTTTGTCTCGCCAGGAATAGTAAATGTGGTCTCTTCTTATGAAGTTGTAGTTTCAGTTTTTAGTGATCATAATCCCCTGGTACTGTCGCTGACCTTTGGTGATGTTATGACCAGACGGGAGGAGAGTCGGACAGATACTAATAACTTAATTCCCAAGGATCAGGGCAGAAGACTTAATTGGGCCAAGGTGGTCCCAGATACTTTTATGAAGGATCTTGCGACCAAGGCACATGCAGACATGGCAGTCTGCTTAGATAGCACGGCAGATGGTAAAGCCATTATTGGTGCCTATGTCGCCATCTGTACTCAAATTAACCAGGACCTGAAGTCTAACAGCAAGCGGAAAGCATCAAACCAATCTAGGTGGTTCGATGCTAACTGCTCGGAAGCTCATAAATTTTTTTTGCATGAATTAAAACAAAAGCCCAGAAATCGTGAGCTTGTTGCTGGGCAAAGGAAAAACTATAACCTGGCCATAGCTAATCGCAAAAGGGCTGGTAAAAGGGAGGCCTGGGATAACCTTATCTCTACTGATGTTCTTAGAGATAGCAGCAAATTCTGGGCAATCATCAATCACCCCTATTTTTCTGGAGCAGTCAATTCTGTTTTGGATCGTGTGATCCCAGATGAGAAATGGGTTGCCCACTTTAGTAAGATTTATGACATTGCGGAGGGCGCCACAGACGAGATGGGTCTTGTACATATGCACCCAGCCCCCATGTTATGCTTTAACGAGGTAGAGGTCCAAAGGGCCATAGAGGAGATGACAAAAAATAAAGCACCAGGACCTGATGGCGTCCCTGCAGACTTATACAGGACCCCACCTAAATTCTGGACGAAGACATTAACAAACATCTTCAACGCCACTAGCACTTCAGGGTTCCCCTCGTCCTGGGCAACCTCTATAATAATACCCATATTCAAAAAAGGATTAAGGAGTGACCCCGCCTGCTACAGGCCGATTTCCCTGATTGACTCTGCCATTAAGATTCTGGGCAGAGTCATCCTGCATAGACTGGAAGACTGCCTGAAGGAGAGGGGGGTCCTTTCCAACCTACACTATGGGTTTAGGGCCAAAAGAGGCACCCTTGACCAATGTCTAAATCTTTACATGCTAATTAGTAAATACACCCAGGCCAAATTGGCCTGTTATTTATGCCCTTATGGACCTTTCTTCGGCCTTCGACCTTGTCAACCGAGAGAAGCTGTGGTCCATTTTATATAATTTAGGGATTGACCCGTCGCCAGTAAATTTTCTGGCTGTCCTCAACCAAGGACTTTTAGCTTCTATCAGTCAACAAGGAAGGGGGATGCACCAGCTTTTTTAGGTCCAAACAAGGCGTCAGGCAGGGCTGCATCTTGGCGCCCCTCCTGTTCACCTTATATATAAACTCACTGGAAAAATCTTTGGAGGGGCCTACATTAGATGTACCACGAGCAGGGGACTCTGTGGTGCCAGTACTTCTTTACGCGGATGATGCGGTGCTATTGGCCCGCACAGGACTGGGGCTGCAGAGACTTCTGGATGCATTTGGGGAATTTATGTGCACTTTAGACCTTCAGGTAAACAACAAATGTCATGATCGCAGGTAAACGACCAAAGACCCTTAAAATAAAACGCTTTACCTGCAATGGGGCGGATGTATCCAGGGTTCCTGTATTCACGTATCTGGGCGTCATTTTTGACGAAAGGGGCACTTGGGGACCCCAACTAAAAGCTAAAGGCACTGCTGTTACTAGATCAACCTCAGCCCTCATGGGCTTGGCAAAACCTTTGGGGTCATGTCCCATTGAAGCTTTGCTAACAGTGTATAAATCCAAATGTTTGTCTATAGCATTGTATGGCGCGTCATTGTGGTGTTATATGCCCCAAGGTAAATTGCAGATTGTAGAGAACAAATTTCTAAGATCCCTATTAGCGGTCCCCCAATCCACTCCAGTATTTTCGGTGCACTCTGAGGTAGGACTCGGTTATATCACCGATCAGTTACACTTCGCCCCACTGATTAGCTGGGCCGAAACTTGGCTCAACAATGAGATTACATTGAACCACACTATTTTAAAAGATTGTATGGCACTAGATTTGACAAACAAAATTCCCTAGCTAGTATATATTAAAGACACTCTGTGTAAATTGGGACGGCCAGAATTATACGCTTCACCAAACTTGCTGCAGAAGGGTGACATAAACTGGATTAAGAACAACTTTCTGGGATTAGCTGTGCAAGAACGGGAGGCAGTGGGTGTGCAAAAACCTTGTGTCAGGGCGAATTATATGCTTCTGGCCACTCCACTTATTGAACCTTACCTAAAGATCGTTACTCTCCCATTCCATCGACACTTTCTTGTCAGATTAGATTTAATATTATACAGTTCTCCCTGGGTCATTTTCCAGTATGGAGAAAACCAGATCAGTCCATTCCCTGCAGTAGTGATAATTTTTCTGATCAATCCTTAATGCACTTTATCATGTTCTGTGACCATTATGCTGATATCAGAAAACAGTTTCTGGTACCTCTGCTGAGAGAGGCGGATTTTACACAAGTGCGGCCTGCACTTATGTATTTACTGTTGGGCAGCACCCGGGTAATATTTGGGGTTGCCTGCTTCTTGGTTGCAGCTATGCGTATTAAGGCCAAAAGATCGATGGTGAATGTCTCTGAGGTGTGACTCTATTTTAGCTAATATTTTATTCTTTTGTGTATGATGTTATTTATCCATTGTAATTGTATATTCATGATGATGAATTGGTTCAAAATGCTTTTTTAATCTTGGAATAATGTACTGTAATTGCTTTTATGATTTTAATTAATCGAATAAAGTATGATATGACTATGACTATGACTATTCTCTAGTCCAAGAGGCCATAGATTCCCAGCCCATACGCCCCTGCCCCCAGTTCTGCTTACCAGGCAAACACCAAAAGCAGTGTTAGGGGTCCTGAGGGATTCGGTCTGTTAGCCATTAGCAGTTGGCTGACAGTGCAGGCTCCCTTTTAGGGGTGAAGTGAGGGCCGTCCACATCCCCCCAGTGCTGACAGCAGGAAATCTAGGTGCAAGGGCGCCTAGGTCCGATCAGTGTGCTCTGAATCGTCTGCAGCTCTTCAAACGGTCGGGGTACACCCAAGGGTCCGAGCTTGGCACCATCCAGAGTCTGATCTCAGTGCCAGCCGTCGGCGCCATTTTAGGAATGAAAGCTGCAGCAGTCACGATCAGCCAACTCCTCCGCATCAACAATTGCGCCAGCAGCCGCAACCCTCTTGGGTGCTGCACAGGGGGTGCCGCACTCAGGAATGTATCAGGATCATTTCTAGGCACTCCACAGCTCAGATGGATATGTGTTGGGCTGGTGCGGAGCAGCAGGCTCAAGCGACCGCCATCTTCAGCGTCCAAGCCACACCCCCAAACATATTTATATCTTTATTCACACCCTCACTAACCACTTTACAAACTCAAATTAGGTTTAGAGCATGACAGTTTCATCACTACTAGACCTGCTCCTATTCTTTGTGAAGACCCACGTCTTCCAAAAGATTTTTACTAGATACCTATCCTAGGATATCCGCCACGGTGGACAACTTTGTACATCCGCTTATATATAGAACAATGTCATATTTTGCAAGAAGATTTTTCTGTAAACACATGTGGAGCTGTGGTAACCTATGTACCCTAAGTGTACGTGAAAACAACCCACCAATACAAGGAAAAAAGGTGAGGGGAGTTGGCAGAGCCTCACGGGAGCAACACCCGGGGAGGAATAAACAGGCTGGTACTCGCCTGTGTCCTCACATTCTCATCATCAGCTACTGCCAACTGAAAACAAACAGGGTAGGTAATGAACAGTGCAGATAAAGAAAAAATACATATCTACTTATGTGCTAGTGACCCAAAAGGTGTGACAAACTCTGTACATGGGAATTGGGACACTTATCAAATAAAAGAAGCTAGGCTACACTGGCTATATTACTTTTATTCCTTGCTGTGAGCCCGCTCTATTAAAAACCAGCATGTTTCATTGCCTGTTTAGATTTACCGGCAACTTCATCAGGGTTTGGGTCTGCGTCTTGTCTGCACCTTACTTCTCCATTTATTGTACCTGTAGTTACACACAAACAACACATATACCACATGATTACATTACACATCTTAAGTGGCTTGACTAAGACACATTCACTGGACAAATATACATAGAGTGATCATCAATCGGAAAGTGGTGTAACAGATGTCTGCCATATATAACCTCTTTATTGTTTACCAGGTAGCCACTGTTCATGCGTGTACCAGTGCCCCCGTAGATGAAATTGGAAAAGATCTGGTGTTTGTAGCTATCTTTGTTGCTACCGGAAACTGCCTTTGGTCAGTCTACAACGTAAAACAACATACATAAAAACATGCATCAAACAGGGTTTATTGCAAGATTACGCCCGTATGAATACTCACAATGAAGCTTGAATAATCCCTGGTTGGTTTTTAAGAAAAAGGAAAGCATTTTGCCCTCTATTTGGTGTACCGCTCTTTAGCTGAATTATATGCTAAGGTTATCCCACATGCTTACGGGAGTTACTGCGGGGCCATTGTGATGCCTCGTCCGCGGTCCGATTTTAGTATTTTGACTATGCTCCCTCACGAAGCTGCCCTTGAGATATTAGGTAGTATTTTGAAAAGTGCGGGCATCTATCTCCCTAATCCCAGGGTGTCGCGCTATTCCATAATCGTTGTGCGAGATACGGGCGCATACGCCCATCAACCGGTATTTAAGTCTCGCATGTTGTCCACACTCGGGATCGCTAACCTTCTTATCCCAGAAAGCAGTCACACATTAAGTTAACATTTACACGCTTACCGCGAAATGCAGGAATGTGGCTTCTGCTAAGACCCCTGTGTTTTTGATGAATGCAGACAGCCTTAATAAAGTTGTTTGTTGTCCTCGCTGCAGTCGGCGTTTGAGGCCACGCCCACTGCTAGCGTCCATGACGTTACGGGGGCGTGGCTACGTCCGAGATGGAGGCCATCTTGGAAAGGGGTAGAGAAACTGTGATTGCATAGAATACTACTGCCTAAAGTCGTGTATTTGATATTGGGCACATCACATGGACGCTTGAATTATTCAATATGCTAAGTGAGTGATAAAATACAGTACACAAATACAGGTTTCTAGGTGTTTTATATGTATGTATTTATATTTCTTTTTTCTCCGTATTAAATTGTCTTTATTATTGGTGTTTTTGCTAACATGAGGATATTCTAGCTTTAACTGTGGTTCAAGGGGTTGTGCACAGCGGTACCTTTTGTACACGATTAAGATCCTGCTGCCCAGCGGTGGCCTGTTGCTACCGCCCTCCCTCTAGAATCATCTCTCTATTTATTTTGTAACGTGATAATTTCGGACATCAGGGCCATGCCTCTTTACTGTCATACAGTAGTTCTTTCTGTATGATTTAGTAATGTAGCCGCAAGTCCTCCTGTCACTCCATATAGTTAATGGGTCCATATTTCTGGTGTATCTATGGGCTCGATTGGAGTGATACCTGAATAACCCACTTTATATAGAGGATATCCTGTTACACTCTATAAGGTCGTTCAGTCCCGTCTGGTCCGTGCCCTCCTGAAATATCCAGCAGGCCTCTTTTTTTAGCAGTCTGTTTTCCATGTTGAATTGGTCCCCAACCACCCGTTCCATAACTACACACTGCAGGTCCCTGGGCTGGTGTTTGAGGATAGCAAAATGTTGAACTAGTTTTGTGGTGAGTTTACCTAGTTTCAAAGTGCTCAGATGTTCCTGGATTCTAGTTTTTATCTTCCTGGTGGTGAGGCCTATGTAGTGCATGCCACACGGACATGTGATCCTGTATATGACGTTAGTTGAATTACAATTGCTGAATTTATTTATTTTTTTAAGATGCCATTCTCTGCCATTTGAGAGGGTCACTGTTTTTGTTTTAGTAGTGAGTGCACAGACTGTGCATCCACCGCATGTGTAATGTCCCAGGGGAATGGACTGGTCCTGCCTATCCTGTTGAGGTCGAGTATGTACCAGTCGGTCCCTCAAATTAGTAGAGCGCTTGAAAGCGAATCTGGGCTGGGGCATTTGCATTGATGTTGTACTAAGCAAATGCCAATGCTTCTAGATAATTTTTCTTATCCTGGTGGAACACGGACCGAATGTAGTGACCACAGGTATGCAATCCTCTGGGTCTTTCTTACTTCTTTCCAGAAGGGCTTCTCTAGGGGTATTAAGGGCCTGCTTATGTGCTTGTTTGATGATTTTTTGTGGATAGACTCTGGTCATCAGTTTTTTCAACAGGTCCTCGGTCTGTTCCAAGAAGCTAGCAGTGGATGTACAATTTCGCCGGTAGCGAAAAAACTGTCCTACCGAGAGGTTGTCCCGGAGGGCCCTCGGATGCAAAGATCTGTAATGCAAAAGGGAGTTCTTGTCCGTCAGTTTTTGATGGGCGTTGGTTATCAGTTTATTCTCCTCAGCTTTAATATCCAGATCCAAGAAGGTGGCTTCATGGCGATCCATTGTCCACGTGAATCTTAGGCATCCGTCCAGATTGTTCAGCCAGAGTAAGAAATCCCTGAGTGCTTCCTCTGGGCCTCTCTAAATGCACTGAATATCATCGATATACCTCTTACAGAGGACAATGTTCCCCTGGAAGAGATTCGATGGATGGTAAATAAAGTTGGTTTCAAACTGGCCCACATATATGCAGGCCAGGCTGGGGGCAAAGAAGCCCCAATTGAAGTTCCAGACGTTTGGAGGTAAAGCTGATCTTTGTACGCAAAACAATTGCGTGTGAGCGCAATTTCAATGCACTGCAACACGAAGGTCTGTGAGGTATCGTATAACCATGTATAATCATGGGGGTGGGGGAGGCAGAGTGAGAATCCTTTCAGTCTCCGTAGGTAACTTTATAATCAGAAGGGGGAAAGGATCACTGGTCCTGCTTAAACCTTGGGCTCACAAGTCAAGGACCTGGTATCTCCCAAACATATATGACTCTCATACACGTGTATATTGATAGTGATGGTCTCTCTTTTGCGGTATATACTGTGTCCCTGCTTTTCTACACGTGCGTGCGTAATCATTGAGTCATTTTTTGTCTTGTGCACCCTCCACCAGGAGGTTTGCCTTAAGGTTTAAGGCAGTAGTGATCGTGGAAAGTGGGGGGTAGTGGTGTGATTAATAAAAAATCCGGAAGGCCAGACGAGAACACTTTAATAAGTCTTGGTTCGGACTATAGTTAAAAATTACGGATGCACTTTGCGAATTGATGAGGGATTCTAGTGCATTGCATTGGTATTGTTAAAAAGAGGTCAACATGTTTCAGCCTTTGGTAGTCAGTAGATCTATAGGCTTTCGTCAGGACCAATGGGGATAAGTGAATAGTGAAAAAAATTGTGAGAAGAATAAAGGAATATTGACCTGATTCTTCGCGACTTTAAGGTTTCATTGTACCTGCAAATGTAAAAAACACGCACACAGACAGCGACAAATAGGGAGAAGGGGTATGGAAAAACACATAATTATGTACAATAGTACCTTAATTTTTATATAAGGAACTAGAAAATGGCAATACTTCCCGTCATACTCATTTCGGGCGTCAACTCTTCCATTCTCATGCTTCGTTTCGACTTATATTGAGGTGCCCATAGTTCTGACAATAATACTGTAGTGAAGTGCTCATAGTTCTAACCATTTCACTGTGCGTGGTCTATCGTGAAATACGCTAAACAGTGCGGAAGTTTTGTGTCACTGCATACATTCTAAGTATTCCAAAGATGTGGTTATTGGGGTTTAAAGGCGTGCTAATGGTGCCGATGAGGTTTACCACGAGTCGTTGGTTTAGCGTGGTTGCATTCATGCTCAATACGCTGCGCGCGCTCTTTGAAATGCGCATACCTTGTCTTATTTCGGAAATTGCTCCCTCGGGGATTTAGGCTGATCGAGAGAGGCCTTACTGCAAGGTATCAGAAGGGGGGGAGTTATCGAGTGCGCTTTATTTACTTACGGTTTCCCGTTTCTTGAGTGCGTCTAGTTTTTCCCAGTACCTTAGTGCCTTCTTACTCGGTCCCGGCAGCATGTGCTGACTCTGCCTCTCCTCACCCGGAACTACAGGGTGATGCGGTTCCTGGTTGATTTTAACTCCGTGGCGGTGGAAATAGAAGAAATACTTCAGCAATAGGTGCCGAAGGTCTCTTTTAAAATAAAACCCACCATTATTATTGGTAAATAAAGGAGTGCATAAATTAGAAAAAATGGGGGAATTATGTGTATAAAGGAACCGTTGTTATTTTGTTTTCAATAAGTGAGAGAGGCTCATGAGTTGTTGCGCTTTAAGGTAGAATGCAGAGATTTTGTTAGATGGGTCTTTTTTGAACTACAGTATTGGGCTTGTTTTTTGGGATCATTAGTAGAGTACATAGTTTGTGATCACCAAGGATGGGCAGAGATACTAGGCCATTGGGGTACCCTATTTAGGTGGATTGTTGAGAGTTGAAGTCTCAGATCATCTGTTGAGAGATAACCATGGAACAGAATCGTTCAGGCCCAAGGTATCTGTTTTGAACCTGTGAACCCAACGCTGTTCTTTCTCGAACAGTATGTTTTCTGCGTTTCTGTCAATTGTCTCAAGGCTTTCCAGGATCACCCAGTGGAGATCATTGACAGTGTGTTGTTTTTCTTTATAGTGTGATGACATCTTAGTTGTGCTTTTCTGACAGTTCACATTACTCCTGTGTTCACTGAGTCTCTGTTTCGCTTTTCGGCATGTCATCCCAATATATCTCATGTTGCACGGGCATGTGATCATATATACCACGTGGCTGGTGTTACAGTTGGTGTGTCTTTTTAATTTCCATAACATGTTTGGGAGTAATTGCAATTCTTTTGTTGGCTTTGTAGTGGCACAGGCTACGCAGGAACCACAAGGATAGTGTCCAGTAATTGGAGGATTATTCCAGAGGCCTGGTTGTTGTTTCTTTTTTCTAGGTGGGGGTCTCGTGTGGACCAGCAGATCCTTGATATTGGTGCTCCTTTTCTTGGCAAATCTTGGTTTTGGCCAGGTCAGGGTGTTTGATGTAATAATCTTCCAGTTGCGGTTGATTATTTTCTTCACCTGATTTGTTATTGGTCTATACGTTGTTACGCACGTAGTCCTGTGTTCAATCTGTTTTGGGTGACTTTCGAGGAGAGATTCTCTCGGTTGATTTCTGGCTCGTTTCGCACAGGAGTTGATTATTCTTTTTGGGTAGTCTCTGGTTGTTAGTTTCTCACAGAGATCTTTTGCTTGCGTTTTATAGTCATTTATTGAGCTGCAATTTCTTCTCAGCCGTAAGAACTGGCTGTACGGAAGGTTTTCCCTTAGCGGGCGGGGGTGAAAACTGTTGAAGGATAGTAGACTGTTTTTTGCAGTGGGTTTGAAAAACGTTCTTGTTTGTAGGCTGTCTTCCTTGGCAAAAATGGTGATGTCCAAGAAATCCAGGCTATGTGCATTGGATGTGAATGTGAACTTTAGACATTCGTCCTGATCGTTCAGCCACCTGTGAAAATCTGTTAGTGACGTATTGTCCCCTCTCCAGATTAGGAAAATATCGTCGATATATCTCTTCCAAAAGAGTATATGACGAGAAAAGGGGTTATGCGCGTTGTGTACATAGGTCTGTTCAAAAGTGCTCACATACAGACCTGCTACGCTAGGCGCAAAGGTGCTGCCCATCGATGTTCCATGTTGCTGGAGGTAGAGGGTGTCCTTGTATTGGAAAAAGTTTTCCATAAGGGCCAATCTACAACATTCCAATACGAAATGTCTTGGGGTCCGGTGTGGCCAGTCAATGTTAAACACGATGGTTTCGAGAGTCTCTAAAGTTTTCTGTTGCGGAAGGCTTGTATAGAGGCTTTCGACGTCCAGTCCTACTAGGAGCATACTACTTTCTTAGTACTCGAAGTTTTGTAGCATATTGATCAAGTCTCGTGTGTCTTTTAGGTAAGTAGGAGTGGCTTGGACCAGTGGTCTCAAGTACTGGTCCGCAAATTGCGATAGTGGCTCTAAAATAGAATTGATCCCCGAGACAATTGGTCTTCCTGGTGGTGGCATCTTGTCTTTGTGCGTTTTGGGCAGAGAATAAAAGTAGGGCGTGACTGGTGTTCTTGTTATTAAATAGTCCGCCTCTTTCTTTGATATCCAGTTGTTACATTCTGCTTCCTCAATCATTAATGATATTGTTCTTTGTAGGCGCGCTGTTGGGTCGGTTGTGATCACTTGGTAGAATTTAGTGTCTGCCAGTAGGTCCATGCATTGTCTATCATATCCTTCTCTTGTGAGCTCACAAGAGAAGGATATGATAGACAATGCATGGACCTACTGGCAGACACTAAATTCTACCAAGTGATCACAACCGACCCAACAGCGCGCCTACAAAGAACAATATCATTAATGATTGAGGAAGCAGAATGTAACAACTGGATATCAAAGAAAGAGGCGGACTATTTAATAACAAGAACACCAGTCACGCCCTACTTTTATTCTCTGCCCAAAACGCACAAAGACAAGATGCCACCACCAGGAAGACCAATTGTCTCGGGGATCAATTCTATTTTAGAGCCACTATCGCAATTTGCGGACCAGTACTTGAGACCACTGGTCCAAGCCACTCCTACTTACCTAAAAGACACACGAGACTTGATCAATTTGCTACAAAACTTCGAGTACTCGGAAAGTAGTATGCTCCTAGTAGGACTGGACGTCGAAAGCCTCTATACAAGCCTTCCGCAACAGAAAACTTTAGAGACTCTCGAAACCATCGTGTTTAACATTGACTGGCCACACCGGACCCCAAGACATTTCGTATTGGAATGTTGTAGATTGGCCCTTATGGAAAACTTTTTCCAATACAAGGACACCCTCTACCTCCAGCAACATGGAACATCGATGGGCAGCACCTTTGCGCCTAGCGTAGCAGGTCTGTATGTGAGCACTTTTGAACAGACCTATGTACACAACGCGCATAACCCCTTTTCTCGTCATATACTCTTTTGGAAGAGATATATCGACGATATTTTCCTAATCTGGAGAGGGGACAATACGTCACTAACAGATTTTCACAGGTGGCTGAACGATCAGGACGAATGTCTAAAGTTCACATTCACATCCAATGCACATAGCCTGGATTTCTTGGACATCACCATTTTTGCCAAGGAAGACAGCCTACAAACAAGAACGTTTTTCAAACCCACTGCAAAAAACAGTCTACTATCCTTCAACAGTTTTCACCCCCGCCCGCTAAGGGAAAACCTTCCGTACAGCCAGTTCTTACGGCTGAGAAGAAATTGCAGCTCAATAAATGACTATAAAACGCAAGCAAAAGATCTCTGTGAGAAACTAACAACCAGAGACTACCCAAAAAGAATAATCAACTCCTGTGCGAAACGAGCCAGAAATCAACCGAGAGAATCTCTCCTCGAAAGTCACCCAAAACAGATTGAAGACAGGACTACGTGCGTAACAACGTATAGCCCAATAACAAATCAGGTGAAGAAAATAATCAACCGCAACTGGAAGATTATTACATCAAACACCCTGACCTGGCTAAAACCAAGATTTGCCAAGAAAAGGAGCACCAATATCAAGGATCTGCTGGTCCACACGAGACCCCCACCTAGAAAAAAGAAACAACAACCAGGCCTCTGGAATAATCCTCCAATTACTGGACACTATCCTTGTGGTTCCTGCGTAGCCTGTGCCACTACAAAGCCAACAAAAGAATTGCAATTACTCCCAAACATGTTATGGAAATTAAAAAGACACACCAACTGTAACACCAGCCACGTGGTATATATGATCACATGCCCGTGCAACATGAGATATATTGGGATGACATGCCGAAAAGCGAAACAGAGACTCAGTGAACACAGGAGTAATGTGAACTGTCAGAAAAGCACAACTAAGATGTCATCACACTATAAAGAAAAAGAACACACTGTCAATGATCTCCACTGGGTGATCCTGGAAAGCCTTGAGACAATCGACAAAAACGCGGAAAACATACTGTTCGAGAAAGAACAGCGTTGGGTTCACAGGTTAAAAACAGATACCTTGGGCCTGAACGATTCTGTTCCATGGTTATCTCTCAACAGATGATCTGAGACTTCAACTCTCAACAATCCACCTCAATAGGGTACCCCAATGGCCCAGTATCTCTGCCCATCCTTGGTGATCACAAACTATGTACTCTACTAATGATCCCAAAAAACAAGCCCAATACTGTAGTTCAAAAAAGACCCATCTAACAAAATCTCTGCATTCAACCTTAAAGCGCAACAACTCATGAGCCTCTCTCACTTATTGAAAACAAAATAACAACGGTTCCTTTATACACATAATTCCCCCATTTTTTCTAATTTATGCACTCCTTTATTTACCAATAATAATGGTGGGTTTTATTTTAAAAGAGACCTTCGGCACCTATTGCTGAAGTATTTCTTCTATTTCCACCGCCACGGAGTTAAAATCAACCAGGAACCGCATCACCCTGTAGTTCCGGGTGAGGAGAGGCAGAGTCAGCACATGCTGCCGGGACCGAGTAAGAAGGCACTAAGGTACTGGGAAAAACTAGACGCACTCAAGAAACGGGAAACCGTAAGTAAATAAAGCGCACTCGATAACTCCCCCCTTTCTGATACCTTGCAGTAAGGCCTCTCTCGATCAGCCTAAATCCCCGAGGGAGCAATTTCCGAAATAAGACAAGGTATGCGCATTTCAAAGAGCGCGCGCAGCGTATTGAGCATGAATGCAACCACGCTAAACCAACGACTCGTGGTAAACCTCATCGGCACCATTAGCACGCCTTTAAACCCCAATAACCACATCTTTGGAATACTTAGAATGTATGCAGTGACACAAAACTTCCGCACTGTTTAGCGTATTTCACGATAGACCACGCACAGTGAAATGGTTAGAACTATGAGCACTTCACTACAGTATTATTGTCAGAACTATGGGCACCTCAATATAAGTCGAAACGAAGCATGAGAATGGAAGAGTTGACGCCCGAAATGAGTATGACGGGAAGTATTGCCATTTTCTAGTTCCTTATATAAAAATTAAGGTACTATTGTACATAATTATGTGTTTTTCCATACCCCTTCTCCCTATTTGTCGCTGTCTGTGTGCGTGTTTTTTACATTTGCAGGTACAATGAAACCTTAAAGTCGCGAAGAATCAGGTCAATATTCCTTTATTCTTCTCACAATTTTTTTTCACTATTCACTTATCCCCATTGGTCCTGACGAAAGCCTATAGATCTACTGACTACCAAAGGCTGAAACATGTTGACCTCTTTTTAACAATACCAATGCAATGCACTAGAATCCCTCATCAATTCGCAAAGTGCATCCGTAATTTTTAACTATAGTCCGAACCCAGACTTATTAAAGTGTTCTCGTCTGGCCTTCCGGATTTTTTATTAATCACACCACTACCCCCCACTTTCCACGATCACTACTGCCTTAAACCTTAAGGCAAACCTCCTGGTGGAGGGTGCACAAGACAAAAAATGACTCAATGATTACGCACGCACGTGTAGAAAAGCGGGGACACAGTATATACCGCAAAAGAGAGACCATCACTATCAATATACACGTGTATGAGAGTCATATATGTTTGGGAGATACCAGGTCCTTGACTTGTGAGCCCAAGGTTTAAGCAGGACCAGTGATTCTTTCCCCCTTCTGATTATAAAGTATCGTATAACCATTCACATTCCCCCAGGGAGCGGGCTGCTGCCACCAGCATAGCCTCCTGGGGGATGTTGGTGTACAGTGACTCGATGTCAATAGTCACTAAGAATTGTTCAGTGGGGTCATATGTCACCGCTTCAAGATGTCGCAAAAAGTCGGTGGTGTCCTGTATATAGGATAATTGTGAGACCACACACTTGCGTAGAAAAAAATCAGAAAATTGGGACAGTGGTTCTAATAGAGATTGGATGCCCGATACTACCAGGCACCCGGGGGTGGTCCCTGGGCCATGTGTATTTTTGGCACAATGTAAAATGCCGGAATCCTGGATGCGGGGCTGATCAAGAACTCCACCTCTTTGGCAGTAATCCACTTTTTCTCTTTGGCTTCAGAGACCATATTGGTAATGATGTTTTGTAATTCTTTAGTAGGGTCTCTGGGTAATGGTCTGTAATGTTGTCTGACTCCTAAGAGCCTATTGATCTCGGCCTCATAGTCTGTGGTATTCATCTGTAATGGCACGAGGTATATATTGACAATATGTGTGTTCAAAATGTTATTGTTACTGTGAATCACCTAAGAATAAGTATGTCTATAAAACTGAAAACCTGTGATCTCCAAATAAATCCACGGTCATCTACTTACATCCTTGAGGCTCGTGATTTGTTACATTTATGCGCTACCAAAATCCGAACAATTTGTAACTGAACCGAGTCAAGCAGTGACCTACAAATATTGAGTTGTTTGTGAATCTCCGAATGTTGCAGGCACTTCAGCAAGACAAGAGCTTGCCAGGACGGCTTCTGAACAAGTTCAAGAGCCGAAGAGTGATTACCAACTCCTGAACCCCAGGGTAAGACTGATATCCATTTATGCTTCTTGTTATGCTCCTCCCCATCGTTTTCACTCCAATAACCTTCATCTCCGCTTACCCACCCTCCTTGTCTCAATTCGCGCTAGTGCTCAGTGCACTTATTTGTCCCTCTGCACCGGCGCGCTGTCCTGTTTGACAAAACTGTCTCAAAGCGCGTCATCAGTGGTAAGGATTACTGTAAATCACAGACTCACTTTAGGACCTGCCCCCTTTATCTCCCCATGAAAAAAGAACAATTGATAGACAGAATACAGAACAATGTCATACATTCACCCCAGTACAGAGATCTGTACCTAAATCCATCGTTGTTTTTCTACTGTTGCCATTCCAGTTTGAACCCAGTCATATGCAAATCAGTCTTGACCCTGCGCCCAATGGAAACAGTCCAGCCCGAATTGCCAGGCAAGGCAGGAAGGACCTGGCTAGCCAGTTCAGGTTCGACTGTTCCCATGAGGCACGGGTCAATACTAATTTGCATTTGGCTGGGTATAAACTGGGCTGGTATAGTGGGCAAAAGAATGATGGATTTAACCCAGATCTCTTGACTGGGGGTGAATGTTTGATTTGCTCTACATTCCGCCCATCATCTGTGTGTCTTTTGCTTTCCCACCCTTTGTGTGCGGGGTATGCCCAGACATGGGTCCCGGGCTCACTGTGCCACTGAATTCAAGCTAGCCTGGCTGATGAGGGGTGATGCCCTGAAACCGGTCCCAGGATGCTTGTTTCCGGTCCAGGGAGGACCTGGCTTGACAGTTCAGGCTGGACTGTTCCCATGAGGCACAGGGTCAAGACTGATTTGCATATGGCTGACTCTAAACTGGGGTGGCATGGTGAGCAAAAGAGCAATGGATTTAACCCAGATCTCTTGAACGGGGGCTGAATGTTTGATTTGCTCTGCATTCCGTCCATCATCTGTGTGTGTTTTGCTCTTTACCTCCCCCGCACACTCATCTACCAGGAACCCCCAATCTGTTAGCCTGAATTCAACATGGATTGTATGGATCATATTAATGTATGTCCTGTCTAATTTACAAGTGTTTACTCCATTTCTAAACTGTTCACCTACATGACTGTAATCACTCAGCAGTCACTGGCCGCATTTACTCCTTATTTTCTATGCAGATCACCTCTCTTTGAAGTTATTTGTATGGTTGCAAAATCGTGCAGTGTTGGTGTTAAAGTCAGAAATGACTAAAGTTGTCACATGATCTGAGGTTAGAACCAGCGAAATGTAAAGTGCAGAGCAACTTGTGGACTGATGCTCAGGAGTCATTGGTTTCGGAAGGGCTACAGGTACTTGTTTCTGTAAGTAGCCTCTGACTCTCTCCCATATCTTCCTACCAGATAGGCTTCGTTCAAAGCTCCCCCAAGTAGTGCTTCTGGAGATACAATAGTAATTTCCTTCATCCCAATTCAGGCCTTAAAAAATCAGTTGCATTCGCTTTCCTTTTTAGGTCTCAGCCTGATCCAGCGCATGCGCGGGTCTCGGCCGAGACATTTAGAAGTCACTTTTGGAAGTGCTTCCAAAGCAGCGATCAGCTCACCCTCACGCGCGCGACGTGCACAGCACCTTTTCTGTCGCGCGCGTGCGCACAACTCGCGTTTTCTTTTAATTATACATTATACTTGCGCCCAATACTTGTTTAACCTGCCTCTATCTGCGTCTCTCGCTAAACTGTATAACCGCGCTCTCTCCAATTCAGCTGGCACTGTATGCCCTCTCTCAACTGTCTCGCCTCTTTCAGGTCTCACTTTTTCACCTACCCACCAACCCACTCTCTGAACAGACAGTTCAGTCTAACTTGTCTCTGCCTCTCTCTAACGCCTGTGTTCCCTTCTATCTGAGTTGTCGCTCTCATTTTTTCTATCACCTCGCTACAGTCTTCCCTGCCCACTGCCTCTTCCTTTCTCTTTTAACAGACTGTCCTTCCCCTGCCTCCCCACATTTTCTCAGCTGCCTCTTTATTACTTGTTTTAATGTGTTTTTGGACGGAACACTAGTGCTTGTGTTTAAAACGCCCTCTGGCAGAACTCGGAACTTTTGGCAGCCAAGCACGAGCTCCTCTGCAGCTCTGGCCCTCCGAAACATCGATGCCCCTCCTCTCAATTTAGTAACAATTCCCCTACACCACACTGTCACCGCAGGGCCGTGCAGACCAGAAAGGCCTGACAGCCGATGGGGCAAATCCACTTCGCAGCACGCTCACTGTCGTCATCCTGGCAGTAAAATACAATGCATTTTGGACTTTTTAAACACTTCAAACATACGTACGACCCAACGTACGACCATGAAATTCAACACAATACACGTAAAATATAATGTGATAAAGCAGTGCAAGTCACCAAGTGGCTGAAAATAGTGATGCAACGAAAAAGTGCAGTTGATAGGAAGTGATTTAAAACTGATTGGGGGTATCCACAAAAATAAATCTTTATTTATCATATCCAGGTGCCCCCCACCAGGATTAAAATGAAAGAAGGATAGGTAATGTCTAAGTGAGAAAGTGAGGTTTCTCAAGACTTCCCTCCTAGTTCTGCTGTGGTCAACATGTTTCGACTGTCTTACTGTGCCTCGAAAGGTCACTCCGGTCTTCTTCAGCACTGTAGTTGCTTCCTGTACCAAATTTTTAGGCACTACCATAATTCGGTTTTTGTTGCCCCGAAATTCAAGCCGGTCTATTTTGATCCTAGCTCCTCTAGTCACGTGTAGAGAGTGCTCCCACTAATCAGGGAGAACATTAACTATTGAGAGACAAGGGAAAAGATGGTATAGGCATATTACATTCCTTAATATCCTTTCCTTATTTCCATATTATAAAAAACATACAATTGAATTCCAGCTATGGTCAAGAGTAGTGTTAGTGCACCCATTTGGCTTCTTGCCCGAGTAGAAACATGCCTCCACTAGTATCGAAGCCCAACACATTCGTTCAATGATATTGCCGGTGTGTATACAAAAATAAAAATGAAAAGCTGCATATGTCCACACATACTACTTAACACCTCATATCTCTCCAAATCACATCACTCTCAATTGTGTCGATAGTGAGACAATGGGCGTGATCTAGTGCGCCCGTCATAGTACTCACCAAGTTTATGTGATGTATAAACTCGAACTGGTGTCCGGCAGGAGGGTAACCCGGGAGCACAACCTAAGTTATAATGACAAAACATGTTGGTATTGGTAAGACCCCATTTGCACACATGATTATGATGGCAGTGGGTGCATAGTGTTATGCAGAATCGATTATGCATGTACGATCTCAGTGTCAAGGGGTGCATAGGGTTGTGCAAGACTGGTAGTAGGGACCTTTCATCCATGACCCCGTGAAGACCGTGATTTAGCAGTACGAGCAGTCTTAATAAAGCAATTCAATTTCTCACTCGCGTCCAATGGCGTCCCACGTGATCGGCTGATCACGGGAGCCATGACGTGTCAATGGGAAAGTGCCATGAGTATGAGTGGTGGGAGATGTAGTTTCACTCCATCACGGGAAAAACAATAAGACTTACAGAGGAGGCAGGGTATGATGTGTGTAAGAAAAGACTTGTAACTCGCTCTATTCTCACAATTCTTCGTTGCTATGGCCCTGTTCTAAGAAATGTGCTCTCAATTTAGTGTTGGTTTTTCCACACCTGATTGTGCTGCGATGTTCTGTTATTCTTGTGCGCACCTTCCTACTCGCCATCTCTACATACATCTTCTTGCAGGGGCAAGTAATCAAATAAATCACACCCTGGGAATTACAATTCGTGTGCGATCTTTGTTCCCAGGGTGTTCTGAGTTCGAGGTCAATTGACTGAGTGTTACTCGTGAGATGGCACACACTACATGAGCCACATCGTGTGTGGCCCATAAGTCTGGGCAAGCCTGCCACAGTAGTCGCGCTCCTCATGACCATCATGTCCCTAGGTCTCGTGTGTATGAGAAGATCTTTTAAATTCTAGCTTCGTTTGAATGAAAAGAGAGGTTTCTCTATATTCATGCCCCCAGAGTTAAGTATTTTCCAGTTCCTTAGTACCAGACGTCTAACTTGTTGTGGCGCCGTATTAAATGTTGACACAAAGACTGGTTTGTTAGATTGAGGTCTAATGGTTTTGGAAAGTAGTGATTCCCGATTTGCATTGAGTGCCCTTTTCTTGGCACTTTTAATGACCCTAGAGGGATAACCTCTCTGTTGTAATTTCTGTGTAAGGGTGTCGGATTCCACAATAAAGTCAGTTTAGTCCGAACTGTTCCGACGTATTCGGAAGAACTGGCCTACAGGCAAATTCTCCCGTAGAGATCGGGGATGAAAACTTTCGAATGCCAATAGGGCATTTTTGTCTGTAGGCTTGTGGAATACCTTGGTTTTCAGGGTACCCTCACATGGCTCTATCACTAGATCCAAGAAGGGAAGACTGGTCTTAGTAACGGTCGAGGTGAAATGGAGGAACGGGTTCTGATCATTTAACCATTCTAGAAAGCGTTTGACTGATGTTCTGTTGCCTCTCCAAATCACCAAGATGTCGTCAATATAACGTCGCCACAATCTCAATTGTGTAGCCCAAGGCCCATTGGCATCCAAAATCATCATATTCTCAAAAGCCCCCACATATAACCCTGCTAAACTGGGAGCAAATACGCTCCCCATTGATGTTCCATGGGTTTGGAGGTACACTGCCCCCTCAAAATCAAAAAAGTTTTTGGGGAGGGCTATCTCAGCCAGATGTGGGATAAATGCTTGTGGTGTTTCGTAAGGCCATTCTCTTTCAAAGAGCAGTGACTCCAACACCCTGAGAGTTTCCAATTGGGAGATGTTGGTATATAGGGCCTCTATATCAAGCCCTATAAGAAATTAATTTACTGGATCGAAAGGGACATCCTTCAACAGGCTTAAAATATCAAAGTTGTCTCTGAGGTAGGTGGGCAACTTCTGTACCATGGGTTTCAGAAAAAAATCGCAAAATTGCGAGAGGGGCTCCAGCAAAGACCCCATCCCGAAGACAATAGGTCTCCCGGGAGGGGGTCTCACTGTTTTATGGATTTTTGGCAGGACGTAAAAATACGGAGTTTTAGGTAGCTTGTTAATTAAGAACTCTGCTTCATGATCCGTGATCCAATCGTTAGTTCTAGCCTCCTCTACCGTGATCATGATTTCCCTGGTGATCAAATCAGTAGGGTCCTCCATCAGTTTCCGATAGGTCCTCTGGTCAGACAGAAGGCGGGTACACTCTGAACGATACACCTCTAGATCCATTACTACCGTGGCCCCGCCTTTGTCTGCCGGTTTCAAAATAATATCTCTGTTTTTAACCAGTTCCTTCAGAGCATGTTTCTCGCAATTAAAGAGATTAGAAAAATGATGAGGTTGTGTGAGATTGGAAGTTTCCAAATCATGGATCACTGCCTGTTCAAAGGCAGCCATCTGGGGAGGAAGTACTGCCAATTGTGGTGTGAAAGTGGATTTGGGACGAAAAGGAGTGCCCCCCTTGGGACCCCCGGAGGGTTCCCGGTCTGCAAAAAAGACCCTCAGTCTTAAGTTGCCCAAGAACAAGGCCAAGTCCTGTCGCAGTTTGAAAAGATCTGGCTGATTCGTCGGAACAAATCCCAACCCCTTGTTAAGTACACATTCTTGTAGTTGAGATAAGGGGTGAGAAGATAGATTGACCACTAGGGAGGTCCGCGGCTCGTGCTCTGCAGGCCTCCCTGTGCCATGCTCCTGGTCACCCGTTTGGGTGTTTTCCTGGTCGTCCCAGTTCACTTGTGCGTGGCCCTTCTGTTTGCCTCGTCACTTGCTCCGGCCTCTCCCTAAAAAAGGCCCTTGGTAATGTTGGAACTGGTCATTTTGAAATTCTGGATTTTGGAATCTTTGGTTCTCATAGTGTTGGTTTTGGTACGGTCCGGTGGGGGATATCCCATCACCGGCCAATTATAGGCCTGATTGGGGTATTGTTGAAAAGGTTGCTGGAAGAACAGTGGTCTCCGACCCCGCCAAAACCCTCGCCCTCTTCCTCTCCTTTTCGGTTGGAACTCATTTCTGCTGCCCTCACTAGAGCTGCTGGTGGTATACTGACAGGGACGACCTTGTTGTTTGCTCTTATTACCTTCTGCAAGTTTCTGGATGGCATTATCGGTGGTAGTGTAAGGATACTCCTTTTCTCTAGAGAAATTCTTCAAATCCTTTTGAAGCTTCGAAATCTTTGAATGGATCAAATGGTCTCTATATTCCGAGAGTTCAGTGTTGATTTGGTCCAATTTTTGGTCGAATATCGCCATTACAATATTCGCTTGGAGTCCTGCTTCGGTTGTTTGTATTTTTATCAGGAGGGCATCTGCTAGTTGTTTGGCTGTGCGGATAATTAAAACCAGCCAGTCCCGCGTGCATTTCCAAGAGATTAATGCCCAATCCCGTCTGAATTCCTCATCCTCCAGAAAAATTAGTGGTTCATTAGTTACAAGGAGTCCTCTTGGGCTAGCATTCACCCGTAGGTACTCAGTGAGGATTGCCCCATGTAAAATCGTTTTCACCTGTGTTTTTTTTTAGTTCCAGAAGGGTATCCCAACCCTCCCCTTGTGCTAATACTGCTGAGACTGTACTGTCACCTAAAAGAGATGGACCTGCCAGAATGTCAGAGACTATGTCATCCCTGAAAGAAAGTCCTGGGATCAGCACCATTATGTGCTAGAGAGAGGGAAGTCGGTCGAGTTACTCACTCTCCTAGTATATTGATCTCCCTACTCCACATAGATGAGAGTAATCACAAATCGGATAAGATAAGGTGAGAACGTGATGTGATGGTGCAGAAATGAATAGCCCAGTGCTAAAAATAGCACGGGATTCACAGAAAATACCCCTGCGGCTAAGCTGCCGCTCTTAAAGTCACTTTACACAAAGAAGGGGAGAGGGCCAAAGGATTACACTCTACCACCCATAGCCCCCAAACAAACTTAAGTACACACACAATGGGGGTGGAGAGCTCACAACAAAACTAATAACAGAACAGACAAACTCATCTGTTTGAAAAAACTGCCCTCACTCACATACCGAGGTATGTGACATGCTTCATCATAGGGCCTGCTTGCAATACGCCCTGGTGTAGCCACACTCAGGGCGGAGCATAAGGGAGGGGGAACAAATCATACAAACGTCACATGACCCAACGTACGACCATGAAATTCAACACAATACACGTAACATATAATGTGATAAAGCAGTGCAAGTCACCAAGTGGCTGAAAATAGTGATGCGACGAAAAAGTGCAGTTGATAGGAAGTGATTTAAAACTGATTGGGGGTACCCACAAAAAATAAATCTTTATTTATCATATCCAGGTGCCCCCCACCAGGATTAAAATGAAAGAAGGATGGGTAATGTCTAAGTGAGAAAGTGAGGTTTCTCAACACTTCCCTCCTAGTACTGCTGTGGTAAAGAGAAACACTTTCTTCTTTCTGCCGCTTTGTGCTGGATTTCTTTGTGTACGGCCTACCTTCACCCAATTCCATTAGCAAAGCGCTGGCTTTATCTAGAATAATGCAGTGATTTTATTTACTTTGCCAGCCATATTTTGTTGGAACTCTCCTGCTGGGATTAATACGTCTGATTTCTGAGTACAGCTTTGATTTCTTTTTAAACGTATTTCATGCTTCGAGAGTCTGAATGGAGTGGGCACTTTGGCTTTTTACACCGGGCCACTGTTGCCAACAGTATTTGTCTTTTTGTTGGGGATGGGGGCAGCTGGTGTATTAAACAGCCATGCATGCTTCCGTCCCAACCTCGTGCCATGATCACAAAAGGTGTTGTGTAAAAAAACTTGGGGCATATTACCAAGCAATAGCGATAATTATCGCTATTGCTTGGTTAGAGACAAAATTTAACCGCTAAGCTGCGGCAATTTTATCGCAAATAAACCTTGGTATTACCAAGGTTTATCGCAAATGCGATAAAAATCGGCCGCAATGCATGAATATCGCTGAAAAGTCAGCGATATTCATGCATTACCGAGCTAATGCTCTTAGCCATGTTATCCACCTCCCATTGGATAACATGGCTAAGAACTGCTCAGGGCAGTTGTTAGCTCTTGGAGATATTCGCGCTTAGCGCGAATATCTCCAAAAGTTGGTAATAGGAGATAGCGATGTTAGCGACTGTTTCCAGTCGCTAACATCTTGGCACGCCCACTTTGCATGTCATTAGTGATAAATATCACTGACATGCAAAGTGGGGCCCAAGATGGTCGCTATCTCCTACTAGCTGTCGCTAACTGGTGTTAGCGACAGCTAGGTAATAGGGAGATAATTGTATCTCCGCTTTCTTGGCTTTTAAAGCCAAAAAAACGGAGATAAACCCCCTTGAGAATATGCCCCCTTGTTTTTTATTTGGCGCTACTTTGTTCAGCAGCTCTGTTAAGGCTTCACACATACAGGTGCCTATAGCATTTTCAGAAAAATTTGTGTGCTAGCTTTCCAGTTGAACTGTATTTTCTCTCAAGGAGGGGAGCCAGGTACTTTTCTTAATTATACATATTTGTTTTAAAGATTAATGTTAGGGAAAATCATTAGAGGTATCACGGTTGAACTTTCTTGCTCTTTTCACACACACAATCATATTTTGATTTTTGGCGTCAATTTTGTTTTGCTAAATTCATAAACTTTTTTATCTGGCTGCTATGTGTAACACATTCAGGGTGTTACAATAATTTAATCAAGCAGCACTAATTAAAAAATTAGAACATAAAATCCAGTTTTAACAGCATTAGATTGAAATATGGTTTTAATAAAAAATAAAGATATTATATGAGTTGAAAAGGCTGTTCGGTAAAATATCTGCTTATGGCTCTGCTAACCTCCCTTTAAGAAGACTCTCCTCTCTTCAGTTAACCATTCAAAATCCCAGGATCTGGAACAACATACCTGCATCCATCAGGACTGCCACAACACTGCTCCAATTTAGGAAATATTTGAAGACTCGCCTCTTTAAAAACACTATTCAACAATACATTAACCACCCTCAACCCAGCTCCATCTCCTATTACTCTTCGACTTTATGATTATCTATGACCATGTACAGGCGCTTCACTACCTTTTGGCTAGGTTTGAGCTATAGGAATACCATAAACATATGTACATACATACATGAAGTTTAAATTATATTAATTTAAAAGAATGCACAAGTTGAAAGTCGGTCATTAGAATGACATCTGTCTTGCTATGACTATGACGATGAAAACTCTCTGCAGTTAAAGGATGCTCTAATGAAGAGCATACCACTTGCACCACAAGGAGTAGGATTTTCCATTGCTGCGCAGCTTTAAAATCTACTTATGTCTTTGGGACACTAAAAGTTGTATAAAATAGAAAATAAAGGTGTTATTTAGAGTTAGGTCATAATGGAAAATCTTCCAATGTTTAGGGGAGGCACTGAACTGAATGAGAATCTACTGTAGAATGCTATCCACTAAATTGTATATATGTTACAGGATCTACCAATGGTGAAGTGTCCTCTACATTCAGGGCCAGATGTACTAACGTTTTTTGCAGGCTAAAATGGGTTTTAGTTCCATTTGCGACCACAAAAAACATGTGGCCATTGTACTAATCCTATTTTGCGAGTCATATATCAATTTGCGAATCGCAAAATAGGATTAGCGACTCACTATTAGGAATTGGCATTCCAAGGGCACCCCTTCCTAAAAGCGACTCCTGAAGCTATGTATGACTGTTTTGCGACTGCAATTGCGGTCGCAAAACAGTTGCAGTTTACCAAATAGGAAGGGCTCTCAAAATATTTTTTAAGGGCAGTTAGAGGTCCCAGGTACTACTGCCTGTTCTTAAAAAGCAAGCATTGGCATAGCCAATAGGTCTCGCCTTTGGGACCTTATAAGTGTTTAGTTATCCAGCACAATATCCTTGGTGCAACAACATCAAATGTTGCATGGCTAAACACTTATCAGGTCCCAAAGGAGAGACCTATTGGCTATGCCAATGCTTGTTCAGTTAGAAAGGCAAACTGAGCCAATGCTGAGATTAAAACAGGCTTCGAGAGGTGAAAACGGACACTTGGCTTTCTGCTGCGTCTTTAATTAGCAATATATACTTAAAGCCAGTTGTTGCTGTTGATTAGCAGACTGTGCTGATGCAGAAATCAGTTTCTCCTAGACACTGCAGCTTTGCTAGTGCCAGGAATAGCACGTCTGGCTAAGAGGTGTCCAAGAGTTCTCTGAAAGCACGAAGTATCAGTTTACAAAGAGCACACCTTCCCTCGGGCAGTACATTTTAAGGAATGTATCCTAGATTAGGTATTGACTGATTTCAGTAAAACAATTATCCAAAATATATTGGCAGTTTGAAAAGATCCGAGACCAGGCAGTGATCCATAGAGGCGGGCTGGTGGTGGCTGTGAAGAAACGCAGATGCAGCTCCTGGGATTCATAAGTACAGAGTTGGACATTATTACTCAGTAATTTTGCTTCATGCAGGGCTCGGGCCGGGGGGAGGTATGGAGGTGGACTGGTTGGAAAAAATGGTGAAACCTTGAGGCATATTATCAAGGGGGTTTATCTCCGCTTTTTTGGCTTTCAAAGCCAAGAAAGCAGAGATTAAATTATCTCCCTATTACCTAGCTGTCGCTAACACCAGTTAGCTACAGCTAGTAGGAGATAGCGACCATCTTGGGCCCCGCTTTGCATGTCGGTGATATTTATCACTAATGACATGCAAAGTGGGCGTGCCAAGATGTTAGCGACTGGAAACAGCCGCTAACATCACTATCTCCTATTACCAACTTTTGGAGATATTCGCGCTAAGCGCGAATATCTCCAAAAGCTAACCCCTGCCCCTGAGCAGTTCTTAGCCATGTTATCCAATGGTAGGTG
Source organism: Lissotriton vulgaris (assembly GCF_964263255.1). Lineage (NCBI taxonomy): Eukaryota > Metazoa > Chordata > Amphibia > Caudata > Salamandridae > Lissotriton > Lissotriton vulgaris. The sequence goes on from NC_141700.1 coordinate 493,157,187, forward strand.
GATAACATGACTAAGAGCATTAGCTCGGTAATGCATGAATATCGCTGACTTTTCAGCGATATTCATGCATTTCTGCCGATTTTTATCGCTTAGGAGATAAACCTTGATAATAGCAAGGTTCCTAAGCGATAAAAATCGCCGCAGCTCGGCGATAAAAATATTGCCGCTAAACCAACATAGCGATAATTATCGCTAGTTGTTGGTAATATGCCCCCTTGTTTGTTGGGAAATCTCAAACTTACATCTGCCTCATATTATTGAGTAAATACATCCCTATATACTGTTCTAAATGCAATACACTAAAGAGGCTGCAATAATTTGTGTTGAAACCGTATAAACTGTATCCCATTTAACACTTTTGTTTCAACATCCTGTTCACAAGACTTGAAAGGGACCCAAAGGTCTGCATTTTGTAATTTAGAGTGACTGACCACATTTTCACGCCCCGGCTACACCTGTGCTCCCAAACTTTGCCAGAAGGCACAGGCAGGTGATGTAGCGCAGTCTCCTCTTAAAATCTCGCGCAGTGTGGGCTTCCATTTGGGATTTATTTAGCTCCATTTCAGGGCTTGCGTCAACTTGGTGATGACAGAACTAATACTTTTCCTTCTACTCTTCTGCAGGTGATATCGTATAGCATTGAAGCAGCAGACAGGGAGGAACGGTCACCTAAAAGGTGTGCACAACTTCTGGACTTATGCATGGGGGACGTGCCCTGCTGCAACCCTTGTGCTACCTGCCACTGCCGATTCTACAAGGTCTACTGCTACTGCCGCAGAATCAGCCATAGCTGCCACCTGGGCAAAAACTGACTAACCAGAAGGGCGGCCATTTGTAAACAAGTGATATATTTGTAATGTTGCCATCTTTGAAGTAAAAGGAACAAGTGAGAGTTAAGAGTGAAGGTCATTAGTGACTGGGATATGAATCTTTTGGCAATGGAGACTGCCAATCTGTCCATCCCAGTCACTAAATCGAAACTCAAATAATAGATGCAGGAGGCCATTGCCACCACTGTAAAGTGAAGAAAAAATGAGCACGGATACAGCATCAGTTTATTTTATATTGTATTATCAGTAAATTCAAAGATCCTTTTAATTATACCAAATAAATTCTCTAAGTCAAAGGTTCAGATTTGTTCAGCAAATGACCTCATTGACGCTCTTGACAGGAACACTATCTCTCATTGCACAAGTACCAACCAACGCCTAAAACAGAGGTCTGTATGACATAGAGACACTTCGATGTAGGGGTTGATTGGGGCGCATGAACACCAACTGTGAATATCTTCTAGTGCCAATGGTTGGATCCAGTGAGTGATAACGATCATTATTTTTCTCAGATGGCATTTGGAATCCCATGTCAGTGAAATAAAATAGTAGTGCCATAGCTATCCACCCTTATCCTTTCTAGATTTTGTTTATGGCGTATATTACACGTTAATCAGGTTAACAGTTTTTCACTGCTTCTTCGGCAGAATTCGCTTGTTGGTCGCGTCCAGTTGTTAGGCCAATCCTGTGGGACCAAGGTCTGGAATTCCAAGCTCTGAAATACACTACTCTTCATTTCCCTCTCTGATTTCACCTGGAATTAGTGTCTCTCCTTTCACATTCTCTGCAGATTCTAATTGAAACTACAAGTGGTACTTAGACGAGAGGACAGAGGGCTTGCTCCTTCCACCAGCCAGTCATTCTTCTCAAGGAAGGAGACCGAGGCAACATCAAATGCTCTACCTCCTGATTGGTACACTGTGCCATTAAAATAAGTTTCGACATATTTTATTTCAAACATCTGCAATAAAAGTAGTGCTTTTCTTACTGCATTTACAAGTTGCACTCAGGCCTCTGGAAAGATGGACAATTTTGAAAAATGTGTCAAATTGTATGCTGTAAATTTAAACTATTTGTGGGTCCTGATATATCATTTTTGTGTTTTATAACATAAGACCTTCAACCCAGAGACTGGTAGAACTGGCAGTGTGTATGTTATGATACATGTGTTGTGCATTGTCTTGCTCTGGGATTCTTCTCTGACCACAAGTCTTAGCTTGTCTGTGGTTGGTAAAGAAGTTGGCTGGTGTCGAACGTTATCAACATCAGAATTCCTTGATGCACATAGCCCTGTAAAGCTGGATTTATAGATGCATTGCAAATGTTAACGTTTGTTTCTTTATTCAATTTTAGAATTCTAGCTCTGCATTAACCCATTGTATCTCTATTGTTCCCAACCAGCAGAAAAATATATTTAGCCTGCATGGTTAGTCCATTTTCTGGGACCTTATATTGAAGATTTCAAGTTCCCAATTTTCGCCTCAATTCTGTGTCATACTGAACCCCCTATGCACATCTCAGACATTCATATGTTTGATTGTGTTTACCTTCTTCACTTGTACAATGGATCATCTCACTCTAAATATCTAGTCAGTCACTTTTCCCCACAGATCATCTCACAAGTCACTATGGCTACTGGCCATCTCATTTGTAACTACTAACTGTGACCAGCTTATTCTTGATCATCTATTAAGTGATCTCCACGCTGACAATCTCACTGAAAAATCATCAAAACATTTACTTTTGCTGTTACTGACTAACTCAATGCTAACCTTCAATTGACCATCTCAGCAAACACTACATTATTCTAACATCTCGTCCTCGCCATCTCACTCTGACCGGCACATATCACATCTCAATGGTGGTGTACCCACAATCTCAGTTCTAATCAACTGCCATTCATCATGCACTGGTCATGTGACTGTTGCCCATCTCATTGCTTACAGTTAATGTGTTATCTTTTTCTGACCACACTTATTTTACGGTGTCCCAACTGACCATCTGACTAGGTCACCTCAATATTAATCATCTTGTTTCAGAACTTCTCTCTTTTTGAAATGGTTTACGCCTGGCTGGTCAGTTAAGTCCTTTCAAGTCATTCCACCTTTTCTCCCCACCTCTAGTCTCTAGTAACCAAGCTCACTCCAAATAGAAAACATAAGCTTCCCTCCCACTTGGCACAATTCAGTTTGGTTACAAAAGTGCTCAGCTATCACTTTCTTGTAAGTTTTGATGTCGAATTTTGTGTTTTGATTTATACAAATTATCACTCTGAATACTGTGTTTTACTTGCTGTAAATATTGCCATTCTGTCAAATGTATTTCCTTTTGTTATACATGAGTGCGGCATATCTGTGTTTCTGAAGACTACTGCACCCACTCCAATAAATAAAATACATTTCTATCATTAATTTTGGGCGAGTAGCATTCTTATGACACATTACCATTTTCTGATTACTCACTGATCCAATGGTGAAATGGACTGTTAGAAAGCACGTCAGCAGGACAAACCAAAACGTGATCTATCTAGCATGCAATTGTCTAACGTACAATACCACAGATGTCCTTGCAGTACCACATGAATGCTATTATGTAACTGTGTTAAGAGGGCCTATTCAAAGTTAACTATTTATTTGCTGTTGACTCATTTTGAAGTATGAGTTTTGTATTTTATGGGTGCCTTTTGAATTAGTGTATGTCAGACAGGCGAAGTCACCGATATGCCACCTGGCCTGCAGGTGTTCTCATGGTATTCTGCTGCTGCCTGCGTCCACCGTTTGGCCACTACAAAAACACATGGGGCCTCATTTATGAAAAGTGACGCATCGCTGCGTGAAAACAGCGATGCGTCACTTTTCACTGCGCACTCCTTACAACATTCCTGATGCGTCATATTTAATGTATGACGCATCATGTCACAAGGACTTACAGATACGTCAGTATTTCTGACGTATCTTTAAGCGCAAAAGTGATGCATTGCTGGAGTGTGTCACAAAAGTGACGCAACTCCAGCAATGCGTCCTTTCACATGGGGAAAGCCCCATGTGAAAGGGCTTGCGTCAGTCTTACGCCTGCTGTGAGGCAGGCACAAGATTTTGACGCAACAGTGTCCTAAAAGTGACGCAGTGAAATCTCATAGATTTCACTGCGTCACTATTACGAGGCTTTTTGCGGGTGAACGCCCCCTCTGCATACATTATACCTGACGCAGGTATAATGTGGCGCAGGGGTTTAAAAAGTGACGCATCTACCTAGATGCGTCACTTTTTAAATATGGCGCAACGAGGCGCATTTTTTACACCGCTGGTGCGTCACAAAAAGTGACGCACCGGCGGTGCAAAACTGGCGCAATGCCTTCATAAATAAGGCCCATGGGCTGGTGTGTGGTGTCACTTGCTCTTGATCAGCAGCGTTAGAGTCACGCCCAACTAGCAGCAGGGTAGCAGGAGCCCTGCACTATTGATAGCTGATACTGTGGTCAAATTGTTGTAAGCATAGTATATATCAAGGGAGACATTCTCCCTAGCAGGACTCCTTTCATCTCTTCTCTAGTGTAGGACACTAGGAGATCGGTTCCAAAGCTAGCCCCTTCCTGTTTTCTTCCAACCTGCCTTCAAAGAGTAAATAAAGGACCTCAAATCCTCTACATTTAGAATTGTGGGTTCACTGTACCTCTAAAACCTTACACCTCAGAAGCACGCCCAGTGGATCGGGGACAGTTTTCAACAAAATGTTATGAGGCAATGTATCCCTAAGATATGGTACAAAACAGTAAAAGTTACAGTCAAATAAGAAAGGACTGACTCAATAAGTGAGTCCTATCTCAGAATTAGAAATTAATGAAGATTTATTAAGAACATTTAAAATGGCACAATACAGAGATAATAGAGTGCTGGTCAGCAAATCTCAGTTAAATACATACAATTATTGCCATTGTGAGCGAGGACGAGCAGCTAAAACCTTACACCTCAGAAAGTCACATCAATGGTACGCCCACTGGGGGTGTGGATTTCGGTTCGTTGTTGAAGTAAACCTCAATTTCATGAGGCAATGTGTCCAGAGGTAAGGTACAAACCAAAAGCAAAAATTACATTCCATTTTGAAAGGACAGATGCAGGTGAGTAAATCATTGCCATAAAGGCCATCAGTACAGAAAAATAGCAAAAACGGGAAAATTCCAAGTCTAAAATGTGCAGCAAAAACAGTAAGGAAACGGACAGCATCCCCAATAGAGCCCAACAGATTCTGGCTCCAACGTATATGACAGGGTTTATATAGGGAATATTCTGATAGGAATACATTTCAAAGTGCAGATTCGTCATGATGTGAGCAAAATAGTACATTTTAGCAAATCAAATCACAAAAGTATTGAGCAGCATACACTGTTACATAGCCTTACCACCTGAGCACTATTCCACTATTAAATATTAGTTCAGCTCCTATCTGACCTAAAATCAATCGGAGATGTCAGAACAGAATAGTAGTTTTCTCACAGGGGAAACCCAATAAACCCTTGTAGGCTTGGGCAGTTTCTAGTTCAAAACATAAGATGCTACAAGGGACTTGTTTGAAAGACGTTGACTCTTAGTTAACGAGTGGTTTGGCAATTTCCACCCTTGTGTATCCACAGGATATCTGGTTCAATTCAAAGCAACATAAATGCAGGGAAGGTAAAAATACAAAAAAAGAGAGCTGGAGAAGGTGGGTTTGTACTGAAATAAATCTTTACTTGGAATAAATGATACGGGATGAAAACAAAAGTAAATTCAAGCAGTGAGAGTCATGAACTAAGAAAGACAATCAATTTCTCAATAATTCATAACCCTAAGTATCAGCTCCAAATAATTCAAACAACCAAGACCGAAACGTCGACATCCAGTTATCATCTCCTTTAAATGCTGTCGTTCGACGCCATCTTACAACCACACTTTATTATTTAACCTGGGTTGTTTGTTTGAATTATTTGGAGCTGATACTTAGGGTTATGAATTAAGTCCCTTGTAGCATCTTATGTTTTGAACTAGAACAGAATAGTGACAATAACAACAGTTAACTTTTATAAATGAATGCAATATTGCAGGCAAGTAGAAGAAACCTTAAGAAAGATATATTAATGAGCTCATTTTAGAATGTTTCCTTCGTGAACAGTGTCAATATGAAATAAACATGATTCTGCTTGACTGTGTGTAGCAGGAATAATAAACAGTGAATGCGACATCAAGTTTGAACAAGATGGTGTTGAGGCCTAGCTGGGACCTATTTGGCATAAGCGAAGAAAATGCACTTTAAGAAGTCCTAATAAAATTGTTTCAAAGGCAGAAGTATCATGTGCAGGTACATATGTAAATTCAAGCGTAAAACCTCATTCTGCACATTGTTAAATATGAACAAAATATACTGGTTCATGAGGGGGAGAAACCCTACATGAACAACAACCAAAATCTCTGTCGGGGAGAAACACATGCAAATCCCAAATTAACCTGTGCTAAACCCTCTCGTAGCTAGGCACAAAATCAGTCAGGCGTAACTTAGAGGCAATGTTTAAAGTATTAATGCAGTACCTCAAACAGCTGCTAGACTCATCCTTAATTTACCTAAATGGCACTCTATCAGATCTGGAATGGCCAAACTCCATTGGCTACCTATAGATCAAAGGGCCATTTTTAAAACGGGCTGCATTGTATTTAAGGCTTTACAAGGGAAAGGCCCGAAATTCATCACCAACATGCTGTGTAAACACAATCCGTCACGTAACCTCAGATCTGCACACAAAAATCTGCTGACTATCCCCTCAGTCAAGAGGAAACGCCAAGGGGGCAGCTCTTTCCAGTACTTGGCTGCATCCTTATGGAACTCCTTGCCTTCTTCTCTGAGACACAGTGACAATCTGCTTACATTCAGACATGCCTTTAAGACCCTGCTATTTAGACAGGCATACCCGTAGACTGGCTTTCTCTCTCTGGTCATTCTGTGTTGTGTTATGGTTTCCAAAAGTTCTAGTAGCGCCAAGAAGCCCATGGGCGTACGTGCGCTGTATAAATAAAAATTTAACATAACATAACATAACATAACATTAAGGGAAACACACTACAAGAAAAGTCCCACATACATTTAGAAAAATGAAGTAAAATGTACTAAATTATTTGAAACCAAATCGACAAAATTCCAATCATTAGAACTGGAGATGTGCAATTTTAAAGATGTAAGTAAAAATAGTGCCTAAAAGCACAAAGTGCCAACTCTGGCTATCTGGTCACACGGGACCGGGACAAACTTCAGGTTGATCTGGATGAAGCAAGGGCCTGATCCAGGGACCAAGTGAGGCCCGCTTAACAAAGTACTTTAAATCCTGTTGCGAGATTCCGAGTTAGGGATGCATCGCACAGTGGCCGTTCCAAAGGGCTGCGAGGCTGTGATGCGATGACCTTAGTAATTTTTCAAGGATTTTGTTGATGAGGGGCTTGCGGTGCTAAGTCATCAATCAAAGATGTATTGCACACCAGTGGTGCCTAAGAAGCTGAGGAGCTGCGATACGGAGTCCTACCTTGTCAATGAGGATGCCGTCGACAAGGAGGTTGCAATGCAAAGGCCTACTTTGAGGATGTGTCACACAGTGACGGTTCTGAGGAGACAGAGGGCTGTGATGAGAAGTCCTGTGTCAGGGATGCATCGTGCAGCAGCAGTTCAGAAGATGAGCTGTGGAAAGATATGTCGCACAGCGTTGGTTCCGCTCACTGGACTGCATCTGGGCTGGCAGGGCACCTTCAGGCCCTCTTCCAAGTGTCCAGGACTGGGGTAGTACCACTTGGGGGGGCAAGACTCACAGCAAACTGGTTTCAGTTGCTGGCTGCCAGATGGTTGGAACCTTTTTCTGTCGCTGAGGCTCTGATCAGTCACTGGATTCAAGCTGCAGGTCCAGCCCGTTTACTCAGGCAGCAGGGCACCAGGGCAACAGAGAAGCAAGCCTTTGTGCAGAGCAGCATAGCTGTCATTCTGAGTCTTCCACAGGTCCAGGGGTATAGGTAGGAGTTAGGTTTGAGGGTTCAATATTTTCACCTGGTGCTCACTTTGAAGAAGAAGGTGGTTCTGGAGGATTCTGCCCCCTGAGGTGTTTGGAATTTCCTGCCTCCCTGCCCTGGTCCCAGATTGTCTGGGATCACAATAGATTGTAAGTGTGCTCAGGCAAAGCCTTTATGGTGAGCGAGTGTGGTAGGTAATAGCTCCTCTCACTCATCTAGTCAGAGATGGCCTGCAATGCCAACACCCATAGCCCTATGTTTTACCTTGAGGAAGCAATACACAAAGGCCAACTGCCTGATGCACCTAGACATGTGACCCAGGATATGGGCAGCAGACGCCAAATGGTCTGAAGAAGAAAATGCCTACTTTTTAAAAGTTTAATCAAACAAGAAATGCAACACTGGCAAATCACTTGCAATTTTTCTTCCTTCGCGGCTACTTAGATCAATAATAGCAGTCACCTTTTATTACTTTGTTTTTTTGTTCTGTACATGAATGTAATGCGACCATTTCTAGACCAAACAGAAAATCACATACAAAGTTTGTCCAGGTAAATCAACAAAGTAATAAAATACATAAACACAAATTAAACAAGTCACAATAGACAATGATACTGCAACACAACTAATGACTCACAAGACACAACAAATAAATAGTTCATATTTTTTACAAATCTAAACGAGAGCTGAATAAACATTTTCAATGAAGTCTCAAACGAAATTTAGAAATTCATCGAATTGCTCTCATGATAAATAGGTCAAGCACCTCTACAAATGACACACTTATAACACCCAGGATGAGATTTTAAGCATTTAACATTTGATAATGCCCTGGATTACACTGTTATTTTCTAAATGTTATTTTTTCAAATCATGTAATTAATGTTTCACAGTAAGTGCTGGAATAGTAGTCAACGGGTTTCGAACCCTCTGAAGTTTACATATCAGGGTTCTCCTCAGGACAAGGAACTGGTGTCTGTTTCTAAAAAAACATATAAACAAAGGGGCAGATTTACAATAACTGGCGCATCCCCAGGGATGCGCCAGTTATTGTGTGCCGCAGCTCCGCCACCCATGGTACGCCGCATTTACAATGTGGCGCACCATGGGGCAAAAACGGCACAGATGCGTGACGCATCTGTGCCGTAAAGGCAGAGCATTGCTGGTGTTGCGTCCCAAGCGTGACACAGCTCCAGCAATGCTCTGGGGGGCTCTATCTGTCCAATACTGCGTCAAGGCCTGCTTCAAGCAGGCGCAGGGTTTTGACGCAGCATTGGCCTAAAAGTGAATGAGTGAAATCTTGTAGATTTCACTCAGCCACTTTTAGGAGGCATTCCTGTGCAGGAACGCCCCCCCCCCCTGCACCGGAACGCCGCCTTATGGCGCAGGGCTTTACAACGTGACGCATCTCCCAGATGCGTCACGTTGTAAATACCCCACACCATGGCGCATCTTTTGCGCCACCGCTGCGTCACAAAAGTGATGCAACAGCGGCGTAAAAGAGCCGCAAGGGGCTTGTAAATCTGCCCCAAAATATTTAATACACTCATCTATGTATTCTAAATTTAAGACCTCTAGAAACATGTAAAATTACCTCATGGAGACAGGTGATTATATCACACGGCAGGATTCAGTTATGTTCACCTGTAATATAACAAAAGACAGAAATTTGTCAAAATAGCAACGTTTATTAGGACAATGTAATGCGCCCAACGGGAACTGGTAAGTTCAATATCCTAATAACCAAATCCGTCGGATAAGCTACTCACTTGGAACATCAGTATTGTCCGGTGCGGCATCTAATGCAAAGAAATTGCATGGTGGAACAATCTACAATAAAAATTACACAACTTTACCCAACCGGCACGTGCGGGACTTATAAACTAATTACATCAACAAAACTGGTATGTTCATGAACTGTATAACAAAACGAGCATATCACAAGGCTCAAACCTGCCCAAAGATCACATTCTAACAGTGCTCGAAACTGCAGAGAAATGACATTCTCACTACGTGTGCTTGTGAGAGACAATGGGACTCATTTATGAGGCTGTGCATCACTTTTACGCCGCCGGTGCGTCACTTTTTGTGACGTAACAGTGGCGTAAAAAATGCGCCTTGTTGCGCCATATTTACAAAGTGACGCATCTAGGTAGATGCGTCACTTTGTAAACCCCTGCGCCACATTATACCTGCGCCAAGCATAATGTATGCAAGGGGGCGTATTGACGCAAGAAAGGGTCATGGAAGTGACGCAGTGAAATCTATGAGATTTCACTGCGCCACTTTTAGGACTCAAATGCATCAAAATCTTACGCCTGCCTCTCAGCAGGCGTAAGACTGACGCAAGCCCTTTCACATGGGGCTTGCCCCATGTGAAAGGATACATTGCTGGAGTTGCGTCATTTTTGTGGCACACTCCAGCAATGCGTCACTTTTGCGCCTACAGATACGTCAAAAATACTGACGTATCTGTAACTCCTAGCGACATGATGCGTCATACTGTAAATATGACGCAGCAGTGGTGTCGCAAGGAGGGCGCAATGAAAAGTGACGCATCGCTGTTTTCACGCAGCGATGCGTCACTTTTCATAAATGAGGCCCAATGTACTCAAATATCAACCTCTCACTTGCCCATGCCAGCCGCTCGGATCTCGTGAATACCATGATTGAAAGCCTTACTTGGCAAAAAAGGACTTTATTCTGGCCACGGCACCGTTTGGAGGTCTCAGTTTCTCCACAATTCAGCTTTCAACAGCAACCCCATGCTGAAAAGTGTCATTTCTTGTATCTGACTTACCTTGTTTTTAAGCGTCCTTATGTACTGTCTGACAGCTGATTGATCTCTGCCTCGCAGAGCTTCTTGTTGCAGCTTTATCTTTCAATTTGCTGTCGCTATTTGTTGCTCTTTAAAAACTTGGTTGTATCCGCCTTTAATGTTATCACTCTGTATGATGTATAGCTTTAGGTTGTGTAGAAGCGCTGTACCTTTCTTTACTGCCTTACCGGCAGGTTCTTGGCCAATGATGTGTACACTTCTCAGTAAAGGTTTTGTTATCTTCAAATACTTTACACAGGCTGGAGTTGCGGTTTGACTCACCATTTGCCAAATGTCGATTCTGCATTTCTACGGAGGCACACGGGGAATGCATGAGCAGTTCGCTGGACCACGGCAAAATCTCTGGGAGAGCACTGTCGATTTTCGGGTTATTTATCCCCTATCTCATCGCCAGTTGTAGTGTCCTCCCCAGCCTGGCTACCCACTAATTGTTATTCATCTGCGTGTAACCGCGAACTCAACATTCTAAACCTGCATTCACTTTACTTCACTCTAACACTTATATCATAGTTCTCCCGAATCCATCAGGAGCCAAAATGGTTCCATCATTGCTAAATCACACAACACTACAGTATGTGTGCTGTACAGTGCAGCACACACGCAAAGTTGGAAAAATGTGGAGACTCTTTTAAAAGTTGTTTCACTGTTATGCCTGCCTCAAGGAGCCATAATTTGTTGGTGCAATTTCCTGTCTACAGTTGATACAGTTGGTGTCCTGTTACGACTTCCTACTACCTAGTGGAGGGTGGAGCGACGCTGCAGGCTGCCCCGAGCTGTGCTGTGGAGGAGCCGTCTTTGGCCGCTGCCGTTGCTGCTGCTGTCTGTTGCGGCTGCTGTTGCCTACCGCAGCCCAGAGAAACTAACATCTGGTTGGCGGCAGCAATGTGGAAGCTCCAGATAGTGGCTCCCGACAACAGCTGTGGGGCTCTAGGCAGCGGGTCCTGCACCTCCTACACCATAGAGACTCTGCCTGCACTGTGACCTATGTGACCCACATCACCAGCTCATAGTCCTTGCTCCTCCCTGCCCCCACAGAACTGAGGCAGGGAGCAGGGGACATGAGCAGCAAGCAGCAAGGATCCCATCCCCTGGAATCAGCCCAATAGGTCGGGTGTGGCTTGAGAGCCTAGATCCCCACACATTTTCATAGAAAACCAGCACCAATTCAAATCCCCCAAAAACACCTCCTGCACATCCTTGCTGCTCTTGCCAAACAAAGCTGTCAAAATGTTTCAATCAGGAAGAAGCGAACAGCCACCTCACATCCTCACCGCTCCTGCCATAGTGACAGCCTGGTGGTGCCCCTTGGAGGGGAAGGAAGAGGAGGACAGTAAACCAGGAAAACCAACTGCAACCATAGCAGTACAAGGACCAACTCAGATAACCAGGGCACTTGTGCCCCGCCATTAAACTGACATCACTATGCCTTCAAAGGGGGTGGCGGCGGCGCTGTTTGCCCCAGACCCAGGGACCTGAAAATCTGCCCTTGGATAAAACCCCACTCAGATGGGAAAAAGTCCAACCCACCAGTGTGCTTGTGTCCTCCTCTTCCATCTATTACCACAGAAATATGCACAGGGAGTGTGGCAGCACTTCCAATACTGACGTTTTGCACTGGCCCGCTGACACAAGGTCAAGACAGCTACAGTCACAGCAAGAGCCAACCAGACCTGGCATGCGGAAGCAGCCAGAGCGGTTGGGTGCAGCTTGCAAGCCGATTTCAAACTCCGATTAAACGAAAGCCCTCTAATGGACCTTTTAAATCATGCAGAATCAATGGGCATAACCGCATAAAGGATCATCAGTAAGCCGGCCATTCCCTGACATCAAGATCGCTGCCTGCACAAACAAGCCAGAAATATACACAAAATTCAACTTTCTAAAGGATGTTGGAACTGCTTTTCTCAATCAAAAAAAGTTCACTGAGCTGCAAACTCCGTTAATATCCTTACCAACATCTGTACTGGTCAGCAACATGGAAACAGACCCAAGTCCTCACCCCCTGACTGTGAGCCCAAATCAACCAATTATTCCAACTCTCTCCCAACTGCCATGTGCTTTACAAAGCCCTTGCAAAAAAGTGCCATGGGAAGCGGGAATCCGACAGGGCTGTCGACCCCCAAGGATGGGAGAGCCCATATAAGGCAACCCACACGACCACCAACAACAGCATAATCGGAACTCTTCCTGCACTCAAGCCTGCAGTTGTACACAAGCTCCCCCCTGGCTAAACATGGCTCCCGAGGGAAGTCCAGCAGGTGCCACCATTGCAGGAAATTTCAACAGCACTCCAAACTTTCACTTCCGACCTGGCGGCACTGGACGTTCATCTATAGGACCCCTAGGAGTCCAAGAAGAAATTGAAAAAAAGGACAGCGAGGGACTCTCGTATTTAAAAACACTCTAAACAATCTAAATGGAACAAAATACTAGCAACCTACTCACAGGTGATGGCGCGCAGAGTTACCTGCTCAATTACCATACTCACCTGGGCCCATAAATATACACACTTTGAACAGGTAATCTGGCTTTTACCCTTTGCCTATCAGGATTTTATTCACTTTAGGACCTATACCTATACACATTGACTTACCAATCCTGGTCACCTGTATTTAAAGCCCTAAGGGATCGAAAAGGTGTTAGAATAATAGATAAAAAATAACATTTACCTTTATAAAATAACCACAGGCTCTGGAAAGTTTCAAACGCGTTATCTATGCAAAGTCGTAAATGTTAGAGTCCATACAACTGAAGTTAAAGCCTTTTGAATTAAGAAAATAATAACAAACGCAGTGATATGTAGAAATATTACGACCTTCTTTTAGACATTGATACCTGGGAAGGGTGAGAAAGGGAGACTATGCAAGAACATACCCACGCAGATTTATATATTACCTAGAATGGTGTGAAGACCAACCCTGGCCACTGGCTGGGTTAAGGAAACCAGGACTCCCCACAATATCAGGTGCAAACGAACAGGACAGGTGCAAATCATGACAGGTGAGGACCAGGACCGAACAGATGCAGGTCAGGGCAGGAACCCTCCGCTAAGTGCAACACCAGCGTCACACCCCTCTCTGCGGCTAACTGTTGGACCCCAATTGGGTTATTGATTCTTCTCCCTCTGCAATTCTCAATTCTTCTGACAGAGTGCTCCGCCAGCACCTCTGCTCTCGATCTCCTACAGCATGCGTTGGGTCAGTGACTGGTCAGCTACTCGGACAAGTCGGATAATCCAACTAGCTAAGCCTACCTTAGTTATACCATTTTCCAGGGCAATGTACCACCCCCCAGTGTTGCAAATTTGTGTATTCCCTTTATTTGATTGGTCAGAAGATGAGGAGAGGTCATCACACCATACCAGTTATGAGATCTGTCAGGTTGGCACTCTGCAGGATCGGCTTGCAGTAATAAGCTCCACCTCCGGACCCCCCAAATACCCTGAATGATATGTACACAGAGTATTTGAGCGATACGGTGAGGGAAAAACCCCCAAAGGGGAAAAACCCAGGGAGGGAAAGGAAGGGACAGCAGGGAAAGGAAGCTGTAAAACAAAACATACAGATTAGTACACTTCCTTTAAATACTACTCTCAATTAATTCTCGCTAAAGGATAGGGTGTCACCTGTGCTGTCTATGACTCTGAGTATCGAAGCGGTGGTACTCTCCTTGTGCCTTCTTCTCCATAAGTAACACAAAGAGCTCATTTAGCACACAATGCCTTCATAGCAACACTGCCCAATGTATGTGATGCTACCGCTAATGACATACCCTCGGAAGTGTAACCACTCAAAGTACAAGCAACCGGTACTGTCTATTTAAGTCTTGACCAATATCCAGGTTTGTAGAACAACACAAGCAAATAAGGTGATGAAAAGAAAATAAAGGGCAGGATACAGTTACAAAGCAACCGGTACAGATTCCGTCATCCACACCGATAAATAGCGATAACCAATCCTCCAAGTTCCAAGTTAAAACCAAATACGGTAGGGCGCAGTGTCTTTACCACTGCTGTCCGCTTTGGCACTTGTAATCCACTAAAGCATATAATTAAGCGTCATGTCTTCATGACGGCAATGCGGAGGACTCCCCCTGCACTCCGCCACTTGCAAATCGAAACACCTTGAAACCAGGCTCTAAATGCCAACATCAAGTTCCCCCTCTCAGGATGGTACGAAGGGAAGCAGCACTAAACACACGGAATCAAAATGCTGGCTCAAGAGTAATGTTCAAAAGAGAACCGTTCTTCCCACTAAACCAAATGCGCTGTGACAAGAATTGTTTATAACGACACCAAAGTGCAGGACGCCTTGAATCTTCAGACGCTCCTCAGAATATCGCTACACGGAACTCCGGAAAACGAGAGCAGCCGCTCCCGCTGACATCAACAAATCACAAGCGCTGCTCCACCGGCAAAACCGCGCTAAATCCAGTCGGCGGACAAGGGCTCATGGGAATTGTAGTTCAGGCATAGGTTACTTGGGAATTGCAGTTCAGGCAGGCGCATGGGCTAAACCCTGACAGTACGCCCTCCTCCCAAGCGCCTCCTAGGGCCAGGTTTGGAGGGAAACCTCCGATGGAAGGAAGCTATGGCTCTCGGTGCATGCACATTACTCCAAGGCTCCCATGAGTCATCCTCTACCGAGTAACCCTTCCAGGAGACCAAATACCATAGCACACCCCTGCGCATCTTGGAATCACGTATGGACCTCACTTCGTATTCGGGACCTCCGTCGCATTCCACTGGCGGGGGTGCCCTCCTTCTGGACGTAAGAGCCCTCTTCAACAAATGCACTTGAAACACTGGATGGATTCTCAAAGAGCAGGGCAACCTAAGTTTGTACGCCACAGGGTTGATTTGTCTCCCTATTGAACAGGGGCCAATAAAGCACGGATGAAATACACTTCTCAGCTTAAATCGGATGTACCTGGTGGACATTCACACCTTATCCCCCACCTTAAACTGAGGGCCGGGAATCCTGTGCTTATCCTCCCAATGCTTATACACTTCTTTAGCCTTCAACAAATGGTTCTGCACGCCCCTGTGCACCTTCCTCAAGGTACGTATGCGAGCCATCACATTGGGCTGGTTGCCTACATCTGGATGGATGGTGATGGGCAAAGTGCTGGCATCATAACCGTAATTGGCCTTGAATGGAGACATACCAGTAGAGCTCTGCCACGCATTGTTATATGCCAATTCAGCCATCCATAACAAGTCCACCCATGATTCATGCGCTTCCTTAGAATAACACCGCAAGTATTTCTTCAAGGTTTGATTCAGCCTTTCCGTCTGCCCATCGGTCTGCGGGTGGAAGCTTGTCGAAAGAGCTGATTCAATACCCAATGCCTTACACCACATTCTCCAAAAACGAGCAATGAACTGTGCCCCCCTATCAGACACGATCACCTGAGGAATGCCATGTAATTGTATAACCTGAGAAGCCAGTAACTGGGCGGTTTGGCCTGCCGTGGGGAGATTCTTACATGGTATAAAATTACCCATCTTAGTTAGATTATCTACCACCACCAAGATAGCAGAACACCCCTGATCCATGGGCAAACCCATTATGAAATCCAGGGTTATGTTCTGCCACGGGCGAGCAGGTGTGGACATGGGCATCAGTTGGCCTTTCATCCTTGTGTTCTCCCCCTTTGCTCTTGCACACTCCTCACAACACCTCACCCACTGAGTAGTATCTTTAACCAGCAGGCTCACAGTTTTAGTTACTCCTGGGTGACCCGCCAGGCGCGATACATGATACCAAACAAAAGCCTTTTTCTGTATCTCAACCGTGGGCAGGTACAAACACTCTCCCTGGAATTGCAGCCCTTGTCTCACCACCCTTCCGGGTTTGCTAGCCGCCCATCGTTCGCAGGCCATCAAAGTCCTGGAGTTCTTCACATCTTCCAAGAAACTCTCAGCACGAACCACACACAACACCTTGGCTGCTGGGATAATGGCATGAGGGACTTCTTCCTGTTGTTCATCTGGCATTACTTGTCTGGACAAAGCTTCTGCTTTCCTGTTATCTATGCCAGGTCTAAAGGTCACTACAAAGTTATACTCAGCAAAGAAAAGCATCCAACGCACTTGTCTTTGAGTCAGATGCCTAGCCGAAGACATATACTGGAGGTTTCTGTGGTCAGTGTATACTGTCACAGCGTGACAAGCCCCCCACAGATATTGCCTTCACTCCTGAAAGGCACGCTTTATGGCCAAAAGTTCTTTCTCTGCAATGGTGTAGTTGATCTCGGCAGGGCTCAGTTTTTTTGACAAGTATGCTACAGGATGGAGCTGACCCGTGAGTGGATCTCTCTGAGACAATACAGCCCCTATTGCTTCCTCCGAAGCATCGGCTTCCACCACAAAGGGATGTTCTACTACAGGGTGTGCCAACACAGGAGCCGTAATGAACGCTCTTTTTAAGGTCTGGAATGCCTCATCAGCCTCTTTGGTCCATGCAAACTGTACCCCTTTTCTCAACAGCCTGGTTATTGGGACAGCTGTTTGTGAAAACTGTAAGATGAAGCGGCGGTAATAATTGGTGAACCCCAAAAAACTCTGCACTTCCCGCACGTTCTTTGGGACTGGCCATTCTTGCACCGCCTGGACCTTCCGATCTGACATCTGCAATCCCTTAGGGCTGAGGTTCACCCCCAAGAACTCCACCTTGTGTACCCCAAACTCACACTTGCTCAATTTAACGTACAAGCGATGTTCTCTCAACTTCTCCAATACTTTCCCACTTGATCTGTATGACAGGATTCATCCTGGGAGTATATCAGTATAACATCGATATACACCACCACAAAGTAGTCCACGTACTCCTTCAGAACATCATTGATAAAAAATTGGAAAGCCGCTGGGGCATTGCACAGCCCAAAGGGCATCACCAAATACTCGTAGAGACCATATCGCGTCTTGAACGCCGTCTTCCACTCATCCCCCTCTCGTACTCTGACCAGGTGATAAGCCCCCCGTAAGTCCAAACAGTGTAGATCTTTGCTTCCCTCACCTGGTTGAGCAAAACAGAGATGAGGGGGAGAGGATAACGGTGCGTACGGTGTTCTTGTTCAAGACGCGATAGTCCACACAAGCCCTTAGGTCCCCATTGGCTTTCGCTATAAAGAATAGAGGGGAGGCTGCAGGGGAGCGGGAAGGTCTGATAAACCCCAAGCGAAAGTAGTGATCATTGTATTCCTTCAAGTGAGTAGTTTCTGGTACTGACAATGCGAACACTCGGCAAGTGGGGATTGTAGCCCCATCCACCAAGTCTATACGACAATCGTACTCCCTGTGTGGTGGTAGTGTTTCAGCTTTGACTTCACTAAACACATCTCTGTAGAGACTGTATTCATCAGGGAGTTGAACGTTTGTTTCCGCTGCCATAGCTGCCAAATGAGGGGTGGTTAAAACAGCTACATGAGCAGAGGGACCAGGCACCATATGATCCTGGCAGAACTCGGGCAAGAACTTGAACGTCTTAGAACTCCAATTGACCACGGAATTATGACGACATAACCATGGCATGCCTAAGATTACCTCATACTGAGGAGCTGCAATGATGTTTAGAGTTAACTGCTACGAATGTATGTTCCCTAGCATAACAACAGACAGGCCGACTTCACTAGTTCTTTCCGTTATGTGGCCTGATTTCAAAGGCTGACCATCTACTGCTAAAACTTCTTCAGGATTCTTTCTCGGAATACGTGGTAAGGCCAGGCGAGTCACCAGGCCGTCATCAATGAAATTGCCTGTTGCTCCGGAGTCTAACATGACCAATACCTGATGGAGCTCGTGCTCACATTCAAGCGTCATGCCTATAACAAGACTTGACTCGGTTTCCCCTATCCTGATTGTGGATAGCGAGGTAAGTTTCCATTCCTGACCCCCTTCACCCACTGGTTCCTTGGTCTCCATCTGTTCCATCTCAGGCACTATGGATGAAACAGCTACTCTCTTGAACCTATGTGTACTAGATGACTTGGGTTTGGAGGGGCATTCTCTGACGTAATGCCCCTTCTTCCCGCAGTACATACATAGTCCCTGTGTTCTCCTGACTTCCCTCTCTTCTTTAGATAACAGGGCTCGGAGTGCTCCTATCTCCATAGGTTCAGGACTACTTTCTGTCCCTCCAGATGCCATACAAGTGGAATGTTCATAACTGAACACTCCTCTATCCCATCTTTTCCTGTTACCCCCTCTCTCTGTCATACGACTATCTAAGCGTAATGCCAGATTAATCATATCCACGCATGTTTTTGGCTGAGGGTCTACTTGTGCCACCACATCTTTCAAATCCTCCTTTAACCCCTGATAGAAAAGGGACATTCTTTTTTCTTCTGGCCATTCAGCCTCAGCCACCAGTCTGTTAAACGTGGTCAAATAGGTAATGAGCTATTTTTTTCCCTGCCTCAATTCTAAGAGTTCCTTGTCCGCGCTAAAAGTAGTTGCCCTGCGATCAAAGACCTTCTCGAATTCTGCTCTAAAGGCATTCCAATCTGACAATATGGCGTCGTTGTTTTTAACTAACGGTACAGCCCAATTGGCTGCGTCCCCTACTAAATAGGATATGGCGAAAGCCACCCTGGAATGATTATTTGGGAACCAAGCCGGTTTGCACGAAAAGTGGAGCAATATCTGAGTTAGGAAGACCTGCGTCTTACGAGGATCGCCTGAGAATCTTTCGGGAGTGGCCAAAGGAATGGGTGGGGGCACCGTCACCTGTACGGACGAAGCAGGAGAAGAGGCATTAAAGGGATTCCTAGACAACTGTTCTACCTTATCTCTTAAGGTTGTAGTCTCAGCTTTGGATGAGGCTAACTCCTGCTGCACCAGGACTAACGCATGCAACACATCCTCCATGGACGCCATTACCACTACAAACGAACCGGGCAGAGTGTAATTCTTGGGCTTGTGATTCTGTCAGGTTGGCACTCTGCAGGATCCGCTTGCAGTAATAAGCTCCACCTCCGGGCCCCCCAAACACCCTGAATGATATGTAACCAGGGTATTTGAGCGATACGGTGAGGGAAAAACCCCCAAAGGGGAAAAACCCAGGGAGGGAAAGGAAGGGACAGCAGGGAAAGGAAGCTATAAAACAAAACACACAGATTAGTACACTTCCTTTAAATACTGCTCTCAATTAATTCTCGCTAAAGGATAGGGTGTCACCTGTGCTGTCTATGACTCTGAGTATCGAAGGGGCGGTACTCTCCTTGTGCCTTCTTCTCCCTAAGTAACACAAAGAGCTCATTTAGCACACAATGCCTTCATAGCAACACTGCCCAATGTATGTGATGCTACCGCTAATAACATACCCCCGGAAGTGTAACCACTCAAAGCACAAGCAACCAGTACTGTCAATTTAAGTCTTGACCAATATCCAGGTTTGTAGAACAACACAAGCAAATAAGGTGATGAAAAGAAAATAAAGGGCAGGATACAGTTACAAAGCAACCGGTACAGATTCCGTCATCCACACTGATAAATAGCGATAACCAATCCTCCAAGTTACAACCAAATACGTAAGGCGGAGTGTCTTTACCACTGCCGTCCGCTTTGGCACTTGTAATCCACTAAAGCATATAATTATGCGTCATGTCTTCATGACGGCAATGCGGAGGACTCCCCCTGCACTCCTGAAGGACTGGGTTCTTTAAGACCCAGCGGTGCCAGGGCACAACACCTGAAACCTTCGTGGGTAACCTGCTCCGGCGTACAAATCACAGAGACACGGGACACTTCCTTCGGCGTCAACGATTCAAGGTTTATTTGCTGCAGGGAACACAGATATCACGACAAGTACAACTTGTGCAACTTGGGGAGACTGCTTCAAATTGGTTCTGTGGATCGCTCCTTTTATACAGTTTTTACCCATAGGACAACATGGTACACAAAGGTTTACGACCCGGTTCCCACCATTATCCCCCAGAGGGGTCGCTTTGGTCACTTAAGGTCCGGAACATAAGTGCGGAAACATTTGGCGGTTCCCAACTGTAAAAACCCATCTTCTCAACATTAGTGCATTCCAATCGGCAGTAAAACAGATCGAAATAGGAACAAAGACAGGTGCAGAGGAAGACGGAGACAGTGGGGAGATCGGAAAGGGTGTAAAAGGGGAGGTATCGGGAAACACGAGATACAGGCATCAAAGGGACGTGCCTAATGAGATGCACGGCTGAGACAATAAACCGGCACGGCGAGATGAGCCTCGAGCGGGGCCATCTGCCTTACAGTATCATCCCCCTCGTCATAAAGACACTTACAAAGAACATGTGTCTTCCGCAAATATCTTGGGAGTCCCAGGGTCGCGAAGCGGACAGCGTCCGTTCGCTGGCTACTTGAGGGCAAGAGACAAAATGGATGCCGTATCTAAAATGGAACCCGTGGGTACAGATGAAAAACCCACATAACAAACGAACGGTTTAAGTTAGCACAGCGAAACTGCGCACACTTACTAAACTCGTCATTTGCGGTTCATAGATACCAGACTCGACCATATTCGTGCGAGTCGAAAACACCACTTACAATTGTCACGGCACCTCAGACGCTCCTTTTGCCCTCATGTAGGCAAGCACTAGTCGGAATCATACTCGATATTCATCAGACCATCGAGATGTTGCTGTAGCATAGCTCTGTCCAACCGAGTCCCCTTGGTAACAGGTGGCTGTCTCATACAAGTTGTAGCACAGAGGCCACATAAGGCAGGACCGCACTGCACACAAAGGCAACACGTGAACAGGAACACCACAACGACTCCGATGATCATCAGAATCTTCCAACCCCAAGTCGACATCAGGCCCCAAAACCATCCAAGTAGCGTCCAATCCCCTACATCCACGTGTATGAATTCGAAGATCTTATGCAACCTCGAGATGGCTTGATAGACAGTTGGGGCGTTATCTGGAATGAAAATGCAGCAGCTCGAATGGATCACCTTACATACCCCACCTCGATCTGCTAAGATGACATCTAAAACCATACGGTTTTGTAACGTCATAAGCCTATCCGCCTGAAGTTCAGTGGTGATATTACCAAGGGCACTGGCAGTAATATTAGCTGTCGATTCTACCACTCGAGTCAACTGTCTCAGGTTCCTACTATTAACCATAGGTCCCCAAAACGGGAGGAAACCCTTGAAAAAGTCTCCTGCCTCTTGACCGGCAGTATCCTCTTCGCTAATTACGCCTCGCTCAACTCTAGTCTTATGATAATCGGCATCTGCAGTAAACGTCGGAGGCAACAGATTTGCAATGAAGCATGAGCCCATGAAGTCAGCGGGCAACCATGCGTATGCACGATCATGACAGATAAAGTATGTACCCTTGGCAGCCAGAAACACAGGGGACGAGAACATCGGCAGAATGTAATTTTCAGTGCAAGCACTTGCTCCAAGTCGGGCTTGCGATCTTCGGCCACGACCCATGAGACAAAAATTACCAATGTGGGGTACGACCCATATCGGAGGCGAGCTTTTAAGCTGCTTTTCACTGGTGAACACACTATATTCGCCTCTACTTAGGACCCTATAGGCTTGTACCTCTTCTTCGGGAATAAGCGAGGGATCATAGATATCGCTATCTAAATCCTCTATTGCTATCGACAAAGGTTTTTGATACGAGGTAGGACCAGAGTAGGGAGAACGTGGTTCTCGAATGGGGTGGAAACCCAGTGCACTTCGAAACATTGTCTGAAATGCTCGAGCAGACCCTTGGGAACTATACGGTAACACCAGATATGGAATTCCCTTATCCGTAGTATGTGGCATCAACCCACACACCCAACAATTAGTAGTGGTAACCACTAACTGATGCTGATGAAGGAGCTGAATAAAGGAATTGTTGCGGAATTCTACACGTCTAGCCTGTTCGTGTTCGGGTAAGATATGAAAGGAATGAGGAGAAACAGTGGAGGTAAGTTTAGAGTCAGGAGTAGGAGTAGGTGTAGCAGAAGGTAAGAAGTAAGACATCGTGTAATACACCCCACCCGCCAATAATGCAGAAACAGTCAAAAACAATACGAATAATTGGAATACAAAACATTTAGTACGACTGAGTTGCTGCAGCTTGAATCTATGAGCCTGAGCTCCTTCCAAATCCTTCAACTTCGAGAATGCCATTCCCTACGACCGTCCGCAACGTTTCTTGACGCACTTCGTTCTGTGTAGCAATAGTCAATCCCTAGGAGTTCCCAGGAACCGACGGCCTTTAACCTAGCGTCAAGACCTACTATCCAGAAGGAAGTACGCGCGCGGCCCTACGGCCTTCAATGCACAATATATATGCAAAAACAATGTCTCTCAGCTGTGAAAGCAAAAAGGGTAAGGAACGAAGCTCAATGAATATATACAAAATAATTACAATGGTACGAATGTTCAAAACTGATCACGGAAAACGGGATAATGCAGTTGTCAATACAGCAAAGCAGGATCTTTTATT
Source organism: Lissotriton vulgaris (assembly GCF_964263255.1). Taxonomy (NCBI): domain Eukaryota; kingdom Metazoa; phylum Chordata; class Amphibia; order Caudata; family Salamandridae; genus Lissotriton; species Lissotriton vulgaris. Next base: position 493,180,319 of record NC_141700.1, read on the forward strand.
AGTCTTTAGTGCTAGATCGCAAAAAGTATCGGGTTTTCCCAGGACGTGTCTGTTCGTCAAACAAAGGATCCGTTGGAGGGACAGCGTCCTGCTGATCAGCTGAATGTTTTGGTCTTGAGTCTTTTGCTGACAATTGTTCAACAGTGTCTCTCTGCTGCACTGGGGATTCTCCGACAGGTTGTGCGTCGCTGAAAGGTACAAACGCCGGCAATCCTTCGGTTTCAGTTGATGCAATGCCTCTCCTCACCCACGAGTCTGCTGGCAACGGAATGGGGACTTTCTTTGTGTGGGTGGCGTGCACCCAATTCTTCCGCCCCTCAAGACGAACTGCAGTTCTCGTGGCAAGGAGGACCTGGTAGGGTCCGGTAAACCTCGGGTCCAAGTTGTTCTTGCGCGAAAAGTTCCGCGTCACCACCCAATCTCCGGGCTGGAGCTGGTGGCCTGGACCCTCCGTCTGCGTCGGCAATGCTTCGTGAACCTGTTGGTGAATTAACCTCAGTTTAGCAGTCAAGTCATGAAGATAATCGATCAACATTGGGTACTCAAGATCACAGAAAATACCTGGCCTAGGAACCCCCCACACATTCGCAGGACGACCGAACACTATTTCATAGGGACTAAGCCCTACTCGGGAGTGTACAGTCGCCCTAGTTGACAGTAATGCTAAGGGTAAAGCGTCAGGCCACGAAAGACCAGTCGTAGCCTGAATCTTCGCTAGCTTTAGTTTAAGGGTGCCGTTATACCCTTCAACCAAACCAGCCGACTGGGGATGATTGGCGCTGTGGAATTTCTGATTAATTCCAAGGCCCTTACACACACTCTTCATCACACTACCCACAAACTCACTTCCGTTATCTGACCACACGACTCTAGGCATTCCATACCGAGGAAAATATTCCTTCAGTAGGATTTTCGCAGTAGACAAAGCAGTATTGTCTTTGAGAGGATAGGCCTCGATCCATCGGGAGAATGCGCAAACCACAACTAAAACGTATTTCAGGTTATTGCATCGCTCCATATGGATGAAGTCCAATTGAATCACCTCAAAGGGACATGAAGGGGGAGCAAAACTGCCAGGAGGAGTTGGGGTTCCCTTGCCAGGATTGTACATCATACACACCATACAATTCTTCACCAAACGTTCAGCGCATTTCGTAATACCATCATTCTTCCACACAGGGGACAGCAATTTGCAAATACCTTTCGCGCTAATATGTGCTAACCCATGCGCCATTGTCACAACGGCCAGCACATACGCATCCGGTAACATCCATCTTTTCTGATCAGACAAATCAATCCAACAACCATTCGCATCCAACTTTCCCGTACTTTCTTTCCACTTCATCCTTTCAGCCTCGGTGGCCTCATTCTGAATTGCCTTTACACTCTCAATAGTGTCCTCACACATGCTCGATTCTGTAGGCCACCTAACCGAACTCGTCACATACATTCGAGTGCTAAGGTTCCGGGCAGTCTCCTTAGCAGTCTCATCCGCAAACGCATTACCACGACCAACATCATCCGTCACCTTACGATGCGCACTACATTTAACAATCGCTACTTGTTTAGGCAACGTCAGTGCATCCAAAAGATCATTCACAAGCTGGCCATGCTGAATCTTCGTACCATGCGACGTCAAGAAACCTCTCTCTCTCCACAATCGTCCAAAACTATGTGCGACGCCAAATGCATATTGGCTGTCGGTAAACACATTCACACGTTTCCCTTTCGCTAACACACACGCTCTAGTAAGAGCAATCAGCTCTGCAGCTTGGGCAGAATTCTGATTTAATCTTGCAGTCTCAACAACAGTATTCAACGTTACAACAGCATAAGCAGTAGTCACATCGCCATTCGGCAACTTAAAGCATGACCCATCCACATACAGTGTACCATCCGAATCTTCCAATGGGGTGTTTTTAAGGTCCACTCGACCTTTTGTTTCTTCTTCAGTCCTCAAGTAACAATCATGTTCTGCTACTACATCTGACTCTGTGCTAATTGGTAACAAAGTTGCCGGGTTCAGAACATTACAACGTTTTATTTGAATGTGGCTTGCCAACAGCGTCAACTCGTACCCAGACAACCTTGCACTCGTCAAGTGCTGAGTTTTCGTACGATTCAAAAGAGTATCGACTGCATGCGGAACCATCACCGTAAGCATATTATCCATGACCAATCCTGCTGATTGTCGGATAGAGACCGCGGCTGCCGCTGTTGCTCTCAAACAACTCGGCAACACTCTAGCTACCGGGTCCAAGGTCGAGGAAAAATATGCACATGGACGTTGCTTACCACCAAAAGGTTGCGTTAAGACACTCAAAGCACAACCTTCCCTCTCGTGAACATATAATGTAAACGGCTTGCTGTAGTCGGGAGTACCCAACACAGGAGCCGAACATAATGAATCACGCAGGTCAGAAAAACTTTTCTGACATTCTTCCGTCCATGGTAAAGGAGTCGAAACATCCTTGCACGTAAGAGCCACTAATGGCTTCGCTAGCAATGAAAAATTTGGAATCCATTGCCTGCAGTACGACGTGATACCTAGAAAGGCACGCACATCTCTTTGGGTTGTTGGCACAGCCATGCGTGCAATTGCTGCAATTCTCTCTGGGGTCAACCTCCTTCCCTCCTTTGACAATAAGTGACCTAGATAGGTTACTGCTTGACAACAATATTGGAGTTTAGAAGGGGACACCTTGTGATTTAACTCGCAGAGATGTTGCAGCAACGACACCGTAGCAATCTTGCAAATGTCCTGAGTATCAGCAGCTACCAATAGGTCGTCGACGTATTGGATTAAGGCCGCACCAGCCGGCAACCTAAACGCATCCAGTTGACTCTTCAAGGCTTGACTGTAAATTGATGGACTTTCACAGTAGCCCTGAGGAGCGCGTTTGAACCGGAAGCTGCGTCCACCAAGAGAGAAACCGAAAAGGTATCTGCTCTCTGCTGCAATCGGGATGCTGAAGAACGCATTCTTCAAGTCAATCACCGAAAACCACGATGCAGAAGCTGGAATCAGAGTCAGTAGCGCCGTGATGTCAGGCACAACGGGGAATTGAGGAACCACAATTTTATTCACCTCCCGTAAATCGATAACAAAACGATAAACAGGCGGTTTCGAAGGATCAGTACGTTTAAGAATAGGCAGTACAGGACTGTTGCACACGTTTCCCCGAGTCTCTTCAATAACATCTTTCTCGATCAAATCATAGATGATCGCTAACAGTGCTCGTTCACCATCAAGGGAGATACGATATTGGGGAATACGTGGCAATCGCACATTAGATTTCAACTGAACAACATAAGGGGAGATATCAAGCAGGCCCACATCGTTGGGACCTGTCGCCCACAAAGACGCAGGAAGAGAACTCAATTCCGGTGGAAGCTTATCGAGAGACAAGTACATGAGAGAGACAACCTTCTCTCCCAACGTAAGCTTTACACCCGCAGGAGAACAATACAAAGTCGCATACAAACGTTTGAGCAAATCCAGGCCCAAAAGATTTTCACCACAACCTGTGGTTAGAATCAACGGAGCTTCTAGCTCACGAGGCCCAATTTTAAGGGGCAATGGGCAGGAAACTGGATTGCTAACAGGGGCGCCAGAGAATCCAACGGAAACATTTGTTAAGCCAGACAAAGGTGCGCCAGGGAGTTTCGAATGCTTAATGGAACTTTTCGCTGCACCAGTGTCCAACAGAAAAGGCTCAACGACGCCCGATGTAGCAACTGCGACGTAAGGCCCTCTCTGGTCAACCGGAACTGATACCACTCCCTCTCCTTGTCTATGGCTGTCCTAGTAATTACTGTCGTCAGTTCCCTGATCGATGTAATAATCGTCTACATTGTACTGCGCAGATCGTCCTTGCGACGATCCACGTTGATCAAAACAAATATCGGAATTCGATGAGTTATCTGAACGATCGTTCTGAGCACCACGACCTCTACCACGTGGTGCCTGCTGCGAACCACCACGACCTCCTCTAGATGAGTTACCACTATTACGTTCGTTTAGAACAGGACAATTGAATTTAATGTGACCCTCTTGTCTACAATAAGCACATTGATTGTACCCCAACGAGGATCTTTGGGAAGAGGAGTCATTACGAGTTTGGGATCGGTTCGATTGCGGTTGCGATCTATTTTGTTGTGAATTATTCTGATTCGAACGTGGAGGATACGCTTGCTGAAGCAGCACTTTAGTTTTGAGCTCTTTCGTCTTTTTATCAGCACGGTCATTCTCTTCTTTCTCTCTGTTCTCATAATATTGTGCCGTAGCCAATATCTGAGCTGAAGTAGAAACAGCCCATGCACTTTCTGAATTCCTTAATTTATTGCTCAAATCGGGCAACAAGTTCGAAACAAATTTATCCACGAACAACCTCTGACCACCCTCAGTGCTCATATCCTGACCACTATGGTCAATGAATGCCTCCTCGAACCTCGTAAAGAAGTCGGAAACACTCTCGTCCTTCTTTTGCTTACAAGCTGATAATTTGTCCCAATTTACCCTCATAGCTGGCATAAGAGTTTTCATTAATGTTATAATCCTTTGAGGAAGGTCAACAATCAGCTGGTCGGGTTTAGCAGCAGCCGTTTGTCCGGCATCTGCCGCTACAATGGCAGCCCAGGCTCCACCTAATTCATTAGGATGGTTTTCATGACGAATCTTAGCCCATACCGGTTGCGGTACGACATTGCCGAACAACATATCAATATCGGCAAGATTCATTACCGTAGCATCTACGAGCTGCGATAATTCTTTGTAATACCCTGTAGGATTTTTGCGAGGGTCAGGCAAAGATTGCTTCACCTGTAACACTTCTGAGCGTTTCCATGGGAGATGTATCCATATTCTCTGGAAATGCCCCACTGTCGTCGGAGGAGCGGCATTAGGATTAGGTGGTATCCAAACCGGTGGAACTTCTCGCATAGGGAACTGACCAGACTCGTCTGGCTGTCTTTCAATATCCTCAACAAACAAGGCTTGAGGTATAGGAGTGGGACGAAAAGATAGCAACCGTTCAACGGCTCGTCGAACGTTAGTATCCACTATCAGTCCAGCCGAAAACTGAAGCTGTAAATCAGACAACGCGGTCAGCACCTCGTCAGGTGCGTCGGCTGATATCTGATCACGAAGGACCTTGCACATTTCCTCGAACACAAATCTCTGGGTTGGTATATTGAACTGACAAAATGTGTCGAGTACAATACGAGGTGGATTTCTAAGGGGGTGCGTCATCCAACCCATCGCCATATTATATAGCGAAGCACGTTCCCTACTACCAGGAAGCTGACTACGTCTCTGAGGACCATCTGAACCGGCGGACCCAAGAACAGGTCCGAGCGAATGAAAGAAGCTAGCCGCAAGAGGAGAATTACGACTACGAGTAGAGGGAGACGTATAGGACACAGGACTAACAAGTGAAGGAGTAGAAACAGAAACAACAGCAGGGGTTAACAAAGCAGGAGCAGTAGCGTGAGCAGGAGTATGTGGAAGCGGAGGAGCAGTAGGAATAGCAACCGACGAAGGAGCAGGGACAGTCGGAAGGACGGGTGCAGGTTGAGGAACAGGCAAAGGAAGAATAGGTGCAGGAACGGGTACAGGGGGAATCACAGGGGTTGTGGTACCCTGTACGTACGGAGGTGGCGATTTCATAAGATAGGACATTAGAGGATCCTCAACTGACTCATCCTTCTTTTCCGGCTCCGTAGGCAAAGCAGGATAGCATTTATCTATAGTCATACGCTGTAATCTGTCAAACACTTCCTTTTCCCTAACCTCCTTATCATGCTGAAACTGCTCTGCTTTCTTTACAATGGTACCAGCACTATCTCTCTGATTTCGTTTAGTCTGTCTGATTTCTTTCTGTCGGGCTTCTTTACGCCACAACCGAAAGGCATCAAACATGGCCGGCCTTGACTTTTTCGCGAACAATTTAACCTCTAGATTATCTAAGATCGGGGCCTCGAAGCTACCATGTGGTGGCCAGCGAAGGTCACCATCTTTCTTTGTATATTTAATCCAGTAATCATTAAAAGTAATCGGGCCTAGCCCATGTTTGCTGTACAATTCATAAGTGGGAGTTCCAACCGGAGGTATCGGACACGAGTCCTCCAGTCAGGAATCCGTACCACAAGGTCTGAAACAACTAAACAAAGTACTGCGACCAGGCATCTTGCACACTAGCCGAGTTTCACAAACTTCAAGGGTTACGGGATTTACCAAGTCCCAGCAAAGAACAAAACCCTCGGTTTTTGGCGGCTGCAGTCGTCAAACAACACAACAAAGTACCAAGAACTACAAATGCAATGGAACCATGCAACCACTAAGTAACCACAACCAAGAACTCTGGGAGCGACCCACAAATACTTAACTCAAAGATCGATGGCGTCTCCAGGAAGGCCCGTCAATCGTCTCGCTATACCAAGGTCTACGCCAGGCGCCAAAACAGGTCTACAGTCAGGGCAGCAGTCCGTCGCAGCCGTCAGGAGGCGGGAATCTTCGCGGGAAAAGTCTTCGGGCCACTTATTTCGACAACAGGATCGATGAAGCGGAGTGCACCTTCCCTCGGAGATTTCACACGAAGTTCCTCACGATCGTCGGGCTTGGACCGGTACCACTGATGCAGCCCCACGTTGGGCGCCAACTGAAGGACTGGGTTCTTTAAGACCCAGCGGTGCCAGGGCACAACACCTGAAACCTTCGTGGGTAACCTGCTCCGGCGTACAAATCACAGAGACACGGGACACTTCCTTCGGCGTCAACGATTCAAGGTTTATTTGCTGCAGGGAACACAGATATCACGACAAGTACAACTCGTGCAACTTGGGGAGACTGCTTCAAATTGGTTCTGTGGATCGCTCCTTTTATACAGTTTTTACCCATAGGACAACATGGTACACAAAGGTTTACGACCCGGTTCCCACCATTATCCCCCAGAGGGGTCGCTTTGGTCACTTAAGGTCCGGAACATAAGTGCGGAAACATTTGGCGGTTCCCAACTGTAAAAACCCATCTTCTCAACATTAGTGCATTCCAATCGGCAGTAAAACAGATCGAAATAGGAACAAAGACAGGTGCAGAGGAAGACGGAGACAGTGGGGAGATCGGAAAGGGTGTAAAAGGGGAGGTATCGGGAAACACGAGATACAGGCATCAAAGGGACGTGCCTAATGAGATGCACGGCTGAGACAATAAACCGGCACGGCGAGATGAGCCTCGAGCGGGGCCATCTGCCTTACAGTATCATCCCCCTCGTCATAAAGACACTTACAAAGAACATGTGTCTTCCGCAAATATCTTGGGAGTCCCAGGGTCGCGAAGCGGACAGCGTCCGTTCGCTGGCTACTTGAGGGCAAGAGACAAAATGGATGCCGTATCTAAAATGGAACCCGTGGGTACAGATGAAAAACCCACATAACAAATGAACGGTTTAAGTTAGCACAGCGAAACTGCGCACACTTACTAAACTCGTCATTTGCGGTTCATAGATACCAGACTCGACCATATTCGTGCGAGTCGAAAACACCACTTACAATTGTCACGGAACCTCACTCCGCCACTTTCAAACCGAAACACCTTGAAACCAGGCTCTAAATGCCAACAACAAGTTCCCCCTCTCAGGATGGTACGAAGGGAAGTAGCACTAAACACACGGAATCAAAATGCTGGCTCAAGAGTAATGTTCAAAAGCGAACCGTTCTACCCACTAAACCATATGCGCTGTGACAAGAATTGTTTATAACGATACCAAAGTGCAGGACGCCTTGAATCTTCAGACGCTCCTCAAAATATCGCTACACGGAACTCCGGAAAATGAGAGCAGCCGCTCCCGCTGACATCAACAAATCACGAGCGCTGCTCCACCGGCTAAACCGCGCTAAATCCAGTCGGCGGGCAAGGGGTCATGGGAATTGTAGTTCAGGCATACGTTACTTGGGAATTGTAGTTCAGGCAGGCGCATGGGCTAAACCCTGACGGATATATGATGTTACAACGCGTACTTTTAGCACGCATACCATTACAACGGATTTTTTACAACGCAAGTCATTTTACAACGGATACCTTTACAACGCAAAACACTACAACGCAGATACTATTACAACGCATACCATTACAACGTAAGTATAGGTAAGTATATATTAATAATAAATCATTTTAAAATATAATGTAAATATTTATTAATGTATTATTTAATTTAATTATTTGTTATATATATTTTTAAATAAAATTATTAATTAAATTATTTGTAAAAATAGGTTAAAAATACCCCTGTACCCCAAAACCCAAACCCAACCCTAAAACCTAAAAATACCCCTGTACCCCAAAACCCAAACCCAACCCTAAAACCAAAAAATACCCCTGTACCCCAAAACCCAAACCCAGCCCTAAAACCAAAAAATACCCCTGTACCCCAATACCCAAACCCAGCCCTAAAACCTAAAAATACCCCTGTACCCCAAAACCCAAACCCAACCCTAAAACCTAAAAATACCCCTGTACCCCAAAACCCAAACCCAGCCCTAAAACCTAAAAATACCCCTGTACCCCAAAACACAAACCCAGCCCTAAAACCTAAAAATACCCCTGTACCCCAAAACCCAAACCCAACCCTAAAACCTAAAAATATCCCTGTACCCCAAAATCCAAACCCAACCCTAAAACCTAAAAATACCCCTGTACCCCAAAACCCAAACCCAGCCCTAAAACCTAAAAATACCCCTGTACCCCAAAACCCAAACCCAGCCCTAAAACCTAAAAATACCCCTGTACCCCAAAACCCAAACCCAGCCCTAAAACCTAAAAATACCCCTGTACCCCAAAACCCAACCCTAAAACCTAAAAATACCCCTGTATCCCAAAACCCAAACCCAACCCTAAAACCTAAAAATACCCCTGTACCCCAAAACCCAAACCCAGCCCTAAAACCTAAAAATACCCCTGTACCCCAAAACCCAAACCCAACCCTAAAACCTAAAAATACCCCTGTACCCCAAAACCCAAACCCAGCCCTAAAACCTAAAAATACCCCTGTACCCCAAAACCCAAACCCAGCCCTAAAACCTAAAAATACCCCTGTACCCCAAAACCCAATGTTTATAAAAAAAGATAAACTTACCTATAATTATACTTACGATGTAATGGTATGCGTTGTAATAGTATGTGCGTTGTAGTGTAATGCGATGTGAAGGTATCCTTTGTAAAATGACCTGCGTTGTAATAGTATCCGTTGTAATGGTATGCGTTGTAAAAAATCCGTGGTAACAGTTGCATACCAACCCTGACAAGATCATCTTCATTCAAAAATAATGATCAATGTCCCCACCCATAATTTACTTTCCCATGGTTTTTATTCTACCCAGCAATAACTGTTTCGATTTTATACACAATGTATTCGATCAGTTCATATTTTCCTTCCTTTGAGGGGTCAAGCGGTCATCTTCCGAGGAATATTACAAGTAAGTCGGAACTTGGCTGCGTTTCAATGCCAATGCTTCAGAGTTTTAGAGTTCCTCTGCGCAGCCGCAGCTCTTTCAAGATGGAGTTCAGAAATTCTCATCAGGCCCAAATACGAGCTAGTAGCAAAGTCAAAGAGAAACAATTTAGAACAAGGAATAAATGAATGCACTGTATACCACTTATCTCTATTCTATTCCCATTACTTTATTTTATTATTTTAACTATAGCATTAATAATTAAGCAGAACGAACAATGTTTAGTTAAAGCAGCAGCAGGTGCTTTAGTATGTGAAACATGAAGTGGCCATCTGAATTCTAGTGCCAGCTGCAAAGATTTCCCACCAAAAGCAAAAGAAGTCACACCACGTGAGTGTGGCAGACGCATGCACAGTACAGTTCTTGCGTTTTTGGCGGCCATATTAAGTTACTCGGGTTAATGTTAGTAAAAGCACATAGGAAAGCTTCCCCTAGATACTAGAAATGTTGTGTAATGCAATTATTAGTTAGACAAAACATGTTGTTTAATAAATTACATATTATTTCAAGAGGATTGAATCCGAGCAAGTCTCTTTACGTATGAAACCTTGCTCCATCAATCCCCTCTTTGATGGTATTCTATACCATCACCAATTACAGAACCAGATGCCAACTTTCAACCAATTCTATTTCTTCAAACATTCTATTAGGTCTTTTCTTATTATTCATTGGGAAGTTTTTCATTTTCTTATACAAACTCCCATCCAATTCTTCAAGCTCAATTTCTTCGAAGTTCCTTTCTTTCCTTTCTTGTTTACGGTATATATGTCTTTTTGTTTCTGCACCACTTGCACCAAATCATTATCCCTAAAATCACTAGGACTACTCCCACTATTGGCATCAGTATTCTATCTACAATACTTTTTTCCTACGTTAGAAAACCAACTACCTATAGAGGAGAGACCTTCAGTTAGTCTCTTTCATGCACTATCAACTTCCAGTGGTTTCAATTCTCCTTCTAAATGAGTAATATTTCTAACATACCTTCCAATTTCAATACTTTTGTCAGGTATGTAAGTGCAACAATCCTTCCCAATTTTGCAAGCTTTTATTAAAGCGATCAATTCAGTGCAGATTTGACTCCTGGTAAATAGGATGCTTCGACTATACCCCCAATGTGCACACAGCATAAGCAGCACTCAATCCTCCTTCCTCATGTCGCATGCATGAGCCATCTACAAATAGCTCATACTCTGAATCTTTTAGTGGCGCTTCCTGTATATCTGGGCGTGGTTTAGTACAGTATTATGTGAGGTCGACACAATCATGTTCGACTTCTTCCCTTACCTCTTCAAAATGTGAATTAGGTAACAGTGTTGCTGGGTTCAGGACAGTACATCTGGTAATTGTCACATTTTCTGCACCTAAAATAAATCGCTCATACTTAGTCAACCCACAAGGAGTCAGGTACTGAGTGTGTGTTCTTGTCAATAAAATCACTACTGCATGTGGAACATACACTGTTATAGGATGTCCCATTATGATAGACTTGCTCTGTTCTAAACTCATGCAGGTTGCGGCTACCGCTTTCAGGCATCCCAGCAAAGCAGATGCCATGGGATCCAGTGTAGCAGAAAAATATGCCACAAGGCGTCGCATTAGGCCATGTGTTTGGGTCAAAACAGATAATGCAATTTTGTCTCGTTGATTACAAAACAGTGAAAAATTATTTCGAATAATCAGGCATCACTAATGCTGGTGCTAAACACAGACAGTTTTGTAATTTTAGGAAAGCTGTCATACTTTATTCATCCCATTCTACTGGATCTTTTGCTCGTTTCTTTGTCATTTGTATCAATGGCTTAGCTAGGACTGCACATCCCACAATCCACTGTCTGCAGTAACCTACCACCCCGAGAAACATTCTGATTTCTTTTTGTGTTTGAGGCAGATTCATGTTTCTAATTATTTTAATTCTTTCTGATGGTACTCTTCTGACACCTCTCTCTATCTAGTGCCCCAGATATTTTACTGATGTGGTGCAGAACTGTAGCTTTTCAGGTGACACTTTATGTCCTCCTTCAGCCAAATGATTCAGTAATGCAATGGTGTCAACAACACAGTCATTTCAAGTTTTAGACACAACCAGTAGGTTGTCTATATACTGCACTAGAGCAGACTGTCCGGGTTGTACTAGACATTCAAGAATTTTTTTTCAAAATCTGATTAAAAATCAATGGACTTTCAGTGTACCCTTGAGGAAAACGATTCCAAACATAAACATGCTCATCAAACTTGAACAAAAATAAAAATGTACTGTCTGGGTGCAGTGGAATGGAAAAAAACACATGGCATACATCAATTACAGTGAACCATCAGGCTCCCTTGGTATCTGATACAGAATCCCTGCAGGATTTGGCACAATTGGACAACATGGGACGACAATTTTATTTATTTTTCGCAGGTCTTGCACAACCCTATATTTTCCGCTTGGTTTCTTTATGCCAATTATAGGCGAATTGCATAGACTACTCATTACTTCTTTTAAAATGCCTTGCTCAACCAAACGCTCTATTTCTACTGCAACACCTGCTTTTATTTCTGGGCTCATCTTGTACTGTCGGATGTTTGGGTACACTGCACCTTCCTTCACTGTCACTTTTATCAGATCAACATTTGCCATTAATCCTACTTCTTTTCCGGTGAAATCCTACACATTAGGATTTACAGTATTCTGCAGCTCTTCTGGTAAATCTTTTACGGTAATCTTTTTTACTTTAGCTTCCTTTTTAGCTAACATTAATTTATAGATTACATCCTAGTCTGGGGTCTGAATCTCAACACCACTTGGGGTGCAAAAGATTGTGCAAATCATTTTGCACAGTAAATCCCTACCTAAAAGATTTACTGGACTGGAGTCACAAAAGACAAACTTATGCATTTCTTTAAAGTTGCTGATTCTTACTTCCATTGGTTGTGTGACAGGGGTCCTAATTTGTTTATTAGAAACGCCCACTACTTGGATCGCTTCTCCCGAGAGGGGTAGGTTTGGAATGTCTGCTGTTCTCACAGTATAACGGGTAGCACCAGTGTCCAACAAAAAGGTAACATTGTTTCCCTCAACTTTTCCCTCAATGTATGGACCTGTCTGATCTACCGGCAAGTATGCACCATTTATGCATTCCTTTTCCTCCCCTCTCAGGCACCGTCAGTAACTATCCTCTTTGAAAAATGTGTCTTGTAAGAGAAACTGTGGTGTCCCTATGTTTTTCCTACCAGTTCCCTCCCAATTTGTGGTATCCACACTTTATTTTGCTTGACTCCCAGAATCTGGCATAGGCACAAGGGGTAACTGGCTTAGTATTACCTGTTGCTGTCGTTTCCTTGACACCTCATTCTGCGTCTGTGGATTTAAATTTTCATTTTGAACATTATTACTTTGTATAGCTGTTAGAACTGGCTATTTCTGGTAGGCTAAGGCTGACGCCAAAGCAAGGCAGAAACCACCATTCTAGTCAGGGCAAGGAAGTCACTCGCCAAGATAACCCCTGCTCACCCCCTTGGTAGCTTGGCACAAGCAGTAATGTTAAACTCGGAGGCAATGTGTAAAGCATTTGCGCCAGCACACAACAGCAACAACAGACTAGGCACACCACAAAAGGAATTCCACACAAGGTTATTATAAAATAACTTTTGTATTGTAAAAACACATCAGATAAAAATCACACATGTACATTGTGCCAACTGGCACGGGCAACATTCATAAGGGATTATTTACAGGACAGGGCCACATGGGCCACTGTCATAATCAGAAATAGCACTTCTAGAATAAAGAATAAAAGACATAAAATGGTAATCAAAAAGATCACAACCAGTATCCACTGGTAACAGGAACCAGGACCTTACTAGGACCACCTGTACTAAAAAGAAGAACAACCACCTAAGAATAAAATACATTTAGGGGTATACACAAGAACACATTACCCATGATGCATGAAACACATTCAGAGGAGTAATAAAGAGAAACACATGATGCCTAAAACATTCAGAGGTGTTAAGAATAAAGCACATGATGCAATAAAATACATTCAGGGGTGCAGCGCAAGAAGACACATGAAGCCTAAAACATTCAGAGGTTCAGCGCATGGAAAGAAAGACACATGATGCCTAAAAACATTCAGAGGTGCCAGAATAACACAATAGCGCAAAAACACACAGTAGGCAATTACTATTAAAAACATAGAAATCACATTGCGCATAACTTACATAAGCCACCACCTGTGGCAGTCCCTAGGGCAGACGCCCTGTGTCCAATATCAGGGCGCGCTGCCATGCAGCGCCAGTCCAGGGGTGCACCAATGGCGCAAAACCTAAACGTAGCAGGTGCCCACTACTTGCTGGGCACCTGGGAACATCACAAGGGCCTAAACGCTGCAGCTGGCACTAAGTGCTGCGCAGCTGTGACTGGCCGGGCACCTCTGTGCCATCTCTGTCCCTCTCAGGGACTCTCTCCATCTTGCGCCTAAACGGTGCAGCTGCCCACTAAATGCTGGGCAGCTGGAGAACATAAAAACTGTGACAGGGTCCTCCCTGACCCTAGAAGCAAAGTCTGCGCCACAGGCTCGCACTAGTCCTTTAAACCAAATTGCGCCAAGATCTGCACAGACCCCTCTGTTGGAGCTACACAGGCTCTGCACCTACATATTGTGCCCCTTAGAGCTCTCTAGGCTCTGCAAATAATGGTGGGGTCGTTGGAGCCCCCTCTGGGGCTCGACATCATGAAAATGGCCCCCGAGCCTCACTGGGCTCATCAACAACCACGTGGACCGGGGGCCTTGGGGCTCTAATTACCGTTGGGGTGACCCGCTGCCAACCGGGGTCACCCTGATTCTGTGCCTCGCAGCCAGCACCACGATAGTCCCTTAGCTCCCTCGGGGAGCAGAACAGACAGGCCCCACCTTGCCCGGCCCAGCCCAGACTCACCCGCTGCTTGTGATCCTGCTGCGGGGCTCTCTTCACAGTAGGGACGCCTCGTGGCTCGGGCGGCCGGACGTCTCTCCCTCCCTGGGGCTCTCCCTTCATTCAGGAGCCCCGGGGCGGACACGGCAGGCGGCTTCCTTCTTCCCCGGTCTCCCTCTCGATCACGGGAGACCGGCAACATCCTCCACGGAACCAGCAGAGCTCTCCTCCTCTTCCAGGGGCTCCCTCCTCCTCAAGGGAGACCCGTGAGCACCAGCCGCCTTCCTCCTTCGCTCCTCGGGCCGGCAGCATCTCCTTTCTTCCCCCCGGGCTGCGGGGGCGGGCACTTCCGGCCGGCCGCACTGGGATTGGCCGGCCGGCCAACCACTTCCGGGTCGTTGCGGGCAGCGCAGCGGCCCTTCTCCTTAGGCAGGCAGGCGGGGGCTGAGTTAACCGAGGAGTGGGCTCCCTCGAGTTAAAATATAAAAGTAGAAACTGGATCATGCCCATTGATAGTAATTGACAATCGCCTATGTCCAGTAATTGTGACTTATTTGGGATATCAGCTTTAGATTGTTTCAGCTGAACGCTAGGTGTCCTCTGTTTGAATTTCTGAGTGAGAAAGTTGGTCCATTTCTGCTCCTGAATAACCCTGGGTGTAGTTTGCATAGTAGAGCTACGCGTAGCTACGCAAAGTGCACTTTGCACTACACAAGCTGCGTAGTGCGGAGAGAAAATGCTGTTCGCACTGATTGCACAGTGCCGGATGCTTGTCCTCACTGTGCAATCATTGCAAACGGCATCTTGCATAGTACAAGCGGTCGTTTTCTGCCACTCTAGTAGATTTGTACTCGAGCTGCAGCTTTCTCTACGCGGACTGGTTGTTTCTCATCGCGAGCGGTCACGAGCATACGCGACCACTCGCAATGAGAAACCTGACCTCCCCACGTTGAGAATCTCGCTGGGAGGTTTATTTTCCACGCTCGCGATCAGCAACTTAATGTTGCTGATCGCAAACGAGGAAAAAGTCTCGCCGGGATGTTAATTTTGCCTGCTCGCAATCGCCAACTTGACGTTGAGGACCGCGAGCAAGCAAAAAATTCCCGCTATGTGTTTTTACACTGTGCTACGTGCAATTTGCGTAGTGTGTAGTAGCGTAAACTACGTATGCTCCGTGAGCGTAGCATAGTACTACGCCCAGGGTTACTCCTGAACATTTGACATTAAGATGTTTCAATGCCTGGGCAGTTGATTTATCGCTTGCCAAAATGTATTCAAGTTTGGATGCCTTGCACTATGAATTAATTTGGATCAAAAGCTCTCAGTTTTCACTGTTTCAAATTCCCATATCTTCTTTTTGTATTGTTTTCTTAACTGTAGAAATGTCTCCCATTCTATCCCTTCGGCTTTTTTTGTTGTTGAAACTTCCTTTGTGTCCTTTTAAGGTCCCTTTTTAATTTTTGCACTTCGTTTGGTAACTCTTTAATTGGATCATGTCTTTTAACTTTAACTTGAGGTACTTTCATTTTTATTGTTCATTTACTTAGTACCAAGCTTGAATCCTATTATAGGTTGAATCCTATTTATAGGTTATTTTGCCAATTCAGCTAGGAGATCTTTTATTATTGAGAACCAATCTGTTTCAGTTTTGTTTGTCAATTTAAGGCGTGTTAAATTTGTTGAGTTTATTTGGCCCTCTGGTATACTAGTAGACTGAAATCTTGCCACATTTAAGTTAAATATGATATGTTGAAACGAGTGATCGCTCAAGGTGGTATACTCTATATAAAAGCGAGTCAGTATCGGCATTAAAGGGAGCATTATAATTGTAAAGTCGAATATTGTTTGTGCCCTTGGGCCATAGTATGTTTTATTCGGCTAGTTTTCTTCTTCCGTTCTTCCATTAAGCACTCGCATGCCTTGATATTCAAGGCCTGTTGCTAATTGCTGTCCAATGCAGTCTATGCGAGTCGTCCCAGTTTGTGTTGTCTGCTGTCCGAGTTTCATCTTTAATTGGCATGAATATCAGATTAGAATTGAAATCTCCTGTCACTGTTAGATTCTAAGCGGGCTCGGCACAACGCAGACCTGATATTGTTTTACTTAGAAGAATTTTTTTTTCCTTTTTGGTTCGGAGCTTCGGTTATATGTAATAATTGATCAATAATATTGTAATTTTTCTGAGTATAAGTCTGTGAATTTAAATAGTTGTATACAAGGGTCCGGAGATTTCAACTGTTCGGTTATCATTTTTAGAGCGGTTGATACGTAGACTGTCAACTCACCAAGTGCACAGCCATATTGATTATATTTTTCTGCTGCTTCTGTGTAATGAGTGAAGCCTGCTATTGGTAGTTCTTCCTGCGACCACGTATCTTGCAGAGCTATTATATCACAATTTGCCCACTCCTGGAGCAGAAGGCCCTCCTCAAGTAGTTGCTTTGCCCCAGCTATGTTCCAGGATAGCATATGTATAGCACCTAAATTACTACTGGAAGTCCAAGACCCCCAAAAATGTTTACAATTTGAACCTCAAAACAATAATGTGACTGACTGGAAGGATAAATGGTCTTCAGAGGTGGTAATCATAGAGGGATCCCATTTGCAGTACTTTCCTCTTCAGCCTGTCTGTGAGGCGCGTACAGCCTTTTTCTCCCCACATCATTCTGAAATCCTCCATTAGCAGGTTTCACACCTCATCGATTTCTTCTTCTGCACCCTCTTTTCACTCTCCCCTGCTGCATATACTTCCATGCATCTTATTCACTTCACCAACTCCTCACACACACAATGGAACACACCCATTTAACTGTAAACATTTTGGCCCTGACAACATTTCAGCAGATTTGTCCCTAATTCACACACTTTCAGTAATCATCACAATGATAAGTGGCACATGCCACCACTGCTCTGCCCACTCTTCACAGAGGCAAATGATTGGATGTTCAAGTAGTCTCAACACCTTAATGACTCAGGGTTATTTTGGGGATCATAGTAGTAGAATGGAGTTTGAGATATCAGAGAGTGGCGGTAGAGGACATATTGAGAGATGTATAGGATGACATATATGGTAGTGCATTGGAGATGCTGAATAAGGAGTAAAGCAATACATATAAAGATTCATAAGGAACATGGAAGGTATATATGCATAATGTAGGCAATATATGTAGATTTAATTTGTTTGTTGGCCGTTTATCCATGCTTCTTCTTGGCCCATTCATGATTCCTCATGGCCCTCACTAATCCAGAATCCTGGTGGCATGTCTGCTGTTTCCATTATCTTTTTAACTAGAAAGAATCCCTCAAAGGACAGAATAAAGAAATGTTTCTACTTATGCGAAGGGCCGCCGTTTTGTAAGATAGCCCTCCCTTCCTGGTCCGCCACCTCTATCCGCTACCTCCCCAATGATTTACACTCTAACATTTGCGAAACACAATGGCCCTCATTCCGATTGCCCACTGGGAAGGCGATATTTATCGCACCTTTTAAAATCCAATACCACGGGGACCAGAATTTAAAAGGTGCAATAATTATGGCAGATTGCAAGTTGTGCCCTTTAAAATGAGGCATAACAAGTGGAATTGGTTTTTAATTCACTGCTTCATTTATGAGAGCCCTTGCAGCACTTTTGCGCCACCGCAATGTCACTTTTTTGTTGTTCCAGTGGGGCAATGCATCGCAGCATATTTACAAGGCCATGTAAAGCCACTTTACGTGGCTTTTCATAGACTTGTAAATATGTGCCCCTTTCATGCAGAACACTGTGTGAAAGGGGCATTCCATGGGTGTTGCTTTGGGTGTGCTCATGCAACACCCATGGAATCTGAACATTCCCAGATTTACGAGAAATTGTGAACCTGGGAATGTGTCCCAATCTAACACCACCCCTGGTGTGGCATTAAGGAGGTGCAACAAGGAGAAATGTTCTCAATTCTCCTTGTTTTTCCCTTTTTCTATGTTTGCTGCATTCTTCAGCACACTTAGAAAGAGGAAATTGCCTCAATTGATTGATATTGTGCAAGAAGGTGCCCCTTCCTGCACAAAATCAATCAGCCCTGCAAAGCAGGCACCATTGCACCATGGTGTATAACAGAGCATGCATTGGAGATTTCCCAGGTATCAATGGTCATTAGACCCTCAACTAAGTCTCTACTTACAAAAAATACCTGCACCGTATCTTGCAAACCATCAAGAGCTGCAAACCTCTCTGCTTTAATAAGATCACTTCTAATAATTGAAGAACAGTGTCTGACCTCATGAAACCAGTGGATAACTTTATTTACTAAAGAGTCAGTGTCTCATCGTTCATCTAGGACAAGACCACTAAGGTCTATCAGAGGTGTTTGCACATGGCCCCTGTATCTCCCACCCCTGCCTAAAATGTACAACCATTTCCTTCTCATTTGTCTCCCTCTGCGTAAAGAGTATTGTGAACACACCCTTTCCACACTTGGACATAAACAATGGTAAACCAGAGGTGACTCAGAGGGAGGCTGGGCAAATGTGTTTGTTAATGGGTGATGGGGAACAGCGGAATTAGATAAATTGCTGGTGTCCCCATGTCTGGGACAAGGCCCCACCTTTTCACCACCCTCCCGAACAAGGCAACAGCACAACTCTCTATTGCTGTTGCTGTCTCCAAGATTCTCCACTGCCCTGAGGAGTATCTCAACCTGATCTCTCAACTCTTCAATAACCCCCATCAAGTTCTGTAACATTGAAATATTCCCAGGGTTTATTGAGTTGTGCCTGTCATCTTGGTGCCTTTCAATTTCATTTTTGTCTGTAGATAAAACTGAATATTGATTACTGCACTTACCTCCAGGTATACCCTGCGTCGCTGGTGGGTTTTCAGGCTAACAGCGAGGGGCGAGACCTGGGTTTCCCTGGGCATGGGTAGATGAGGGTTCTTATGCACTTTTTCAAACGTTTCATGGATCTGCTTTGCTGGCTCACTGGAAGGTGCCATTTGGATGCACTTGGTCGGCATAGGGTTAGAATTGATAATATCAGCACATTCTAGTAATAAAATATCTATCCTACCTATTACAACATTTTCCCCTGTTGAAATTTGAGACTTCTTACCTGTCAGAGCCCTGGAAGCATCATCCGTAGCCTTGTGTTTACCCATCTCACCCAAAAGGCTTTTGACATTAACAAGGACTTCTTATCATCGGAGAGAAATTGAAAACCCAAGCAGATACCAGGCGAGCCTTTGCAATAAAAATACCTGGTTGAGCTGAGCTGAAGAGCAAAAGCTGAAGAACAAATGTCTATTGGAAATCAATAGCAGCAAGGCAGAACAAAAGGGGGTTGGCCCTGCTCTGCCTCTTCCTGCCACTGGTGGGGTTAGCGGCAGCGCTATAAGCACGTTCACCACACCTCCCTTTGAGCAGCTGCAGCTGGGTTGCTTGCCGATGCCCCCTGGGACAGGTAGTCCCACCAGGGTGTGATGGAGAGAAAGAATACAGCCCCTGGAAGAATGGCATCCCCGCTTACGGTCTGTCGGGCCCCCCGTCGCCAAGGGGCAGCTCAGCGCCTGGTGCCACTTCTCCTCACAGCATGTTTATATTGTGTTTTTTCTTGTATGAATTGGTTTGATACCGCTGAGCAGCTTGTGTATGCTTGCACGGTCTGCAAGAGCTGTTGTATCTCTTCTGTGGGCTTTTGGCACACCCACCGATTGCCATTGTTTGTTATTTGTGACATTCAGAAATGCTGGCTTGTTATTGGTGCATTTTTGTTAATGTCCCTCCTTTAGGTGCCGGTTCCTTCCCAGCCAATTTCACTCAGCCCCTTCTCCCTTCTGAGACTGCCCGAGGCTGGTGAAAGTAAACACACCCCTGAAGAAGGCCCATGGTGTGTGATTCGCCTTGTGGTAGGCTCACTCCTGTATGTTTTTTTATCTGTAGGTCATCCCTAAGGACTACTTTCATTTCTATTTCTATTTTCAATGCCACCCCATGTGCGAGGCTGCCACAACTAACCCCGCTACATTTCAGGAGCCAAGCTCCCTGTGCGCAGCTGACCAACGGCCAGTGCAGCAGATTCCATCTCAAGCCACAGCCTATATTTCTCTTCCTTTTGGCCATCGTTTAATTTAATATTTATTAATTTTTTTTTTTTTTACTAGGCACGGTGGAACTAACACCGAGACTCGAACCCGGTTCCTCAGTGCCAAAGTCGGCCGCTCTGAATGTTACGCCACATCCTTGCCACAAATATTGCTAAATGCAAAAACCACAGTTGATGGACAGAATGCAGAACAATGTCATACATTCACCCCAGTACAGAGATCTGAGCCTAAATCCATCGTTTTTGTGCACTCCACACCACCCCAGTTCAGACATGGCCATATGCAAATCAGTCTGACCCTGTGCCTCATGGGAACAGTCCAGCCCGAACTGCCAAGCCATGCCTTTCCTGGACCGGAAACAAGCTTCCGAGAACCGGTTTCTGGCATTCCAGCCGTCTTCAGTCCGGCTTGCTTGAATCCAGTGGTGTGGAGTGCATGGGACTCACGTCTGGGCATACCCAAACCACTCGGGGTGACAAATGCAAAAACCACAGTTGATGGACAGAATGCAGAACAATGTCATACATTCACCCCAGTACAGAGATCTGGGCCTGCACTCCACACCACCCCAGTTCAGACATGGCCATATGCAAATCAGTCTGACTCTGTGCCGCTTGGCAGTTCGGGCTGGACTGTTTCCATGAGGCTCGAATATCTCCAAAAGTTGGTAATAGGAGATAGCGATGTTAGCGACTGTTTCCAGTCGCTAACATCTTGGTACGCCCACTTTGCATGTCATTAGTGATAAATATCACTGACATGCAAAGCGGGGCCCAAGATGGTCGCTATCTCCTACTAGCTGTCGGTAACTGGTGTTAGCGACAGCTATGTAATAGGGAGATAATTTTATCTCTGCTTTCTTGGCTTTTAAAGCCAAAAAAGCGGCGATAAACCCCCTTGATAATATGCCCCTCAGTTCGGGATATTTGCAGACCAAGGAAGTGTTCTGTTAAAAATCATGTGCCGCCCCCCTCCCTGCCCCTTTAGCAGGATTAGCGCTGGTCTTTGGTGGTTACAGCACGCTGAATCTACTGCGGGCACAGTAATTGGGAGCCTGTGTCGGCCCTTCTCCCCTGTGGTTGGACGCGCCACTAAAGTGCATTGTGGCTCAGCCTCAGGGCGGGTTATACAGGTTGAAAATCACTTGCCACCCTGGGTCCCGTTTTGTTCCACACAACACAGATCACGCTGCCACGGAGCGCGGCGCAGCGCTGGCACAGGGGGCGCACTGGCACAGGCCTTGTTTGCGGTCCAATTAAAATCTGAATAGTCCGGCACACGCTGTGCTGCATCAATGCATACAGCGCGACTGAGCGCTAGGGCATCCCTGCGCTTTCTGGTGCTTTGTAACTCGAGTGCTGAATGTAGTAGGCAGCTGCCTGGTTTGTATCCTAGCCCCCCCCTTGTGGTGAGAGTCCAGAGAGGAGCTTCTTTAGTTTACTGGCAGAAGGCGGAAGCTGTGCCACAGGACACTTCGTATTCTACAGGGCTGTTCCAAGGGAAAAGAACTTTAAAAAATAAAAAATAAGCAGCTTAGTACGGGAAACAGTGACAATTATCAGGGGCATGCAGCTGCGACTCTCTTGCTGGTATTGCATTGCGGCCGTTGTATGGTGCTTCATAGATCAGTGAGGGGTGCTGAAGTGCATTTCGGATGGGTAGTGCCACACAAAATTGGGAATGTACACACATCTGGTTTGCGCACAGTTTAGAGTTTAGGAGGACACAGCTCCCTCATATACAGTCTGCTTGACTTCCCCCCGCTCAACATGCTGGTGGGGCGGCTATGGAGGGAGCCAGAGGAAATGTATTAGGGGTAGTTATTTGTTCACCTCGTGGATGAGCCCTGTGAACGGTTTGACTCAGTGGTACATTGCCGAGGAGCACAGGCTCATTTCACCTTATGCAAATAAGAACTAATGATTAGCCAATAGATGGGCTTGTTGTAGGTAGTGCTCCTGTTGCAGTAAATATAGGGATGCAATGAAATGTGCTCAATATGTCATGTAACTGGCGCTCATGTATAGCGTTTCAATACCTTTGCATTCACATACATTTACATTTGTATGATTAATATGTAATAATTAATGCACGTTAGATTAACGCTATGAATGGCGGATCGGTCAGGCTTTTCAGGGAGCAGAACACTTAGTAAATTCGCGATGTGCCGGTGGCCGGTCTGAATGCCATAGTCATTGCCTGAGCAAGTTGGGTAGCCCAGCAGATTAGTTTAAACTCTTAAGCAATCCTTGAAGCTTGCGCAGGGCTCTGTTGGTGTCTTTTATATTGGCCAGGTCCACCTGGGACTCTTCACCGCTGTGTCTGACCATTGTGAACTCTGCCAAATCTCTGGGAATCACCTTGGATTATAACCTAAATATGCGAGACCACATCAACACAATGGCAAAATCGGCCAGATTCCACCTAAGCTACCTATGGAAATTGAAACCCTTTCTAGACGCTCCGGACCTCAAACTCGCTGTCCAATCATTAGTCATCTCTCGACTGGAATACGATTGCTCCACCCTCTCTGGCCTGCCTAAGATCTCGCTGGCTCCCTTAAAAGCCTGCCTCAACGCAGCCGCCAGATTACTTACAGGCTCAAATAAATTCGATCACATCACTCCTCACTTGAAAGCGTTAAACTGGCTCCCCTTCGAGGCGAGGATTCACCTCAAGCTGGCATGCATCACGCACAAGGCCCTTCACTCTAACTCCCCTGCGTATCTTGCTCAGAAGCTTGTGTTATCTGGAGGAAACAGACACTCAAGATCGACCAAGGCCCTCCTACTCCGGCCTGCTCGCTTTAGGAAAATAACAACCTACAATCGGGCTTTCACTGGAGCTGCACCAAGAATATGGAACTCCCTCCCTCCCGACATTAGAAAAATCCCTTCCTTTGCTCGCTTAAAAAAAAAAGGCCAAGTCCTTTCTCATGGGTAAATTCCTTGGCTAATCTCTCTCCCTCAGCCACCTGAGAGACTGTTGCCCTATCCTGCGCCCTTGTACATCACTGTATTATACTTTGTATTACTTTGTATTATATTCATTGTATTATATTTATCCTGCTGTATAGCCTTTCATATCCCCCAGGTACAGTACCTGTCTGCTACCCTGTCCCACCTTCATCCCCATGGTTCTCTGTAAGCTCTCCTATGTACTAAGTTTTATCGTTTATCGTGTGCTTTGACCCTGTATCACTCTACTGTATCTGCAAAGCGCTCTGATACCCTCACGGGTCATGTTTGCGCTCTATAAAACCTTAAAATAAACAAATAAATAAATAATGGGACCAGGTGGAAGGTGTACACATCGCCTTCTGCACCTATTCTAAGCAAAGATTGAAGATTAAGTGTTGAGGGTGATATAATGTTTCCTGGTCTTTCAGAAGGGCTCCATAGGGTAGGATGATCAGCGGCAGGGAGCAGCTAGGGTAGTTTACGTGTTCATTATAGACTAGGAAGCCAAGTATGCATCGCGGGGCTCTGCTCACACTAAAGGGGGCAAAGATCACACAAAGCATAGGCGCAGAGGTCTGCACTGATGCTATAGGGCTTGGGGTCCGAGTTCACTTCTGAAACAGCTATGGCTCCAGATGCCGAATTAATGTTAGTTGTTATTTATTCAATCATTGAATGATTAGTTACTTGTGGTGTTAATCCGCGGGCTTAGGGTGGAGTGTGAGGCTCCTGTTGTCTTTCCATTGTGTCTTGTTTGATACGGGATGGTTGTCATTAGGGCAAAGCTGTGTGTTGGGTCTTTCCTCGTAATATTGGGGTTAGCCTGACTTTAATCTCCCTGTTTGTCACACATGGTTTTGATGCTGGGGTTGTTCCCAGGCCCTGTACCCTGAGGCACATGGGCAGCATGGGTCCTTCTACAAGCACTTGGATTTGACCAAAGCCCCCACAGTTCACCGTTCCTCACTGGGACACGACGTGAAAATGTAATGTTGGTTTACCGTCTTTAAATGAATTCATGGCATGAGGGCACATGAAACACAGAAGGGTGATAACCAGACAACTTTGAGTGACGGATTAGTAGACCTCTACTGGGCAGTTGAGGACACTCAGTAGGGTCTACGGCCTGATGAGGAATTATAGAGCACATGTTGCTCTGATGTGCTGGGTGAACGGCAACTAGCTGTAGCCCTACACTCGCTCTGGCCCCAGTCATTGGGCTGACAACAATAAAGAATCTTTTAGATCAGTTACACCAAACAGGTAGAGTTGATAAAGGGTTTGTCAACTTGTCAACAGGTTCTAGGCTCTGTGGTGACTTGCGGGGGGTTTATAGGTATGAAGCAGCCCCTCCCCAAGCCTGAGACTTAAACGCGGCACTCTTACAGAATGTAGACTTGGAGGGTTTATGTTTATGCCTAGGAAATCATAAATTTGCCCCGAGTACTTAGCTTTGCATAAGAGGAGAATTTTTATGCAACAGCACCTTGGTAAAATTAGGAATCGTGTTGAGCGGGCCACAGCTATATCTGACAATAGACTCATCCCCATACTCAGGCCCATGGCGAGGTGCACGGGTAACATTTTGTTCCCTTATACAGTATTTATTTAGTGGTTAAACAGGACTAAGGTGAGTACTCCTTGGGCAGTATTTCCATGCCTGAACATACGTAAGGATGAAGTAACAGTGTTCCAAGTTGGGCGACATGTTAGACTTTTGTATGGGAAGTTTGTTAATAGGTTCATTTGGTCTGACAGTGGCAGGTAACGGGGGCGACTTGCACAATAAACAAACATGAGGTGCTCAACACTATTGGTTAGAAGGGATTTGTCAAGAGCAGAACTCAAACTAATTGGCATTAAACACATGATGGCGACTATTTAAGAGATATGCATAATAGCTGTAAAGGTGATGCCAAAGGGGTGCATGCCAAGGGAGATATCTTCCACATTTCACTGGATCTCCTCAATCCAACATGCCTAACTAAGAGGAGGATGCCTGATGGATTTGTTAGACCTGCTATTAGTTTATTGAAAACACCAGGTACTATAAAGGAGTGACATTTGTACTCAAATAATAGGTACTTCCAGGACACATGTGGTTCTTTACACACACCCTTGGACAGGACTGATCCCCCCACCCCCCTTGAGCAAAGGGGAGTATAACACTAGATGGGTTGGCATGCTTTTGCAGGCAGACAATGGTTAGGTGTCAGACCTCCTTCACCCCCAATGGTCTCAAGTCCAAGAATCGGTGTCCTGAATCATTCCAGAACCAAAGATATCAAAAGATTTGCCGCGGTTAAGCAGAGTTGGAGTTCTCTGCTTCACGCGTGGAATTCAAAGATGGCCGCCGATGTTGCCGACTCGCTAGAGGAGGTGACAGTCTAGCGCTCGAGATGGAAGATCCAGGTGAAGCGCTCGCGCTAATGGAAATGCGCACTTCACCGAGTATGCTGAACGGAGTAGTCGTAACGTCTGGAGTTTCCTGAGGGAAAAAGCTGTGACGATGCAGATAAGAATTATTATCTTCATAGTATCGTAGTCAGTTAAATTTGTGAGCGCATAATGTTATTATTTATCAGAGAGTGCTTCATGTATTGGGCAATTAACGAAGTTCGAATATAGCAACCTTGGAGAACTTTAAGTCCGCTGCAAACATTCCTTTCCCCTCTTTCCGTCCCCCCCCCCGTTTTCACGTATTCCTCCTCACCTGAATTGAGTATAGTTGGCAGCAGGCCCGGTTCTAGCGGGTGGGCCGGGTGGGCCGGGCCCACCCAAACTTTGGCCTGGCCCACCCAATCATAATCCTTGGCCCTGGCAGTGACGTCAGCAAGGCCAGCAGGTGGGATGTGTCCCCGCCCACTCGTGCAGGTACATTAGGGGCACTGCGAAGGGGACAAAGCCTTCTGTTGGAACTGGATTTGTGGATAATTAATTCTTTCATGCTGGTAAAGAGGAGTTTGTTTTGCCTTTCCTGACCTTCCTGACCCCTTGAGCTGCTTGTTTAACCGATCGGGCTGTGACAGAGTTCGTAAGGAGCAGGTAAGAGAATGTGTGGCTATTGTGTTTTTTAAATCTGTGAGAAAGACATACTTAGAACGCTGTGTTTATTTCATTTACATCGTTCGTGTGTTTAAATCGTTGGTATCATTCATGAGTGGTTCTGCACTGATGCACGACAACTAAATGTATAGATAACTTTGGGGATTGTTGATCTTGCTGGAGAGTGTTCTTTTTTTGGTTTGTAGTATTTAAATGCAATAGAGCTGTAGTTAACGTGGATAGCTCAGTGGGTTACTGCCTTTGTCACAGAGATCCTTTGATTCAGAAGATACAATCCTAACATAGGACAGTGTGATCAAAGACGTGTATACAAACCAGAATGGTATATTTCGATTTCTTTTTTTTTTTTGTATTGCTAGTTCGAATTTTCCCAGTATTTCATTATTCTAATGTTGCAATACAGAGTTTGGGCAGATATAATTTCTAATCAGTACAGCCAACCACTGGGGTATGCTTTAAATCCTGTGTTTGTGGTTCTCCAGACCCAACCCTCTTAATACATATTGCCCAGCAGCATGGATGAGATGTGATTCCTACACCTGGTAATCCTCATTAGCTTATGTGACATTCCCTATAGGCTGATTTGGATACTTTTATGAATCATTGTGTCTGCATAATGTGTGTGTGATGTACAGTACTGTGATACCCTACACTACGAGTAGCGCTATACAAGAAATAAAATGCAGATGAGAGAGGGGCTATGGAGTGATGATGGGCTCTGTTGGAGGGTGGCAATGAGGGAATCCGAGGTGGGCATCATGAGGGGTGGAGATAGGGAGAGATGGGAGGCACTGGTGAAGGTTGTTTGTGAGGGAGGCTGAAGAGGAGGTCATGGGGGAGGGGCTTTGGAGTGATGAGAGGCACTGGTGGAGGGTGGTAGGAAGGGAGTCTGAGGAGAAGGTCATAAGGGGGAGTTGCTTTGGAGTGATGAGGGGCACTGGTGGAGGGGTAGGAAGGGAGTCTGAGGAGATCATGAGGGGGAGTTGCTTGGAGTGATGATGGGCACTGGTGGAGGGTGGTAGGGAGGGACTCTGAGGAGGTGGTCATGAGGGGGGTTGCTTTTGAGGGATGGGCACTGGTGGAGGGTGGTAGGGAGGGATTCTGAGGAGGCGGTCATGAGGGGGGTTGCTTTGGAGTGATGGGCATTGGTGGAGGGTGGTAGGGAGGGAGTCTGAGGAGGAGGTATTTGGGAGGGGCTATGGAGCGCTGAGGGGCACTGGTGGAGGGTGGTAGGGAGGGAGTCTTGGGAGGAGGTCATGAGGGGAAGAGGCTACGGAGAGATGAAGGCCAGTGTTGGAGGATGGCAATGAGGGAATCCGAGGAGGGGGAGGTCATGAGGAGGAGCTATGGAGAGATGAGGGGCACTGGTGGAGGGTGGTAGTGGGGGAGTCTGGGAGGAGGGTGGCAATGAGGGAATCCGATGAGGTCATGGGGGAGGTGCTTTGGAGCGATGAGGGACACTGGTGGAGGGTGGCAGTGAGGGACTCAGAAGGAGGTCAATGGGGGGAGGGGTTATGGAGCGATGAGGGGCACTGGTGGAGGGTATTTGTGTGGGAGTCTGAGGAGGTGGTCATGGGGAGGGGCTTTGGAGTGATGAGGGACACTGGTGGAGGGTGGTAGGGAGGGAGTCTGATGAGGAGGTTATGACTGAAAGGGGCTAAGGAGAGATGAAGCGCCCTGTTGGAGGGTGGTAGTAAAGGTGTCTACCGACTGAGAGGTCAGTGGTGGGACACCAATAAATACTTTCGCACCAGCGCTATAATAGACCCTGTAATGTTTTTGCTTATTTAATTAGCAGTCGGGTCATTAGGGCCACTGTTATCCCCTTCTATCACACGCAGGAGTACAGTTTTTTCTATTTAGATGTCCCTCATTTCCCTTTTCCTGCCTGCTTTCTACCTCTGCCTCTCTCTCAAATGTCTATTATCATAGCCAGTGTATCATGGCCCTAGTGCAGGCTGGCTGCTACTTGATGTTTCAACAACACCCCTACTTAAGCTGTGAAAGCAGTGTTGGATGGGGGTGGGGGTCTTGATGCCACTGCGTAGAGGTATTGCATTATTGAATGACATTGTGCTTTGTACACATTCCTTAAAGTTAAAATGGCAACCTGTATCTGGTGAAAGGATTGAGATACCCCTCTGTCGCACCTAGGTGGATGCATTTTATATATACTGGCTGCCTATAACTCTTTGGACATTCTAATGTATTGGCATGCTCATCTGTTGCTGCTAGAAGGACCCAAAGCCATCGATCTATATGCCTGTATTCATGCAATACTTTTCCTAGGCAGGTCTATTTTGTCTGCCTCTAATGGGTGCGCTACTTTGGATCGCTTGTCATCACTGCTGGTTGGACTCAAGATCATTTGCCATTGCTAACTATAGACCATTCAGGCCTATTGGGTGTTCTTCTGGCAATCTGGAGGGTAATATAGAGCTATACTATGACTGCTGTTCTCAAGTATGTGGTGGATGGCTCATCTGTTGTAGCTAGGTGGATCCTAAGGTAACCTGCTCAGTCACTCACAACAAAAAAATGTATGTAATTTACAGGTATTCCATCTCATTCTCCTCTCCTTGCTGCTAAACATCTACTTGCAATGACCTAATAAAACGTAACAGCATCAGTCTGATCACTCGCGCACAATACTGAAACGCTCCCCAAGTAGGCCACACTGCGTTGCTCCACTCTTATAACTAGTCCTCAAACAGGCTAATTTTGGAAACCGCGGGCAGATAAAATGCCGGATATTGTAGTGTGGCTGGACAAGACTCAAAACAAATTGATTCTTTATTGGAAGAAAAAAAGCCACCAGAGACCTAAATGAGCAACCATACCATAAAAAGTTTCAGTCCTCATGAATCATACAGAGATGTACGCAGCTCAACAAGCCTACAGAATGCAAAAGTGGAATGCCTTGGATTGAGGGAGAGAGCTGAAATGGTTCCCATACAACACATAACATATTCCATTCATTGTCTGTGCAGCACTGCACCCTCATTCCGGGATTTATAATTCAAGATTCTGATTTTAAATGCAACATGCAACTCATGGCAGATTTGCCATGAAAGACCAGAGCCTGTTCTGTATATCCGGATAATTTAATTATACCAAAGCTATCCATGGCTGCAATTGTATACTGCTTATTGAGGAATTTTCTCGTTTTTAATCACACACCTCAGGTTTTGTTTTTTGTAAATTTTTTAATCATCGTATGGACACTATTACGGATTTCCAGTAACTTTTTTTTAAGGTGCTTGACCTGTGGTATTTTGATGAAGGAACATTTTTAACTAACCAAAGCTTTTTGTATTTTAAATATTTTTTTCAGTTGCTTCTAAGCCTAGCTTGTGCATCATGGGCAGATTCGTCATTCGGAGAAGTGCTGTAGATGCCAGCTGTAATCCCTTGTGTCATAATCCAAGTCCTGTACCAGCACCACCCATGGAAGTTGCAAAAGAAAGAAACATGTATGCTGTGAATAAAGACTTTATTGACCTTGAAAAGAATCAAGGTCATCTCAGCAGCAATGCTACAGATCTACATCGGGATAAACCATCCCAACCATTTCTCAAATCTTATCCCCGAACTAGATTTGGCAACCGTGAGAGGGCATTCAGCTCGGACTGGTACAAAACTCGACCATGGCTGGAGTACTCTGCTAGTCTAGATGCTTGCTTTTGTTTCCCATGTCGTGTGATTACTAATGGGAAGAATGATCGGGATACAGTTTTTACTGTAACTGGTTTCCGTAACTGGAAAAGTGCGCTAACATCTGGCACAGGTTTTGCTAAACATGTGGCCGGTCAAACTCACACGTATGCTGCACTAGCTCTAGCAGAGGCATCTAAGAGAGGGGAAAGAGGAGATACAATTGCCTTTTTAATAGATACTAAAGTAATAGAAAATAATCGATATTACTTAAAAAGCATTGGAGAAGTCATTCAATTTCTTGTTGTGAATGAACTCCCCCTGCGCGGCGACAATGAAGATGTGTTTGATTCAACAAGTGGTTTATTTTTAAAGCTTTTCCAATACACTCTCAAGAAAGATAAAAAGCTAGCCGAAATTTTACACTCTATTCCCCTGAATGCAAAATATACATCCAAATGTATCCAAAACGAAGTCATAGATACCTTAACTGGCATGGTTCTCTCACAGGTCAAAAAGAAGTACAAAAGTTGTGATTCAAAAAGTTTTTGTATTAAAAGCGATTGCATACGTGATAAATGTAACATTGAAAATCTGTCCCTCATGGTGCGTTTTGTGAGCAAATCCAAGCCTGAGGAGCATTTAATTGGTCTTTTACAGATGGAACAATTAGATGCTGAGTATATAGCTGATCGCATCTTAAGCCACTTGGTTGCCAGTGATTTCAAGCCAGAAGACATTTTAAGTCAGTGCTATGATGGAGCATCTGTGATGAGTGGATGCAGTGGGGGTGTTCAGGTTGTTATACAGAGAAGATTAGATAAATATATTCCTTACATACACTGTTACAATCATCAGCTTCATCTTATTGTCATACATGCCATCCAAAGTGAACCAAGGGCAAAGCGATTTTTTGACCTTTGTAATATGCTGTACAATTTTTTTCATCGTCATTATGTGAGTCAAAGATATAATGGGCCAACTCTCAAACGTCTTCTTGAGATTCGATGGACCCGCCATTATGAGGTTACAAAATGTGTGGTTGAAAACATTGACACAATTTCTGATCTTATATCAGACATATATCATGATGACAATGCTGCATCTGAGTTGAAGGCAGAAGCTTGTGGTTTACTATCTCATACTCAAAGGGAAAACGTTTATGTTATTGGGAAATTTTTACAAGATCTACTTTTAACTTTAAAACCTGCTAATGCTGTGTTTCAGACACAGCAAACAAATGTGTGTTTTGCAGTGGAAGTGCTACAGTCAACACTTAATGCCCTGAAATCAATGCGTGCAGATCCAATGTTTTCTACCAAGTACTGCTCTTCTGATGATGTGTTAGATGAAACCACACGTGTTAATCGTGGACCAAAAAGGAGGAGGACTCTCAACTGCCGATTTGCAGATTCCGTGGTACTTTCAACAGTTGGACAATCTGCAGATGACTCTTCCTTTTCTCAACAGCAAGTGCTCAGGCAGCCCATCCTGAACATTCTGGACAGAGCAATAGCTGAAATGGAGACCAGATTCTCCCAGAAGAACATTGAACTTATCGAAGCCATTTCAATTTTGCTTCCCTCATCACCAAATTTTCTTGATATGAACAAGTGTGAACCCCTCCTTGACCTAACTAAAGTAATCAAAGCTACTCTTGCAGCAGAACTAGCTGTTGCAAAACCATTGTTACAAAAAAAAGTCCCAGATGGTGCAGATGTTGCCACAATTTGTGAACTGGTACGTGATTATGCTGAAGCTTTCCCAGCACTTCATGAAATATATGTATCTGCTCTGGTTATAGGGGTTTCAACAGCAGCCTGTGAGAGCTCCTTTTCAACCCTATCCCGCGTCCTCACACCTTTCCGACGCACAATGAATCATGATCGGGAACAGAATTTGACTATTTTAGCACATGAGAAAGAGCTCACTGCCAATCTATGTATGGATGAGTTTGTAAGGGAGTTTTCAAAGAACAATAGAAGGTTACCTCTATGACTGGAACTGCTAGTTTTGAAATGGTCGGTGTGAAAACTGCTGGCAGTTTTCAAAATTACTCCTTTCTCTTTTTTCAAATTACTGTTTTTCAGGAATTTTTTATTTATGAAAGTACTTTGCAAAAAATGAAAATAAAATAAAATGTATAAGGTTACATTTGTGCAGAAAGCTAAGTGTTGGGCAAATTGCAGTGAGTAAATAGCCAGCTTTTCTAGTGCAATGGTGTCAAGGCGTTGCTTAAACTTGAATGCTTTTTATATGCTTAGCATTCAAGTACTTGTGTTGAAGCCGGGGAGCTGGAATTCGAGGGTTTGCAGTTAGGTCCAGACGTTGGTCTTACTTTCAAATAACGCTCCATGTACACACAGAAGCAATCCGTTGTATCATGCTGCCTGTTTGCAAGTACATATGATGTAATCTAGGGCTTGTAGGCTACCTCCAGAAGCGACACATTGAGCCCGCAGTGGCCCACCCAAACGCGCCCTTGGCCCACCCAAACAAAAATTCCTGGAGCCGGGCCTGGTTGGCAGCAGAACAGAAGACCAACTAGTCATGGAAGACTCGTCCAGTGGCAGCTAGTCCTGGAAGTCAAAAAATAAAAGGTTACAGTTTGAACCTAAATAAACACATTGTACAAGAAATATACATCGACAGGAAAGTACCTCTGAGAAATAAGATAAGAGAACTTTGGAACCTGAGTACTTACCAAGGTTAAAGAGCAAGTCTAGTTCTAAAAAAGAAGATACAAGAAAGATAGAAAGAATAGAAAGAATAGGAAGAAAATAAGAAAATCCTCATTAACTAAGAAAGGGTAAGAAAACTTAGGTAACTTAGCAATAGAGTAAGTAAAGTAAGGAAGAGACAAAGTGTAAGGCTCACTGAGGTAATTTATTTACAGACAAGAACAAGACAAAAAGCGTGAGAACAGAAGAAAGAAAACACTAGACAGAAGAGGAGCTAGATCTCTGGAAACATAGGGTAGGTAGTCAAGGAGTAGTTAAATTAGAGTAAAGTGTTAGGGAGATTAATACATGTTTTCAAATGTGTTGTGTGCATTAGATTGAGAGAATCCAGACCAAGAAAAGTCAGCAAAACAAGTGACTGAGGAACAGATCCAGAGCAGTCTCTTCTTATTTGTTATTTTATCCAATATCCCCCTTCCCCCCTGAGGAAGCATTAGGCTCTGGCTGTAAGAGCGGATTCTGTGTTACCTTGGGGTGGAGTTGGGAACCAGCATCTCCTGCTCCTGTGCAAGCCGTGGTAAGAATTCACTTGAGTATTCTGCACATGGGTTTTCTGCTGAGTTTGGGGGCAGGCTAGCATGCTTCATCTTGTCTTCTCTGTCAGAGCCAGCAGACCCCTATGGGGACAGCACAGGTCCAGGATGAAAGGTTGTGTTTGGTGAGGCTCAAATCCAAAGCGGCTGTGGTATATTTCCAAGGGGCACATCGGGTTGGGCAGTGCGAAATTTGTAAGTACAACCGAACAGAATGCCAGGCAAGATTCTAGCAATCGCCGCCATGCAGGGGGACCATGTACATAGGTCACTCACATCAGGCAGAGGTGCCCAGTGAGAGCACACGTTAGATGTAGGTGAATTGTGGCTGCACTACTGCATATGGCAAAGTAATCCTGGACTGATTCGCATGCCGGGTGTGGTGGTGGTGTTCCCTACCTCATTCCTCAGGATCTCTCCCTGTTGGGCATACCTAGGGATCATCTTAATGGGCTTTAACCCCTTCCATGCTGATGACGGAAAATAAAAGGTTACAGTTTGAACCTAAATAAACACATTGTACAAGAAATATACATCGACAGGAAAGTACCTCTGAGAAATAAGATAAGAGAACTTTGGAACCTGAGTACTTACCAAGGTTAAAGAGCAAGTCTAGTTCTAAAAAAGAAGATACAAGAAAGATAGAAAGAATAGGGAGAAAATAAGAAAATCCTCATTAACTAAGAAAGGGTAAGAAAACTTAGGTAACTTAGCAATAGAGTAAGTAAAGTAAGGAAGAGACAAAGTGTAAGGCTCACTGAGGTAATTTATTTACAGACAAGAACAAGACAAAAAGCCTGAGAACAGAAGAAAGAAAAGATTCTAGCAATCGCCGCCATGCAGGGGGACGATGTACATAGGTCACTCACATCAGGCAGAGGTGCCCAGTGAGAGCACACGTTAGATGTAGGTGAATTGTGGCTGCACTACTGCATATGGCAAAGTAATCCTGGACTGATTCGCATGCCGGGTGTGGTGGTGGTGTTCCCTACCTCATTCCTCAGGATCTCTCCCTGTTGGGCATACCTAGGGATCATCTTAATGGGCTTTAACCCCTTCCATGCTGATGACGGAACGGTTGCGTCATCAGCATCGGTGCTGTGCTGATGACGGAACCGTTCCGTCATGACTCCGCCCGCGCAAGGCGGAGTCAGCACAGGCGGGGAAAACGTCCTGCACGCAAGGGGTTAAAGTTACTGCCTTTCTTATCCCTGCCATACTGTGAGTAGGTTAGCCATGGACTTTATTAAGTGCTGCAATTGCCCTCTAATGCGATAGTACAGCATCTAGTTTACCAGTGCTATGTGTACCATCATTAGCAACAGCCGCGGCTCACAGGGATAGCAGTATGCTTCCTGTTATTACGCCTGGGATTGGGGCTGGCAATGTCATCATACTTTGCAGCCAGAAACTGAATAGGCAAAGACATACCTGTGATGGTGCAACGCGCACTCTGCGGTAGAGCCAGCTAAATTTTAACATAATCCAGGTATTCCGTCAGCGATAAACGTAAGGTCAGGGCTACACACGAATAGGCATTTTCTGTCAGCTGTGAAGTGAAGGTGCAATTCCCAAGAGGGTGGGGTTGCCTTGTTAGTGCTGATATGGATGGGCTGGAGCACTAATACCAACAACAACCAGAACACATTTTGCAGTCATAGTTAGGTTCAATTGATTGTTAGCATGTTATCAGTTGCTTTAGTTAGGAGAATTTTCCTTGGGAGTTGTCAACGAACATGCGGACTGCAATGTTGGTGGTTAGCCGGGGCAGGACTTTTAGATGTGTGTTTCTAGTTCAGGCATGTCCAAGGATGGGTTATGGTGCCTGAAGTCTGCCCTGTGATACATGTTCACAGGCAGGTGGAGCGGCAGAACTGAAAAGGGCTTAGGTTCAACCACTGGTCACAGGTTCAGATCCTGGTAGGTCCACTTAGCAGTTCATCCTTCTGAGGTCGATGAAACAAGTACCTTTGAGTTGGGTAACACTAACAGGTGTAAATTCTCCCGCCCTGTAGCCTTGGATGGCAGACAAGCAGGTTGTGGAAGTTGTCATCCAGCGAGTGTGCTATGGCCCATAAGATTGGGGAAACCCCCTGGGTTAAGGACAGTTGGGCTACAAGGTATTAAAGAACACTAGTATTCAAAAAGGGCGGGCTTGATAACTCTGACTTCCACCGGCTTGGCACTTCTTGTCAGGAGTAGCTTGTCACAGGTATTGCTCTTTAGCCAGGCAATGTTAACAGTGAACCGACACCAAACTATTTGTTTTAGGTCATCCTGGGCACATATACATGAAGGGCTGGGCGAGGCGGGTATCACAAATCCTGGGTTCCCCTCCCAGTTGCAGACTCAGCAGTAATGCTAACAGGTTGGACGATGGGAATCCCAAGTCATTTAAGGGGACAGCCGGCCATAAGCCACCCTTGGAGGGGTGGTGTAATTGTGCAGGCACTGGCACAGCTTCTATAGAAGCAGAGACACGGGCAGGAGGGGTGTGTCTCCCCTCTCACCACTGGGGTCTGACAGCTGGGACGCAATGATTTGGCTTTCCAGGGTAAGAGGGTCCTGCTGCCAAAATTTAATTTCCCGGGTGTAAGTTACGCTTACATCCCTAAACAGAGGGGTATGGGTTTTATAAGGCTCAAGTCCACAGGGAGTTCAAATAGGATGGGGGCACCTGTTCAGGAGGGGCATGCTGGCCTCGGTCCAATATGGGCTTGGACTTGTTTTGTTGGTCCTGGGAGAGGCCCGGGAATCAGCAGGATGTAGGTAAAGGTGCCTACCTTGGTGGGGGGCCCTGGTTGTGACGGTGGCCACCCCCAGAATTGTGGAGGAGTTACAGAGCGATCCAGAGTCTGCAAGGTACAGAAGGGTAATGCATGCAGCAGCACGTTAAGGGTGCTGAGCAAAGGATACACAGGGATGTCTTAGCGTTGTCCCCTGGAAGATCATTGGCTCCCCGTTAGTCCTACGGGCGGTTGTGGGTCAGAGCAACCGGGGGCTGCCTGGAATGCTCCGCCCCCCTTTTGGGGGGTGTGAGTAAGTGCGTGGACTGGCAGTCCACAGATGGGAGGGGTGGCCCCTCCCAAAATTGGTAACCACTGATTGGCGACGGCCACGGTGTAATTTGGCTCATCAGGCGGGCAGGCAGCATAGGGGCTGGCCTGTCCCTGGATCGTCCGTAAGATATCCCACCATGTTGGCATATTTGTTATGCAAATAAACCTGCATCAATATTCTCCACTAAAAAAGGTGTTGTGTGGTTTATTTATGTATTTTGATGTACGAAAACTGAGAAGGTGTATTATGGTTTATTTATGTATGTTGCTGTATGAGAACTGAGAAGTGTTGCCGATATTGGCACTATGCCAGGCTGCCCGGAGGGCCACGTAGTGCACCTCCCAACAGGGCGGCAACCTTAGTGCCACAGGAAGGCACAGGTTTCAGCATACCCGGCACTCTAGTCTAGGGACCAGGGGGTCAGTCGGCCGTGTCATTTCCGGCCGTGGGGTGGGAGAGGATAAGGGTACAAATACCCCCGCCCACAGTGCAGCCTCTTGACTGCTGCCCGTCTCGCTGTTTCCCACCCTACCGCTTACCCTGCGGACGACCAAAGGGTGGTAGGGGTAGGAGAAGAATCTAACGTATTGTTTTGTGTTGCAAGAGGATGTTTTATGTCTACTTTCCATAACCTAGCAATGTGTTTTGCAGAAACAGAGTTCCATGCAGATCTTTAGTGCTCGGCGCTGTACCTGCGCCACGTGGGCTTCCTGTGCCCTAAGGGTTTCAAATAGTGATGATAACCAGCAGACTGCTGGGAACACAGAGCAAGCCTCAGCCTGCAGGAAACAGACGGTGTGCTTCCCAGGTCCATGTACGAGTGGCACTGCCATCCAGTGCAGGTTTCTGCTGCATTTTGGGATTTGTAGTGCTGATTTAAAATGGCATGAAAATTGGTAAAAATCCCAGAATGCAGAAAAAAAAACAGGGCTGGATAATTTTGTAAGATCTGGCACTCTTGAGGCTGTTCCAACTATAAATATCACCGCTGAGGCCACGTTCGGGAGGTTGTGTTCTCGCAGCTCTTGCTGTTGTCTCTCCATTTCTGAAGTAAAGATTCTGTTTCTGAATCTGAAATATTGCTCTGTAGTGGAGGCCTAATCCGTCGCAGTGGATCTCGCCCTGGTGCCCTCGTCTGCAGTACTGTGCCTAGTTCTTGGTGACGTCAGCAGTACTGTGCCATGGTATGGGGTTTGGCACCTTACGAGGTGTCTATTTCTAAAGGGTACGGGAGGAATATGATGCCAGTTCAATGGTCACATCTGGAGTATTGGGCAAAGTTATGGACATTTCGATTGGGTACTGAGCCAATTCTAGAGGTCACATCTGGAGCATGGTGCTTACTTCAGAATGTACATTTTAATGTGCCCAGATGTTCTCCTTTTGGTACTGGTGGCCACATCTGGAGTTTTGTGGTTAGGTTTAAAGGCCGGACCTGAGGGTTTTTTTGCCCCTTCTGGGTGAGTTATGTGTCTAGTTAGGAGTACCTTATCTGAAGTTTTGGGTCCAGTCTTGAAGGACACACCAGGATTTTTTAGTCTAATTCTAGGCCACATTTGGAGTTTTATGTACAACTATAGTGACACATCTGGTGAGGGCTGCAACTGGAGTTTTTTGCCCAGTTTCAGTGCCACATTTGGATTTTTGTATCCTATTATAGGAGCTAAATTTGGAGGTTTGAGATTGGTTCCTAGGGATACATCTGGAATTGTATGAACCAATCTCTGGGCACATCTGGGATTTTGTTTCCAGTTTAAAAGGTTACATGCAGGCATGTTCAGTTCCAGGGCCAGAACTGGAGTTTTGTGTTGAGTTCTAGGGGCCACATTTGAGTTGTGCATCCAGTTCTAAAAGCAACATCTGGAGTTTTGTGTCCAGCTCTAAAGGCAACATCTGGTGTTTTTTGTCCAGTTCTAAAGGCAATATTTGGGGTTTTGCTTCAAATTCTACAGGCCACATCTGGAGTTGCATTGTTAGGTTTGAGTACAACATATGGAGTAGTGTCTAAGTTTGGGTATCACATCTGACGTTTTGTGTCCAAATCTAAACGCACCATCTGGAATTTGTGCCTACTTCAAAAGAATACATCTGGAGTTTTATGTCCAGTTCTGTGAGCCTCATCTGGAAGTTTGTGTCCACTTCTAAAGACAACAACTGAAGTATTGTGTGCAATTTTGTGGGCCACATTTTTAGTTAAGTGTCCAAATTTGACTACCACACCTGGAGTTTTGTGCCCAGTTCTGGGGCCATATCTGAAATTTTGTGGTCAGTTCTAAAGCCAATATTTGGAGTCTTGATTCTAATTCTGGGAACCCCTTGAGAAGTTGCGAATCCAGTTCTGTTGTGATATTTGGTATGCATCATTGTATGTATTTATTTGTTCATTTGTCTTGAAAAGCCCCATGCTGTTACCTCAGGCTACTTAGTTAGTGGGTTCCAGATTTTCCAGTGGGCTTGCGTTAGTGAAGGGAATGGGATACAAGTGCATGGGATGCAATCTGGAGTGTTAAATATGCGAGAAGACGAACCCCTGCCTAACATTCAAAGCTAATTCCTTACAGCAAATCCTTTGCACTTGTGCAGGGTGTTGACTGGCGGGATTAGAGATCTTTTGCTAAAGGCAGAAGCTGCAAGAGGGACACGACTTAGAATGACTGTCCAGAACTTCCCACTGCCTACCACCTTTACAGTCTTGGGTGTTAAGCACCATAAGCTCCTCGCAATTATACGCCCTCTTGCCTCCCGGCAGCTCAGCAGAAGCTCGGGCAGCATGGCTGGCGCTGGATGCTCCCGGGGCGCAGACGGGCTTGCCTTTGGCATGCCCACTGTGAGTCTGGGGTAGAATGAGCAATTTATGCAAAAGCTTCCTCCCCCATCTAGACCGCAACCACCAGTCCAGCCGGGATCCGGGACTTCCCCCAAGATGGTGCCCAGCCCTCCACTCAATCGGCACAGCAAGCCACGGTGGAACGGGGCAGGGGAGGCACACCTCCTTCACAGGTAAGTGGGGAGCACAACGAAAATGCTATCGCTAGCGAGTGTAGCTTAAAATTAGATTTAAAAAATGAATGCGAGCGCCTGGCGCGTGACTAATGAGGGTTAAAATAACATCAGCAATGAGCACAGAATGAAAGTAGAATCAAATAGATGCGCAGACTGCCACAGTCATGCAAAACGGGGTCGAGCAGGTACTGCCACCACCTACCCTAGCCGCAAAGCGCCTCCAACAGCCTGTCAATTTATGCAAAAGCTCCCCCCCCCCCCTAGACCGCAGCCACCAGTCCAGCCGGGATCCGGGAATTCCCCCAAGATGGCGCCCTGCCCTCCACTCAACCGGCACAGTAAGCCGCAGTGGAACGGGTCAGGGGAGGCACACCTCCTTCACAGGTAAGTGGGGAGCAAAACGAAAATGCTATCAATAGCATGTGTAGCTTAAAATTTGATTTAAAAAATGAATGCAAGCGCCTGGCGCATGACTAATAGAGGGTTAAAATAATATCAGCAATGAGCACAGAATGAAAGTAGAATCAATCAGATGCGCAGACTGCCACAGCCACGCAAAACGGGGTCGAGTAGGTACTGCCACCACCTACCCTAGCCGCAAAGCGCCTCCAAAAGCCTGTCAATTTATGCAAAAGCTCCCTCTCCCCCAGCTAGACCGCACCCACCAGTCCAGCCGGGATCCGGGACTTCCCCCAAGATGGCACCCTGCCCTCCACTCAATCGGCACAGCAAGCCGCGGTGGAACGGGGCAGGGGAGTCACACCTCCTTCACAGGTAAATGGGGAGCAAAACAAAAATGCTATCGCTAGAGAGTGTAGCTTAAAATTTGATTTTAAAAATGAATGCGAGCGCCTGGCGCGTGACTAATAGGGGGTTAAAATAACATCAGCAAAGAGCACAGAATGGAAGTAGAATCAATCAGATGCGCAGACTGTCACAGCCATGCAAAACGAGGTCGAGTAGGTACTGCCAACACCTACCCTAGCCGCAAAGCGCCTCCAACAGCGTGTCAATTTATGCAAAAGCTCCCTCTCCCCCAGCTAGACCGCAACCACCAGTCCAGCCGAGATCCGAGACTTCCCCCAAGATGGCACCCTGCCCGCCACTAAATCGGCACAGCAAGCAGCGGTGGAACGGGGCAGGGGAGGCAAACCTCCTTCACAGGTAAGTGGGGAGCAAAAGGAAAATGCTATCGCTAGCGAGTGTAGCTTAAAATTAATTTTAAAAATAAATGCGAGCGCCTGGCGCGTGACTAATAGAGGGTTAAAATAACATCAGCAATGAGCACAGAATAAAAGTAGAATCAATCAGATGTGCAGACTGCTACAGTCACGCAAAACGGTGTTGAGTAGGTACTGCCACCACCTACCCTAGCCGCCTGTGCACTGTTTATGTGGTACTTGGCACTGTCTATGTGTAGAGTGGTAGTGCAGCATATGCTACTGTGGGCCTGTCAGTAACTCCTCCATTCTAAATTCTCTAGGCAGCGCTGCTGCTGTGTCTCTGTTCCCAATGGTAATTCCTCATTCTTGGTCCCTTAGACAATGCTGCAGCTGCTACTCTGGTCCGGTTAGTAACTCCCCTGTTCTGAGTCCTCTAGTCTAGGCAGTGCTGCAGAGGTGTCTCTGTTCCCAGTGGTAATTCCTCATTCTTTGTCGGTCCCTTAGACAGTGATGCAGCTGGTTCGCTGATCCCCTCATTAACTTCCCCATTCTAAGTCCTCTAAACAGTGCGGCTGTGTCTCTGTTCATACATACACTCCACTCCAAACCAAAACACAGAGGTAAAAGACATGGGGGCATATTACCAAGGGCCTTATCGCCGCTTTAGCAGGAATTTTTCCCGCTAAAGCGGCGATAATTTTATTGCCCTATTACTTAGCTGTCGCTAACACCAGTTAGCGACAGCTAGTAGGAGATAGCGATCATCTTGGGGCCCACTTTG
This sequence comes from Lissotriton vulgaris, assembly GCF_964263255.1. Lineage (NCBI taxonomy): Eukaryota > Metazoa > Chordata > Amphibia > Caudata > Salamandridae > Lissotriton > Lissotriton vulgaris. Next base: position 493,221,763 of record NC_141700.1, read on the forward strand.
CATGTCAGCGATAATTATCGCTAATGACATGCAAAGTGGGCGTGCCAAGATGTTAGCGACCGGAAACAGTAGCTAACATCGCTATCTCCTATTACCTACTTTTGGAAATATTTGCGCTAAGCGCGAATATCTCCAAAAGCTAACGCCTGCCCAGAGCAGTTCTAAGCCGTGTCATCCAATGGGAGGTGGATAGCATGGCTAACAGCATTAGCTCGGTAATTTCGGCCGATTTTTATCGCTTTTGAGATAAACCTTGATAATAGCAAAGTTTATCTGCGAAAAAAATCGGCGGAGCTCGTCGATAATAATATTGCCGCTAAGCCAACATAGCGATATATCGCTGGTCATTAACAGTGCCAGTAGCTCTAACTCAAAAAAAATCCGAGACCTATTATATTGCAAATGCTTGTTTTTAGGTCGAGCAGACCTAACCCTCAATGCGTGAGCATTGATGGTGTCTGCTTCAGACCTAATGTTACCCGTATTTAGGAATGTGGACAGCAATGTGCCACGCGGTTTTCGTTTCCAGTTTTCACTGCGGGAGCACGCTCCTAGCTACTTGCTGTGTGTGCGTCGTCAGTTTCGCTTTCGAGCCAGTGCCCCTGGGGAGCCTCGTGGGCTCTGGAGCGATGCCGGCACTATCGTTGGGAGTCCCACACTGGGGACTCCAAATACCATGGCCCCCGCAGCCCTCAACATGCCCCGAGTACCTCCTGTCCCCAGAAACGCAAGCACGGAGCCCCACTCACCGGGACTTCTCCTCCTCAGGACTCTTCCGGGGAGACAACGTGCCCAGCCAGGTCCCACTCCGGGGCTGCTCCCTCCGGCGTCAATGGGCACAGGGACACTGGCACTCTGCTCCTTGGCTTTCTGGGCGGACGCCGGCAGCACGCAGGGCTCTCCTCTCTCTGCTCCGGAGCCTTGCGCCAGCCATTGCAGCCTGCCTCCTGGGATGCTCTGGTCGCGCTCGACTTCCTGTTTCTGGTCAGGCCCCGCCTCTGTCTCGAGGAGGGCTGCCTGACTTCCCCCCAGCCTGGGCTGCTTTTTTTAATTTGCGTTTCTGAGCACTATACTTATGACGTCTTGCTACTTTGCAATGTAAAGGTCCTCAATTTACCGACTTCGAAGGGTTAAAGAGTAATCTGCTGTGCTCAGGATTCGAACTGCTGACCTGCAGTTCAGATTTAATGTCAAAGGATAAGAGCAGTTAATTATTTATTTATTGACTCTAGCATCGGCAAGAGGCTTCTCTCCACTATTCCGAAAAAGTAATTCCAAGTAGCATTGTGGGGAATGTCAAGTTATTGTTGCATTCTTGTGCACTTTTCGATTGTGTATAAATACAGCATGCACTTGTTTTTTGCGTGACACTCGGCTTAAGCGTCAATGTCTCTTGAACAAGATCAAGTGTGTGTTTGGACGCCGCCTCGGGCGTCCCGCTCTTTCAGGGAGCAATCTTACGCACAGCAACCAGTGCTCACTTGTTGTGCCATTTTATGGCCCCCGGGCTCCCCGTGACCAGCACGTCAGGTTGTAATTATTGACAGAGGCCAGGTCCATCCCCTCACTCTCCCTCACACCCTAACCCTCACAAACACTCACCCCCCCTCACCCGCTCACACCCTCTCACCCTCACACACCCTTTCACCCTCACCCACCCTCTCACCCTCACACACCATTTCACCCTAACACACCCTTTCACCCTCACCCACCCTCACACCCCTTCACCCAACCTCACCCTCACACACCCTCTCACCCTCACACCCCCTTACACACCCACACCCTCGCACCCCTCACCCTCACACATACCCTTACCCTCACACACCCTCACACCCCCTCACCCTCACTCTGCCTCACCTTCACACCCCCTCACCCTCACACCCCCTCACCATCACACCCCTCACCCGCACACCCTCACACCCCATCACCCTCACACACCCTCACCCTCACACCCCATCACCCCCTCACACCCTCTCACCCTCACACACCCTTACACACCTACTCACCCTCACACCCCCTCACCCTCACACCCCCTCACCCTCACACACCCTCAACCTCTCCCAACCTCACTCACACACCCTCACTCACACACACCCTCACCCTCACACACCCTCACCCTCACACCCTCTCACCCTCACACCCACACCCCCTCACTCACCCTCACTCACCCTCACACACCCTCACACACACTCACACACACTCACACACCCTCACCAGCATAGCATAACAAAACATAGCATAGCATAATAAAACACAGCATAGTATAGTATAACAAAAAGAGCATAAGATAGCAAAACATAGCATAGCATAACAAAACAAAGCATAGGATAGCAAAACAAAACATAGCATAACAAAACAAAACATACCATAGCAAAACACAACAAAGCATAGCATAGCATAACAAAACACAACGAAACATAGCATAGCATAACAAAACATGGCATAACAAAACAACGCATAGCATAACATAACATAACAAAGCATAGCAAAACAAAACATAGCATAACAAAACATAGCAAAACACAACAAAACATAGCACAGCATAACAAAACACAACAAAACATAGCATAGCATAACAAAACACAACAAAACATAGCAGAACAGAACATAACAAAACATAGCATAACATAACATAAAACAAAGCATAGCATAACAAAACATAGCATAACAAAACATAGCAAAACACAACAAAACATAGCATAGCATAGCATAACAAAACACAACAAAACATAGCATACCTAACAAAACATAGCATTGCAAAGCATAGCAAAACAAAACATAGCATAGCATAACAAAACATAGCGTAACACAACATAGCATAGCATAACTAAACAAAGCTTAGCATAGCATAACAAAACATAGCATAACAAAACATAGTATAGCATAATAAAACACAACAAAACATAGCATAGCATAACAAAACATAGCATAGCATAACAAAGCATAGCATAGCAAAACACAACAAAACATAGCATAGCATAACAAAACACAAAAAAACATAGCATAGCATAACAAAACAAAGCATAGGATAACAAAGCTAAACATAGCATAGCATAACAAAACAAAGCATAGGATAGCAAAACAAAACATAGCATAACAAAACAAAACATACCATAGCAAAACACAACAAAGCATAGCATAGCATAACAAAACACAACGAAACATAGCATAGCATAACAAAACATGGCATAACAAAACAAAGCATAGCATAACATAACATAACAAAGCATAGCAAAACAAAACATAGCATAACAAAACATAGCAAAACACAACAAAACATAGCATAGCATAACAAAACACAACAAAACATAGCATAGCATAACAAAACACAGCAAAACATAGCAGAACAAAACATAGCAGAACAAAACATAGCAAGACACAACAAAACATAGCATAGCATAGCAAAACACAACAAAACATAACATACCTAACAAAACATAGCATTGCAAAGCATAGCAAAACAAAACATAGCATAGCATAACAAAACATAGCTTAACACAACATAGCATAGCATAACTAAACAAAGCTTAGCATAGCATAACATAGCATAACAAAACATAGTATAGCATAATCATCATCATCAAAAATCTTTATTCGATTGTAGATTTTACAATCATAAAAGTACAATTTTTAAGTACGCATTTAAAAACATTACAAACAATTCATTTCATATGGCAAATAATGACACAGTATACAGTACGAAGAAAAGAGTGGTACATCAGACACTATGAGCATGAGCAGTATTTGGTTAAAAACATAAATAACTGTATTCTTAAAAAGGCACCTAAAACGTTTGCAGCGTAATTAACCATCCATACTTTTCCTAAAACAGATGGCTTTTTAAAAAAAGTTACAGACAAATAATGTACAATCGCTATTCAGTAGTTGTAAATAGTAAAGTGCAGGTTTAATTTGTGCAAAACTCAATTTTTTAAGGCACGGTTTAAGATATAATTTCCGTGGGATGGAATAATAGGGGCAGATAAAGAGAAAGTGTGCCAGATCTTGAGGAGACTTTCCGTCGCAGCCACAAGCTGGCAACACTTCACCCCGTTGAGCCCCACTTGGTACTGCCAGTAGAAGATGATATAGATCAAAACGGAACCTTATTAGCAGAAACCGTTCATAGCTAGTCATGGACCATGTCAGGTAAGGTTCCATTTGTGGACATGTTTTTAATAGTAAGTGTTTCCTTACACTGACCTTCTGTATCTCAACCTCTTCTCTGTCAGTACATCTTAACAATAATATAGCGTTCTTGACAGAAATAACATCAGATTTTATAATTGAGTTGGGAGCATAAAACAGGTCCGGCCGACCAATTGCCGTTAAACAATCCTTTATGTACTTCACCCATGGTACTTTGAACCTCCCGTCTAGCTGTAAGGCTTCTTTCAATAGGGCATGTGTTAGTGGAATGTCAGTGTTAAGCCAACAATTCAGCCAACACAAAACAGGATTTACTGCTATTCTATCGCCTAAATAGGGGATCCCCAACTCCTCATGTACAGAATAGTTCCCAATACCCCTTGGCAGCCTCAGAGTCTTTTTTAGGAAGTTATTTTCTGTAACCTCTAGGTCTTTAATCTTGCGATAGCCCCAGAGCTCGCTCCCATAGCAGGCGACAGCAACACTTTTTGCCTGGTACAGTTTAAGCAATGCGGCCGTAGGGCAATTGCCGATTTTTTTTGCAAAGCCAAGAATGGCCGCATTAACCCTTGTTGTTTCGCCCTTCCTTTTAGAGACTGCTGGGCCCCACGATAGTTTATGATCTAGCAGGACCCCAAGGTATGAGAAGGAGTTAGTTGATGGGATTTTCTCCCCATTTATGCTAAAGGAATCAGTTTTCCGGGTACCCTTTCCTGTCTTCATGACATAGGACTTGGAATTATTTATACTTAGGCCACGTGACTCCATAAATTTATAAAAGGAATTTAATAATTTCTGGGGACCGATTGCTGTTCTAGATATGAGAACAGCATCGTCAGCATAGAGTAATACAGGTACCCCTTTGCGCTCAACTAAGTGGTAATCTGCTTCTGCGTTTAAGAGAAATTCCTCCAATTCATTAATGTACAGGTTAAAGAGGAAGGGGGCCAGAATACAGCCTTGTCGAACACCCCGGTTTATTTTAAATTCGTCCGTTACTTTAAGATCTTGAGTGTAACGGACGTTTGCTCTTGTGTCTGAGTGCAGATCGGCAAGGAAGTTGACAAGATTCCTCTCTACACCCATTCTCAGCAAGGTAGCCCATAGTAAGCTTCTGTCCACGCAATCAAAAGCGGACGACAGGTCCATAAATGCCATGTAGACAGTACCTTGTCTCGCCAGGGTATATTTGCTTAGAATCAGGTATAGGTTCAGGCACTGCGTAATGGTCGAATGGCCTGGTCTGAACCCATATTGTATAGGTGAAAGGATGTTATTATCTTTAGCCCATGTGGATAACCTATTAAGAATTACACCCCCTACCACTTTAGCTACTGAATTTATTAAGGAAATTGGCCTGTAACATAACGGGCTGCTGCGATCGCCCTTTTTAAAAACGGGGACTATAGTCGATAGACCCCATGTTTTTGGGCACCCCGTTATCACCGCTGCATTTATTACAGCCGTGAGAACTGGAGCCCAAAAGGGGATGCTAGACTTAAACAGGTCCGGCGGTAATCCATCCGGGCCCGGGGCCTTGTTGCTGGTTAGACCCTGTATTCCCCTAACGACCTCATTTACTGTGAAACATAATGGAATCACAGTTGGTGTTAAAAAATCATGATCTTTCCAATGCTCATTGCTCTTAAAAATTGTGCTGAAGTGAGTCACCCACTCCCCCTCTGAGATGTTTGTACCAAGAGCTGTGTCATTTGGATTATCAAACAAAGGTTTGTTGATTATTTGCCAAAACTTGCTGCTGTTCCCCAACACTGATGGGTCTAAAAGGGATTCAGTAACGTTGACCTTAATTTCCTTTTTTCTAACAGCTATTGCCTTCCTATAAGCCAAACGAAGATTTTTTATCAAATCAAAATCTCTAGGTTTAATTTTTAGAGCATATTTCAAATCCCTACTTGCCTTTGAACAGTTATGATCAAACCATTTGGAATTTTTCCCACTTTGCCCCTTTGTTGGCGCTGTAAGCATGGAACCAATTTTGGCGACCAGCCCCTCAAACCCGGTCAAAATATTCGAGGGGGTTGAGTCAAAGGATGAACATGCAAACAGCTCCTCTTCACATGCACTGGTTATTTTGGAGTATAAAGTGTCTTGGTTTATCATTGTCCATTTGATGCGACGTCTGCCATTTACGCAACTCAACGTGCCATGATCAATGCGCGACTGTCGCTTTATAAGTAAAGGCCCGCCCAAATTAATGACGAGGGGATTATGATCACTGTATACACTGGTATGGATAGTAAAGTGCGAGACCCATTGTACAAGATCTGAGGATACTAATATATGATCAATAAAGGATCCCTGCCCATGTCCTTTAAAGGTTGGGGTGTCAAAAAAATTTGTGTCAGGAACCAAGGACATAGCTACAGTCAAATTATTTTCATTCACTAAGTCATTTAAGTTCTTGCCACCCCTAGTGTGAGAGAAGTGAAAACCTTCAACATTATTACACCCCAAGGAGCCCATTGGGGTACAGCCTGGATTACCACATGGTTGGACATTAAAATCACTTACTATCAACAGGTGCCGTGATACAGTGTAAACATTCTTGCTCATTAATTCTGTTAAGGAAGCAATATTACATACATCATTACTGCTATTAGCATTGTAAAAGTTAACCAAGGTCAACACATTCTTGCCATTTTTTAGGTCAATCATCTGGATGTTCAAATTATCGTTATGACAGTTACTTATTTTGCAGAGCAAACCCAGGTTAATAAAGGTGGCCAGGCCACCCTTAGCTCTGCCCCTAATCGAGGCGACCGCTGGGATAATGAAACTTAAAAAACCATCAATATGAACATTTTTATCCTCCAACCAAGTCTCTTGAAGACACACAATACTAAATTTTTTGATGAATGATAACCATACTGGGTCTCGTAACTTATTGGCCAAGCATAATAAAACACAACAAAACATAGCATAGCATAACAAAACATAGCATAGCATAACAAAGCATAGCATAGCAAAACACAACAAAACATAGCATAGCATAACAAAACACAAAAAAACATAGCATAGCATAACAAAACAAAGCATAGGATAACAAAACTAAACATAGCATAGCATAACAAAACAAAGCATAGCATAGCAAAAAAAAATAGCATAGCATAACAAAACATAGCATAACATAACAAAACATAGCATAACAAAACACAACACATAGCATAACAAATCATAGCAAAACAAAACATAGCAAAGCTTAACAAAACACAACAAAACATAGCATAGCAAAACTAAATATAAAATAGCATAGCAAAACATAGCATACCAAACACAACAAAACATAGCATAGCATAGCATAGCATAACAAAACATAGCATAGCAAAACAAACCATAGCATAATAAAACATAGCATAACAAAACATAGCATAACAAAACAAAGCATAGCATAGCATAGCAAAACATAGCATAGCATAACAAAACATAGCATAACAAAACACAGCATAGCATAAGAAATCAAAGCATAGGATAGCAAAACATAGCATAGCATAACAAAACAAAACATAGGATAGCAAAACAAAACATAGCATAGCATACAGCATCACTCCGCACCACCACAGCATCACTCAGGGGTACCACAACATCACTATGCACTACCACAGCATCACTGAACGCCACAGCATCACTCGTTCGCCATCACATCAATCAGCGCTACCACAGCATCAATCTGTGCAACCATTCAGCAACACCTGGTTCAAATATGTTCTCTCAATGTTTTCAGGTTTATTACAAATGTAACAAAAAGATGTTAATATTTCACTTCTGATCTTGGATTTTCGCCACAATAAAATACACTGAACATAATCTTCACAAAATGTATTTACAAAACTTTAAGCTATTGCCATTATAAATTACAATAACTTTCATTTAAGTATTAATTATTGAAAAAAATTAAAAGCCATTGTTATTTGTAATGTCAATACATGTAAGTCACGTAAATACAACACATATTTCATTACAAATGCTATAGGTGTCACATTTGCGAAAGTTATAACTATTGGCATTGTAAATGACAAAGCTATTAATTTTGCTATTTTCAAAAACAAAGCATAAATACAAAATTTGTCATTTACAATACCAATAGCTCAAACTTTCCTAATGCGAGACCTATTGCATTGCAAATGCTTGTTATTGTAATGTGGCGATTATTGCGTTTATCTTGTCTCCGCGCCCCCGTCATGGCATCCTCTTTTGAACGGGATCACCGGGCTGATTCTCATCGCGCGGCGTCAGGGCTCATTTCACCACTAGCGTCCTGCTTTTGTTTAGCTTTTCCTTTTCCAACCCTCTGCCATGCCTGGGGCCTGGGGACTAGTTCAGTTCGGTCTCCTGATTGGAAACTTCCTTTTCACATTTACTTTATTCTAATCAGGTTTTCACACATTGCTTATGCTTTGGCTCCCTCTAGTGCTTTCTTTCTTAACTTTTTTTTTATTCATATGGTGCTAAATAAAGTTTTTATTAATTCTATTATGTTCTCCACGGAAGTCTGTTTTTTTTGTACATGTCGAGGGTGGACACCTATTTAGAAAAACTTGAAATGCTTTTGGATAGAACTATGTTGCTTCTTCTGTCAAGCATGCTATCTCCCACAGTGACAATTTTGTCAAAATAATTTTAAGCCTCACTCAGTGTCAGATGCTAGCTTGCGGTCCATCCTGTGAGAGAAATCAAGAAGTTACGGCATATGCCAATCTACTACATAAAGAACTGCTTATATACACATCCTCGTTGTTTGGACCCTTCATCCATTAGGCTTAAGGTTCTAGACTCAGAAAAGAAGGATTGACACAGACAAGAACACATCCATTAAATATCCAATTTAAGGGATCTATAAAGTCTATTTTATACATCACTACTTTTTATACACTCAAGCACTTCACCAATCTACACTCACTGGCCCTACACCTCACTTCTCATTCAGCATTGGGACTAAAAGATAGCTGAAAAAGAGCCCTTTTACGGGAGCCCGTCGGGCATTGCAGCGCCGGCCCCACGCGGAGCAGTGCCCTATGATGACATGATATGACATGACATGAAACACTTTACGGTTTGTGTGGGCTTCAGTTCCAAAAGGAATGGAACCTGCGTCCATCCATTTGGACAATAACTGACCTCAATGGCTTCTTTCTTTCCCTCCCTTCATATTACTCTAGAAGGAACTGCATACTATTTTTGAGAAAACTAGACTATTTCCCCTCAAAGATCCAGTTCCGCTTTAGATGTTTTGACTGGCGATGGCGTTTTACTCCAGAATAGTGGCACTTAGCTCTCCAAACCCTCAGGCTGAGAGGCAGGTCCATCGACACTAATGATTCCACCGCCAATGCTAATGAGGAACAGATTGGCTCAATTTCAAAACAATACAATTGTATTCAATTTGTTCAACAACAGAAAAAAATCATTGCCATTTTATAATCAAGCCAATTTAAAGATAAAGGGTGATCCCAACAGCGTAGAGACGCAGGTCAAGTGAGGTAGGTGAGTGTAAAAGTGCGCAGGTACAATACAGTCTATGGGGCTTATTTACCAGGGTCCTGAGGGTCCATTGTTTTTTTTATCACTTAATTACCCAGGTTCCAGGGTTACTAGGTTGCTCCTTGTCCTTTTATATAAATGGGACATGCAGCACACAATTGAAACTGATGATATCTCCCTGATGGACAAGACAAGCACCACCAGTACCCACTTCACCAACTGCATGACCATGGTAGCAGCCTGAATACGAACCAAGGGCCAGATCTATCAAGGTTTTGCGTCGCTCTTGCACCACACTATGGGGCGTAAGGGGGACGCACAACCTACATGAGATTTATCAAGCCACGCAAGGCCACCTTGAGTGGTCCTGAATGGCTTAATAAATCCTGATAAACGCAAGCAGCATGAATCGCTGCCTTGCGTTACTCTGTCCCAGGGAGGCGTTCAGGGGTGGAGCGTGGATGTTCCCACACACCCATGGATTTTGGTGTACACCCAGATTTACCATTAGTGGTACACCAGGGAATATGGCACATGCTATGCCTTTAACCCCTTTGATGCTCATGGTGAGCTCAGCTCATCATGAGGTACACCTCTCGTGTGCTCATGACGAGCTGAGCTCGTCATGACCACACCCATTTCCATTATGGCCCAGCACAGCAGAGGTGTTAAGTGTGTCAGGGGCAAGATGACAAACGAGTAGCGCCGTGGTGAGCCAGCTCTTACCCGAGCTCCCAAAACCAAGTGAAGGTTGCTCGGACGGATGTGAATCAAGCGGTGGAGTCAGGATCATCGGAATGCGGTCCAACTGAATGCAGACTGTTTTTTTGTATTGTGGGCCCTAGGCCCACATGCTGCTAAAGAACTGACACAGACACAGTTATTATGGTTAATCAACTGGCAACGAGCATGTGCACCCGGGCCTTGTTATTGACAGCCTCACGTCACTCGTGACGCCTGTCAGTGTCCAAGGCTTGATAATGGACATGTCGATGGCAGTGTCGGTAGATGGCTGTCGGGCTCTGCGGCTTGCGATGCCCGTTATGTCTATGGGGGTTTGCTGGCTGGCTGGCTGGCTTTTAATTCCGCTACCTTGCATGTAGCTGGACTCTGGGTGGCTTGTACTGTCAGTGGCAGCTCTGGGGTTTGTATCAGGTGACAGCATGCTCCGCGTGGCATAAGACTCTGTCTGGTTGGCGCTCTTTAATTGCAGATTGCCATCGTTCTCTGGTCCACTGCCACACATAGCTTGTAGGTGGTACTGTACTGCAGGCCATTACTTGATGCAGGTGTCCGCGCTGGCCACTAGGTGGCGTTGTCCTTACTCATTGCAGGCTTCTCTCTCTTTAGCCACATCGCAGCATGCAGAGGGGGCTGTTGTGGTAAGGCAGGCAGCTAGTTGGTGCTGCACAGGCCTCGCTGGTTCCTCAGGGCTCAAACCGGTCTGGTACGGGAAGATGCTGAGGAGGCAGATATAGTGACCTACTTTGTGTCTTGGCTTTGTGTCTTTCTTGTACATGTGCTTAGTCCCTTCTCGCCCTGACTCTTGTACTGTGTACACTGAGCTGTGGTGCACTCAGGCAGCCACTAGGTGGCGCTGTGGGCAATTCCCCTCTTCACTGCCGAAACTGTCTCTGTATGGCTCACCATGCAGGTGCGGCTTTATTTACACCCTCACTGCATGGCGCTTGGATGCGGTATCGCCACTCTCACCAGCTGGAGCAGTTTGTCAGGTACGGCAGGGGCTGAAGACACTTGCGAGGCTTCCTTCCTCTCAGCAGGGGTGGAGGACAGTAGCGGTATGCTGCAAGCTCTTACACCTAGTGTGCCCTTCCCTGGTGAACGCTGCTCCTTGCACCACCCTTGCCGCTAGGAGAGCTTCTTGTCTACGTCATGGGGGTTATCAGGGATCGCTGGGCCTAGGATGTTGGTTCCGGCCTCCTTAGCGTGACACAGTCTTGCTCTGGTTACACCTTATTTGTGGAATATTGCCTTAGGGGATGTAACCAGGCCTCCTCTGCTCTTCATACCTGGGTTGCTTGCAGTCTCAATCTACTGCAGTGAAGTGCCCCCGGCTACGCGCGGACTCCGGCTCTTCACCTCCTTTTTATCCATTGTTGTGTGGCTGCAGAGGTCTTAGTGTGTGGGCACCAATACACCCGCGGGGTGCCCGTCATCTGGCCCAGTCGTCCCTCTGTAGTTTTCATGCAGGCAGCAGGTGCGCCTTGAACAGGAGCTGCTCCCTAAGTCAAAAGGAAGAGAAAACACGCAGGAAACGTGTTGGATGAAGACGAGATTTATTAGCGTCCACTCGTCATGAAGTGCAGTCTTATAATGGTCATAACTTCCCCAACAGCCTTACTCCCCACATTCCACATATTTGAACAACAACAAGGTCTCCCAACATTCCCAAAGGCACGAGCTTGTCACGAGCTATTAAACAACAAGAATGCTCGTGACAGCTCGCATAATACATATACAAGTACCCAACACAACTTCCCCCCTTTAAATGAAAACAGAAACAAACAAATAAAAAAACAAGGTAAAAACATTCAAAATCTAGTTCATCACAAAATCATTAAACCTAACCGGCATACGGTGAGGACGCACAACTCTGGTGTTACCAGAATTGCATTCAACATGTATACAATTCCCTTTATCATTCTGTTCCCCAACATCCAAAAAAACATTGCTGTCGTAGTCATTCTCCAACCGACTAACGCCAGTAAACACCGAGATTCTACTCAAATTCCAGACTGAACCACCATCAACCTGACTGCATTCCTAAAGACTTCAATTACTTTTTTAGGATTTGACCACACAGGAAAACCTTCACTCACACCTTCCTTTTTTTGATACGAACAAAGTCACCCACCTTTACAGAATGACTAGACGTAGAACCAATTCTCTTAACCATATCATGTTTCATCTTATTCTTGTATGACTCAACTCTGCGTTGAACAGCCTCAAAATCCACTATCAAGAAATTGTCAGATCCACATATATTTTTTTTTAACCACTAGGGTACTAACTTTGTACTAGGTTTACGCCCTCTTAAGAGCTCAAAAGGAGTAACCAAAGTTACAGACTTGGGTGAAGTCCTGTAAGCCAACAACATAGATTGTAACGCATTTCTCCAATTCAAATTACCCTTAATTGAAAGTTGAATAGCTTCTTTGATCACACGGTTGAACCGTTCAACCTGGCCATTGGCCTCAGGATGGAAAACTGCAATTCTTCTATGAACAATACCACATTTATCCATAAATTGTTCCATTTCCTTGCTAACAAACTGTGGACCATTGTCAGTCACGACTTCTTGAGGAATTCCCTCTCTACAAAAGATCTCATCCAAAAACTCTATTACCTGGTGAGAAGTAACATCCTTAACCATCTTGACCCCTGGCCATTTAGAATAATAATCAATAAGGACAATACCAAATGCTTCCTGTTTGGGTAAACAATTAAACGGACCAATGATATCTAACCCGAGTTTACGCCAAGGACCAGGAGAAAAATCAATTGGATGGGGATCCGGACACAAAGCAACAGCTGTTTTATCACTATTAGAGCAATGAAGACATGAACGCACAAAATGGTCCACACAAGAATCAATCCCTGGCCACCAAAAGGACTCCTTTAATCGTCTTCTGGTAAAAGATATCCCCAGATGCCCCTCATGAGCAATCTCAAGAAGAGTATTCCTGATAGAAAAAGGCGGAACAATTTTGTCTCCTCTAAAAACGAATTCACTCTCCGCGGCAAGTTCTTCCTGAACCTTAAAAAAACCCATCATATTTCCAGACAATTTCCTCTGTTCCGGCCAACCATGTGCAAGATAATCCTTGACATTGCACAATTCCAAATCTTTACTCATTTCCTTTAACCAGACATCCTCTTGCAAGGATGACCGTTCACCACAAACTAGATTAACATCACGTATGGTAAAAGCAACCTCACACTCATCCTCAATAACCACTTCAGGACAGTTCATATCAGAAACTAGTCTTGACATGCAATCTGCATGTACATTCGCCTTACCTTGAACATACTCAATTTTACACTGAAAGGACTGCAATCTTGAAGCTAATCTTGCAAGACGCGCCGACATAGTCCTGCCACCACCAGGAGCCATGAGAAAAACAAGAGGCTTATTATCAGTTTTTATTAAAAATCTTGTACCCCACAGAAAAGGTCTAAAGTGTTTAGCTCCCCAAACACAAGCCAACAACTCTCTTTCTATAACGGAATAATTCTTTTCGGCATCTCTCAAAGCTCTTGAAGCATAAGCAACAACCTATTCCTTCTCATTATCCCTCTGCAAAAGAACACCACCCAAACCAGAGCAACTTGCATCCACCATAACAACACATTTCACACCAACCACAAAAGGTTTAAGGCACGTCGCATTCACAACAAAAATTTTCGAAGTCTTAAAAGCTTCCATCATTTCATCAGTCCAAACAAATTTAGCATTTCTCTTTAAAAAACATCTAAAAGAATCAAACTTTGCTGAAAAATTTGGTATGAATTTAGCATAAAATTCAATAAGGTCCAAAAATGCCACAAGTTGTTCTTTTGAAGAGGGTACAGGAGCATTTACAATACTTTCAACATGGTTTCTTTTTGGTTTAATTCCCATTCCACTGATAGTATGACCAAGGTATTCCACCTCTTTTTGTCTAAACTTGCATTTGTCGAGACGGAGGGTAAGCCCTTTCTCTGACAAAGCAGCAATCACACACTTCAAGTTATTATCATGCTCCACATCATCTTTTCCGTACACTAAAATGTCATCCTGAAACGCTACAGCGCCATTCAACCCCTCCAAGGTGTCTCTCATAAGTCTCTGAAACACTGAGGCAGCACTCGCCAACCCAAATGGCATACGACAAAACCTGTACAGACCCTCTAGGGTAATAAATGCGGTGATGTTCTTAGACTCCTCAGCAAGTACAACCTGATGGTAGGCGCTGGCCAGGTCAACACAAGAAAAGACTTGTGCACCAGCTAAGGTTGAAACCATTTCATGAAGATTTGGTAAAGGGTGTGAATCCACCCAAATGGCACTATTAACACTGCGGAGATCAATACACAACCTAAGCTCGCCAGAGGACTTAATCGAAATCACAATGGGAGAAACCCAAGGGGAGGATTCTATCGGTTCAATGATATTCTTTTCACATAAGTCTTTCAACATTTCTTTTAGTTTGCTCCTATAAGTCAAAGGAACATTTCTCAGTCTATGTCTAACAGGAATAGCATTCTCATTCAGCTTGTTGACGTGTTCAAAACCTTGATATCGTCCCAAAGTCCCACTAAAAACACTTGGAAATGATTTCCGCAAACTATCTACTAGCAGTGAATTATCATTGGAAACACTTGACAAACACTGTGGTTGCACAACAAAAATAGGAGGATTGGCCCTAGAATCAATTTTCATTTCCAACTGGTGTTGGTGCGGCCAACCTAAAAGTGACAATCCAGACCTTGACACATACATTTTCCCAGAAGTGTGTCGGTCAGAAAATTGTAAATTCGCATTAAAATATCCAATTAGATCAATCTTGTGGCCTGTGTAACCACCAGGAGATACGTCAGATTTGAACAACATCCTATTAGGCCACTTCTCACGAAAAACATTCAAAGAAATGATGGTATACCATGCACACGAATCTACGAAAAATTCTAAGTTGATGTCATCAACAGTTATCACACAAGATGGAAATTTTGTACAATCCCCATCCTCACATACATTGATAACAGTGTTTACTTGGAATACACTTTCATCATCCAAGATATAACTTTCACAACATTCATGTATACAATTCATTTTTCCTGGTAATGATCTACAAAAGCTTGTAAAATTGCCTTTCTTGTTGCATTTTGAACATGTTTTCCCTAAAGCTGGACAGTTTCTACAATCTGCTAAATGCCCATCACTTCCACATCTAAAACACAATAACTTTGAGTTCTTTTTTTCATACTTCTGATTCCTGAACTTGTTATCAGTTCTAGAAGAAAAATCACTTCTCGGTGAGTAAATTTCTGTGACCTGTCTGAATCCTTAGATACACTGAAAACATCACATTTATCGTTTCCTCTAATCTCCTTCACAAATGTTTCTGAATGTTCTATCGACTTTGCAATATCTATAGCATTGTTAAGAGACATATCAGATGTTGTCCAAAGTAGTTCTTGCACTTTTTTGTTATTTGTCCTCATCAAGATTTGGTCCCTCAAGACCTGCTCATAAGAGATGTGTTCAAAATCACACGTAACTGCTAATGATCTTAAAGCCGAAACAAAATCTTCCACAGGTTCATCTGCACGTTGCTTTCGTGAGTAAAAAATAAACTTCTCCATGAATATTCTTTTTTTTACCATATCTTAAACTTAGCTGCAAAGAAGCATATTCATACACATTAATATTCCCTGGATTTACTAAAGCTGGGAAAGTTTTGAACTCTTTCAGTGCAATTCCACCCAAACAATGCTTTAAAAGCGATAATTTCCTTTCTGGCTCACAATTTCCCTCCTCCAACACATCTACATAAGCTAAAAACACAGGTTCCCATATTTCCCAAGCCATGGGAGGTTCACCAGGTGATGATAAGAAAGATGGAGGAGGAACAATGCCAGCCATACTAAACCAATTTGAAAACTTATCCTATGTTGTACAATAAATGAGTTAAAAAAAAAATAGACGATCAGAAACAAAATGTGCGTATAAAAGAAAGAAAGTTTCCAACCGTAAATAAGACACGCAGTGTGCGTATCACCGATGTAATTGAGAAAAATAAATTTTCCAGCTAAAACAATGAGAATGGAAATAACCCACGAATGCTTCTTCCACACTCGCGTTACTGAGCATCCAAAACCTTCTTCCAAGTCGCGTTGCTAATGAAACTGACAAAATAAATAAATGGCGTTCACGTTGCGTGACGATCCGACGTGTAGCGTCAGAACGTGATGACAATCCAAAGGAGAACGTCTTCACTACTCGAACGCTGGCTCCTACGTGAACGCTGACAACATTGGAATCCACACAATATGAATGTCGGGTCCACTAAGTTAGAGGATGAAACGGCAACCAATTGAACACGAAGATCGTTCAGAAATATGCCGTCTGAAGTAAGATTACTTCCCTTTCAAATTTCCTTTTCTTTTCTTCCCATTAAAATCCAATCAAGTCTCAGCAGCTCCGAAACAGGGTTTCCACGGTGCTCACACGGGTCTTACTGCCGGGTCCGAAATAATAGAATAATTCCTGTTCCTCTCAGGATAGCAGGTAACAAATCCCACCCGTCACCAGTGTAGGGAAGTCAAAAGGAAGAGAAAACACGCAGGAAACGTGTTGGATGAAGACAAGATTTATTAGCGTCCACTCGTCATGAAGTGCAGTCTTATAATGGTCATAACTTCCCCAACAGCCTTACTCCCCACATTCCACATATTTGAACAAGAATGCTCGTGACAGCTTGCATAATACATATACAAGTACCCAACACTCCCCTCCCTATGAGAGAACAGCGAGCCTGCTGCCAGGGGACACGCGGGATCAGACCCGCCTCGTCACCATTGTTGTATTGTGGGTCCTAGGCCCACATGCTGCTAAAGGACTTACACAGACACTGTGGTTATGGCGAATCAACTGGCCACGAACATATGAACCCGGGCCCTTTTATTGACAGGCTCATGTCACTCGTGATGCCTGTGAGGGATGCGTGTGGGGGTGCAAGTGTGCCCACTCCCATAGAGGAGTGGCTACTAACTCTGTGTCTGTCGAGATACTAGAATGTGTCTAGCAGGACACAACATGTTTCAAGATCTTCATCTTGGGAGGGCTTGTTTCGGGTCTTCAAACAGAATCAACAGTCGGAGTGGCTTATTTAGTTTTGTTGGTAGGTACAGCCCCAGCATTGGAAGAACCTGAATTTTTGCCAGAGTGGTGGCTGGCCTAACGAGCATCTTCGGTGGAGTAATAGTACAGAAGAATGCCAGGCCCTGCCTGTGATAAGACAGCGAGTGGAGGCTCTAGCTTCCATATGACTGTGGTCTCAGCAGGTGTTCTTGGCCGTCCAAAGCAAGGTTGAGGTGGCCGCAGTGCCGGAGTAAGATGAGAGACTGGAGATGCCAAACAAGCTTATGGAGCTGCAACTGCTAGATGGAAGAAAGATACCACCCCTGTCACAGGGGGCAAGCAAAAGCAGTGAGGAATTCCACAACCACTAATAACAGATTTCCTTCATCTGCCCCGCTGGCTAGTCCTGGTTCAATTGGAGTGGCTGAGCTCAGCAGTGTGAGCATGCAGGATAACAATGAGAGTGGTCAAGTCCCCCCAGTGTGCAGAGGTAAGCCCTCTTCAGAGAACGCTACAAGCATTAAGGAGGCACAAGACATACTGGAAGCAGTGTATGGGGCAAAGGAACTGACTTCACTGAAGGAGAATAAATCACATGAGACTGAAAGTGAAGGTGAGATCTGTTTAAGATTGAGTGATATGAATGTTGATGATGTTGAAGGGGCCAGGAACAGCAGTAATTCGGAACACGCTGAATTAGAGACTAAGGTAATGGCTATTGTACAAAGGAAGGAGGGGCATGTTGAGACCAATGGGGTAGGGCATTACCAAAACCTCGATTTATCCTGGGAGTGAGCAGAAACATTCTATTCCCTCACAGATGAGTCTGACCCTACCGATGTGTCTCGAAAGCAAGCGATGAGGAGCTCAGTGGTGCCACATTAGGTGTGAGTGTTGGTTGTTCTGGCCCCCGTATCCTTGGGATCAGGATGATGCTAGTAATGGTACACCTCTCAACAGCTTCAAGTCTGACTTGCTGTGTCGGCACAGACTCTTGAAGTGATTAAGAGGGAGAAGGAAGGGTAGGGATCAGCAGGGAGGGAGATCTGTAGGAAGAAAGAACATACTTTAATACACAAACCCCAAGCTATCCCTTTGGAACTCATTACATGACATGCATGCACGAAAGTACCTGTAACATAAAATAAGATTCCACCTTCTAAGCAAAAACTGCAAAGAGGATCGTATCAGTTTGTATGTCGTACTAGGCTCTGCAGTAAGAAAGAAAAGAACAATGGGGCATATTATCAAGCCTGGGCGATAGAATTATCGCCGCTTTATCGGCAGGAAACAGCCGATATAGATGTGAAGGACATCTAACATGAGCTTCAATTGGAATTCCATAGAGCATATTATCAAGCCCATTATCGCCACTTTATCAGCAGTTTCCTGCCGATAAAGCGGCGATAATTTTATTGCCCAGGCTTGATAATATGCCCCTAAAATCCTATCAGATGTAACTCATGTATCTATTCAGCTCTATTCGTTCCGGTCCTCCCTACTGACCCTTAATCCTGATAAGCCAGAAATCACAGGGGAGGTGGAGCAATGCTCATAAATAGGTCCATACACAATCCCCTGTTAATAGGCAAAAATGTCGAGACATAAACACATAAATCCAAATGATTTCCTTATTCACATAAAGTATTTTCTTCTTGGATAATACCAGTTCCTCACTTATTCAACATCAATAAGTGATATTTCAAGCATCCATCACTTTGTTGCATCCAAATGTTTTAACAAATGTATATGTATATGAAGAAATATAAAAGTTGTACCAATTTGCAGATCAACGGAAAGGTTCCAGTTTCTCCTGTTAATCTCAGAGTGTTGTTTTACCAGTAAAAGAGAGAAAACATACAGCGTGACCATTTGGGTTCCAAAAATAACGAAGAAAATTTAAAACTATCGCTTCGCCAATGCTCTTTCCTGTATGAGCCTCAAACGCAAAACTTTCCAATGAGAAAGAGGAGCTCAGAGCAAAGAGAAAACAAACCAGCCATTACCTCACCACTAGTATTCCTAAGAGGATCGCACAGAGAGAGGGAGAGAGCAAACTAGACGGTTCACGAAACACCCTTACCAGAGTTCTCCTTCTTCCACAAGGCGGGGAAATGTTCAGATTAATCGGCCGTGTCCGCTGTCACAGAAGTGATTATATCAGCAGACTAGTTGACGCACGAATACCTGCACGTCACTTACAGTTGAAAGTTTTTATGGGAGTTGAAGTTCCCTTGTATCAGAACGTTTTCTACTGAGATGTGGCAGTGTTCAAGCCGTTGAAGGGAGCGAACCCTGATGGGATTTGACACTGGTAGCTTCTCTACGATACAGGGGAACTGTGAAACACAGGAAGCATCTGAAATCACAGGGGGCACAAGAAAAGCAGGAGAAGCCCCCCTCCACAGATGGTTAAACTATGAATTTTTCCCAGCCGCCGAAGTATTAAAATGGGACTACTCAGACACACAACGGGTGGCCAGGCTGGGGGGTATGGGAGGTCCGGCGACCCGGGAAGGAAGGCCCATGCAGGCATTGAGGAGGAACCGAGGGGCATTTTACCAACGAGTAGTGATATTCATCGCTAACTAGGCTTAGAAACGATTTCACTCTTTATATCTTGTTTCGTCTGACTCATTTCTGATATGTTATTGATATCTTGGCTCACACCGGACATGTTGAGTGACGTCTCTCATCCTGAGGTGCATGGTCTTAATCCAAATTGAATATGTTATTGCTCATGTAATTATACCTTGTTACATCTAATTGTTCATGTTGTCTGTCTGTTGATGCTTGCTTATACGCATAATAATAGTAAGTAGGACGCTAACAACAGTTTTTGTAAAATAGGATACTTGCTGTTGTGTCCTGCTTTGTTATCAAATGTCTAATATGTATATATCTGTATATATATTGTTGTGTTTGCGCATTTGAATATATGTGTTTTTATATGTCTTTTTTATATATCTTTTTAAATGTTTACTCTTAACAGCCCTGAAGAAGTCCCCTTTGTTTGGGACGAAACGCGTCGGCTGTATGGTGCTTCATTCCCCTTGTGTTGAAATAAAGAAATGAAAATGAGAAACCACATCTTTCGTGATTCATTGAAATTTGTGAACTAAAGGCCAAACATTGTGGTGCACCTGTGCTGTTGTAGGTAATCTATTTGGTTCCATAGGGAACTAGCACTGTTACAGTGGGTGCTTCTCAGTGTGCACACACACCCATTTTGAAATACTGGGTGTATCAATTATTAAATTGGGGTTATTTTTTTGTTAGGTGCTGTGTCTAAGAAGGTTCCACTGTTAGGTTTCTTTCACACATGATGGAAGTCCTTGTTCAGGTGCAAAAGGGGGGTATGGCCCCTGAATTTGGATGAGTGCCAATAATGTGGTTTTCTTAGAAAAAGACAAAACATTGGTAGATCCAGGATCATATCGCCCTATAACACTGATTAATTGCGACATGAAGCTTTACTCTAGAATTCTGGCCACTTGAATGAACCAAATTATAGCCAAGTTGGTATCGCCGAACCAACAGAGATTAATACCAACAGGAGTACCACGGACCACATCCATGTTGTAATTTAGCTTTTTGATGTATCCGAGGTGGTTAACCGCATCGCTGCGGCGGCTTTTCCCGCTGTGTGCGGCGTTTTTAAATTTACCGCGTTACATGACGAGCTCAGCTCGTCATCAGCACATGGCAGGTAAGCCTGATGACGAGCTGAGCTCGTCATCAGCATCGAAGTCGTTATGGAACCTATGAACATGGCCCTGTTGGATGCAGAGAAGGCATTCGACAGGGCCACATGGGCGTATCTATGGGAACTTATGAGATGGACTGGATTCAGGATGCAATTCATAAAAGCAATACAAGCACTCTGCAAGAATCTAGTGGCCAGGTTGAAATCATGGATTGTCAATCAGGATTAATCAGCATTGAGAGAGGAATGATGCAGGGTTGTCCCTGCTCTCCTTTGCTTTTTGCGATATCCATAGACCCTTTTATTCGTAAATTAAAAGCTAATTTAGCTATAGTTCCTGTCAAATATCATGGCAGGGAGAAGAAAATTCTGGCCTACACGGACGACATCCTGGTTGCGTCGGCAGACCCAGTGTCTGCTACGCAGATAGTAGAGTTTGAGGCTGTAGAGTTTGGAAAATTACCAGGTTATTCCCTTAATAGACAGAAAACGCAACTGGTAGTAAATCAATTAATTGTTAGTCAGGATCCAAGGGTGGTAGAGCAGGTGGTCTATCTGGGAATAAAGATAAGTGCAAAGGTAGATCAGGTGGTCAAGAGTGGAGTCTAGGAGAGTAGGGTCTGCTTTCCGATGGTCACCCCATTTTTTGCTTTTTGCTTCACTGGTTTTTGACTTAATGTGGCTGTGGGCCTGCTAATCAGACCCACAGCCCTGCTGTTCTCTCTCTAAATTCCCAACCATGTACTTTAGGTACATTACCAATTGGGTATTGGGTCACCTTATCAGCCCCTGTACCGTGTACTATAGGTACCCAGGGCATAGGTGCATCCAAAGCCTACCAGGGGCTGCAGCATATCTTTTGCCACCCCTGGCTGGCTATCCAAAATTACACAACTGGCTGATCACTCAGATGGGGCAAGGTGGTGTAATCACCCCTTGCTTAGATATAGTATACCTATGTCTAAACCTATATCTGGACACATATACACCTATAAGTCACTCCTATAGCAAGCCTTAACAATCCTGGAGGCAGAGTGCTTGGCTTTATGTGAGATGGTGCTCTAGCATGAGCTGAGCCTGTCTGCAGCTTTCGGAACCATGTCCTTATAGCTGTTCTGGGATATTACCATACCATATACTCTTAAGTGCATTATAATCCTCGCGGTTACCTGCTAACTTTGGTTTGGCTTTATCAAAACATGTTGTGTAAGGTGTCATATGCTTTGGAATACTACCCCCTGGCCACACCTGGCGACGGGGGTAGCATTCCACCCTTCCAGAGGGAGAAGACATGTTACTTTACTTAACGCGGTTAAATCTAACCAGAGCCTCAGCATCACAAAATGGATGCTGCTGCCACAGACACGAGTCCGGCCTCCTGCTGCTGACCAAAAACTCCAGCAGGGGAGGCCTCGACAAAAGGTTTCCTGTCACAGGGAGGTGTTACACCACCCCAGACAGGAGATAGTGGAGTGGGGCAGGGAGGGCTGAATGAAACTAGACACTGCCTGGGGCACACAAGGTGTCCCATGCAAAGTCCAGTTCAAACCGGTGCTGGGGCACTCCAGCCCCAGCTCTGGCGCGAAACTGGACAAAGGGAAAGGGGTGTAACCACCCCATTCCTGGGTCCCACCCATAGGAGGGACCTAGCAGGTGATTCAGCCCCTTGATTTGGAATAAAGGTAGGAGCTGTGCCATGGCACATCAGATCATCCTGACTGAAACTTTGATACAAAACTCTGGACCCTTCGACATCCTACTCGACGTAGAAGACTGAAGAATCTCCCTTGTGGTCAAGGAGTGGCCACCCTGTGCAAGCAGGCACCATCAGTGCTCAAAGGTTTTCTTTGCCGTTGCTCCTGCCGGAGCTCGAATGATAGAGACCAACAAGACCTGGACTCCCAGACTTCCCACAGCCTGATCCACAGTCCTAGCAAAGCTGAGACCCGTGGAGGCGACGTGAGACGTGGTACCGGCCATCTTGGAAAGCCAGCAAAGTGCTTCCTGTGCAGCTCCCGAGACATCCTCGAGGCTGTGCTTTGGGGATTGAGAAGCCTTAGCCCCGAGCAGCCCGTGCACCGAAGATCACCTCTCCACACTCACTGAGTGCTGCGTGGGGCCCTTTTGCACTTTTCCTGCTTGACTCGTTGTCCGGTCACTTGCCCGTTGGCTAGTGGCCTCTGAGACGACGATCCTTCAACTTTAAACTGCTGGTCTGGTTGCTCCAGACTGGCCCTAGCTCCTCTGAAAAGGAGCCACCGATCTGACTTTGCTGGTCCGATCCAGAAGCCATCTTCGAGTCCTGCGTGGGTTGCATTTGCCAAGGCCTGTTGACTCCGATTCAAGAACCGACACCGCCGACAGCGAGAACCTTAGTAGGACAGCCTGTGTTCAACTCCTGGTTGTCATCGATACTTTCTGGTCCACGTGGCAGCGGAGACAAACTACTCAACAGCACCTGATCGCACCCCGACATTGCCTGGTTCCGTCCTGGTTCCATCCTGGTCACTGGCTAGTGACCTAGACTCTGTCCCCTCTGATTTCAGGTACTCTACATCTTCGATCCACCCTTGGATACAACCGGACTCTTCTCTCCTGGTCGCCTGCAGCATCTTTTTCTCCGGGCTCTTTAGAACTCCACAAAGAAACCCAACGCACTTTGGCACCTATGCACCTGCTTCCTGTGGGTGAGGTAACGAGGGTACTCCGGTGCCCCTGTAGTTATTTACATCCCTAGTGCCCTAGTTTCAAGTGGCTAAGTTCTAGTCCAGTCGGAAGACTCCCAAACCTATAACTTTATGATTTTTACGCTCCATTGACTTGTATGGTAAACGCAGTTGCCTATAGACACTGCACCCGCATCCTGTGGGCCTCCTATGTCCTAACCTTTGTTAGTCCAGTGTAGGCCCACATGGCTTCACATGCCCTCTTGAGTTTAGCCTAAGACTGCTTTTGTCCATGCTACCCCTAGGATAGCTGGTCTATAAGGTTGACTTACAACCAATCACCATAAGGGTCGTTTGGACTGGTGCAAGGTGCTCACTAGAATTAGTGATCATCATATACCAGGCCAACTTCTCACAAAGAGTAGTAGTTGATCAATATTGTTAAGGCAAAACAAGATGTTGAGAGATGGCACAATCTTCACCTGTCTATTGTAGGCCTCTGCAATATGATAAAGATGCTCCTCCAGCCAAAGATTTTATACCTCTTCAGATCTGGATTTTGAAAATGTCAGGTTTAAAGCATTATATACCCTGGTTTCTATATTTATACAGTCCTACAACAAAATAAGGAGGGCAACTCAATTTTTTACATTACCCAGAAATCTGATGTGGAAATCGGGAGCCAACACATAGTAAGAGACCCTACCCAAAACAGCTACGTAGAGGAAGAGATAAGCGAACGAAATGAAGAAAAATCCAACAATGAAACAGGCCAAATGGAGGAGGTACAACGCGCAACAAGCCATACTAAAGTCAAGTTAACAAAAAAGCAAAGAAAGCGCGCAAGGAAAGGGAGGGAACAGCTCAAATTCCAACCTTCAACAAAAATTCAAACATATCCCATTTTTCAGCATACCGCCTCTAAAAAAGAGAAACTAGCTTCTGAAGTAATCATTTCAAAGCATATATACAAATCCCTGGACCAATCAGCCCAGCCAAGTGCAGTCAATGGGAACAGCCTGATTACAGAATCGCCAACCGTCCCTATCTCCACAAAATCAAAACACACACAAGGGAGTAAACATTTGAATAGTCAGGAAAAAAAACCAAAAAAAAACGGACGAGCCCAGGATAAAGATAAGTCACAAGACGAGGTTGATGAAAGGGTTCTAGTCCAGGAGGCCCGTGTAAATCGGATAGTAACGACTCGCCAGACAGACGAAACGCAAACATCTGAGGTCAAACCAGCAAACCAAGATATGAGGTCCCAAAATGCACCAATCAACCTGGATACTGAACAAATTATAATAGACAAAATTAACCAAAGGCAATCCATAAAAAGAGTAGACGAAAAGAGAAATATAAGAACACCAATAAAAATTAATTCAAACGAAGATGGACGACCATGCAGTATTCACCAAGCAAATAAACAAACAACGCACACTCATATATTCCAAAAAACGCATTTTGACAAAGACATGGAAAAAATAAATAACAAGGATTACAAGCTGAACATGGACAGGATTAATGAACCCATTACCCACCCGAAAAGAACAGACAATTCAAATGAAGAAATAACAATAATAACTCTGACCCAAGGGAGAAGAACAAACGAAAATGGCGAATCAACACAAGACACAAAATCGGAAGAAGAAAAAAAGGCAAAATTGAGTTTACAAACACAACCAGAAACAAATAACAAACTGGCATTCATACCCGAATACCAGATAACAGGGGGACAAGACTTCTTGAACAGAGGTAACATAATGCGGCTGTTAAGAGAAATCCCAGAACTGGACGAAATAGCATCCTAAGATCTTCTCTCTGTAGAATTTAAACGTTCAAAAAACAAATCAGAGGTAGAAGAGTCATTAACCACCTGGTCGTCTAAGGACATAGTTGATAGAATACTTGCGACAAGCATGTCTTTTGATGCTTGGGGTATAGAACTAAGGCGGGAAGAAAGGAAAAAATATCAATTTCCGCTTTTGAAAAGCACGACTATAGGTAAAAAGAAAATGGAAGAGGGGAATACTCAAAAATCATGCTTAAAGGGAGCATGCTCAGTAACGCCGCAAAAAAATATTACAAAATATAAAGAGACAAGAAAAGGCAGTGGTGCAAGGAGGACCGCAGGAACAGATAAATGACTGGTCCTGGGTGGCAGCGGTTTTGAGCAATAAATGTTCCTAGCAAGTTCAGGAATCTAAAAGAAGTCAGAAAATTACAACCACAGATAACAGCAGGTAACCAGAATGAATTCATTACCGCATATCCACATATGATCAGCCTCTGTTCCTGGAATGTTCATGTCTTTAACAGGATGGGGCACGACCATGAAACCGCAAAATTCTTGAAACAACACAACTTAATATTGCTTCAAGAAACCTGGAACCTGTGCCAAATTTCCATCCCGGGTTATATTGAGTTTCATGTCCCTGCAGAAAAACTCTCAAAATTTGGACATCCGAGAGGAGGTTTATCAACGTATATCGCCCAACAAATCAGATGGCAAGTGGAAGAAGTAGATACCGGGGTAAGCTGGACTCAAGCAATAAAACTTACGGAGAAGTTGGACTCAGGTTCATGTATTTGCAACCTATTAGTGCTTAACGTTTATATACACCCGGAAAAGAAAGAGAAAAACGAAAAACTGATAACATTAATAACTTTGATCAGGGCTTTGCAAAGCACTCATGAGTCGCATTCTATGATTATCTCAGGGGATTTTAATAGCAATCTAATAAAAGACGCCAAAATAACTCAAGCTTTCGGAGAACTGGGCCTTTTTATCCTGAACAAGAAAGATAAGGGGGACAGCGGCATACCTATAACATTTGTAAGCAGCAACCGGAAGTCAACAATAGACTTCACAATAATGAGCAACAAATTGACACCGATGGTAAGCTCATTTTCGGTGGGGCAAAGCGTGGAAAGTGATCATCTTCCACTAATCACCAAAATAAATATGTTGGTCAGCAAGACGGAAAAACAAAACACCGTCACTCAGTATACCGAAAAATTCAATCTACGTAAACTGAAATGGGGAGGGAAGGATATAAAACCAACAATGGAAAAATTTTAAAATGAATTGCTCAGACTAACACCGGTAGAAAAAGAAAACCCGATAAGAACATGGGAATATTTATGTGAAGCCGTTACAAGAAAACCCCCAACAACAAAACAGAATGCGAGAAGAATTAATACTCTGAAAAAGCCATGGTATAACATTACCTTGAGAGAGGAAAAAAGGAAAATCGCACGAGAAGTCCGGAAGCAGGTACTAATGATAAAAAGTGGAATAAAACCAGATAAGTCAAAATTGAAAGTCATGCGGAAAAGATACAAGATCATGCTGAGTAGCACGAAAACATCGTACCAAAATGAAACGTGGACAAAATTACTAATTGCCGGGAAACACAAAAATGCCCGAACATTTTAGGGTATCATTAACAAACTGACAATGGGTAATACCCTAAGACAGGAGGCAGGCATTGGAGAAAGCAAGTGGATCGAGCATGTCAAAAACATGTTTATCGACAGGGTGGATGGACAAAACTGGCCTTGTACATCAGAGTGCAAAGTATGCACCAGAAACTGCGAACACGCGGGAAAGATCTTAGGAAGAGGAAACATTCTACCAGCTGAAACTCCGAAGCTAAATTGGGGTTGTGAAAACGTAGGGAAAACTGAAATCACCCTCTCTAATAAAGCAGAAAAATCAGTAGACATAGTGCCTGAAACTCTAGTAACAACAGACCAGCTCAAAGCAATAATAAATCGCCTGAAAAAAGAGGGGGCAGCGGGTCCTAATGGGCTTCCAAACTCTTTATTCGAGCTTTTGCCTGGATTCTGGGCAGAACATTTAACACCACTCTTTAATTCAATTTATAATCAGTATAAACTGCCAAGATCCTGGAACGGGAGCATAATTCACCCCATTTTCAAACAAGGTGATCATAATGAACCGGGGAACTATAGGCTGATTTCGCTGAGGGACGTGGAGGCAAAATGATACGGGTCATGCTTATTATCACACCTTCAGGACTGGATGGAAGACACGAATATAATACCAATGTTCCAAACGGGGTTCCGGCCAAGGACGGGCACACTAACAAACCTGATAACCCTAGCTCTCCTGAAGGAAAAAGCAGAAAAAAGGAAGACGAGACTGTACCCTTGTTTTATAGACCTGCGAGCAGCTTTTGACAGGGTGAACAGAACCCGACTCTGGGAGAAACTGAGATCATGGGGCCTCCCGAACAAGCTACTGGAGGCTATTATAGGCTTGTATAGTAACACCTGGGCTCGAGTGAAATTGGGAGACGGTAGCAGCGTAACGGCCGAAATTAGAACTCAACAGGGCCTAAAACAAGGTTGTGTACTGGCCCCAAGCTTATTTAACCTATATATGGCAGACATCATCAGTCACATACTTGCTATAAAATAGGCAAGAGAAGCCACATCACCACGCACCTTCCTCTGACACCGCCCCCGCCTTCTCCCTGATGGCAGCTGTCCCTCCATGGGGCAGATGGGCTTGGGAGCATGAGCGAGAGCGCGAGTGTGAGGGCGAGTGAGAGGGTGAGTGCAAGTAAAGCAAAACTGCGGGCCGTCACTAAAGGGCACAACCTCCCAGCGCAATCTAGATCCTTGGAACAAATCCCGCGTCCGGACAGCCGGTGGGTGCCGGCGGAAGAGCACAAGCCCAGACAAGCCGAAACAAGACAGGAACACCGACGGCCGGCTGCACGTAGGTTGTATGCGAGCGTGATCGCAAAGATCTGATCCACACTGAGAAACCAACGCCACACAGGCAACACCGAGGCAGCAAGTGCACAGCATCGTGCGGGAGGAGGTTAAGCACCACATAGGTTGCATGACAGCGTGAGCGCGGCGATCCGCGCTGTGATAACAACGCTGCTGTAACCCAAAGCCAGTAGGTCCACAACACTAGGGGGCCCTCATATACCTTAAAAAAAAATCAGGCAATACCAGAGTGTGAGGAACAGCAATCTAGTCGCAGAGACCTGGTCCATTGGGACGCGACTTGCAGTAGCTCGAGCCCAAACAATGAGGTCCGGCAAAATAAGAAAAGCACCTAGCGAGAAACCAACAGCACGGAAGACCTCAGCCAAACGGAGAAGACTTGATAAATCATCTGCAAATAAGGCCAATAGCCCCCTGAAAAACCCTTTAATATCACCAATTGCAACTCTCTTCGAGAAATCAATAGCGAACAAGAACTCTTTAAAGGACCTACGATTCAACTTCCTGAAAGATCCAGGCGAGGTACTGTTCTCTTCCACGACCGATGTAGCGGGCCTACAAACCCCACTGGATCCTGAGATAGAATCAGAAGACAGCTACCAGTCAACAAAAGAAGTACGTACACACTCAACCTCGCCTGTAAAAGTAGTTGTTCAACTTACAGAAGACAGTCCTGTTAATAAAAGTTAAGATCACCTAACAAGCGGTGATCACAATATAAATCCGTCAAAAGGACGAACAAGTGTAACCACATCAGCATTAATTCACTCTGTTGACAACTCAAGTCTGAATAATCCGTCACAACAATGGCCCACCACCAGTCAACTACTTCACAAAATTAAAGCGAGAGAGTTATCAGCCGAAAAAGTCCCTACGATCTGTTGAACCAGGAAATAGGAAATGTAGAGCCTGAAAAACTCCAGTCAGACGAGGTCCCATACCCATACGTCCCGAAAAACAATCCAGTACGCGGTTCAAAGGCCCCCGCTGAGCAACAAGTTCCACTCAATAACATGAAGGGTCTTAACAACTCGCTAAGACATGACGACAAAACAAATTCACCTACAGGCGACGAGTCTCTGATCCTCGTTGCACCCTTCCTGCAAGCACTAAAAACAGCTACGGCGACGTTAACAATGCAATCCGACAAGTTGGACATCCAAATAGATTTGATGAACATAATAGCATCCTACATAGCAGGAATAAATACAAAACTGGATAACCTTAACAACTTAATTAAAAGAGCGCAATCCATCTCGACCGAACAGAATCAAATTTGCCCTTGTGGCCCAATTCTGGATAAATTGAGCACCCTGCCAACGGTCCTTGACCAGATCATTAGTCTAAACAAACAAGTAATAAGCCGCGACAGAGTGACCGAAAGCTTAAAGAGCGTCAAACTTGAAGATCAACAACCTGGCAGCAACAGATCTCGAGAAGAAAAAACACCTGATTTACAGACATCACGGCACGATATCAATATAATCAGTAATAACACACACGAAAAACCAGCGACGGAATCTACCACTGCCAAGCAAATGATACAAAATTTAACGAAAAGACAAAAGAAAAAAGAATGGAAAGAAAGAAACAAAAAAATAGAAGATGACGTTCTCCAACGCCATAGCATCTATCCTATATTTTTAAACCACCATACACAAAACACACCAGAGTCAGGCACAACGGACACCACCAAGGATGCTGAAGCAGGAGCCAACGGACAACGTATATACACAACCTCGCTAAACGCGAAACCCAATCCTCAAAGCTCACTGGAATCTCAGCAAAACCCCCAGTTGACGCAAATACTCGATCAAAATCCCGCCGCAAAACAGACCAGTC
This sequence comes from Lissotriton vulgaris, assembly GCF_964263255.1. NCBI lineage: Eukaryota > Metazoa > Chordata > Amphibia > Caudata > Salamandridae > Lissotriton > Lissotriton vulgaris. The sequence goes on from NC_141700.1 coordinate 493,252,262, forward strand.
TGACTACAAAAGGGCCGGAACACAAAATATCCCCGGCAACATCAAGTACACAACGAGCAGTCAAAAAATTTACTAAACAGGAGGTCATCCAATGATCCGATGCCACTTATGGAATCAATAAAATCGGCCTGGCGGAAGCACTCACCCAACACAACACCATCATTAAACCCTCAAAATGCTCAACTACGAGCACTTCACGATGGAAACAAAGTTGTCCAAGAATGCACTAGCAACTAACAACAGCAGGAGAGAGAGAGCGAAGCTGAAAAACACTGCCTCAAAGCAAACAACACAGATAAAGCACACCGAGACGAATTGCATAGCACCACCCAACACCCTGGGCTAAGCCCCCCCACTTCAACATCAGGCAGCCAGTGCAATTTGACTCAGACAAAGCTGAGCTTCATTGTCACCAACAACGAAATGACACGACCAAGAGATGAGGCAGCGACAAACCAGAAATTAGATACCATCAATTTATCACCCGATATCCAGCACAATCAGCTCCAAACGTCAAGGCTAAGCGAAGAGGCAGCAATAAAACCAATATTAGACATGACCAATGCGGATAACGTCCGCTGCCAAATTATCTTTACCCCCGAGTACGTGACCCAAGGCAGACACGATATCCTAAATAGGAATAATATCCTAAAATTGACGAAAGAAATTAAGGAACTAAGCGCTATCAAATCGTCCGACTTAGACCGGGTTGAATTTCTAAGTAGCACTAATACAACAACGCATGAACAAACAAGGACAACATGGACCTCCGCTGCTATAGCCCAAGCTATTCTAGGGCAAACGGAGATCTTCCAAGCATGGGGCATTCAATTATCACAGCCAACTGCCCCAAGATACCCGCTTCCTCTACAGACAAATAGTGGCACGCAACTTACAAGAAGACTGGCAGACCTTGCCCCGAAAAAAACAGTCTACTCTATATTACATAACGCCGAAGGCAGAAGCGAGGCAGAACCTACACGCAAAGAGGCGAACGCAGTTACAGCGGGGGAACAGTTAACCATAACTGATTCCTGGAATTGGCTTCCCAACATACTAAACAATAAACAACCTAACTGACCGATCGGCCAAGAAAGAAATAAAGTAGTACATAATAGCATACATATTATCTCATGGAACATAGCGGGCGCAAAAAGACTGCTGGACGACGGTCTCGCCTTGGATGAATGGGACAACGCCGACATAATTGCCCTGCAAGAAACGGCTGCAGGAAGAAATTGCATTGGCGGGCTACATCAACTACATGGTGCCAGCTAAAAAATGTAAAACCTACGGAAGAGCAATCGGAGGCCTAATGGTATACGTGTCTACTGCTCTTAAAATGAAGTCAGAACAACTCCAATCGCCAGATCCAAGTTTACAGTTAATCAAATTGTCAGGCCAAAAAAAGTACGGTCATAAAACGACAATATTGAGTGCGTGAATGTTGTAGATGTTTCCCAGTAGTATAAATAAAGCTCATTGTATTTTGTAGTTTGCTTTCACCCCACCACTACGTGTACCTGCTTAAAGTGTGTAAACTTGTTTGGGGCCACTAACAGACCAAGGGCTACCAGCTCCCGACCCACAGCAGCCTCGCAGACCTGCTCCGCTCTCCCCCGCCGCCGCTCCTACATCGCGGCCGCCGAGAGGGGAGAGCACAAAGACTACATCACCCAGCGTCCCCTGCTTTCCACGGGGACGCTGACAGCTGCGCAACACTCACGCGCCCGGAGGCGCATAAGAGAGAGCCTCCCCTGCGGGCGAGCGGGGGTGTGTAAACCTGTTTGGGGCCACTAACAGAACAAGTCGTACCAGCTCCCGACCCACAGCAGCCTCGCACACCTGCTCCGCTCTCCCCCGCCGCCGCTCCTACACTGCGGCCGCCGAGAGGGGAGAGCACAAAGACTACATCACCCAGCGTCCCCTGCTTTCCACGGGGATGCTGACAGCTGCGCAACACTCACGTGCCCGGAGGCGCATAAGAGAGAGCCTCCCCTCCCGGGACGCGCACGGGCGTCGCCCGGGCAGAGGGCGGGCCGTCTGTGGCCGTCAGAGGGCCGGAGGAGGCTGGGCTGGGCCACATCTCTAACATCTTCCGCTATTAATGGGTAAGCGCAAGAAAGCGTCGAACATGGTGGAGGGTGGGAAAAATGCTAAGGTCCCAAGACACTCTAAATCCATCATGACCTATCTTTCTTCGGCAGTGGGGGCCCTGACGAAGGAAATTGCAAATGCCGAGTATGAACTGGGCCTATCAATCCCCCCTCCGACAGTTAGTATTCCATCTACCCCTACGGACTTGGGTGACTTTGTACCCTCGGACAATCCACCGTTACCCCTGGACCCAGTGGTGACAATTGTTACTCCGCCATCGCTATGCCCTGCAGCTAAGCCATTCATCCCACGTTCACCAGCCAGACACACAAAGCAGGGCCACCAGCCAACCACCCAACCAGTTAAGCGAGTGATGGAGAATAACGTCAACACTGCAAGTACATCTAGCATATCAATTGAACACATGGGAGACAAACTGGAGGCACTCTTTGTCGCTAGGATTGAACCCTTACTTGTTGGGATTGCGAAGGACATTGTGGACACATTAAACACCTGCCTAGAAGGTTTGCTAAAGAAATGTGCCCTAATTGACACTCTTGTTAACAATCATTCCCCTTGCTTAGTTACACGTGATAGAAGGTTGTGCCCCGAGGGAGAGGGGGGCATGGAGGTGTCTGGTAAGGGAGCAAGGGTACAGGCACCCTGTGTGGCATCGCAAATTGAGAATAGAGGTAACAGCATAGGGGCCACCAAAACAACACTTCCAGTAAAGGAGGCAATTCCCTCAAATGTGGAGGCTCAGCCACACCTGCAGCACCAGTTATGTACACCCGTCACTAAGAAGGTAACCCCCAGTAAATATAAACTTAATTTACCACCCGAAGCAGCCCCATTAGTTGCTGTCTTCATAGGGGTCCCCCCACTCAGGGAAGGCGAGGAGGAATCCACCCTGGATCTCATGGGCAAGGTCAACAGGTGGTGTTCGGATACATGTTGTGGGGAGAATATCGCGGACAAGATCATCTACGCAAGGAGGGTGGGTTGGATTGGTAAGCAGCAGAAATTCACCCAGGGGGATTGTGTGGTCATTAATTTTAGCGGGGCTAACCTGGCGGACAGACTCTTCTGGGATGGCTCCGCTATTTCATTAAGGGGCCACTTGAGACCTGTCCCCTTGGGTTTCTTCTACCCACCCCCAGCCCGCACTTTGCAGACTGTACGCTTCCTGGGGAGTAGGTTAGGTGGGAGGACACCTCAGGCAGAGGGCAGCGCCCGTGGACACACTTCCTTACAAATACCAGGGCGACCAACTTCCTTGTCAACTCACCATTCTCGCGATTATCAGGGTGTTACCGAGGGTTGTGGGTTGGCAACATTTAACCGTTTCAATCCTCTGTCGAGCTTGGAGGAAATAGACTGACTAACAGTCAATCCACCTCTCCCGACAGAGGAGGGAGGCATCCTAAACAATTATGAGGTAGGGAAGTGCAAATTAATTAGCTGGAATGTGGCAGGAGTTAGTTCCAAAAGAAATGATAGGGAGTGGATCAGATTTGTCGCCGGACATAATGTCATCGCACTCCAAGAAACATGGGACACCACCTCTAACTTCTGGTTGGACGGGTTCACTAGCTTTTTCGTGGCTGCCACCCCTAGCCCTGCTGGTAGGGCTAGGGGAGGACTTTTAATGTTATTTTCTCTTGAACTTAAAGGGTTCCTTAGACAGATCAAAAATGCTTTCCCTAACATCCTTATTGTTGAAAGGGAAATTAGCCCCACTAGGAGGACATTATATATTAACTTTTATAATTCCTGGAATAGGGACACTGGAGACAACAATATTGCTAGCTTAGATTCTGTTTTAATTTCAGTCAGTCGTGACATACATATTAATTTTGAGTGCATACTATTGGGTGATTTTAACATTCACCCCTGTAAGATCATGTGTGGCTCAAGTCACAAATTGGGGAGAGGGATCAGAAGGACCTCACTTCGAACATAGTAAATTAGGCGAGGAGTAGGAAGATTTCTTGGCTAACTTTAATCTTTTTAAACTGTCTAAAGAGGGGGGGTCAAGAATAGCCACTTTTAAGGGGACTGACCCAGGAGCAATTATTGATTACACATTTGTAACATCAGGTATTTTAAATAGGGTCAGCTCCTATTGCACAGTCCCCTCCTCCTTCAGTGACCATAATCCTGTCATACTTGAGGTTGCTTGGGGAGATTTTATGGGGCCTATGCCGGGGCAAATAAAACCAGGACATACCTTACGAACAGCCGATCAGGGAAGAAGGCTTAAATGGGCGAAGGTGGCCCCGGAAAATTTCTATAGGAAAGTTCCCCCAAAAATCGAGGCCCATGTGGCGACATGCCAAAACCCAAATGCTTCAGACAGCGAAATAATAGGGGCCTTCCAAGCAATTTGTGCTCAGGTCTCGCAGGATTTATTGGTAAAAACTAGGAAGGAAGGTTGCAACAAGCACCGCTGGTTTGACGACACTTGTTCAAAAGCACATAAATCCTTACTGGCAGCCCTGAAGATTAAACCTAGGCCGAGGGCTGACATCGCCATACTGAGGAAGGAATACAAGCGAGCACTCAAAACCAGACAGGACAACATCAAGCATGAAGCCTGGGAGAACCTTCTTTCCACAGCCGTCCTGCGGGACAGTAGGCAATTCTGGAACATAGTCAACCAGCCCTTCTTCTCTGATTCAGCCAATGTCGCCATGGATTGTGTTATCCCTGACGACAAATGGCTGGCTCACTTTAGAACAGTGTATGGGGACATCGAGTCGGACAGCCAAGTGTGTCCCCTGGTGGCTCCGGATGCTCCCCCCATTTGTTTTGAGAGGAAAGAGGTGGAGAAAGCGATTCTGGCCACCACCAAGAACAAGGCCCCTGGCCCTGATGGGGTTTCAGCTGATTTCTATATACACTCACCTAAGCTTTGGGCGGGAGTTCTGGCCAACGTCTTCACCGCCGTTAATGGCAACCCTCTACCAACCACCTGGGCAACCTCTACCATCGTCCCCATTTTCAAGAAGGGCCAGCGTGATGACCCCGGGTGCTACAGGCCCATATCCCTCTTGGACTCTGCAGTCAAGAGCTTAGGCAGAGTCCTTTTGGTCAAGCTGAGGGATAGCGTCAAGAGATGCGGGGGGCTGGCCGACATTCAATATGGGTTTAGGGAGAGGAGAGGAACGGTAGAGCAATGCTCCAACTTACATCTGTTGATCTCGAAATATACAGTGGCCAAGGAGGGGTCTTTATTCCTAGCGTTTATGGACCTCTCCTCAGCCTTCGACTTGGTGAACAGGTCTAAGCTGTGGACCACTCTCCTGGGGATGGGGATAGATGAGGCACTGGTCAGGTATATGGCGTCACTCCATCAAGAGCTGTTTGCTGCAGTGCGGGTTACCAATGAGGGCCGGTGCACGCCCCGTTTTAATTCTATGCGCGGGGTCAGGCAGGGTTGTATATTGGCCCCGCTGCTCTTCACTATTTACATTAATGGCTTGGGCGCATGCCTGGAAGACGTGGAGGGAGACGTTCCGCGTGCCGGAGCAGCTAAGATCCCTGCTCTCCTGTACGCGGACGACGCGGTGCTGATAGCTCGCACTGGTGTCTGCCTCCAACGTCTCCTGGATGCCTTCGGCACATTTATGGACCATCTAGATTTAAAAATTAATACCAATAAATCACACACAATGGTTGTTGGGCACAAAAGAAATAAGGGGATATCTAAAAGCTTTGAATGCAAAGGTGAGGTTGTCACCAGAGTCTCGACCTTCCCATATCTGGGGGTCCTTTTTCACCAAGGGGGCACCTGGGGACCCCAGGTCAGAGCTAAGAGGCTGGCGGTGACTAGATCATCAGCAGCCCTCATGGGATTTGCAAATAGGTTGGTAGCTAGGCCGATTGAAGCCCTTTTAAAAATTTATAATAGTAAATCTGTTTCACTAGCATTATACGGTTCACCCCTATGGGGTTATGTAAACCTTGAACCGATACAGAAGGCGGAAAACAGATTCATACGCTCCCTCCTGTCTGTCCCACAGTCCACACCAACTTTTTCCATACACATGGAGGTGGGCCTAGATTTCGTCACTGATAGACTGAACATGGCACCCTTGATATTTTGGCTAAAGACGTGGCTCAATGAAGAACTGTCCCTTAATCATAAGATTATGACTGATGTCATGTCTTCGGACCCTTCCAGAAGGGTGCCATGGTTGGCCTACCTGAAGAAGTCTCTTTCAGATCTGGGTCGCCCGGAACTCTTCACATCCCCTCTGGACATCAAGAAACAGGATGTAGATACAATCAAGAAGCAGTTCATGAGTAGGGCAAGAGTGCGGCGTGAGGAAAGGGAACTACAGAAACCGGCAGGGAGAAAACACTATTCGCTTGTAAATTCCATTGCACAAGCACCTTACCTTTGTGTGGTTACAAAAAGCCATTCCATAGGTTTCTCCTGACAAAATTTAGGTTTAATTTATTACATTTTTATTTGGGCAATTTTAAAACCTGGGAAAAACCAGAATTAGCCCCTCCCTGTTGTTGTGATGATTTTTCCGTTCAGGACACCATGCATTTCGTCATGTTCTGCGGTTTGTTTTTAGAGCCCAGGAAAAAATATCTGTTGCCTGTCCTAAAGGAGGTTGGCTTCACGGAGGTGAGATCAGCCCTGCTTTTTCTTCAGTCGCTGAACGAGATCCGTATTATATTTTCCATGGCAAATTTCTTGGTGGCAGCAGTCAGAACTAAAAAAATGCAACATAGTATTGGGCCCGTCTAAATGAGTTTTATTATTTTTAAATCTTGTATAAAATGATTTAACTCGCTTCTTTCATACATAGTACGGAACTGTATCCCATTTATGCACTGATTTGTATGATATTGTAAATAGTCTTTATTTGTATTTTAATGTTTTTATCTCTTTGTATGATTTTTAACTAAATCGAATAAAGATTCTTGACTGACAATATTGATCAATTATTACACCCAACCGAATCATCAGGTAAAAAAGACAAAAATACAACTTATTATGCAAGGAAATACTAAAACTTTGGAGCTCTGAACCAACTTGGAACATCATTCTAACGGGAAATTTTAACTCCAATCTCATTTATACACCAGAGGAAGACGAGATACTAACCTCAGACAACATACACTGGAATGTCCCCCAGCAAGTAACAGGTGCAACAAAGAGCCGAAAGGACAGCCTAGCCGCCCACTTAGTAACTGACCTAGAGTACCTAGGTATGCGAGTACTGAATGGCAAAACAGAGAAAGACAACCCCCCAAAGAAAATGTTCTACGGTCCTTGTAGTCAATCCACATTGGACTTTACGATAATAAGTCTACCATTGATTCCTTCAGCACTCACTTTTTATATCGAATATACAACAATGAGCGATCACAGCATGCAACATCTGAAACTCAATCTTTTTTCAGACACATTGCAACTGGTGTATTCCCTGGAAGGCTATTTAGGAAGAATCAACCAGAAACGAATACAATGGAACAGTTCGACTAAACTGAATTGGATCTTAATAATAAAGGACGCTCTCCAAAAGGCAAACAGAGCTACAACAGATAAGATACAAGCCTGGTCTCTCTTTCTTGCGAAATTAAAGTTAATAATGAAACCAACAAAAACATCAGCAAAAACTAAGCACCCGACTGAGAAACTGCCCGGGGCACTAAATGAACAAAGAAGGGCCTTACGGAGAAGCCAAAAAAATCTGCAATTAAGAGTGAACGACCCGAGCTGCTTGAATACGTTTCTTGTCCACAGAAAATTATATAAATGAATCTGGGAGTTGAAAAAGAAGGCGAATGACGACTTTTGGATTAACTTACTGGCCAGCTCTAAGTTACAGGACTCGAATAAATTCTGGACCATAATATACCAGCTGACAAGGCCACGAAATGTTCTGTCCTCAAATATTCAAGAAACAGTATGGTCAACTTTCCTGTCGACAAAATTTGAAGAAAACCGATGGAAAGCTCCAGAACAGACATTGGGAACTGCGGAACAACATTTAAACAGCTGTGAAGAACATCACCACACTAACCGCACAACAACGGCAGACAGGACACATACGTGTACTGAAGCCACAGAAGGCTGGTACACGGTTGACGAGATCATCACCATCATCGGAAAGGGAAAAAGAAATGGAGCGCCGGGCCTGAATGGCATCCCACAAATTGCCTTTTAGGATGCACCAGACATTTGGGCACAACATCTCGAAGAGCTCTTTACAGACGTTCAAAGTTATAATCGCATCCCAGAAAGCTGGAAAGGCTCTATCATCACCCCAATACACAAAGGAGGAGACAGAGCAAACCCTTTAAATTACAGCCTAATAACACTCCAGGACATCGAAGCTAAATACTTTGCCTCTCTCCTTTTAAAAGACCTTGTAAATTGGGTAGACGATAAAGCAATAATTCCAATAAATCAAACCGGCTTTAGAGCGGGCATCGGAACTACGTCTAATATACTAACAATAACAATGATAGCGGAAAAATGCCAGCGTTCGAAGCAGGACCTGAACCTCTGTTTTATCGACCTGAAGGCGGCCTTCGATAGCGTTGACTGCAAGCTATTATGGGCAAAGCTGAAAGCCTGGGCCATTCCCGAGAAAATACTGAGGGGGCTACTCCTATTCTACACAGATACTTGGACACAAATCAAGTTAGGGGATGGATCACATCTATCAAGAAAAGTATACACATCGATTGGTTTAAAACAGGGCTGCGCTTTAGCACCACAGCTTTTTAATCTATTCATATCAGACCTCTCGGGAAACTTAAACATGTGTAATGCTTACGCACCGAAACTTGGTAATTTTCATCTTACCCATTTGGCTTACGCTGATGACATTGTTCTTATGAGCCAAACTAAAGTGGGCCTGTCCAGACTACTGGCAGTAACATCACAATTTTTGACGGCAAATAACCTTACTCTGAATTTATCTAAGACAAAAACTATGTCGATAACCAACCGTCGTACAGTGCAACTTAACATATAATTTGAGGGAAAATCACTTGAAAGAGTAACAAACTACAAATACTTAGGATACTACCTCGATGACAAGCTCACTCTGAACGCCCAAAAAAAATATATGAAGCAGAGAGCCGGAGCACTAATTTTCGCACTTAGCTCACTGGCTAAAAAGCTGCAAGGCCCCTCGCTGAAACCTCTACTAACAGTGATGGCAACCAAAGTATTTCCAACACTATCCTATGCAAGTATAGCCATGCAGGGCAAGGATGACATTACCCTAAACAGCCTTACTGCAAAAATCTACAAGAAGGTATTGCAACTTCCACGCTCAGCTTCTCCTGCCCAGACGCGTTTAGAATTTGGCCTGATGAATGAGTCACTGGGAAGACTCTACACAAGCTTTAGAGTATGGTATAGAATTAAATCGAACTCTACAAATAACACCTTGGACAGCTTGTTATGGCAGGAATTGGAAAATCAACAAAATTCTGCCGCAAACAAATATCTGACAGGCGCTCTGGAGCAAACATGCACGGTAACCTTGTGGGAAAAAAACCTACCATTCACGTCCTTTAAACAGGTTCTAAAAAAAGCGGCCAAATTTCACTCATTCATTACGGATAAAGCCATCTTTGCCGCCCGCTCCCACGCATGGACCGTGATTAACAGCTATAACAATCTAATCCCGGCTACCTACCTTGCATCAACATACTCCGTGTTTATAAAAAAAGGCTGATGGCAGTGAGATTCGGCAAACTACCGACTGTGGCTGATGAACCTGTCTGGAAACGCTCAGAAGCAAATACCTGCCGACTATGTGGCATTACAAAAGAAGATATAATCCACATTATATGCCACTGCAAATCACTGACCCAGGAGCGAACTCTTTTTCTAAAGAACATTTTTAAGGCCAAAGGTCTACGCACCTGTAGATCTGCCATTATTGGTGCCTTAGACTCAACAGACCCAATAATTAATTGCAAATTTATAAAAGTCTTGATAGCCTTTGAAAAGCGGCTGAAAGCTCTTGATATTTTAAAATAAGATGTTCAGTATTATTAACTATTTTAATGACAAACAATCGGATAAAGCTCCTACCAGTATCATCTTAAATTTTGTATTTTAAACGGTACGATGCAGAAATGTTATTGATTTTATTGTAATGTTAAAATCTCTTCCATCTTCGTTTTGTTATGGTTTTAATTAACTAAACAATAAAGTTTATTATTAATCAGTCACATGGAGGTCGGAGAAGGCCATCCACCCTACCTGTCAAAAGTTCCAATTCCCTTCTTGCAATATGCGGATGACATTGTCATTTTGAGTCAAACACCAATAGGCCTGCAGAGGACGATCAATAAATTGGTAACTTATTTGGAACATGAATGCTTGGAACTGAATAAAGACAAAACCAAAGTGGTCCGCATCGTGGATCCGAAAAAGCCAACATTCAAATGGTATGCAAATAACACCCCAATAAAGGAGGAAGCTTCATACAAATACCTAGGTCTGAAACTGGGGCGAGGCCAAACAAACAAAGAACACAAAACAGACCTAAAAGCCAAAGCACAGTCCCTGATCTATGCATACCGGCAATTACAAAAAAAACTAAGCTGCCCGAATTATACACACCTGCTGAAAGTGATAAAAGCACAATCCCTACCCACTTTGTCATACGCTTTGGTCACCTGGTGTGGCAAAGAAGCAGGGCTGTTAAACAGATTACAAACAAAGATATAAAAGGCAGCCCTAAACCTTCCAAAATCGTCAGCACCGGCGCAGGTTCATCTAGAATTTGGACTTCTGAATCAGAAATTCCGTAGTATGGGAACCTTCGTGAAACTCTGCAATAAAACACGCATGTCAGAAGAAGGCTCACTGGACAACCTGTGCTGGAAAGAAATCGATATCCAGCAAAAACAGCAGGTGCCAAATAGTTGGGGAGAATTCTTGTCCCAATCCTTGAACCGTATAGGAATCGGAGAAACTTGGGATTTGATGCCAGATAGACACACCTTTGACAAAATTACAAACAAAGCAGTCAAATGGGAATCCTATCTGGAAGATAAAACAAGTACCGCAAAACGACGACACAGGTGGACCGTGATAAACACATATTCCGGGATAAAGCCACAGACTTATCTGGAAAGTCATTTCAATTGGTTCCTAAAACAAAGATATATAAAACCCCGATTAGGCCTAGAGTTTTCAAAGGATCTGTTACCATCCTGGAAAAACTGTCACACTGACCCTCGTTGTCGTCTATGTGGATATCCAAATGAAACATTAACTCACTTACTATGCGTCTGCCCGGCGCTTAAGGATTTGAGGAGACGGCTTTTAAAGAACATTTTTAACAAACTAAACATTCGGACATGTAGGCAAGCAGTAATTCGATGGCTAGATGGATCATCTCCTATGTTTACCTGCAGAGTGGTTACATTTATGATTAAAGCACAATCTCTCCTACAGCCATGTGTTTTAAGGTTCTACGATGATCAAAGTGCACTTTGTAAGAATTCTTAATAATTTTATACAATAAAAATTGACTTGACTTGACATTACCCAGAGAGTTGGGGGGGATGGGTGGGCTCTCCCAAACTTCAAACTTTATCGGGTAGCTGCTGCTCTTCGGTATATGAGGGTTCCTGTGAGAAATAGAGAGGAAATACCTGAATTTATATGGGGTGTACCATCGACCTATGAGCTCACAATAGGATCTGAAGTTAAAGGATGTCTTCTAAGACTGCTAGAACCCAGCTACTACAAGAAAGTAAGATTTACGGAGTGGGGACATCTTATAAAACCTGCATTGATTTGAGAAAGAAGTTCAGAATTGGGAGATGGAATTGGTATACTTTAATACAAAGGAATCCCTCACTCCAAAAAATGTTTCAGAATGCCTGTCTGGCCAGATGGGAGAAATTGGGTCTATGTAAACTGGGGGATCTCTCCCAGGATAAGAGGTTGGCATCATTTGAGGAATTGAGGGTCAAGCTCAATCTAAACCACAAGGATTTTTTTAAATATCTACAAATTATTCACTTTTTTTACGAAATAACTGGTGGACCGGCGTGTCTCGAGAATAAACCATTCTTGGATTTCTTGCTTTGGGGTAGAAAAACTTTCTATTAGTATAATATATGGTAAATTATGCAATTTAGTACCAGAGGATCTTGAGAAGCATAACGCTAAATGGCAATCAAAGCTTAGATTAGATGAATATACTTCTTATGATTCTTTGGAGCTAAGTCATACAGTATTGTGCTCTTCGGGGCTGCAAGCGCAGCACTTCAAGACAATTTGTGATTTATATTTTACCCCAGCAAAAATGGACTGTGGGGGGGCGGAGGGTGTAAACCGTCCACGCTGTCAATCCCACATGGCGAACTTGATTCGTATATTTGGAACATGTCCAGTTTTAGACACACTGAGATCACAGATTTCTAACTTCTTAGGTGACGTTTAAATTGTTAATCTGGATTTGACCTCTCGAGTAATGCTACTGGGGGTCGACTCGGATTTTGATTTAACCCCTTCGGTGCATTGGAAGGCCGGGAGCCGGCCAACACTACTGTGCTCATGTGTGTCAGATGGCGCCCGGCCGTCCACATACATGGCACAGGAAATCATTCTAGTTTGTGCACCAGCGGGATTTCTTTAAGCCCTAAACAGGCTGCAGAAAGTACACTAGGCAAGAGGGATTTTCTTTTTATATATATAGAGGTGGGGGCTGCCCAAAATGGGTATGCCAATGACCCCATCCACACCAAAAAAAATCCACAGTTTGTCTGCCCCCCAGGAGGCATATGGGGACAACAGCCCCTGATTTGCTCCCCGTGGGGGGTAGAAAGCCCACTAGGCACCAGGGATTGTTATCTTCTTATCCGTAGGGATGGGGGCTGCCCAAAATGGGCATGCCAATGCCCTCACCCTCCCAAACAAATTGCCACAGCCTTTCTGCCTCCCCTCAGAGGCAGATAGGGGCAATAGCCCCCGATCTGCTCCCTGGGGGGGCAGAAACCACACACCGGACCAGGGATATTGTGATGTATATAGGGGCAGGGGCTGCCCAAAATGGGCATGCCAATGCCCTCACCCTCCCAAAGAAATTGCCACAGCCTTTCTGCCTCCCCTCAGAGGCAGATAGGGGCAATAGCCCCCGATCTGCTCCCTGGGGGGGCAGAAATCACACACGGCACCAGGGATATTGTGATGTATATAGGGGCAGGGGCTGCTTTAAATGGGCATGCCAATGCCCCCATACCCCCAAAAAAATTCCACAGTCTTTTTCCCCTCCAAGGAGGCAGCTTGGGGCAATAGCCCCTGATCTGCCCCTCTGGGGGACAGAAATCTGACTACCCACCAGGGATGATGTTGTTTTTTTTATACGTAGGGGTGGAGGCTGCCCAGAATGGGCATACCAATGCCCCACCCCCCAAAAAATGTAAGAGTGTTTCTGCCCCCCGGAGGCAGATGGGGCAATAGTCCCTTATCTGCCACCCACTTGGGGCGGCAGAAAGCCCACTAGGCACCAGGGACTTTTCTCGTTTTTATATGTAGGAGTGAGGGCTGCTCATAATGGGCATGCCAAGGCCCCCCACCTCTCAAACAAATTGCCACAGTCTTTCTGCCCGCTCCGGGAGGCAGAAGGGGGCAATAGCGCTTTATCGGCAGAAAGACCATTAGGCACCAGGGATTATATTTTTTCTTATACGTAGCGGTGGGGGCTGCCCAGAATAGGCATGCCAATGCCCTCTCCCCCTAATAAAAATTAGCCATAGTCATTCTACCTCCCCGAGAGGCAGATGGGGCAATAGTCCTTAATCTGCCACCCGGGTCAGCAGAAATTCCACTAGGCACCAGGCGTTTTGTTATTTTTTTATACACAGGGGTGGAGACTGCAGAGAATGGGCATGCTAATTCCCCCACCCCCAAAAAGTCTTTCTGCCTCCCGGAAGGCAGATCGGGGCCATAGCCCATTATCTCCCCCCGGGTGACAGAAAGCCCACTAGACACCAGGCTATGTTAATGGGCATGCCAGTGAGAATCCCCATTGGCAAGGGTTGCTCCCTTTTTTTTTGGCACATATATTGGCTGTTTCAATTATATTTTTAGTTTCATCTGCACTCAAGCGGGGCAAGAAAACCACTAGACACGAGGGAGAGTTTTTGTGTGTGTAAACTGAAGTTTGGCTGATGGTCTGCATGTACTGACCTTTGGCTGGCATTTTGCTGGCGATATGTGTGCACCTGCTCTTGGCTAATGGTGTGGGTGGACCCTTGCTTTATGGTGGTGTGTATAGATTGACGCTTGCATGGTGGTGTGGGTGGAGTGGCGCTTAGCCGACTATGTATGTGGACTGGTGCTTTGCTGGCTGTGTGCATGGATGGTGCTTGGCTGCAGGGCCTGACTGGCCTTAGCAGGTACCGGGCGTTTCCCTGGTGATCCGCAGTGGTGTGGGTGGAGTGGCCCTTGGCCGACGGTGTACGTGGACTGATGCTTGGCTGGCTGTGTGCATGGATGATGCTTGGCTGCAGGGCCTGACTGGCCATAGCAGGTACCTGGCATTTCCCTGGTGAGCCGCAGTGGTGGGGGCCAGTTTTCTGACAGTGGGGGGCAGTTTTGTCACTGGGGGCCGGTTTTGCAGCAGTGCTGCAATATCGGGCCCCAGTAACAAATGCGGAAAGGGTGCTTTTTCCTAGCACACCCCCACTCCCAGGGTCGGTCGGGCAGCAATCTGCCAGGGCTGCAGGGTTGCAGCGATGGTGCTTGGCTGGCGGTGTGCATGGATGGCACTTGGCTGGTGGTGTGTATGGATGGTGTTTGGCTGGTGGTGGGCACGTATGGTGGGGTGTGCGTGTGCTGACTCTTGGCTGGCGGTGTGGTTTGCATGGATCCCCCAGCGTTTTCTTACCTAGAATCCTGGGCAAATCTTAAATTTACATACAAAGTCACATTTTCCTCACATTTCTGTGTGGTTAAGTTGTAGGATCACCGTGCAGGCACATATTTCCTACTACCCAACATTCCCCTTGGTCTCCCCAGAAAAATGACACCTCACTTGTGTGGGTGCGCAAAGTAGCGTCAGCCTAAAAAAAATTATAAACAAACTGCCCTTTTGGACCCGCTTTGGGCCCCCCTCAATCTCTACACATTTTTGGCATATCCATGTCATAGGCACTTGGCCCAGCCACACAAGTAAGGTATCATTTTTATCGGGAGACTGAGGGGAACGATAAGTGGTACGAAATGTGTACCGTGCAGTGATCCCACAAATTTCGCACACAGATATTAGAGGAAAATAGTTTTCAGAAATGTCTGGGTTTTTTAGGTTCTCCAAGATGTCTGCTAGCCCGGGATCAAAAACACAGGTAGCCACCTATCTATCACAAAGCAACCTAGTTTTTCAAGGGGGTCATCTGCGCTTTTGGTCTCGGGTTCAGCGGCCATCTAGGGAAACCTACCAAACTCAGACATTTCTGAAAACTAGACACCCAGGGGTGTACATGGAGGTGTGGCTTGCGTGGATCTCCCAACCTTTTTCTACCCAGAATCCCCAGCAAACCTCAAATTTAGCTAAAAAAAATCACATTTTCACATTTTACTCACTTTGCTATGTGAGAAGGTTGTGGGATCACTGGGCCCCCACAAATGTCCTACCACCTAGCATTACTCCAGGTCTCCCGTTAAAAATGGTACCTCACTTGGGTGGGTAGGACAAGTACACGTGACAGGCAAGTGCCCAAAACGATTGTGGAGACATCAAAATGACCTAGCACAAAACTACCTTGTTTTGCAAGGGGGTTCCCCTGGGTTTTTGGCCGCAGGCTTGGCGGCCATGTAGGGAAACCTACCAAACCCACACAATTCTGAAAACTAAATACCCAGGGGGTTTCAGGGAGGTATGGCTTGCGTGCATCCCCCAATGTTTTCCTACCCAAATTCCCCTGCAAACCTCAAAATTAGCTGAAATGAATCACATTTTCCTCAGTTTTCTGTGTGGAAAAGTTGTGGGATCACCGGGCTGACACAAATTTCATACCACTCAGCTTTCCCCCAGGTCGCCCAATAAAAATGGTGCCTCACTTGTGTGGGTGGGCCAAGTACCCACGACAGGCAAGGGCCCAAAACATATTGTGGAGACATCAAAATTACCAATTACAAAACGACCTGGTTTTTCAAGGGGGCACCTGCGTTTTATGCCCTGGGCTCGGCAGCCATCTAGGGAAACCTACCAAACCTACACATTTCTGAAAATGAAACACCCGGGGGAGTCCAGGGAGGTATGGTTTGCATGGATCTCCCAATGTTTTCCAACCTAGAATCCTCTGCAACCTCAAATTTAGTTGAAAAAGATCACATTTTTCTTACGTTTCTGTGTGGGAAAAGTAGTGCGATCACCGGTCCAACACAAATTTACCACCACCCAGCATTCCCCTTGGTCTACAGATAAAAATGATACCTCACTTGAGTGGGTGGCCAATACAGTATCGCCTAAAAACATAGAGGCAGATTTACAAGCCTGTTGCAACACTTTTATGCCGCCGTTGTGTCACTTTTTGTGACGCAGCGGCGGCACAATGTGCCACGTAGCGGCCCATTTACAACGTGACGCATCTAGGGAGATGCGTCACATTGTAAAGCCCTGTCAGGTATAATGTATGGAGGATGGGTGTTCCCACACAGGAAAGCCTCGTAGAAGTGATGCAGTGAATTCTACAAGATTTAACGGTGCCACTTCTAGGACTCCACTGATCAAAACCTTATGCCTGCTTGAAGCAGGCATAAGGAGTGACGCAGTGTATTAGGTGTAGGCCTACCCATGCATTGCTGGAGTTACGTCATGCTTGCGACACGACTCCAGCAATACGTTACTTTTGCGCCAACAGATGTGTCAGAATTTCTGATGCATCTGTTTCTCCTTGCGCCATGGTGCGCTGTCTCGTAAATACGACGCATCCATGGTGGCGCACTGGTTTTTTGCCCAGCGCAAGTAAACTGACGCATCTCTGCTCTAATGCAGAGATGTGTCAGTTTCTTGTAAATCTGCCCCACAGTTTTAAAAAATGTAGCACTAAGAGTTTGCTATGCTATACCCTTAATCCCTATGTTTTTGGCCCTTCCCAGTCATAGACCCTTGGCCCACCCACACAAGTGAGGTATCATTTTACTCGGGAGACTGAGGGGAACGCTGTGTTGTAGGACATTTGTGCCGGCACTGTGATTAACCCTGGGCGGGTAACTCAGCTCCGCCAGCGGAGTTTGGAGAGATTTGCCTACTCCGTGCTCCGTGGCAAATGCGAATTAGGCAGAAAACTCTGCCTCCGTGGCAGAGCGGAGTTAGCCGCTCCCTCCCGCCTCTCAAAGTCTTGTTTACTTTTTAAAGACTTTGGGAGGGAGGGCGTAGCATATTTTCACAGAGTTTTTTTTTAAAAACTCTGTGGAAATACGCGTAGAGACACTATGCCCGCTACACCCAGGGTTAACGGTGATTCCACGCAGGGGATTCTGAGTAGGAAAACGTTGAGGGATCCATGTAAGCCTACCTCCCTGGACCCCCCTGGGTGTTTAGTGTTCAGAAATGTGTGGGTTTGGTAGGTTTCGTTAGACGGCCACCGAGCCTGGAGCCAAAAAACCAAGGGGTGACCCCCACCTTGCAAAACCAGATCGTTCTGTGATAGGTAATTTTTTTGGGTCCTTGCCTGTTGTGGGTAGTTCACCCACCCAGGTGACCCCCCTTGCAAAACCAGGTTGTTTTGTGATAGATAATTTTGATCTCTCCACAATACGTTTTGGGCCCTTTCCTGCCACAGGCACTTGGCCCATCCACACAAGTGAGGTACCATTTGTATTGGGCGACTTTGTGGAATGCGGGCTGGGTGGAATTTTGTGGATCCATGCAGATTCCAGATCTCTCCTTCACAGAATTGTGATGAAAAATAACCCTGGGCAAAGCACTATGCTACGCTAGCGTAGTTTGAGAAGTTTGCGCTACTTCGCACTACGCAAACTGCATGTAGCACAGTGCAAACACGCGTAGCGTGGCATAGTGCAGGGGTCATTTTTTGTTTGCTCGCAGTCCTCAATGTCAAGTACCAGTCCACGTTGCGAAAGCTGCAGCTCGAGTAAAAATCTACTCAAGTGGCAGAAAACTACCGCTTGCACTGTGCAAAATGCCATTTTCAATGATTGCACAGTGCAGAATGCTTGTCCGCACTGTGCACTCATTGAAAACGGCATCTTGCACATTGCGAACAGGGTACTACGCAGTTCGCGTAGTGCTACACGTAGCTCGCTTAGTGAAAAGTGCACTTTGCGTAGCTTCGCATAGTGCTAATTCACAAACTAAGCCCTGCCCTAAATTGAAAATGTGTTTTTTTACAAAGTTTGAGATTTGCAAGAAATTCTGTGTAACAGAACCTGGTGAGAGCAACACAAGGCACCCCATCCTGTATTCCCCTGTGTGTCTAGTTTTCACAATTGTATAGGTTTGCTAGGTTTCTCAAGGTGCCGGCAGAGCTACGGTTCAAAATCCACAGCTAGCCACTTTTTGAAAAAAAGGGCCAGTTTTCACTGTACATTTTGTGGCCATTTCCTATCACGGGCACTAGGCTTACCCACACAAATGAGGTACCATTTGTATCTGGGGACTGTGGACAATGTGGGGTGGGTGGAATTTTGTGGATCCGCACAGATTCCAGAACTTTCCATCACAGAAATGTGAGGAAATGTCTTTTTTTTTTTTTTACAAACTTTGAGGTTTGCAAGGGCTTCTGGGTAAAAGGACCTGGTGAGAGCCACTCGATTCGCCCCATTCTAGATTCCCCTGTGTATCTAGTTTTTAAACATGTATATGTTTGCTAGGTTTCCCTAGGTGCCAGCAGAGATAGGGTTCAAAATACACAGCTAGGCACTTTGCAAAAAAAGGGGCAGTTTTCACTGTAAAAATTTGCTGCGTCCAAGTTGCATTTTGGCCCATTTCCTGTCATAGGCACTAGGCCTAACACTCAAGTGAGGTGACATTTTTGTCAAGAGACTTTGGGGAATATGGGGTGGGTGGAAATTTGTGGATCCACAAAGATTCCAAAACTTGGCATCACAGAAATGTGAGGAAAATGTTGTTTTTTGACAAAGTTTGAGATTTGCAGAGGATTCTGGGTTACAGAACCCGGTGATAGCCACACAAGTCACCCCATCCTGGATTCCCCTGGGTGTCTATTTATAAAAAAAATTATAGGTTTGCTAGGTTTCCCTATGTGCCGGCAGAGCTAGGGTTATAAATCCACAGCTAGGCACTTTGCAAAAAAAGGTTCTGTTTTCATTGTAAAAATGCTGTGTGTCACCGTTGCGTTGTGGGCCGTTTCCTGTCATGGGCACTAGGCCTCCCCAGACAAGTGAAGTACCATTTTTTTGGGGAGACTTTGGGGAATGCAGGGTGGGTGGAATTTTATGGTTCCATGCAGATTCCAGAACTTTCCATCACAGAAATGTGAGGAGAATGTTTTTTTTTGTTTGGGACCAATTTTGAGGTTTGCAAGGGATTCTGGGTAACAGAACTTGGTAAGAGCCACACAAGTCACCCCATCCTGGATTTTCCGGGTGTCTAGTTATCAAAATTGTATAGGTTTGCTAGGTTTCCCTATGTGCCGGCTGAGCTAGGGTTCCAAATCCACAGCTAGGCACTTTACATAAAATAGTCAGTTTTCACTGTAAAAATGTTGTGTCCACGTTGGTTTGGGCTGCTTCCTGTCATGGGCACTAGACCTACCCACACAAGTGAGGTACCATTTTTAACAGGAGTCTTTCGGGGAATGCTGGGTGGGTGGAAATTTGTGGATCCACTTAGATTCAAGAACTTAACATAACAGAAGTGTGAAGAAATGTGTTTTTTGACAAAGTTTGAGAGATTCTGGGTAACAGAACCTAGTGAGGGCCACACAAGTCACCCCATCCTGGCTTCCTATGGATGTCTAGATTTAAAAAATGTATAGGTTTGCTAGGTTTCTCTAAGTGATGGCTGAGCTAAGGTTCAACATCCACAGCTAGGCACATTGCAAAAAAGAGTCAATTTTCACT
The DNA here is from genome assembly GCF_964263255.1 of Lissotriton vulgaris. Classification (NCBI taxonomy): domain Eukaryota; kingdom Metazoa; phylum Chordata; class Amphibia; order Caudata; family Salamandridae; genus Lissotriton; species Lissotriton vulgaris. Next base: position 493,272,420 of record NC_141700.1, read on the forward strand.
GTAAAAATATGGTGTGTCCACGTTGCGTTTTGGGCCGTTTCCTGTCATGGGCACTAGGCCTCCCCACACAAGTGAGGTACCATGTTTAGGTCTCGCTGGACCAACGTGCATGCGTTGTTCTGCGAGAGTATAGTAAGCAAGACCTAAAAATTCTCCCAAAGTCTGCAGGCGGATGGGGCACAGTGCATGTGAGCCAGGCGCGCACCATTTGTCCGCCTACAGCCTTTGGGAGCATTTTAGCGGTCGCTTTGATGTTCTCAGTGAGCCGCGTGGCCACTGAGAACATCAAAGCGGCTGCGAAATGCTCACCATTTGCCAACACATTCAAATGTTAACGTGCTGCCACTCAACCGGGTTTCCTAAAGTCTCACTCAAATGTTCCCAACCTCCCTTAGGCGGCCTTTAGGGCCTTATAAGTGGACTACTAACAACATTTGCAAAAAAAAACACTAAAGGAGTAGAGACCTACCTTTCTAGGTAAAGAAAAGACAATCCATGCATACGTAATAAAAACTGAAATGACATGACCTAATCCCTGATGGAAGCGTAGTCCCTGTGGGCAGTCCATCGCTAGGCTGCTAACGAGGACCTGCTGAAATGGGGACTGCTGCAATATGCAACTCATCTGTAAAATAACATGAAATATAAAGTTATCCTGATGAGATAAGGATCATTGGAATTTGGCAATGTTCCTAATAGTCATGCAGAAAGCCAGATAAGCCTGCAGGTACATAATCTGCAAGGTTACTCCCACATCAGCCAGGTTGCCTTCTTTTCAAGGAAGAGGCAACGCTGATTCTGACATGTAATACCAGCAAATTATGCTTCTATCACACTTTTCATTAAAGACAACCTTTCAAGTAAATTGTACTCAGCCACTGTTATCACTTTGAAAAGATAAAATTAAAATCAGACATTGCCACAAACAGGCTGTAATTATAATATATGTTCAGGCTGGCCCCCTCCTGCTACCGTACATGTCGTTATCTCTCAAGAGCTCATTAGCTCATACCGCACATTAGTAGACAGGAGAGGTGAAATCATGACCTACTTAATTCCGATGGCACAGTCAGCTCAGCACTGTATGATTTTTCCTCGGCGAGGTTGAGGTTCACTATCTCGCAATCCTGGACTAGAGCAGGAAGGTCACTTATTTTTAGTATCAGTGTATCCTCCTCTTCTGTGTAAAATGCATTACTTTATGGCCCGGTAAACCTAAAGTTACGACGTAGTAGGGCAAACGCTTGTCCTAGATCAGTAGGTAATGCGCCTGCAGTGCACGATGTGTGAGGTGCTTTTTCACACGCAGAAAGCTGTGGGTTAAACCGGCTGTTGAGACCTGCCCTCAAAGCTTCTTTTCATCCTTTCGAGGATAGTGAGTTGGAACCACTGAGTTGGCCGAAGACTTTTCACTTAAAGCGCCGCGAAGCTGGGGTGCTACACATGTGCCTCACTTTTCAAACCCTAACTTGCCCAAATTCAGTAAACTAGCACACCCCATCGCTGGGCTGTTTAGTTTTATATAGCGCTTCTGTACGAGAAATGGTTGTTAGAAGGGCTTTAACTCGGGTGAAAAAAATCAGCCATATAAACAAGCAGTATAAGAAACAGAAATAGTTGTTGGGCTATTCTCTTTATGTGATACTTGCTACCATAGTAAATAGTGCATTTCTTACGCTACTTAGAAGAGGCCCAGTTTATTTACCTTGTGAGAATTAAAAACCGAAAAACCCCACATGTAACGCAATCTGGCTCTCTGGTATAGCGCTCAACTGTCCTCTGGCACAGTACACACTATATAAAAAGAAAAGACAAGAGCCATGCTGCAAACACTGCTTTGCACCCAATACGAGAAGGAAAGGCAAGCAAAACATGTAATTGCTTCAGGGAGTTCAATTGTTGATAACAGAATAGACGAGAAAGCAATATACTAAACAAGAAAAAAAGCGCTTGCAGGGGGGAGGGATTCACTTGCGGGAGCGATAATGCGACCAGATGGATCGCGCGCTCCCGCGAGTGGATCTCCTGACGTGCACGCGTTGCCGTTGAAGGTAATGGCAACGCGTGCACGTGCTTGGCTGAAAAGCCTAAGCACTAGGAAAAGGTTGTTTTCCTTTGCCGCGCATGCCTTGCGAAGGCTCGACCTAAAAAGGGTGTTACTTACATTCATTTGGACTGTAGAAGCTGAGGAAGCTTTTCAAGAGATGAAAAGCACCTTTATTCAAGCCCCTATCCTCAAGCATCCGGACCCCTCACGTCCCTTTATAGTGGAGGCAGATGCCTCGCAAGTGGCAGTGGGAGGAGTTCTTTCCCAAACTGGCCCCTCAACTGGAAGTTTACATCCAGTGGCACATTATTCGCATAAACTCACCCCAGCTGAACAAAACTATGCTGTAGGAGACAGAGAACTATTAGCGATAAAAAAATCCTTTGAAGAATGGTGACAATACCTGTTAGGGGCTAACCACAGAGTTATTGTTCTTACTGACCATCGGAATTTACAGTGCCTTAAATCTGCTGGAGCGCTGTCTATGAGACAATTACGTTGGACGCAGTTTTTTAGTGAATTTGATTTTTTTAATTCAGTTCCAGTCAGGAAAAAAGAATGGAAACGCTGACCCTCTATCCCATTTGGGCTATAAACCAGAGGAGACATGTATTGATCCCCCTTCCATAATAGCCAGAGAACAAATCATGGGCACTATATGTTCGCAGGTGGGGTATCTTAAAGCCGCCAAAACTGTACAAAAATCCATAGAAGTGGACAAGCTGAGTCAACCACATGCTGCAGTCAGAATTCAGGATTTGTTTTAGGTGCAAGGAGGTCTATTGCTTCCCACACAGGCTTTACAACAACAGACTTTGGAGTGGGGGCATAGTCATTCTCTTTTGGGACATCCTTGAGTAACTAAGACCTTGTGGGCATTCGAACAGACTCGCAGACACTGGTGCTCAGGGCAAAGACGGTTTTATTGTTTTGTAAGAGCGCTTCTTCTGAATCATCTTTCGGTAATAGGGGAGAGGCATGTCCGTCTCTTCCGACAGTCGATCCAGGCGTTTCACCGTTCCTAGTCTTCGGTACTCCCGGGGTTTTCTGGGACTTGTAGGCCGCTTCTCCTCGTGATGCCGCGTCGTCCCGTCCGGCGTACCGGGGAAGAAAGAAAGTGTAATTAGGCTGGGGCCTTGGTTTGTGCACAGGGAAGGGAGTGAGGAACACACGTGCAATTACTCGACCCAGGTTGAAGTGAAGGGTTCGTGAGGGTGGGGGTTTTGCACTAGATGCTGGCCGGATGTTCAGGGAGGTTTAACCCACCTACGACCCGCCCAGCCCGCAAAGCGTGACCGTACCTGCTCAAGCCACACTTCCCTTGAAGTGTGGCAGGGCGAAGCGCCTCTAGGGTGGCCTCCTGGCTTGTCGCGGACGTCTCGTCCCGGTCTCCGCTCTCCCCCGCTCTTCTCCCCGCCTCCTAGCTTCCTCATCTCCTCGACCTGCCTCCTCCATCTCCCGCTGGTCTCCTCTCGCCTCCTCCGTACTCCGATGGTCTCCTCTCGCCTCCTCCGTCCTCCGATGTTCTCCACTCGTCTCCTCCGTCCTCCGATGTTCTCCACTCGTCTCCTCCGTCCTCCGATGTTCTCCCTTCGCCTCCTCCGCTCCGTCCTCTCGCCAATCCTCCTCGCTAGCTCCGTACTCCCACTCTGCTCCGTCCTCACACCAATCACCTCCGCTACCTCCAGGTGTAGAACACAGCTGTTGGTTCTCTGGGCTGGGTTTTACCTGTGACGGGAGGGCGTAGCCAGGGTCCAGTTCCGCCCAGTTAAAGAAAAAGTGTTCTGCAGCTACTTCTGGACCGGGGTTATACAACGCATCTGATGCCTTCCAGGTCTCGGTGTGCTGTTTAAAAAGAGGGGACACAGATAAGTCTGGAGGGTCCGGGTCCCCCTCGTTACAGACCTCTTGATAAAGCATTCCTTGTGGCCTACGATGATTAAAGATACCTAACAATATATTCAAAGGTATCATGTATATGCACAGGGGAAAGCATCCCATCAAGCTCCAGTAGGACTCTTAAAACCATTGCCAACTCCCCCTCAACCCTGGCATACAATATCTATGGATTTTGTAGTTGATTTGCCCAAAACTGCACAAGGAAACACTGCCATCCTTGTAATCGTAGATTTATTGACCAAGATGTCCCATTTTATTCCCGTAGAAAACATCCCTACATCTAGACATTTAGCATCCATGTTTGTACAACACGATGGGCCCGATTCACAGAATTAACTTAAGACAAAATCCTAAACTTTCTACTTTTGGTATTCACAGAATGCACTTACTTCTATTGGTATTCACAGAATGCTCTTACTACTTTTGGTATTCACAGAATGGATTAACGACTACTAACTTTACATCCGCACTCGGTCCGGAGATTCCGGCCCGGAGGTGGAGATTTCGGCCATGGCTACATCTCCACCACTGGCTGGAATCCCCACCTCTGGGCCGGAAGCTCCGCCTCTAAGCTGGAAGCTCCGCCTCCGGGCCGGAATCTCCGGCCTGAGTGCGGACCTAAAGTTAGTAGTTGTAAATCCATTCTTTGAATACCAAAAGTAGTAAGTGCATTTTGTGAATACCAAAAGTAGTAAGTGCATTCTGTGAATACCAAAAGTAGAAAGTTTAGGATTTTGTCTTAAGTTAATTCTGTGAATCGGGTCCATAGTTCGGTTACATGGCCTCCCATCTGTTATTGTATCAGATAGAGATTCTAAATTTATTTCCAAGTTTTGGAGGGGAATAGGTAATCTTCTGCAAATCGACATTACATTGTCTTCTAGTCATCATCCCCAATCTGACGGTCAAATAGAGAGAGTAAATCAGTGTTTAGAGCAGTTTCTAAGATGTCAGCTACTTCACTCTACATCAAAATGGGATACTCTCATATGGGTGGCTGAATTCTCACTCAACACAGCTGTCACTCTTCCACAGGTTTCTAACCCTTCTATCTTACTTTTGGCTTTCACCCTCGAACCGTGATGACACCTATCCCTTCATCACATTCCACTCCTGCTGCCCTTGAGTTTGTCTCAAAGATTCATGAAACACAGAAAATAGCCAAAGAGAATCTTGAAAAAGCAAAAAAAGGGTATAAGGCAAGGGCGGATCTCCATTGGCGTGTGGAACTCACATATGGCGAGGGAGATGAGGTATGGTTATACACTAGGAATATAGCCCTAAAGGGAGGTGGCAAGTTCAAACTCCGCTTTATTGTTCCTTACAAGATTTGTAAGGTTATTAATCCTGTTGCCATGAAGCTTGACTTTCCAGAATCCATTAGAATACATCCTGTCTTTCATGTTTCTTTATTGAAACTGGTGGTGCGGGGTACTGACGTGGCAACTGCCTCTGAGCCAGTGTTAATTGATGATGAACCTGAAAATGAGGTGGCAGCTATCATTGACTCACGAAGAGTATGACGTAAATTACAATACCTAATCCATTGGAAAGGGTATGGTATAGAGGAACGCACTTGGGAACCAGCCAGTCATGTACACGCCCCGCGTTTGCTACACCATTTTCACAGATGCTATCCAGAGAAGCCTAAACCTGCGGGGGGAACCGTAGGGGGGATGTACTGTCAGGTCTGTCGGAATTTGCGGATGTATGATGACACGGAAATCTATAAATCCCTTCAAACCGCGCACTAGACCGCTTCGCGTTCTAGCTTGTAGGTCCTACCTCACTTCTGGGTCCTCTGGGGAACGTATGGTTCTCCATCGGGCTTCCTGCTCCTGCATCGCTTCTGACCGGCGTCTTTGTTCCCCTGCTTCCTGTTCCTGTATCACTTCGGACCAGCGTCTTTGTTCCCCTGCTCCTAGTTCCTGCATTGCTTCGGACTGGCATCTTTGCTTTCTTGTTCCTGACCGGCGTTGCTGTCTCGCTACTCCGGCCCGATTCAATGTTGCTGCTCTGAAGTCCTTGCTTTCCCTCCCCTTTTCCTCTCCCTGAAATCGTTCCTATTCAGGGCCACATTTTATAAGCGCCTTCATTTCCTACCGCGCTCACCAAAGACTGACCCGTATTACGTCGGCTCCCTCCTGTCCTGAGATACAGTGAATTGCGGTAGGTGCATTCTCTTTTGTTTTACATCTCCGCTGCCTTTGCATTGAGGAGACTGTTCTTTTGGGCATTTTCCCTTGGAGCCATTACCCCTCCTTTTAGTTAGCCATTTGGTGTGACACTATGTCCTTGGAGAGTCGTCCTCCTTTTGCTGTCACTTTATTGCCCCATGGTGCTCCTGAGGATACTATGGGACACCACTTTGTACAGAAGATTCTGTTCGGATAGGTATTTAAGTTTTGGGGGCATATCTTCATTTGTTGTATTTCACACCACAGATTATTAGTCTTAGGTGGGTATAGAGGCCCTATTTAGTTTAATGCTAGATTATAGAAAGGGTCAAGCACTTACCTAGTTTTTTATTGTTATTGCAGGTTTATGTTGGTGCTTCATTTATACAAGACGTTATCATTTAACGGAAGAAGAGAATACACAGGTACTTACAATTCATTTATAACACAAAACAGTAATAAAATATGACTACAGTGTATTATAGAAATTCCATTGATTTGTCTTATCTTATTTAAGGCTTTCCTGATTGTGTGGTCCTGTCCTTGAAGAAATTATGACGAGGGACATTTATTTGTGTCTTTCCCTATTTCCCTTCTTCCCCAGATTTCACTGCCTTGCTTTGACCTTGTTTGGGCAATCCAGTGATCTCAGGAGGTTTGGACCAATCATTTCAACCTGACGTTCCTGCGGAAACTTGAGCACAGTGACATAAAGATCGTTTAACCCAGGGTGTTTAGTTACTGATAAGTAACAAATAATAATTTAATGTACACCGGCTGTTGCATTTTAAACTGGAAAAAAAGAAAATACGGAAACAGTAGTGAATGATAGCAGATTAGATGTGTGATCTGTGTAAATTGATTAGATGCATCATTTGAATGTTTTGTAGTTATAGGCATAACTACTTTCTTGGAAGGAACCCACAAAAAACCCTGTGGAAGGTGACCCTCTGTAAGTAGACTTTAAGTTTTGTGCCATTCCTAGAGAAATACCTGGAAAATGTGCAGGTTTTTTTCTAAATTCTTCAAATATTGTACTGTACAAAGTCCATCCTTTGAAATTCCCTATATAAATTTGGGTTTGTACAATTCACATGTTTACTCGCTCAAGGTCATGCCAAACATGGTTCAAAGTGGGGGTTTATTTTGCTTTCTGGCTACTCCTCTGATTTAGAAGTCGTGTGCAAGAAAGGTAACCTGTGCCATTTAAAAGAAGTAAGGGGGGGGGAAATAAAGAGCGCCCATATAAGGAGGTGTTACAGCAAACAAATGATGGACGGAATGCTGACAATGCAAACATCCTCCCACAGTCAAAATATCTGGGTTAAATCCATCGTTCTTTTGGCCACTACGCCACCCGAGTTTGGACCCAGCCATATGCTAATCAGTCTTGACCCTGTGCCCCATGGGATCAGTCCAGACCGAACTGCCAGGCCAGGTCCTCCCTGTACCAGAAACAAGCATCCTGGGACCAGTTTCAGGGTATGTCACCCTTCTTCAGGCAGGTTAGCTTGAATCCAGTGGCACAGTAAGCAAGGGACCCACGCCTGGGCATACCCATCTGTTACATTCTGTTATAGCTTTTATTTATTATTTAGTCTTGTAAGACTGTTCCTTTAACTGCATGTGACATGTTATGTTTCTGCTTGCATTCCATGTTCTGAACAGAGTTTTCCTCATGTAGCATTCTGCACTTTCTGTCAGTTTAACCTTGATGCAGCTGTACTAGGAACTTATGCTGTGCCGTTGAATAAACCTCTTAAATTCAAGCTGTTTCCTGGATTACTACAAAATTTGCCGACAAGGACAACCTTACTCCAGCCATTTACAGCACAGGAGCGGAGTTTTGGACCCTTTCTACATTTTCTACAATTTTGGATTATTTTTCCATCAGTTATCTTCTAGCAAAGATAAGAAGAAACTTTCTACTTTATTCTACTTGAAGATTGCCTACTTTGAATTTCTTTCTGCGTGATTTGGAACTATTTAATTAAATTTTCAGTGTTTTCTTAGACAAGCATCATTCAATTTTCTGTTGCCTGGTTACCTTCCTTCAACGCTGTCTCTGCTCGAGCTTGGTATCTGGAATGCTCTGGAGCTGACGTCATTTCTGTGCCGGTTTAACTATCCCTGCGCTTCATATTATTTCAAAGCCTTCGTCTGATTCTGGAAATCATAATGTTTCCTGCACTTCGTTGAAGCGGTCAAGCCCACGTTTACTCGTGAGGAATCGCCCATTTCCTCATTCCTCGGCATTCTTGCAAGTGCATTTTACAGTTACGAGGCTCTTCATTTGCACTGACGACGCTGACGTGAGCGCGTTCAGCCTATCTCGGCTTCTGTTTCTTCGCAAGGGGAGTGAAGTCACCGGCAGCGTTGCTAAGCAACCACAGGCATCGCAAGGGATTTTCTTCAACAAGAAGCTTTTCTTTTTATCGAGTTTAACGTTTTATATTTCCAAGCGATTTTGTGATAATTTTGGAGGTCAATAGGGCAATTTCTGTTGCGTTTTAACATCTTTTATGGCAAGATTTCAACATCGTTTTTTTTTTTTTTGGTTTTTTTTTTTCAAGACTTGAAGAACTTCATGGCAGCCACAACTAATTAAGATATCGAAGCATTTATTTACTATGCTTACATTTACAAGTACTGTTTTATGTTTATAGTCTGAATTTTGTTATTATTTATTTTTTTGGTTTGTTTAACCTTCTTTCCTCATCGTATTATTTAGCTATTATTACAATGCAGTTTGATCCTCCTGCTAAATTCCTACAGATTAAGGGTGATCCTCCTATGCCTTGGTCTAGGTGGAAGGAGGAGTTTTTCAATTATAGGAGAGCTATTGATGGGGAACAAATGGGTGCGGAAGGAAAGAAGAGTATTTTGTTGCATTGTTTAGGTTCTGAGGGACAAGAAATTTTCAGAACTTTACCACAGTTGTCTGTTCCTACTGGTAGTGGGGACACTATGAGTGTTTATAGCTTAGTCATAGTTTCCGGAAGAGGAGGAGCAAGGCGAGACCACGGAAAGTGCAGCAGCAGCAGAGGAATACGCGGAAAGCGAGGTGCCGGGTGCTGGGAGCCGCCGCGGAAAACCGCACCACAGTCACACAAGAGCCGCACCACGGCCGCAGCCGCAGCCGAGGCAAGGAGGAGCAGTGGGCTGCCGGCAGCTGGCGGCTTCCCTAGTGGGCATCGGCAACGGCACTTAAACACATCAGCACCGGCTAAATTCCGGACTCAGTACTGCTTCTCCGCCCTTCACACACTGCTGACTGGGCGGCAGTCTGGGCGGCCTAAGCTTACAGCGGCAGTCTGCCAGCAGTGGATCCAGCCGGTCCGGTGACCCCGTGACCTTGTTCGAGCCTCAACACACCTCGGCCATCTCGGCCACGCACAGGATCGGATCGGAGCTGCCGGCGGAGAGTGTGTGATGGCGTGGGGACGAGTTGTCAGCCTCCAGGTGAGCCTTGTGAGCTTTTGGGGCGGAGCGGAGGATTGAGCTTTGAGCCACTGCGCCGTGAGGGGACCTGAGGTGCGCGGCTCGGCTCTGCTTCGCTGAGGCAGTCTAAGAGGTCCAGGAGATTAGTCCTTGCCACCCGACTGCTCTCAGAACAACGTGCAGCCTGTAGCCTGGAAGAGCTACCAGAGTGGGCTGCTTCCACAGTGCCAAAACACTTCCACAGTGCCAAAACACTCCCTACTCCCTACTCCCTACCCCCCCCCCCCCTGAGAGTCATGGACATTACCACTGCTGAGGCTGAGGGATGACCTGAGCGTGTGGTGGAAAAAAGCAGCAGAAAAGGGACCACGGTGGTGCCACCGTGAGCAGTGGGCTGCTAATACTGTTAGACCCCTTTCTGTCGTCGGAGTCCGAAGGGGCATCGTTGTACCTGTAGTGGGTACTGGCTGGCTGCAAGAGCTGGAAGGTAGGCATTTGGCCCGCACACCCGACCTCAAACAACAGGGGTGCGCAGGAAGAGTATAGGGAAGGGTAAAAAGGAGGAGTAAAAGGTGAAGCTAGGTGGCGCACAAGAGCAGGACCAAATAAATCAAAGAAGGAGCATAGTGGATGTAAGTGGGGTGCAGGTGTGTGCGCGGAGTCTAGAGCTACAAGAATAACACCGCCGCAACACCACAAAACACACGGCCGCAACTGAAAACCATAGCAACAGGCAGTGGCTGGGGCTACCCTAACGTGGTAGGCACCAACCAGAGTCTAGCGAGCAGAGACCAGAGGAAGGAAGACAAACAAATCCTCTGCCCGGTGTAAAACCCAAATATCATCCTACCATTGGAAAATATACTACCAATAGTCCCGGTGCAGGGAAATGGCCTTCAAGAAACTGAGATCACGAACCATCTTTATGAAAAGAATGGGAACAGAAGAGGCAATCAGAAAGACCTCTAACAAAGCGGTGAAAAGTGGACGGATAACCAGAACCCCTGAAATAAGAAAGTACTTTACAACATTAATCACTGATGGACAAATAGCAAAAAATCAGTCAAACTCAGCTATAGTAGCTGTTATAAAGGAGGATGGGGAAGATAAAGTGGGAACTATACAAGACCACCCCAAAGAACACACACTAAAAACTCCCGAGGCTGATCAAAAAACCATTCTAACGGAGCTGGTGGACTCACCTCTGGAAATAGAATCAACTGGCCAAATAGCATCTAGCTCCGGGTAAAAGAGAATTTGGAACACAAACAGGGAATAAATCATGCAAGGGAACTATGAGTAACCAGTGTGAAACTATTGTATATTCCCTAAGGAAACTCTTTAAAGAAGAAAACAACAGAGAGCCTAACCAATATCCTATATTTAGGAATACCAAAAACAAACATATCGTGACCAGTCCTGCCGGGTATCAAGAAATAAAGGATAGCATTGACTTAAATAGCGAGGACGCGCGGGATTTACAAAATAGAAAAAATATAAAAAAGAAACAAGTGGAGGTAAAGAAAAAAAGGGGAAAGCCGCTAAGAAGATTCAAAAAGAAGAAAGCGCATAAACTCAAATTCCAGAAGACAACTGCTTCCCCTGACATCCAGCTCGACAATGAAGAAAGTACAAAATCGCTCACGCCATCAAAGATAAAAAATCGAAACTCGACGGTAAAATCTGAAAATAAAAACCCACAACAAAGTTCTGCGTTAAACCCAAGGGCAAAAGACTTCCTTTATGACCCGGCAAGCCCAGCATTAAAAGTCTACTTCAAAGGACCCGGAGATCATCAAAATAAATACTCATCGCAGGAGGAGATAATATCAACACACCTACAAATAACAGAGCTTTTTCCCACAGATGACACCCCTCTCAATCGAGGCCGAATCATTAATCTCCTGCAACGTATTTTGCCGCTACAAACCTTAACACAAAAAGAAATTAACTTAATAACCTTCCCAGATAAAGAAAACATGAAAACCGCCATGGTAGAATTTTGGTCACCTGTGCTGCCTGGAATTATCTTGAAGGAACAAGAGACTCTCCACAAATGTGGCTACGATTTGACCTCAGTACAGAAAACTACGGACTATAACTCGAGAAATCGGCATATGAGATCATTACGAAAAATTCCCCATCAGCCAAATAAAATGACCAATTATATAGAAGATTCAGCAGAAAATCTATTTATTTCTGTAAAGGACGGAGAAAGGGAAATTTGGAGCAAAAGTACCCAAAAAAAGGATACAGCAAGAGTAGAGCAGTCATGGTTATGGATCGCAGAGACTCTGAACAACAAAAAACAAGCGCTGATCAAGAATCACTCTGTTTAACAATGGCCTATCGATATCATCCTGGAATATAGCAGGGAAAACAAAAGAAAAAATGATTGAGCTCGCAAAAAATCAACCCGCTATAATTGCGCTACAAGAAACCTGGTCAACAAAAAGTTTTCATCAGAATGGTATTTCACCTATGATATTCCTGCGCAGGAAGTTGACCGAGGTCATGCGAAGGGAGGGATAGCTATCCTACTAAGTGAAGATTATAATTAGGCCCAAGAAATCATCACTACAAAATCTAAACACTTTCAATGTATTAAGATCAGGCTGGGGACAGACCCCTCAGATCTGCAAAAAAATGTATTACTTTTTAACGTATATATTCCACCTGGACAAAAAAATGATGGGCTATTTGTTGAAATCCTGGACGGTATCCAGCAAATAATAGAAGCCCTAGCCTATTTGCCATATATGATCATGGGCGACCTCAATGGAAAACTATCAAATAGTGAAATATCAAAATGGGCAAACTGGTACAAAGAACAAGCTTTGGAAATTTCAGTGCCGTTGTTACTGGTTAGAAACAAGGTCGATAAAAGGGGGAAAATATTATTAGCATCACTCCCACTATTAAACGGAACTATTCTAAGAGGGAATGTGGAAGGTGACATTCCTGCATCTTACACGAGACGGGGAACTAATACCTTATCAATCTTGGACTATATGATCTGCAGCTTGGATATATTTGGGTCTGCCTCACATCTTCGAATTCACTCTGTCCAGAGAAGCGACCATGCTATTCTGTTATTACTTACGCAATGGAAAACAATCACATGTCCAACTAGCCATATCATGTTTAAGCACAGTACAGTTATGGTAAAGACAAATCAAAGGCGGATCTATTGGAATTCATCTACGCTCAATAAAATAACCACCTTATAAACACTAATCAACTTCTTCTGATAAAGTACTCCTCCAACCCAATAACAAACATTGAGTCAATTCTTGAGATACTAAAACAAATGCTTCTTCTCAAATCTCCCTTCCCTTTCCACTTTCCCCCCTACCCCTCTGACATGGACCGATCATTTCCTTATTCCTTTTTCCTTTTCTGCTCCCTCCCCCCCCCCCCTATCCCCCTCATGCAAGCTAAAGGACGTAAATGGACCAAAATTACCTGTGACTCTATGGAAGATCTTTTTCATTTTCACCTCAATCTGCAACAAGACCTTAATTCTGAAACGGTGAGACTTAACACATCGCTTTCTGAGGCGCTTGATTTGGTCTCCCCCATGGCTCCAGTCACTTCCCACAGATCCCGACCCTCTGCTCCTTGGTTCTCTCCACGGTTGCGAGAGGAGAAGAGTAAGTGTAAGCAGCTAGAACGTAAATGGAGACTGAACTACAACCCCTTAGCCAAATTAGCCTACAAATCGGCCCTGAATAACTTCCACAAACTTAAACGCGCCTCAATGAAAGCCCATTTTTCCAATCTTATTCAGCAGGCTCAGAACTCCTCAAAAACTCTTTTTTCTATTGTAAAAGATTTTGTACATCCCCCAGCTTCAAAAACCCTTTGCACTCCCACTCAAGACCTTTGCAATGGATTGTCTGACTTCTTTCAAGAGAAGATAGTCAAACTGTCCTCCTCTTTTGCAGCGTCCACACCTGATCACTCTGATGATCACCTCGGTTCCCCCCATTGCTCTTTTGACTCTTTTAGTGAGCTTACTCCAGACCTAGCGTTAGCCCTACTTCGCAATGTCAAGTCCGGTTCCCCCCTGGACCCAGTCCCGGCCAAAGTTATGGGCACGCTTGCCCCTATTCTACTGAATCCTTATCTTTCCATCTGGAATGCCTCCCTGTCTGGTGGCCAATTCCCCTCAGTTTGGAAGCAGGCTAGGCTTGTCCCTTTACTGAAAAAACCTGGTGCCGACCCTTCACTTTTTAGTAATTATCGACCTATTTCGCTTCTGCCAAAACCTGCCAAGATTTTGGAGAAAGTGGTACAAAAACAAATGGCACTTTACCTAGAGTCGAACCAGCTGCTACACGATTCTCAGTCCGGCTTTAGGACCGGATATAGCACTGAGACTGCGTTGCTTGAAGTCTCTGAAATCATCAGGGAATCAGTGGATAGGGGCGAGGAGGCCATGTTGGTTCTCCTCGACCTATCCGCTGCTTTTGATACTGTCTCCCATAAAATACTTATCACCCGCTTACAACAGCTTGGGGTTGGTGGGACGGTGCTTGCCTGGATCACTTCTTTCCTGACCAGTCGCTTCCAAAGGGTTACCTTGCACCCTTTTGAATCCGAGGACAAACCCCTTCTGTGCGGAGTACCCCAGGGCTCCGCCTTAAGCCCTCTATTGTTCAACGCTTATGTGGCCCCCCTAGCCAAGGTAATTGAGTCTTGGGGTGTCAGGGTGGTCTCGTATGCTGATGATACTCAGCTTATCTTTTCCTTTCGAGACCATTCTGACTCCCTTTTCTCTAACTTCAGGAATTGCCTTGGTAACATCTGCTCCTGGATGTCCACCAATCATCTTGCCCTGAACACCGATAAAACGGAGGTCCTTTTCTTCAGCAAGAAATCCCCCCCCCCATCTATCCTATGGTGGCCTACCATCTTGAACCCTCCCCCTACGCCAGTACAGGCAGCTCGCAACTTGGGCTACACTTTTGATAATGCCCTGTCTGGTAAGGTTCAAGTTAATAAAGTGGTCGGAGCTTGCTTTTCCAAACTACGTATGATAAGGAAAATCCTCCCTTTTCTCCCTCAATCAGCACGTAAAACTGTGGTCCATGCTCTCATTACCTCCCACTTGGACTACGCCAACAGTCTTTACTCAGGTGCCCCACTTTTCCTTACTGACCGCCTGCAAATTGTGCAAAATGCAGCCGCCCGGCTCATTGGCAATATTCCTGCCCGCACCTCAGTCAGAGCCTTTCGAGAAGAACTTCATTGGCTCCCTATTTTACGACGCATTGATTTCAAGATTCTGACTTTGACATTCCGGGCTATCCATGGTACTGGCCCGTCATATCTGAAAAAGCGTCTTAAAATCTCGGTTTCAGCCAGACATCTTAGATCTAACAACCTTCGCCTGTTGACAGTGCCCAGATTTAAGCTCTCTCGGACTGGCGACAGATCTTTTACCATCACTGCCGCCAAGCTCTGGAACAGCCTCCCTCTTGACCTCAGGTTCTGCGAATCTGAGCCTGTTTTTCGCCGCAAACTCAAGACTTGGTTGTTCACTAAGCAGTAGGACCTGGTTGGGTCAGAACCCTGTATGAGATCTGTTTCTGTTTTCTTCCCCTGGGGACAATTCAGTAATCTTAGCGCCGGGACACTTCCTTCGGAGGTAGCTGTGCGCTTTACAAGCTTCAAAATAAATAAATAAATAAATAAATACAAATTACAACAAGTAGTACCAGCAAAGCACGGAAACAAAACCATTAAGTCATCCACAACCGCAAAAATGCTAAACAAACTGATAAGAGCACAGTTCCTGGATCTTTCAATGCCAAGACAGGCAGAAATCAACAAATTGAAGAAACAACTCAAGAGGGAGAAACAACGAATAAAAAGTACAGCAGAAGATAAAAACTGGGTCGACCTGCGGATAGCAGCAAAGCAGTACAACCAATGCACTTATTGGTCCTTAATTGCAAAAGAGACTGGCACAAAAAAGGCCCTGCAAGCTATCCCAGTCCCCCCTAAAGAATGGGATTTATATATAACTAACCTGTATAAATTAAATACAACCTATGAAATGTCTAGTAACCCCACAAGTAATTGCCAAGGAAACCCCTCGCCCATTTGAACTGCTTCCCCCTTCTCTACGGAAATGCACATAAGGAACGCAAGATCAACAGGAGCCACCGGCCCAGATCAAATTCCAATCAAGTTCCTTCAGGCTGACCCTAAGGGATGGAGTACGGTGCTTTCTCCCCTCTTTAATTTCATTCTCAAGACTGGGGAAATGCCAAAATCTTGGAAGGGGAGCATGGTAGTACCAATACACAAAAAGGGACCGAGACACCAACCTGGCAATTATAGACAAATAGCGCTATTGGACGCCACGGGAAAGATCTTTGCTGCAGAGGTCCTGGACCAACTTAAAAAGTGGGCATTCTCACTGGGACTGATTCCGCTCTAGCAGGCTTCAGGCCAAAGCACTCAGTCATAGACAATATCGCGATGCTACAAACTATCCTTGACAAATATGTGGTAGTTAAATTTCAGCCTGTGTATGCAGCATTTATTGACTTTACAACAGCGTTCGACCGAGTGGACAGAGCGTTGCTATGGAATAAATTGAGGAAATTAGGAATCCCAGATCAGCTACTACGAATTATAATTGCCCTGTAAACAGACACCTGGTGTCAAGTTCAAATGGGGAGGGAAAAGGGCCTGACCAACCCGATCCCGACGCCAAACGGACTCAAGCAAGGATGTCTCCTTGCCCCCTTGCTGTTTTCATTATATCTCAGTGACCTGCCGCAGCGTCTACAACAAGTGCGAAGCTTCCCACCAATGGTAGCAGCTCAAAATATACATGCCCTACTATATGCAGACAATATTATAGTACTGGACCTAACCCCCTTTGGTCTGCAAAGCGATCTGGACGCCCTGTATAAGTATACCCAGGAAAATGTTTTAATTCCAAATTTAACCAAAACAAAAATAGTCTCTTTTTCAGGGAGGAAAAAAAGCAGAAAAATACTGTTGGAGACTGGGCGACGAAAAAGTAGAAGAGGTTGAGGAGTATACCTACCTGGGCAGGATCTTTACTAAGCATCTAAAAAATAATCAACAGGGGGGGCGTGGCCAAGATGGCGACGGAGTGAGACGTGGAATTTCGTCCCTCCGGCGCCGCCGCTAGCTTAGCCTTGTATAGACCCCGGAGCGACACGCCTTCGGCACCCATCCCTGCCGCTGTGTGCCCGGAGTTGAGGGGGCGCGACCCGGTGGCTGGATTTAGCCCCCTGCGAGGTGTGGAGCGCTCACGATCTGCCGCAAGCGCAGCGACAGGAGCAGGCCTGAGATCCCCGGCCTGGGGTTGTGAGAGTCCCTGGCGCCGGCGAAGGTCTCGCACCGGCCCGTTCCTGACTGCGCGCCTTAGCCTCACAGCGGACGCTGCGGAGTGCGGCTGGCGGAGGGAAGTGCAGCGGACTAGGCACTGACCGGAGGGCTTCGACGAGGCACCACTGGATTTGGCCCCCTACCACGAGTGCAGCGTCCGGAGCAGGCCTGAGATCCCCGGCCTAAAGTTATGAGAGTCCCGGCGCCGGCGGAAGTCCCCTCACTGGCGCGTTCCTGACTGCGCGCCTCTGCCTCCAAGCGGACGCTGCGGAGTGCGGCTGGTGGAGAGAGGCACAGCGGACTGGGCACTGACCGGGGGAGCTCCGGCGAGGCCCCCTACGGGTGGGGACCATCGGAACTGCACCTCGGCACCTCCCCCATCACCGGCCGGGATACCGGTGTGGCGGTGGGGCTACCTACGGAGAGGATCGGCGACACTGACCCGGCCTAGAGATCAGCTGGGGGGCCCCCCTGGATCGAGGAGGGGGTGTGTGGCCCCCCCCCTGAGAGCAGCTAGCACGAACGGTCCAGCCGGATGAGCGTGCCTCGTGGCTGAGGGATGGATATACCTTGCAGTGGCTGGGAGTGGTAGCCGATGAGCAGCGGAGCCCTGCAGAGCGGGTAGTGGTGTGGATTCCAAGTGTGGAAACTGCGGGGGGCATTACTTCCAGGCCCCTGGCTTAGCGACAGCTGGGAGACGACCCTGCCCGACTTTTGTGCCCTGGATTAAGCGCCTCTGGTCTCCATTGCCTGACGATCAGGGCCTAACTCCTGAATAACAGCCTACCCAACCCTGAGGTGTAGTGTTATAGAGTAAGAACGACATTGCTGTGGACACGCTCCTTCGGTGGGGGTACAGCAGTGCTTGCCGGTCTGGTGTGTTGGCACGGGGAAGCGCCGGAGCACTACAGGGTCGGAGCGGTGCGACGCCATGTCTTCCAAGATGTGCAAAGATAAGCTGGAGAAACATGGTAAGGATGTACCTCCGAGGGGGTCTCAGCATGCAACGTCTCCCGGTACCAGCTCCTCTCCGAGATCAAATGACGGAGAGGCCCCTGCCACTAAATCATTCATGCTGGAACTTTTTGCCTCCATCAAGGAAGACATTACTGAACTGCGTTCCTAGCTGGCCTCAGACCTGCGGGAAGTGCGGAGAGATGTGGATGGCATCGGAGAAAGGGTGGCTAGGCTGGAGGACCACGACCTGAATGTGGCCGGAGATATACATCAGCTGTAGCAAGATGTGATCCGCCTCACTGAACAGAACCTGGACCTCCAAACCCACGCGGAAGATCTGGAGAACCGCTCACGTCGGAACAACATCCGCATTCGAGCGGTGCCCTGGGATGGGGAAGCAGGTGATCTGAAGGGTTATGTCGAGGCACTCTTCCTACAAATCCTTGGTGAGGATGACGTTGGAGAGATCAAGATGGACAGGTTCCACAGAGTTGGATTGCCGAGACGCGGTGGGGGTCCTCCCCCGATATCCTTGTCTGTATTCATGATTTCCAGCTTAAGGAACGTATACTGCGGAAAGCACGGGACATTCCATCCCTACAATTCCGGGGTCACCGCCCCCAGCTTTATCAAGACTTGGCGGCATCGACGCTTCAGAGGAGACGGGAGTTCCGTCCTGTGACAACCTACCTGCGGGAGCGAGGAGTGTCCTACTCTTGGGGGCATCCCTTCCGCCTTATCTTTAGATGGCAGAACAGACTGGTTCAAGTTCGCTCTCTGCAGGCTGCCAAGGACCTTCTGGGCATGGATGACACTGTCCCCTCTCCCGGGGCCGGGAGCCCCCCATCCAGGCGAAGCTCCTCTTCTTGGCATAGAGTGGGTCCGGACGCGGACTCGAGGAGACCCGATCGTACAGCCAGTCTGCAAGAAAGGGACGCGGCGGTTGCCACTGTCACCTCTGTGACTGAATCATCCTCCCAGGAGAGCTCTGGAGCAGCTTGAGTCTTGAAACGGAGTTGCTCGGTGAATGAAGGGCTCTTCTCCGTCGAATATTGAGCAGCTTATGGGGGGCGGCGGTAGCCCCTGTTGCAATGGCAAAAAGGACGATTACACAGCTTGGCTGCGGGGTGGCCTGACCCCTGAGTATCGACGGACTGGCGCCGGAGGGACACATACCTTCAGGTACCGTGGGTAAATTTGTACTTTTTGGGAAGACAACCCGGTATGTGGCCTTTGGGGCACACCATGTGGTGGCCCGTCCTCACCCCCCAGAGGAATCTTCAGACTTTTATATTCAAAGACTGTTAAGTTCATTGTTTTTTCTGTTCCTTTTTTCCTTTCTTGGTACTCTCTACTCCTCGACAGTTCTGTGGGTAGCTATAGGGGCTTTATGGGGAGGGGTGGCATCACAAGAGTTTGTTGGGGGCGAGGGGAGGGGGGTGCGGGGAGGGTTGTGGTGGTGACGGGTATGGCTGGATGACTACGTTCTTTGTCCTATGGTACCTGCGTAATGTTCCTCAGGGCAGTATATGCTTGGCTTCTGGGTTTCTAGGTGTTTGCTCTATGATTATGAATCGCTATGGAGGTTGTATGGGAGGGCCTTGCCCCTACTGGAGATCCGAATGTGGGGATGGAGTGTGGAGCTGCCGGATGGGGAGGCTCTGGTACGATGAGGCTCTGATGAGAATTGGGATGGCCATTATTCTTTCACTCTTGGTCACCTTTGCATATTGTCTTTCTGCCGTGTTGACTGAGTGCGCCAAGGGGGGAGGTGGAGGAGTGGGGTGGGGTGATGCGGGAATAGCTGGGGAGAGGTGGTTGTCTCATGATGCCTCTTAGTATCGGGACATGGAATGTCAAAGGTCTAAACTCACAGCAACAACGTCAGAAGGTGTGGAAGTATGTGATTGACCATCAGCTCGATATCGTGGGTCTCCAGGAGACTCATTTGGCGCGGCACAAGCAATTTCCCCTCATATATAGATCGTCTGCTTCTACCAAACACAGGGGTGTAGCTCTTCTCTTTCGGGCGGCACTTCATTTTCAACCTATGGACGTGCGTAGCGATAAAGAGGGCCGATGGCTGATGGTGAAGGGTCTGGTCCATGGTAGACTGAGTACTTTTGTTGTGTTGTATGCCCCCAATGCGGGACAGAATGGCGTTCTTCAGAGCCTGCTGCGGAAGGTGGGTGACTTTGTTGAGGGACACCTGTTTCTGATAGGGGACTTTAAATTAGTTTGGAGTAGAGAGATGGATAGCTCTGGGCCCCAGAGGGCCACTGCAGGGTCGTTCTCTGCAGAGACACAGCGGCTTCTTGGAGACCTGGGTTTACTTGATGGTTGGCGTTCCATGCATCCACTATCCCGCGATTACGCTTTTTTCTCCCATGTACACAATACCTACTCTCGCTTGGATCACGTCTTTCTTAGTCAGGCCCTCAGGGGAGATGTCCGTGACTCTAGCATATTCCCACTGTCAGTTTCTGACCATAGTCTACTCGTGCTCGGACTTCGCTGGTCACCACCAGGCGACGGTCTTCGAAAGTGGTACTTCCCGGCGGCGGTTGTAAGGGACGATACATCAAGCAAGGAGTTACGGAAGGCTATTGGGGACTTTTTCGCTCTCAACCCGGTGTCCGACACGTCAATATCCACCACCTGGGACGCCTTTAAGGCGTCGCTTAGGGGCACCTGCTTGGCTCTTACCTCTAACCACCACAGAATGCGGCGAAAGGAACGAGAGGAGTTGGAGAGAGAACTTGCACTTCTTGAGCAGGCACACAAATTAAATCCGTCCAGGTTGACCCTCCGCCCTTTGACGGCGGTTAGTGGGAAACTGAGGGCCCATTATAATAATAGAGCGGAATTCACTCTGTTGAGGCTGCGGCATCTTTCGTATTCCCAAGGGAATAAAGTGGGGAGGCACCTGGCACGTCAACTTAGAGAGAAAAAAGGAGCGGGAATACATAGGAGGGGTTCGAGATGCGAGGGGAGAGCTGCAGCATCGGGACGAGGTCAAGGCTGGCCTCTTTGGCCGCTTCTACTCGGAACTTTACACAGGGGACACGCTCGATTCCGAGGCCCAGCGGGAATATCTGCGATCCCTGCCCATCCCACAGGTGTCAAAGGAGTGGAACAATCTGCTGTCTGCCCGATCACTCGGGACGAAGTACTTGATGCCATAAAAAATCTGAAACTCCATAAAGCACCGGGACTGGATGGCTATACTGCCATCTTTTACAAGACGTATGCCACCGAGGTATGCGACTTCCTGGTCTCCCTTTTTAATGATATGGCTGAATCCGGTGTAGCGTCCGGCTCCCTGGCAGAGGCCGTCATATCAATTATACCGAAGCCTTGGAAGGATCCCGCACAGTGCTCTTCGTATCGCCCGATAGCCCTTCTCAATATCGACGCCAAGCTTTACTCCTCGATTATCGCTAGTAGACTTCAAGATCTGATGCCGGCACTCATACATCCGGACCAATCTAGATTTATTAAGGGGCGCCAGACCCATGATAATACTAGGCGGGTGGTCCACTTGATAGAGAAAGCTAATAGATTCCAGATCCCAGCAGTATTAGTAGGCCTCGACGCTGAAAAAGCTTTTGACTGAGTGAACTGGGGCTTCCTGTTCCACACTTTGACGGCCTTCGGCTTTTCGGAAAAGTTCCTCTCCATGGTGAGAGTGAACTACAGCTCTCCCCGCTCAAGGGTGGCGGTGAACGGCCATATATCTGCTTTCTTCTCGCACTCACGTGGCACCAGGCAGGGCTGTCCTCTCTCCCCCCTGCTCTTTGCACTGAGCATTGAACCATTGGCGTTGGCTGTGCGGAAACACGGGGATATACGGGGTCTCCCCTTTACTGGGGAACAACACAAAATGTCTTTATTCGCGGATGATGTGCTGCTCTCTATCATGGATCCGGCTCACTCTCTGCCACATGTTCAGAGGGTATTGTCGCGCTTTGAGGGGGTGGCCGGCTTCAAGATCAACTACGACAAATCTTATGTCTTGAATCTCACGCTCTCGCCTGCGGAGGTGGAACGAGTGCGGCCTCTCACCCAGTTGGCCTGGGCCTCCGGCTCCATTGAGTATCTGGGAGTCCGTTTGACATCCACTATTGGGAAATTATACTCTGCAAACTTTCCACCTCTCCTGGCGAAAACCCGGGCGGACTTGGATCGGTGGAAACCCAAATACATATCATGGTTGGGCAGAATTCACGCCATTAAGATGGTCCTCCTCCCCAAATACCTGTATCTCTTTCAGGTGCTCCCCATACCACTAGAAGTGGACTTCTTTCGGCGCCTTAAGACTCAGATGCTCTGGTTTATTTGGCAGGGGGGTCGGGCGCGTTTTTCTTTCACGACCTTGCGACGGCCGCGGGGGGAGGGAGGAGTGGGCCTTCCCGATATGCATTTGTATTATAAAGCAGCACAATTACGAGTGTTGGTGGAGTGGTCCCAACAGACGTCGGAGAAACACTGGCTACACATGGATAGGAGTGTGGCGGGTAGATCTATTTGGGACCTGGCTTGGAAACCCAAGAAAGACAGGCCCCAGAACGCCTACATCAGTACCCCCACCAGTACCACCCTTCAAGGTGTGGGATACGTTAGCCGCTGATGATCGTTGGACTACCTTCCCGTCTCCGTTCACGCCTATATATTTTAACCCGGATTTTCCACTGGCGCTACGGGAGGGGCCCTTCACAGTCTGGAGGGAGGGAGGCTGTAGGGCTTTAGCCCACCTGTTCCACGGCTATACTCCGCTCACCTTTGATAACTATATGAGGGACTATGAAGTTCCTCCGTCGGAACGATTTCACCATGTTCAGATGATTCACTGGGCCACCTCTCCTGGAGTCCTCGATGCGGCTACGAGACCTCCTTCACCCTTTGAGGCTTTCATTCTCCAGACTTCGGCTATGAAAGGGGTTGTATCCTTTCTTTACCAGCTACTACTTACCTCAGCAGTGTCGCCCCGTCCCCGATATATGGGACAGTGGGAAGAACTTCTGGGGCGGGACATTTCTGACAGGGAATGGTCAGCGTTATGGCGCGATATTGCTTCGCACAATCACTCGCTGGGCCTGAGAGAGGCCCACCTTAAGACGCTCATGGACTGGTACCTGTACCCGTCCAAGCTTCATCATATATTCCCGTCTACCTCTGATAGATGCTGGAGGGGCTGTGGATTGCTCGGGGATTTCCGCCATATTTGGTGGGACTGCCCGGTTATTCGACCGTACTGGGAAGAAATCCTCTCCCACATTAAGGACATCCTTGGGTATCCGGTGGAGGACTCTATAGCCTGTGTGTTGCTGGGCCTTCGAGACCCACTTCTGGAACATCAGACGCGAGCAGATAAACAAATCCTGTGGCTCTGTCTTGGAGCTGCCAAACTCACCCTGGCGTCAGCCTGGAAAAAACAGGAGGCTCCGGCGATTTCCATATGGCACGCTAGATTCTGGAAATTCCTTAGCACGGAACGAGTGGCGGACATCTTCCTGGGCAACTTCAAAGGCTTCCAATTCCGCTGGGGACCTCTGGTCTGGTATCTCTCCAAAGGGTTACCATCTGCAGTTTGCCCATCCTCCATACGAGCGCTCCATTTATTTCAGATCTAATAGAGGAACAACGTAGAATGATTGTGGATTGTTGTTGTCACCACCACTGGGGGGAGGGAGGGGGGGGGTTGTTATTTGTTATATATTGTTTGAGGCACCCACACAAACGATAAGGCCTTTCAGATCCGGACACGATACTCTTTATGCATCTGTGGCTTCTGTCGGAAAGTACATATCTAACTCGCTGGCTCTTGGAGTCTGTGCACTGGCCTAAATTTGCTCCCTTTAGCCTAATAACGCTGGCCATCTATTCTGCCCTTTGGCGACCTGCTGTTGCTTAAGCATCATTACTTATTGACTATACTTATGCCCCCTGCGTGGGATGATGTGCGGGACTGCCGCTGTTTCTTCTCTTTGTTCTTTCTTATACCAAAATAAAGATTTTTTTAAAAAAAATAATCAACAGCTTCTAAACTTGTCCAGGAAATCCGAGGTACATGCAGGAGCTCTGCAAAGGTTATACGCGGCCTCTGGAAATACACTTCTCCTCCCTGCTAAAAGTCTACAGTGTGAAGATACCTTCAGTTCTATCATAAGCCTTGGAATACATTCCAATCAAACAGTGGTCATTCCTGGATCTAAAAGAAGGAAAAATACTAAGGAGAATGTTAAAGGTATCGCAATCTATTCCAGTACAAGCTCTCCGCCTTGAACTTTCACTCTCGAGCTCTTACTCTAAAGGTATCGCCAACGTGATTAGGTGGGCATACAACCTGCTACATGCGAAGGATGGGACTCTTCGCTCGCTGCTCAAAGCAGAGACCTTTGACTGTGACTCATCGAAACATGTATTCTTCAAAAACATGTCTATTGCCTTTAAACTGGCGGATATTAATGTCAATCTGCTCCTGACTTGGACACCATCTCGATTGAAACTTTTTCTGAAATGCTATACCCCAAGACTTAGCTTTGAACTTGACTCCTCGCATTGCGCCAAATTAACTTTATATAAAAACATTACGGAAACAGTGGTACTCAAGAAAACGCAGAAATATATAGATTTTAATCTCACGCATGGCGCTAGGAGATCAATCATCCTGCTCCGGTTGGGCATTTTACCCGTCCAAACTATAACAGCGAAATGGCATCCAAACGAAACCACATTATGCAGCCTATGTAATGGCGGGGAGCAGGACTTAGAGCATCTACTGTTCACATGCCCCAACTCAAAAGTAGTAGCGGCAAGGGCAAAACATCTGTACCCCATATATGTCAGATGCCGTATTACCATCGTAAAGGAACTGATTATCGTATGCAAATCTCCCCCGAATGAACTAGTATGTTATAAATGTTATACATTTTTAAAACCTTTTTTATCTTTGTACTAACATGAGAAGTTTTAAATGCTGTAGTAACTGAATCTTATCTGTATAATATTTGTGGTCCTCAGTGGAGTACCAAAGCAAATAAAAATAAACTTGAACTTGAACATTAGAATGTTTATACTGAAGCTCTCAACAGATTGGAAAAAAGATTTAAAGCCACAGCTAATATTGCTTTAAATTGTTTCAAATTTTATACTAGGGCACAAAAGCAGGAAGAATCTTTTGATGACTTCCTCACTTCTTTAAGGGCTCTAACTTTGCATTGTAATTTCGGATCTATGTCTGATGAAATGATTCGTGACCAGATCATTGTTCATGTTAAGAACAAAAAAACTCAGGATAAATTATGGTGCATGGGTGACCCTAATTTGGAAGAAACAATTGCCATCACTAAATCCATCGAATTGTCGGAAAAATGGATGGACATTGTTGTCAAACAAAGTTCTAACCATAGTAAAACCACTTCTGAAGAAGAAGTATGTGTTGTAAAGCCCAAAACTGACAACAAAAGTTTTATTCCTGCACAAGTGAGAGCTAAGAATCAATATGGTATCAATAATAGGAGGACAGAATTTAGTAATAATTTTGTTTCTTGTTACAGGTGCGGTAGCAAATCACATATCGCATCTTTTCAAGGTTGCCCTGCTATTGACAAAACATGTAACGTTTGTGGTAGAATAGGACACTTTAGTAATGTCTGTAGAGAGAGAATTTTTAACAGTCAAATACGAACAGGACATACACGTCCATCCTCTCAAAATATTACTCCCGCAAAAGTTTCATCCATTGGTAGCAGTAGCAATGAGTGTCTAGAACAAAATTTTGACAGAGGTTATGTTGTCTCGATTGTTGAAAATGGTTGTGTTATGCTAACCAGTAAGAAATCACCAAAATGTATCTTTCATGTTTTTACTATTGCCATCGAACTTATGGTGGATTCTGGGTCTCCTTGGACCATAATTACTAGAGAATATTTTAATGAAAAATTACAAGAAGTATGTGATAGTGCTAGTTTTCAACAATCTGATATATTAGCAGAAAGTTTTAATGGGAACAAAATTGATGTTGAAGGATACTTCAAGGTTCCGTTAAGTTTCAGGGGCAGATTAGCCCATATTAAACTGTATATTGCGGTTAAAGGTATTAATGTGCTGGGTTGGCATGAGCAATGGGAACTGGGTATCATGTTAAATCCACGTGCTAAAGACCCTATTTCACTGTGTAGTGAGCAAGATATGTTAAATTCTATTTGTCCCAGTGAGGTGGGGAAAAATGACATTTCCTTTTGGAGCAACAAATTTGATAAGGTTTTCTCTGATCAGTTAGGGAAATTAAAACATTTTGCACAAAAAATAGTGCTGAAGGAAGGAGCACTTCCAGTTAAACAAAAATTAAGACGGGTTCCTCTCAATGTTAGGGATGAGCTAAAGGAAATGTTGAACGATTTACTTAAAGACAACATCATTGAACCCATTGAGTCATCAGAATGGGTTTCGCCCATAGTTTTGGTACGGAAGCCTGATCAAAAATTAAGAGTTTGCATTGATTTGAGGGCACTAAATTCCAATATAATCATAGATTGTCATCCTCTTCCAAATATAAACAAGCTTGTTTCTCTATTTGATGGTGCGCAGATTTTCTCCACATTAGATCTCAGATCTGCGTACCATCAAATTGAGCTCACTGAGGAATCTAAAAAATACACAGCTTTCATCACTCCCATGGGTCTTTTTCAGTATAAAAGAATGCCTTTTGGGTTAGCATCTACTGCCTCTGTTTTTCAACGGGTTATGTTCCAAATTTTTAGAGATCTTGATTCATTTGTTAAATGTTTTCAGGATGACATCTTGATCTTTTCCAAGGATGAGTTTGAGCATGCCTCACACTTAAGTGAAGTGTGTAATAGACTGGAAAAGTCTGGTCTTACTCTCAAGGCACACAAATGCAAATTGTTTAGTAAATCTGTAGAGTACTTGGGCCATAAATTGTCGGGGGAAGGTTTAATTCCTAAAAAATCTAATGTGGAGGCTATTCTCAAAGCTCCTTTTCCGAGCAACAAGAAACAACTGCTGTCTTTCTCGGGCATGTGCGAGTATTACAGTAAATTTGTTGTAAATTTCGCTACTAAAATGGAGCCACTAAGGAGGTTACTAAGACAAAGTAATGAGTTTGTTTGGAAAGTTGAACAGGAAAAAGCATTCACTGACATTAAAAATGATATTGTAAATTTGCCAACTTTGAAACCTTTTAGAATGGGTAAAAAATGTATTATTACCACTGATGCAAGCCTGTATGGTCTTGGATGTGTGTTGTCGCAGACAGATGGTACCGTAGAATGGAATGTGGCTTTTTCTTCTAGGACGTTGAGTGAGTCGGAGCGCAGATATGCTGTCATTGAACGAGAGTTGCTCTCTTGTGTCTGGGCTATTGAACATTATAGAATTTACATATGGGGCAGTAAGTTTGTCTTAAGAACAGATCATAAGCCCCTTGTGCGTATTTTATCGGTCGGTGGTGGTTGGAACTCCACGGCAAGAATTGCACGCCTAGCATCAAAATTACAGGAATACAATTTCACGGTGGAATATATTCCTGGAATTATTTTTTTTACTGCTGACTGTTTGTCACGTTTGCCTTGTGGAAGTACAGTTGACCAAGTTGATTGTCTCAGGCAGGTTGATTTTGTGTTAAGTTTGTCTGATTTTGTTTCTCCTCAGTATCGGGACATCACTGAGCAATGTTGGTCGAAATGTCAAGAGGATGATGAAAAGTTGGTATCTCCTTGAGGGTTGGCCTAACAAATCCAATGTCAGAGATGATTTACTTCCACTTTATAATGTGGCGGATGAGTTATGGTGCGAAGGAGATTTGATTTTCAAATCTGGTAAATGTATTCCACCAGTTGGTATACAAGAACTGATAATTCAGTTAGCTCATAAAACCCATCCTGGGATTTCGGCCATGAAGCGTTTAATAAGATTGAATTTTTGGTGGCCAGTGATGCACAGATTTGTTGACCGCAAAGTTAGGGAGTGTAGTGAGTGCTGTGTCAATGACAAAATGCTTAAATTGCATGTTCCACCTCTCAAAGCCGTGCAATGACCGGAATTTCCTTGGAATAAAATAGCGTTTGATATTTCTGGCCCTTTCAATATTTTGCCAGAAGCATCTCGTTTCGCTTTAGTCATGATAGATTATCATTCTAAGTGGCCAGAGGTGAAATTTGTGGCTAAAGTTACTTCTGAGGTGGTTATTTCCTTTTTCAAGGAGGTTTTTGCGAGAGAAGGGTCTCCTTCAGTGTTAGTGTCTGACAATGGTGTCCAGTTAGTTTCGGCGGAGATGCAATCATTTTTAAAGGGTTGCAATATCAAGCACATTCGGACATCTCTTTATGAACCACATGAAAACGGACAGGTTTTTCGCTTTAACCGAGTATTAAAGGGTTTTGTTGCTGATGCTGTTAAGGAGAAAAGTACTTGGTTGAATGTGCTTAGAGAGAAGCTTTGGACTTATCGCATAACTCCTCATACCACCACGGAGGTTAGTCCTTTCAAACTACTTAAAGGAAGAGATCCTGCTTCGGATATATGTCCCAGGTGGTTTAAGGAGAAATACAAAAATTTTACAAAAGATGAAGTTGACATTGGAAGAATTGCCAACAAGGTTAGTTGCAAGCAAAGCAAGTCAGCTTTGTGGTACAATAAAAGGTAGAAAACCAAAAAGCATAATCTGGTGGTTGGTGATTGGGTCAGGATTTTGAAACCTTTCATGGTCAGCAAAGGCATGAGTAAGTATGGTAGACCTATGCAGGTTAAAAAGGTTTTCAGTAATTCTGTCATTACCCAAGATGGCAAAGTTTGGAATGTGAGTAAAGTTGCCAAATGTCCCATGCAAAATGATGTACAGTTTGTCTAATGATGATTTAGACAGTGTTGAAACAAACGATAATTCTTTTTCTGACTCAGTGGCTTCAAGGGTCAAAGATGATACACAAGTCAGAAGAAGACCCACTTCTTTACAAGATTTTATATAATACATATGTATGTTGTTTTCTTAATGAGGGGGATGTGTTACATTCTGTTATAGCTTTTATTTATTATTTAGTCTTGTAAGACGGTTCCTTTAACTGCATGCGACATGTTATGTTTCTGCTTGCATTCCATGTTCTGAACAGAGTTTTCCTCATGTAGCATTCTGCACTTTCTGTCAGTTTAACCTTGATGCAGCTATACTAGGAACTTATGCTGTGCTGTTGAATAAACCTCTTAAATTCAAGCTGTTTCCTGGATTACTACACCATCCCACTTAGGGCGAAAAGTGTTACAGCAAACAAATGATGGATGGAATGCTGACAATGCAAACATTCTCCCCAAGTCAAAAGATGTGGGCTAAATCCATTGTTCTTTTGCCCACTACGCCACCCCAGTTTGGACCCAGCATATGCAAATCAGTCTTCACCCTGTGCCCCATGGGAACAGTCCAGACCGAACAGCCAGGCCAGGTCTTCCCTGGACCAGAAACAAGCATCCTGGGACCAGTTTCAGGGAATGTCACCCTTCTTCAGCCAGGCTAGCTAGTCGTGGGTCCCATGCTCTTCATGCCACTGGAGTCAAGCTATCCTGGCTGATGAGGGCTGAAAGCGCGAAACCGGTCCTACGATGCTTATTTCCAGTCCAGGGAGGACCTGGCCTGGCAGTTCGGGCTGGACTGTTCCCATTGGAGCAGGGTCAAGACTGATTTGCATATGGCAGGGTCCAAACTGGAATGGCATAGTGAGCAAAAAAACGATGGATTTAGGCCCAGATCTCTGTACTGGGGTGAATGTATGACATTGTTCTGCATTCTGTCCATCAGTTGTTCTTTTTGCATTTGTCACCCCGAGTGGGACGGGTATGCCAAGACGTGGGTCCCGTGCTCTTCATGCCACTAGAGTCAAGCTATCCTGGCTGATGAGGGCTGAAACCGGTCCTACAATGCTTGTCTTCAGCCCAGGGAGGACCTGGCCTGGCATTTTGGGCTGGACTGTTCCCATTGGGCACAGGGTCAAGACTGATTTGCATATTGCTGTGTCCAAACTGGAATGGCATGGTGAGCAAAAAAAACAATGGATTTAGGTCCAGATCTCTGTACTGGCATGAATGTATGACATAGTTCTGCATTCTGTCCATCAATTGTTCTTCTTGCATATAAGGAGGGGGCATTAATGGTTAAATTGGGGCAAGTACCAGCTTTTAAATGATGGAATCTGGGTCAGCAACCTGGAATGGATAAAACTATGTGTCTCTTTTGTTTAAGGGACCACTGACCTTTTTACATTTACTTGTACTTGCCCCAGTTTCGCAGCTAATAGAAGAACGTTGTTGCTACCGACCTTCAGATCGACTCAGATCCAACATACTAAGGGTCTCCTGCAATTTATTTTAGAATGTGAAAATATGCCGTGTGTTATGTAGTAGCAAAATCCTTGGCCGTTGTCTATGACCAGTTGATAAAGAAAAAAAGCTTGCTGCTTTAGAGATATGGAATGGGTATATGGAGGTTGTTATGTTTTAGTTATGTTCCCAATATAAGAAAGGGTATTGTGAGGAAGGGTAATTTTTATTAATAGTATTATGTGAAACAGTACATGCGCTTTGCACTTTGTTGTCTAATTTTGCAGAAAAGAAAAAGCACTTTTTGCTTATTAAATAGAAATTTTTAATGTCAGTTTTATCTAAGGGCATATGGTCTAGAGATGACTGTTGAATTATAATTCCTCCTCTACTACCATTTAATACGATTTTCCCATAAGAAATTGTTCTTTGCACTTGATTAATCATTTATTTAATGTCTATTCTGATTACTTACTCAAGAGATAAAAATACTTGCTTCCATGAAACTATTGCTCCAGTTTTCACCCAAGTGGATTGTATTCTGCACCAAGATATTGTTAACCCTGTATGGAAATAAATGGAAGAAATGTCCCCCTGGTAGGGGGGTTAAGGCTTGTTGTTTTATTATGAGATGTTAATGTTTTTAAATATTGAAGGGCCGTGGGTAAGACAAATATTTGTCGATTTTAAATGCTCGCATGTGAGTGCGTAAAGTATACAAGTATATTAGTAACAAAAATATTTTTATTGTAAAAATATACATTTTTAAGTGTGATTTGTGCTTTCTGTATTACGTGTGTATATGAATTGTTTGTAATGCCTTTTTGATTTCAAACTATTAATAAACTGAAACTGAAACTGGATAGCTAGCCCAAAAAGTGGAAGTGTATGGCTCCATTGCTTTATGCGGAGGTTGGAGATGTAAACACTGATGTGGGGAGAATAGAGACAGGCCTACCCTTTAAAATTCCATGAGGCCTTTTATTAGCAAGGAGTTGTAGGCTAGTTCTTCCTGAGCACTATTATTTGGTTAATGGTTAGGGTGAGAGGTCAACCTGCAGTTTGAGGACGTTTCTAGGTCAGGCCTGCCATTCTGTCCACCTCTGAGTGCTGCTTCTGTTGGGCTGATGACAGCCAGGTGCAGAAATCCCAGACTTCACTATGCTTCTATTAAGGGTGCTCCAGTTTGGAGACAGTCACTGTGCTACATGCTGTGAGAATAAACACTCCACACAAATGCTGGGTCAGGAAAACCTTAGAAAAACCCTTGATAGGATAACAACCATAAACTAGTTCTGCAGGTGAGACACTGGATCCACATACCTTGTTTCAAAATGTATTCAACAAGTGGGACCGAAACAAACAACTTTGCTTCAGATCCATGTCCTTCAAGCCCAGGGAAGGGAGTACTACATCTGGAGCGTGAAGGACATCTGTGTGAGCAGACATTGTGTCTGCCTGACAAACAGTCGTCCAGAGGTTGGGGACATCACCCAAAGTTTGCATTTTGTGCTAGAGGAGCTGAGAATCTACCTGAAGGGCCTGGAATCCTATGTGCCTCTCTGGTGAGGGGTGAATGATTTTGCCTGGCCCTGCAGAATGAGAGAATGTCAAGGAGGAGAGAAGCCCAGAGTGTCCTAAGAAACGGGGGGGCATTCAGAGAGAGATCACAACCTGAAATGTGCTGGGAGCACTGAGTGACCTGCATTGCAGAGGGTCTCCCTGGTCTCTCACAACTGGTTCCTGGCAGGAACTGCTTCCCCTAACTCTGCCTGTTGGCTAGGTTGGGGTTGCACCTGTTGTGGGTACTGTGTTGACCCAATTGAAGCTGCATCTGCCTTTGGCCTCGTCATGGCTGCATCCGCAGTAGTTACTGAATCACTACACTATGTACTGCATCTACTTAGGACAGCAGATTGGTAGTTGTCCCCACTTGGTCCAACCAAAGGATCCACAGCAGCCATTCCTGTACCTTTGTTCAGATGCCAGTACCGCTGCACTAAGAGACTGAGACAGTAGGTTGAGTGAACAGAGCGGTGGCTTGTGCATAACTTACCCAGCAGCTCCTAGGGCAGTTTTGTTTGCCACTGCCTGCTGGAGTACTGTCGGACATCAGATCAACTCAAGAGGTATGAGGAAAAAGGACCATTGCATGCCCACTACACCACCAGAAGCAACACATCAAAGAAACTATGAACTAAAGGCCTCATTTACTATATTTTGTTGGACGGCAGCACAGCAAGCCTTCCTGATGCACTGATGTGCATCACAATAAAAGAGCATGAGTGCACCATATCTACAAGATACAGCACATACCTGTCTTTCTCTCCTGCGCACAAACAGCAGCCGTGAGCCAACGCAGACAACCTTGCACCATGGTGCAAGGGGGCCTGCATTGCGGAGAGGATTGTTTTTCTGCAGGAAGGGACACCTTTCTGCAGAAAAACAAACATTGATGGCATTTTCCTCTTTCTATGCGTGCTGCAAAATGCTTTTCTGTTATTCATAACTTTGCTTTTGTTTGTTATGCGAACCTCTGTGTGTGTCACATAGTGTGTACAGCATCTAGAAATATAATATGCTTTAAAAATACTTTTTTGTTTAAAGTGTAATTTCAGACAGTCAGTATTTTTGTGACACTATGTATAAAGGGCATCTCACATCATATTAGCACATCACATAACTGTATCGACCATTCCTCTCTCCCTGTAGTAGGGTTGCCACCATTCCAAGAGAAAAATGCTGGCTATTTGTTGTTTATTTTAGGAGTGTGCAAAGGCCAGGACATGAATATAAATGGTACTTTAAAGAAAATCACATGTATTCATATGTAACATGACTTGTCCAGACCTGCCACCGTCAAACAAAATCTCACCTTGTGAGGGGATGGAACCTGGAGAGTCTGTGGGACCTCAAAACTATTTCCCCCTCCCACAGTAAAGAAAGTAAAGAAAGTGCACAGGAGGGGAAAAGGCCAATAAGAGGGGGCGGGGCTTTTGTGCAGGTCACTATCTGTCACCCACTGTAACCTCCCCGTACCCACCATAAAAAAAAGAAAAACAGACAGACATGTTCAAAGGCTGGCGCTAATATCATGGAGAGTTTGCAAACCGCCATGTCCATCAGCTGTGCTCAGCCTCGAGAGCATTTGTGAGTTTGAAACACTCTTTACAGAGGTTTCCAGCTCACATTCTCTGCCACTGTCTGATATGGGTTCCTCACCGAGTGACCGTGTGAAAGAAGCTGATATCGTGTGACACAGTGGTGCTGTGTGAGTTGTCAAGTCTGCCTTTGAAGGTCAAGCCTGCGGACAGTACGCACATGCTTTTGCTATGGCGATGGTCTGTTGTCCTTGAAAAAAACCTCTAAAAAGGGTTTGTCTTGAGAGTTAAAAATTATTGAACCCTTTTGGCTTTCAATGAATTCCGAAGATCTGTGACGTAGGTGTTACAGCAGAATGCAATGAAGGCAGGTTTAGACTGTTGAGTTCCCTGTTACACATAGATGAATAAAGATGGGTAATACTAAGCTCTGTGTGTGGCATAGACATTGGTCGGTACCCAGGCTGGGGAGCACGCTACAACTGGTGATGAGTTAGGGTATAAGTAACCTGAAGGTCAACAGTGTTCTCCCTGAGAGTTTGTCGTGGTCCAAGCAAACTGCTCGTGGATGCCACGTGTGTTGCAGTCGAAATACTAAACCTATGCTTAATGCATGTGGAGTCAAAGCACAGCTTCAGCAGCTAAATAGAAATTGAGGGTCAATGGGAAGATCTGAGGGGGGCACTACAACGCAGAGATCTTAAATTGTTCTGGGCAATTGTTGGTTCGGAGGGCAGGGGTGTGAGAAATGCCGTGAGTCCTAACAAAGCCCCAACATCATGGGAAGAACATTTTAGTGGCCTTCATGCTCAACCAGGCACCGGCGATCCCGAGCTGGAGTCCCTGAGCCTCCTCCATGAATATCGATTGGAGGGGGCCCAGGAAATATCGATCCTGGAGGTCGAGACTGCCATTGCTAGGTTACTACCCAACAAAGAACCGGGGCTTGATAAAACATCTGGTGGCTTGTTTCGGTCCGAACCCAAAATATGGGCCCCCTATCTCTGCATTCTATTCAACACAATACTAATGGGTATAAGTCCTCCCGAGACCTGGAGGGGGGCTGAGATAGTTCTCATCTTTAAAAAAGGCTGTCCCTTGCAACCCTCAAATTACAGGCCCATTAGCTTAATAAATATTCCGCAGAAGGTATTTGGGAGGATACTCCTGGAGAGGATCCAGCAATGGGAAGAGGAAAACCAAATCTTAAGCAATTTACAAGCTGTCTTTAGATCTGGCATTTCCACTACTGATCAGATCTTCCGGTTACAAGTCCTTTTCTGGAAAACAGTGAGCGTGGAGGGTGGGAGTCTCTACCTCATTTTTGTGGACCTACGGGCCGCGTTCGATCTGGTCCCCAGGGATAAGCTCTGGAAAGTCCTCCATGATCACTGGAATGCCCCACCATCTACTGGAAGTACTGAGAAGGCTCCATTCACATAATTTTGCCCAGGTTAGATGAGGAAAAATGGGAGAATTGTCAGCACTTTTCCCAGTGCAAAGGGGGGTATGCCAGGGGTGCGTGCTGGCTCCTACCCTCTTTTGCCTGTATATAAACGGGCTTGTTAAACATCTCTTAGCCATAAAGGATATGGATGCCCCAAAATTAGCTACAGGCAGAGTGCCCGCATTAATGTTTGCGGATGACACTCTACTGTTGTCACGAACAGCTACTGGCATCCAACGTGTCCTTGATGGATTCGCTGATTTCTGTGCCTCAAGTGGACTAGAAATCAATTTGGCTAAAACCAAATTTATGATTTTCAATCCACCAAGGCAAACACAACCAAATCCTACTCTGAATGGCATGTCTCTTGAGAGAGTTAAAACGTTTGATTACCTAGGTATCACTCTCAATGAAGACCTGGGTTGGGATGCACAATTAACTAAATCCTCATTGAAATTGACACAGACTGTTGGTGGGTTAACTAAAAGGTTCAGAACATCTACATTTAAGCCGACTGCCCCCATTATCGAGATATACAGAGTTCAAGCTAGAGCAGCAGCATTATATGGGGCAGAATGATGAGGTCACTGTCGACCAAAAAGTCTGGTAAGGGCTGAACACACATTTATGAGAGAGTTGTTTGCCCTACCCTTTAGCACCCCATTGGTCCCATTCAGATTTGACCTCAGTTTGCTCCCAGTGGAAGAGGAGGATGCCCTGAGACCTTTAACTTATTGGAGACGACTCTGGTCTGTCCAAGAATTAGCCCTGTATCGTGCAGAGTTCAAGGAGGTTTGGGTGACTTTGAGGTCAAAGAAAGTCCCCTGGCTATCAAATATTAAGGATCTCTGTGAACAGCTTGGTCTTTCTGGACTACGGGAATCCCCCGAGGTAGTCTCTCCGACTATAGCCAGACTTGACCTGGTAAGAAGGTTTAGGTCTAATAATTTGCTGGCCCTGCATGCTAACATGGCAGTAGGGAGACTGACCAGTGAATTCCTCAATGTAAAAACAGAATATAAGAAGAAGGAATTCCTTGACAAGATCTGTCCGGTTCAAGCCAGAAAGCTGTATTTACAACTAAGAATGGGTAGCTTGCCATTAAGGTCACTGACATGTAAATGGGATGCGAACAAATGTACAGAGTGCCCGGCGTGTGAATATCCACTAGAAAATGAAAGCCACGTATTTTTCTTTTGTCCAGCTTATGAGCTGTCTCGAATGAGGTGGATTAAACCCATTTGTAGGAATCTGGGATTTTGTGAATATGAACACGTGCTTAGAGTACTTAAACATGATACTCACCCACCAATTGTTTTTGCTGTGTCCCTTTTTTAAATAGTATGTGGATCAAGCGCAGAACTTTTATAACGACTTAATTCTAGATCCCAGTTTCTTTTAACAGTTACAGTAGAATCACTTGATAACTATTTAGTCGGTTTAATTCTTATCTCTTAACCACGACCATTTTTATTGTAAATTATATGTATATATATGAAATATGTTCTTAACCTATTCACTAAAAGCATTTTATTGTTTATTTTGTACTATGTTATGTACTTTTATGGCCCTCTGTGGTCGAAATAAAGTTATCAATGATGAAATTGAAAACAAACAAAGCCATGCAAAGAAATCTTTGTATTGGTGACCGATAACCTGCTGGTCAAACCGTACATGAATGGACCACGCTGTTACACAATATACAGCCACACATAATACAGAGTGATAAAGCTAAAGGCAGAGGCAACCAGGTTTTTGAAAGAGCAGCAAAGAGTGACAGCAAATTGCAAGATTGCGCTGTGATCAGAAGTACTGCAAGACAGAGATCAACCAGGTGTCAGGCAATACAAAGACATGCCTAAAAATAAAGGAAGTCAAATACAACAAACGGTCATCTGCTTACCAGAACTGAATAATGAGAGTCCTACTATAGAGTTATGCAGAGTTGCCCCAGAAGAAGTGTCCAGGATTGTGTTTAGAGAGCAGTTCATATCTGAAGCAGCACGCTCTTAAACCTGCTGGGTAGCAGTTCAGGACAAACCCCAGAAGTCTCCGAAAAAGTGAAGGGCTCCCAAGGAGACCAAGAGGGAGGTCACAGTTCCATAGACTGGCCAAGATGACCTAACGGCCAGAACAGAACAGTGCCGTTGAGATGGTGCTGGTCCTAGAAGACAGCAGACAAAGTCAGAGAGAGCTCCACACTCAATGTCAGCCACTCCCAGAAATAGCTACAACACTGCCACTTTCTTGAAATGACCATCACTGTTCGTTACTGCCATAAAACCAATTAATGGCGAGAGATAGACTGCCTGGATAGAGTCATTTGATGATTTAATTGATGCATTAAAGAGACTGATAACAAAAAGATGATCAAGTGTCTCAAATATATTTGTACCGCTTTTGGCCGCAATAAATGTGGCAGGGTATGCTCAGACGTGAGTCCCTTGCTCACTTTGCCACTGGATTCAAGCAAGCCGGGCTGAAGACGGCTGGAATGCCAGAAACCGGTCCTCGGAAGCTTGTTTCCGGTCCAGGGAAGACATGGCTTGGCAGTTCGGGCTGGACTGTTCCCATGAGGCACAGGGTCAGACTGATTTGCATATAGCCATGTCTGAACTGGGGTGGCAGAGTGGGCTAAAGAACGGTGATGGATTAAACCCAGATCTTTTGACTGGGTGTGAGTATTTGATTGATTCAGATGCTCCGTCCGTCACCACCCCCTTTTGTACCGCTTTTGGCCGCCATAAGTGTGACAGGTTATGCTCAGACGTGAGTCCCTTGCTCACTTTGCCACTGGATTCAAGCAAGCCGGGTGGAAGACGGCTGGAATGCCAGAAACCAGTACCCGGAAGCTTGTTTCCGGTGCAGAGAAGACATGGCTTGGCAGTTCGGGCTGGACTGTTCCCATGAGGCACAGGGTCAGACTGATTTGCATATAGCCACGTCTGAACTGGGGTGGCAGAGTGGGCTAAAGAACGGTGATGGATTAAACCCAGATCTTTTGACTGGGCGTGAGTGTTTGATTGATTCAGATGCTCCTTCCATCACCACCCCCTTTTGTCTACTCAGCTACAGCACAGCCGCTGATATGGTACTAATTTCTGTGAATTACAATATGAATGCTCACCAAGAAATAGTAAGTCAGCTCCCTTTTTTATTTCATGGTTTGGGAAAGCTTAAGACTATGAAAGAAAAGTTGTATTATTAAGGACAATTGTCCTGTTGCTCAAAGACTTAGATGAATTGCTTTTCATTTGCAAGTAGCTGTTGAGAAAGAATTTGAGTCGTTACTTAAGCATGATTGTAATGAGCATTCTACTGGTCCAATGCCATGGGTTTCTCTCATAGTAGTGGTACCTAAAAGAACAGTGAAGGAGGTGTACACATATGCATTGACATGCGTCAGGCAAACAAGACAATTGAACGAAAACGACATCCAGGTGACTACATTGCTGACATGATAATGCAACTAAATGGAGCGAAGGTCTTCTCTCACCTTGATTTAAATAAATGTTATCATCAGTTGGAACTCGAAGAAGGTTGCAGGTACCTTACAGCCTTTTCTACACATGTTGGTCTGTTTTGATACAAAAAAACTAAGTGCTTGATTTAGATCTTGGCGGACAGGTTACTGCACACAACGGTGATGGATATCCAGTCCATCAAAATATAAATCCCAATATATCCTATGGGATTTATATTTCAGAGGACGGGATATCCATCACCATTGAGACACAGTAACCCGTCCACCAAGATATAAATCAGGCCCGAAAATTTGATGTGGCATCCACTTTAGAACTGTTTGAAGACACCATTCAACATATCAAACAGCCTGTCATGAATGCGTTTAATTACAGCGATAACATATTGGTTTTTGGAGCTACACAAAAAGATCACAATAAAACTCTTACACAAGTATGTTGTTTACCTGCTGAAGCAGATTTGACTTTGAATGCAAACCAGTGTCAGCTTCATAAGACAAAACTAAAGGTCTTTGGCCACTTCTTTTTAGATGGAGGTATGACACGAGATCCTGCTAAAGTACAAGGGCTATCACATGATGATCCCCCACAAGATGTATCTATGGTGCATTCCTTTCTTGGCATGTCTAGCTACTGTTTCAGATACATATAGACTTTGCCACTGTGAGTGCTCTGTTAAGAGACTTGACGAAAAAGAATGTTTAATTTTCTTGGTCACATGAATGTGAGGAAACATTTAAAAGAATCAAACAAGCCATTGAGAATGCTACTAAAATGGCATACTTCAATCCAAAGCTTCATACAGCAGCTGTTGTTGACGCTTGCCCCGTAGGGTTAGGCACTATCCTTGCACAGCACAGCACATACCCGAATGCTCAAAGGTATATTGTGGCATATGCAAATAGACATTTGTCCCAATCAGAACGTGCTCACTCAAAACCTGAAAAAGAAAGCTTAGTCATGGTTTGTGCTTGTGAACATTTCCATGTATTCCTATATGGAAATCCTTTTACGTTGGTAACTGATTAACAAGTTTTCCTGACTATATTTGGCAATCCAAAGGCCAAAATACCTCCTTGCATTGAACGATGGGGATTACGGTTACAAGAGTATAATTATACCATTGTGCATCATCCAGGGAAGTGTCAGACCCTACTGACTACTTTTCCAGACTGACTGGTCAAGGTCACGGTACTCCAACAAAGATGGCTGAGGCCTATATACCCATCATTGTAAAATCAAACACACCAGCTGCCATTTTGTTAGTCTAGATTATCATTCTGATGAGCCCTGATAGTGACATGTTAAAGGTGAAGGAAATAATTACACATCAGTGATGGAACCAAAACAATGTCTGCTATCCAGTGATGATAAATAACCCAAATAAAAAAAATTCAAGGATGATCTTTCCTTAATTCTGAAATGTGTTACACTATGAGGATCGAGAATTTTGGTTTGGGAGAGTCTGCAACAGAAAATATTTGAAGTGGCCTGTTAGGGACAGCATGAAATTGTTGCCACAAAATGAGCTCAAGTTTGGTTTCCTTATCTTGATGAAAGGGTTGAAAAGGAATCAACGGCCTGTCATCTATGCAACTGCCTATCTACAAAAACTACTCTCCACTCCTTGAACATATCAGAACTCCAAAAGCAAGCATGAGAGTGTGTTGGAAAGTGGGTTATTAGCAGTGGTAAATAGGCATCTACCACTGACAATACGGCCACGAATACAGTCTAGGGATCAATACAGGTCTCAATAAATTATTCCCATGCTCAACCCTGGGTATTTTGGCTGCAACTTACTTTGTTTTGCTGGCTTTTAGGAATCTGAGCACTTTACCCATGCTAACCAGTGCTAAAGTGCATCTACTCTTTACTTAAAACATGGTAACATTGGCTTATCCATAATTGTCATATTTTATTTGCTTCTAATCCCTAGTAAAGTGCATAAACATTGCCCAGGGCCTGTAAATAAAATGCTACTAGTGGGTCTGCAGTACTGATTGTGCTACCCACTTAAGTAGCACTTCAAACATGTCTCAGGCCTGCCACTACAGAACCAGTGTGTGCAGTTTTAAACTGTCATTTCAATGTGACAAGTTAACCTACTTGCTGGGCCCAAACCTTCCTTCTTAATACACATAGGTCACTCCTAAGGTGGGCAGTGAACAGGCCATGGCTAGTGTTCAGAGCATTTAAAAAGTAGGACATGTACTTCTAAGTTTTCCATGTCCTGGTAGTGAAATACTCTTAAATTTGTTTTTCACTACTGCAATGGCTATCTCTCACAAGGGATAACATTGGGATTGCCTTATTAAAATGTATAAGTATAATTTCCATTTGCGAAGAGATGGGTCGCCCAAATTTGATGTCTCTCGAATCACAATTTTAAAACACAACCTGTGGTGAGGTTGCTTTTTGCACTGCAATTCTTAAAATGCCATTTTTAGAAAGTTCTACTAACAGAAGGCTGTGGAAAACCACAACCTAATGTGGAGCTCAGCAACAGACAAAAAATGTCTCAACAACTTATGCAAAGTATTCAAAAAAGACTAATGTGCTCTAAGGCATATTAGTTTATCATACTGTGATCAATCAAGTATTACTTGCACGATACATGAAATTGAATCAACAATCTTAAAAGTTATGCACTTAATTGCAATGCATTTAAAAAATTTCAAGATGAGATTACATATATAATCCAAAAACAGCCACATAAACAATTTTCCACATTCAGCAAATTATTAAAGGAAAGTCCCAATGCATTTTGGGTTCAATATTGAACCCTTCATCAGGGGATAAATGTTATTGGCACGTAGAAACTTGAATCATGCAGCGGTGTCCTCCGCAGGGTCCTACAACACAATGAACTTCAATGTAACAAGTACATCATTATAGCTATGAGAATAAAACATTTAGAATTTGCACTCGAGAAGACCAGTGAAGGAGCGGTGAGAAAGGGTGCACAAAAGTATGGGAGTTGTAGGACATATCGTCACCATGTCGGACTCGTAAGTGTAAAAAAAGTGACTTGAAAAGAAGAGAGAACACAGGTGACACAAGTGTGGTTCATAAGAGCCAGAACGGCGTCTGTATGTGTTAAGATCCAAAGAGTTAACTAAATAAATGATACATGAACCAACTAACACACCTAGTGGGTTGAAAAACTAGTGAGTGTGGAGGAGAAGGAACAATGTTACAAACGAGGGATTCTTACCCTCCAACGAGCTGCCGAGCATGTGGCTGAAAACAAATTCAAAAACAGCCAGAGTTCCTTGCTAAATAAACGTCAAGTGTAAGTAAGAAACAAAAATATTGGCATTTCTCTTACCCATCTTACTGGAGTAAAACGGCAACTTTTGTATATACGACAGCTTACTCTGAATGCAATGTATATCCTGTGAACAAAAAGTGTATATAAACGTGGACTCTAAAACAATGCAAATGCAAATGCAACAAATATTTGCTTCACATGTAAACAATTCGGTGGTTCTCACCGTGTTTATGTGAAGTGTTCAAAAGCTCAATATGAGGCTCGCGCCGAACGTCCTACACTGTAAAATTTCTCCGTATTCTGAAAAAGGAGTAAACTGACACGTTACCTAAACCGGTTGCGATGAAACTCTATGAAGATACAACTTCAGTATAATACCAAGATACACGAGTGTAAAAAATCCTTACCGTGTAAGTTAAGAGTGTGCGAACGCCACTACGCCTCTAACGTCCCAAGCCGATAGCATTACTGCCAACGTTTGTGCAAGCTTACCATCATGCTTAGCGCATTTAAAGGCACCGCATGGGTTTAGGAGATACTGTTTGAACGTGTCCACGTGACAAAATACGTAACAAACTTTATTGTCCAAAACACAAACGACAAAATGTTGCTACCAAGGACATTACAATGCAAATAAAGCGTCCAGTGTCTATTAAGTTAATTCAATCCAAATAGCCAGTATCTTAACAAGTGCTCACAAACCCTGATGTGTTTAATCAGAATGTGTAACTGCAATTGCTCCTATCGCTTCCTATGACAATCACATTGTTTACAAAATTCGTGCAAGCTCCCCATACTGCCTAGTGTGTTGAACAGTACCATATTAATTATGAAGACGATATATCCACATTACTTTATCAATAACAAGCTCTGATATCCACAAATACGTAACAACAAAACCCATAAGATTGCTTCCAAGACGATATGACGCTTATACACAATTCTAAAGTTTTTTCTGTAAATGAAATCCGGATAAACAATAGCATAATATATGGTCGTGCAACAGAGATGCCAATGTGCTCTTAGATTTAAAGTGTACAAGAATGAAAAAGTGCAAAAGGAAATGTACACTGGAAAGCAAAAGAGAAAAGAGTGCAAATTCTTTACAAAGCCAAGAATTGTTTCATATGTATTTATATTCAGAGAAAGCATAAAAGTTCATAATGATCATTAAGCCCGCCTGGGATCACTGTTCCTAGCTTTTTGATCCAATATGTTTCTCTACGGGCTAATGCTAGATTGATATCGGTACCTGAGCTTAACTTTATTTGTTCTAGAATAGTGAATCGTAGTTGTGGTATGGTATGTGAAGCCTGTAACCAATGCGATGCAAGAGAGGAGGTAGTGCTCTGGTTGCGGATTCTACTTTTATATTCTATTATGCGCAAT
Source organism: Lissotriton vulgaris (assembly GCF_964263255.1). Lineage (NCBI taxonomy): Eukaryota > Metazoa > Chordata > Amphibia > Caudata > Salamandridae > Lissotriton > Lissotriton vulgaris. Next base: position 493,315,341 of record NC_141700.1, read on the forward strand.
TAAATTTTGCGACTCGTTCTCCCTACGTAAACAAATCCGCAGGGGCACTTTATGGCACAAATTACTCTCTCTGTGTTACAATCTGATGTATGTTGTAATATCATTTTCTTGCCTGTGTTTGGATGCATAAACACATCACCCAGAATCACATTACTGCACTGGCCACAATTGTGGCATTAACTCATCCCTTTATTTGTGTGTTTTTCTTCAATAAGTTTAGGTTTCAGTAATTCACGTAAATGTTTGGGTCGATTATGTGCAAATAGTGGCGGACCTCTGAAGAGGTCAACAAAATCAGGTTCATGATCAATAATTTGCTTTAATCTGAGATGCTTGTGTAGAGTATTTCAATACAAAGACCTCTCGTTTTTGTGATTGTTTCACGCTTGGCTTCAGTAGTTCTTCTCTTGTTCTTAAAGCAATCTTTTGTTCAGCTTTAGACAATATTTCAGACGGATATCCTCTTGCCTTATATCTGATCATTTGGTCTTGTATCAGGTTGGGGCAAACTGTGGTGTTTGATGTGATCCTTTTTATTCTTGTGAATTGAGAGACCGGCAAATGTTGCTTGAGTGAAACAGGATGTGCACTTGAAAAGTGCAGTGCATTATTATCATCTGTTGCAAGACCATTAGATGTTTTGATTATTTCTATGTCTAAGAAATGAATTCTTTCACATTGGATTTCATGCGTGAATTGAATCCTAGGGTTGTGGCAATTCAATCGGGCAATGCAATCTTCCAATAGTTGTCTTGGGCCTTTCCAAATTACTAATATATCATCTATATAGAGCAGAAAGACTGCCACATTTTCTTTCCACTTGGAGTTGGTGAGGATGTAGTTGTTCTCAAAATAAGCCATAAATGTGTTGGCGTATGAAGGGGCTCCGGGAAAGCCCATAGAAGTGCCCATCTTCTGTAAATAAAATGTGTCCTTCTGAATGAAATAACTGTGGTAGAGAGCGAAATGCAATAGCTCAAGTAGAAAAACTGCTTTATCAGATGTTAAAGAGGAGGCCAGCAACCTCCATTCTACAGCCTCCAAGCCCTCGTTGTGGGCTATCGATGTATATAAGACAACCACATCAATGTTGCACAAAAGAACCTCATAATCAAAGACATGTTGAAAAGCTTCTAATTTCAGTAACCAGTCAGTAGTATCCTCTATGTAAGTTTCCCATGATCAATAAAAATTTGGATAAGCATGCAAAGGAAGTGCACGAGCGGAAAATTTGCAAATTCCACAGGGATACTATCGACTGTAAATTAGACGAAGTATATTCTTGGGCTGAAACCTACGCACAAAAACGTTTTTTCAAAAAAACAGGCGCAAATTCATCTGAAGAGAGTGTAGTTACCGATCAAGATTTGACAGTACAACGCCCAAAACCTGCTTCAGTACAATTACAGACAAGTGCATTACCTCAGGAAACTGCCTCCACATCAAGCATGCAGCCATCTTTTTAGCGGAGGGCCATGCGTCAAAGGCACCACCGGACAAAACACCAACAGTGCAAGAACCCGCACTCGAAGGGGAAACACCAAGAAAAGTTTCAGAATCCGGCAGACCCCAGAGGAATCTGAAGAAGTTGAATCCTTGGTTATGAATATCTCTAGGAGAACTTTAAGCAGAGATGAGCTCAAGGTTTTGAACAAAGGAATTTCCTTTGTTCCCACATATTCTTCAAATGATTTAGAAACAGAAGTTGCCTTATTCAAGTTCATGCGGAAATTACGCTTAAGATGGTTCTTTTCCACGATACCAATGAGTGATGATCAAAATCAAGAGTCTAAAACCTTTCGCCCTAAGAGCAAGTTTATGGCGCCTATCACACACAAATCCCTTGATACTTTTGAACTTTTGTGAAAGCAGGATTTAAAAGAGATTGGCTATAACAAATCCACCTGGTCTAATATGACACCTAAGGAACGTCAAATTCTGAATTCCTTAAAACAAGACACGTCTATCATCTTTCAGCCCACCGACAAAAGTGGAGCCTTGGTGGTTCTTGACACAGACATCTACAACACGAACGTAGACCAACATGTACAAGATCAGGAAACCTATATTTTACTGGACCGAGATCCTACCAATGAATTAGTTACGCTACTCACTAATATTGTGACAAAAGCTGTAAATAATGGTACCATTGAGGAAAACATTGGCAAATTTCTGATGAGGGGATAAGGAAATGCCACAATTGTGGCCAGTGCAGTAATGTGATTCTGTATGATGTATTTATGCATCCATACACAGGCAAGAAATTGATATTACAACATACATCAGATTGTAACACGGAGAGAGCAATTTATGCCATAAAGTGCCCCTGCGGATTAGTTTACGTAGGGAGAACGAGTCGCAAAATTAAAATGCGTATTATAGAACATAAAAGTAGAATCCGTAACTCTTGCATTGCATTGGTTACAGGCTTCACATACCATACCACAACTATGATTCACTATTCTAGAACAAATAAAGTTAAGCTCAGGTACAGATATCAATCTAGCATTAGCCCGTAGAGAAACATATTGGATCAAAAAGCTAGGAACAGTGATCTCAGGTGGGCTTAATGATCATTATGAACTTTTATGCTTTCTATGAATCTAAATACTTATGAAACAATTCTTGGCTTTGTAAAGAATTTGAACTCTTTTCTCTTTTGCTTTCCAGTGTATATTTCCTTTTGCACTTTTTCATTCTTGTACACTTTAAATCTAAGAGCACATTGGCGTCTCTGTTGCACTACCATATATTATGCTATTGTTTATCTGGATTTCATTCACAGAAAAAACTTTAGAATTCTATATAAGCGTCATATCGTCTTCTAAGCAACCTTATGGCTTTTGTTGTTATGAATTTGTGGATATCAGAGCTTGTTATTGATAATGTAATGCGGATATATCGTCTTCATAATTAATATGGTACCGTTCAACACACTAGGCAGGGTGGGGAGCTTGGGGAGCTTGCATGAATTTTGTTAACAATGTGATTGTCATAGGAAGTGATAGGAGCAATGGCGGTTACACATTCTGATAAAACACATAAGGGTTTGTGAGCGCTTGTTAAGATACTGGCTATTTGGATTGAAATAACATAATAGATACTGGACGCTTTATCGGCATTGTAATGTCCTTGGTAGCAACATTGTGTCGTTTGTGTTTTGGACAATAAAGTGTGTTACGTATTTTGTCACGTGGACTCGTTCAAACAATATCTCCGAAATCCATGCAGTGCTTTTAAATGCGCTAAGCATGATGGTAAGCTTGCACGAACTTTGGCAGTAATGCTATCGGCTTGGGAAGTTAGAGGCGTAGTGGCGTTCGCACACTCTTAACTTACACAGTAAGGATTTATTACACTCGTGTATCTTGGTATTATACTGAAGTTGTATCTTCATAGAGTTTCATCGCAACTGGTTTGGGTAATGTGTCACTTTACAAATTTTTCAGAATACGGAGACATTTTACAGTGTAGGACGTTCGGCACGAGCCTCATATTGAGCTTTTGAACACTTCACATAAAAACGGTGAGAACCCCCAAATTGTTTACATGTGAAGAAAATGTTTTTTTGCATTTGCATTGTTTTAGAGTCCACGTTTATTTACACTTTTTGTTCACAGAATACACATTGCATTCAGAGTAAGCCATCGCATATACAAAAGTTGCTGTTTTACTCCAGTAAGACGGTAAGAGAAATGCCGATATTTTTGTTTCTTACTTACACTTGACGTTTATTTAGCGAGGAACTCACGTTGTTTTTGACTTTGTTTTCAGCCACATGCTCGGCAGCTCGTTGGAGGGTAAGAATCCCTCCTTAGTAAGATTGTTCCTTCTCCTCCACACTCACTGGTTTTTCGACCCACTAGGTGTGTTAGTTGGTTTATGTATCGTTTATTTAGTTCACTCCTTGGATCTTAACACATACAGACACCGTTCTGGCTCTTGTGAACCACACTTGTGTCATCTGTGTTCTCTCTTCTTTTCAAGTAACTTAAGAAATGTTGACATTATGTCCTACAACTCCCAAACTTTTGTGCACCCTTTCTCACCGTTCCTTCACTGGTCTTCTCGAGTGCACATTCTAAATTTTTTATCCACATGGATATAATGATGTACTTGTTACATTGAAATTCATTGTGTTGTAGGACCCTGCGGAGGACACCGCTGCATGATTCAAGTTTCTACGTGCCAATAACATTTATCCCCTGACGAAGGGTTCAGTATTGAACCCGAAAATGCATTGGGACTTTCCTTTAATAATTTGCTGAATGTGGGAAATTGTTTATGTGGTTGTTTTCGGATTTGCATATGTAATCTCATCTTGAAATTTTTGAAATGCATCGCAATTAAGTGCATAACTTTTAAGATTGTTGATTCAATTTCATGTATCGTGCAAGTAATACTTGATTGATCATCGTATGATAAACTAATATGCCTAAGAGCACATGAGTCTTTTTTTAATAATTTGCATACGTTGTTGAGACATTTTTTGTCTGTTGCTGTGCTCCACATTAGGTTGTGATTTTCCACAGCCTTCTGTTTGTATTTGTTCACACTGAGGGATTGGGGGGCTACATCTCTCACAAGGTGGATGCACGCATATCTCCATAAAATTCATTGTACTTATGTTCATTTATCCATAACATATTAGAATTTAGGTGTGCAGAGTCACTTTTCTATTTTTATATTTTTAGAAAGTTGGCATGTCTTACTGTAACCTTTTGGCCATTTGCATGCTGATGGGTCCTCATGAGCAGGATGGGAGGGCGGAGCTGACACACCTGAAAGAGATTTGTCCTGTCCCACAAAAAGGGTTACATACCCCCCTGTAGTGAATCTGTAGCAAGGGCAGGAAAGAAAGGGATTCTGTGCACTTCAAAGCATCTCTTTAGAGTCTTCCCCACTTCAAAGGCCCAAATGGGTATACGCAAGGGACATCTGACCCCACCAAATCAGAACACTTCTGGAACTGAGTATCTTCTATCTGGAAGTAGGTCTGCTGCAGGAGGGATAGCCACTTTGCTGAACTGCTTTACTGTGGGCTTAATCGGACCGGCTGATCGAGTTTAGGAATGCTTTGTGGCAGTTGCGAATTAATAATTGTAAAGAAACCATAAAGAATTTGAGCGGGGACCTGAAGAGTACAGATTCAGGAGAAAGAGATCAATTCACAAAGGATTAATCATTACAAGAAGTCTGAAGGATTTGAATTGTGAACCTGATGATTGCATATTTAGGATTAAAAAATTGATTTGCAAATGTATATTATTACAAGAAGATTATTGAGTGGTTGATAGAGAAATACATACTGCCACATTAGATTTAAAATATAGTGAACAAGAGAGGGAAAGTGAAAAACATAAGCTTCTACGTACATGTGGATAACACCTTAAAATATATATTGGAATTATATGAATTAGGAATTACTGGAATAAGACAACTCATTGCATTAAGGACCAATCAAGTTCAAAAGTAGCCCTGTTGACGTCCAACAAAGGACGAAACGCGTAGGCTGTCAAGGATTGTTTGTATTGAACTTGATCTTGTCTTTCTGTGATTTTTGGAATTAAAATGAAAAGATTTTCACTGCAAAATGGAACCAGGCCTGTCGATTTTTCTTTGGACTTCACTGTTGGACCTAGTGTTACCAAGTCACATAGGGTAGCCTGGCCTAGGGTAAGACAGTCCGATCCTAGAAGCACATGTGTAAAGTTTGCACACCACCCAGCAGTAACTCCATGCACTTCCACGCAAAAAGGACACTACACCAAAATGTTGTAGGAAAATACGTGCTGTTTTATAAAATCATCTTTAGCAATTTTTGTTTTACTCCAAGCACAATCTTACTATACTTTGGTAAAAATCACTGTTGACACTTCTTGAGCTAAACCTCAGCTTTCACTTAGCAGCATTAGTACTTTACAGCATTTTATCAGAGTGAATGTTCTGGGTCACATCCTACAAACAGAATTCTAGATTCATTTACTACAACTTTGATGCAGATACACAGACTAATTTAATCCCTCAGGTTGACAGTTTTAAATTTTACTCACTAGACTCCAAGGCTATTTGCAAGTAGAGATTTACAAGTTCACAGGATTAGCTCGCAAATAGGCCCTTTGAAACAGAGCTCACACAGCTGGTTTTCTGGATAAAGACAGGTAATCAAAGTACATCTGTTAGGTGACCATATACGTTTTACTTTAAGCACCAAGAAGCATTTATCTCTCATAGAATCTTCTCAGGCTCTAGAATCTTCGTTCTCAGGGAGACACCTCTTTCATGTATTTCCCTGGTACTTCCCCTAAAGCCCTAAGACCTTGACTTCTATGTCCAGTACATAACTCCTATGACATGCCCTTCCGCTTATTAGGTGCGTTGTTTTGTAATGTCAGGGGAGTTCTGGGCCACGCGCTTCAGTAATGCTGACCCTGGAACTGTTAATTAGCGAGGTCCTCCCACCCGGTTACTCGGTTCTGAAGCAACTCTCCCGGTGAGGCAGGCTCCCGCGCTAACACCCTTAGGCCAAGGCAGCTCCCTTATCCTCGGGGAGCTCTACTCCTCCCTCCCGCTCTTACCGGGTATTCGCCAAGCCTGACCCGGCCTCCTTCTCGGCCGATTCACTCTTGCTCCGCACTACGGTGGTTCCGGTCCCTGCGCCGTCAGTTCTCTCACAGCTGACGGGGCCGGGTTATGACGACTCTCCCTCGGCGTGCCTCACGTCTTCGGGGCACGCCCCTCACCTTGGCTGACAGAGGCGGAGGAGGAGGAGGCTTCCCGGCTGGTCCTGGGCGTCTTCACGCCCCCTTCTTCCGGGTTCCGGCGCTGCTACCCTGCCGCGGGCTGAACTTCAAACCCGCCGCTTGGCTGGTCTGCCCTGGGTGCTCCTTCCGGCTCTCCTCAGCAGTGATCCCTTCTGATGGGCAGACGACCGGCAACAGGCAGTCCCGTCTCTGGTCCCGACAAGGTAGGTTTAGTGCACTTTCGCTGTTGCCTTACAGCGGGGACCCTGGGGATACGAGACAACTACTAAGACTGACACTTGACAGCAGTAGTCCAGGCGGGTCTCTCACGATGGTGAAAGGCGGACGTTCTCCCTGAAATGCCTTAATTACTACACTCTCAGGAGGGGTATTCTACCGCTCCTCAGCTGGCGATATGGCACAGTTCGAAAGCTGGTGATGCTCGGACCTGAAAGGGCTCTGTCAGTAGGCAGGGGTTACATCAACTGGGTAGGGTAGCTAACCTAAGAGACAGGTTAGTCCCGCCCTCAGTGCGCCTTCCTTCCCACGCTAAAGCTTCGCTCCTGCCCAGTCCTCACTCAAGCTCTCTCTGGACACTCACTTAAAATGGCCGCTCAGAGGCCGGTCTTATATAGGCTGGCTCTGGCTACCAGAACCCTCCGGAGGGTTCTCGTACCTTCCTAATGTAACCCTATGGGTCCAGCCACAGGTATGGCAGTTATGGCAGTTGTTGTCCTCCATTTTGTAGGTCTGGGTGAATTTTAGTCAGAACAGGCTCCTAGGCCTGAGGTAAAAAACTATGAGGGCGAAAAGAGCATCTATCCCCAGTCCAACACCACAAAAGTATCCAGTGGACATAAAAATCAAGAGGTATGAGGGGCAGAAAGGGGAAAAAAATAATAATAAATTGGAGGGACTACTGAAAGGCAGACAGGTCTAACAGTCACCTACAGACTTATATAATTGAGGATACTGGGAAGACGCTCCTTTCCTTGAAATTATATTTGCTTTACTGTTTTGGCCTGCTGCCTGCTACTTTTTGCCTGAGAATGAGAAGGATTGGACCTGAATCTCTACATCCCAGAACCAAAGTATCTCTAAGGGCTTGGTGACTTTCCTCCTGCTTCTGAAGTCTCGGGGAGATCAAAGACTTCTCTCTTCAACCTGCAAACAGTACCTGAACGCTGTCTGCTGTGAGTCCTGCTTGGTCAAGTAATGCCAATCCAGTCCTGGGCCCTTGGAAGTAAGCTTAAATTGCTGTACCAGCCAGAACCCATGCATCGACCACGTTATGCTGATCAAGACCAACGCATCCCAGCTGTTGTAGGAACCAGATCGACACATCGCTCTTGGGACTACCTCATTGCCTCCAGATCCACCGCATCGGAACTGACGCATCGCTGTCAGTGCGCAGTAAAGATCGACGTAACACGTTCACACTGTGGAGAAATGCAATGCATTGCATTCGTAACCAGCACGTCGATCGCGGAACCGACGCATCACCACAGCTGCGTGGAGAAATCCAGTGCATCACCCTAACTGTGTGGGGATCACCGAAACACATCTCGTTGTTTGCAACCAGTATCAAGTTAATTTTGCTCAGCAGGTCCTACACGGATCCTGTATCCTGCCCGCGCACCATTGCTGTCAGCCTGAACTTTTGACTTTGTCCCGGTCCAGGACAACCAATTAACCCTTTAACCGCTTACTGCTTCTAAGAGCTATTTTTGCATTTAATCTTTAAAAATTCATATCTTGACTTCCACTAATTGGATTTTTGTCACTTTGGTCTTATTTAACCCATGCAATTATTCTCTATTTTTCTAAAGTGGAGTGGAGTCTTCTTGTGGTGTTTTCACTATGTTACTGTTTGATGTGTTGCACAAATAATTTACACATTGCCTTTTAGGTTAAGCCTAACTGCTCTGTGCCAAACTACCAGAGGGTGAGCACAGGTTTATTTAAAGTGAGTTCCTGGCTTAACCTGACTAGGATTGTGATCCCTGTTTGGGCAGTGTGCATAAAACTGCCAACCAGCAACCCGATTTGTAACAAAGTATCTTTTAGACCACCCATTACTTACCATCAGTTGGCTGCTTTATCACTCTCAGTACCTTGTACCTCATTGGTCTGACTTGCCGGCGTCACATCTCGTTCCTGTGTGTTCATCTTTATGATGGAGCATGAGCCAAGTTCTGATTATTCATTTTTATTGGTGTCCTTTTGTTGTTGGTACTCATATTAAGGTACTTTTGTTTGTTCTTCCTTCTCGTCAGTGCTTATCTCATCCTTAGCTTGCTCTGTTGTTGCTTGTTCCCCACCCCCACTTGTTTTATTTCACCCTCTGTCCAACATGGTTTGCTGTTAGCCAGAACCTGAGCAGGCTTTACAAAGCTCCTTTTAGAGGCATGGTCTGGCCATCAGTTGTCCGCCTGTTTTTCTTCATATCAATTTAAACATATTTACAGACGTTATATTTTTTATCAACTGAAGGCATGTCATAACAATTTATTTCACAACGTTAATTGAAAGCGTCATCTGGATGTCAGCATTCATGCCCATCACAATGAACCATGCATTTTGCATTTGCGATATATCAATATTTTCTTCAGAGGCATAATACTGCATGTTTACCATGCCTTTTAGGAGCGTGTATAACAACGAAAGGAGGTGGGCCCAAAGGACCGGAACCATGGAGGACCCGTTTAAACTATTAACAACAACAATAACCTAGGTTCCTATGTCACTTAGACTCCATTAATTAAGAAAAACCACACTATTTTCTGTTGGTGGCTGGGTTTTTTATTTTACCCAAAGCTTCAATTCATTCATATATAATATAAAGGGGCAACTGTTCTCCACAGATTTACACACAGAATTTACCCACAAACATTTACAAATACATACATTTTTTAATACAATTAACAATACTCAATACAACAAATAAATTCACAAATTTTTACACACAACGTTCATAATTACTGTCAATAAGACAATGTGGACTGAGGAAATGTTTTTCGCAAGACAAACTGAATTGCACTGCAGGTCTGCATAAGCTTCGACAATATTATCATATCTTGTATACGTTTTACTCATTCTCCAAGATATTCTTGCTAATAATAAACATATTCCAGATACAACTCAGCAGTATTCTCGCTGTGCCTATTACAACTCAGCGGTATTCTCGCTGGGCTGACGCGTTTCGATACACACTTATGCCTTAGTGCGCTCTCATCAGGGCATCTTACTTATCCACATTTGGGTGTATCTAAAAAATACAAAATAATTAAAGCACCTGTCACTTGTCTGTGATGTTTACATGATTTAAACAGCTTATACCATTGGCTGTGTGGGACTACCTACCTGCCTATGTGGTAAAGCGTTATTTGGCTGAGGTTTCTAGACCGCTGTATCCAGATTTTATAAGCAATGAGTCTGTGAACAATAAGAGGACATTTTTATATTCTATTCTGCTTCCTTGCGTTTAAGCTGAACACGTTAACCATAGCCTGCAACATACCTGTCTTTTCATTTTGCCGGATTCAGGTCGAACTCCTTTATTCTTCCTCATCGTTGTTTCCTAACAAAGGGCAACAAGAGGGCAGGGGTAGGAGGGAGAGAGGGCACCAGTCTACTTAGTTTTGGACCCTTATTAGACTTTCATTAGAATCACGTTGCATAAAGCAACCATCCTACCTTAAGGCGTCTGTTTTTTCTTCTGCCTATTACAGTGGGACTCGAGTAATCGTACTCCTTCTTTTTCAGTTTCCTACAACAAAGACATGACGTGTGGTCTGAATATCATGTTGTGTGTAAATTCTGTGTGTAAATCTGTGGAGAACAGTTGCCCCTTTATATTATATATGAATGAATTGAAACTTTGGGTAAAATAAAAAACCCGGCCACCAACAGAAAATAGTGTGGTTTTTCTCCTTGAAATTAATGGAGTCTAAGTGACATAGGAACCTAGGTTATTGTTGTTGTTAATATTTTAGGGGCGTGTGACACGGATGCATGCTTGGGAAAAGAACAGTGCCCTGCTGTATGCAGAGCCACATTCTCTGAATTAACTTGCCATGACATATGCCGTTCTCTGCATTTAGATCATCAATCAAGGAAATAGGCCCAGCAACGTTTACATTAAAAACACCAGAAGGGTTTCAATCAATCAATCACGATCTATAAAGCGCTTCTAATCACCATATGGGGTATTCGGCGCTTGCATGTCTGGGAGACTTATTCGAGCAGCCAGGTATGGAGGGCCATTTGGAATTCCGGAAGTGAGGGGATGGTCCAGAGGTGCGTGGGGAATCTGTTCCCTGTCTTTGCTGCAATGTGGGAGAAAGCGCGTCCTCCACTTCTGCTTTGGTAGATGCAGAGAGTATGACAAGTGAAAGGAAGGCAGATTGTAATCTTCTCGATGGTTGTTGGAAGTTCAGGCGGTGGTTAATGTATGCAGGTTGTGTAGAGCCTTGTGTGCTTGAGTCAGCAGCAACAAGGGTTTGATCTGTCCTCGACCCATCACAATCTGGATTCCGGAGCAATCACAAAACAGAGACCGCCCTACTCGCCGCCACAGATGACATCCACACCCTTTTGGACCAGCCCTCATCCTACTAGACCTATCAGTGGCCTTCAACACCGTCTCCCACCGCTCACTAGTTGCCAGACTACACGACGCAGGCATACAAGGAACAGCCCTGGACTGGATCCGAACATTCCTCACTGGAAGAAGCCAAAGGATCAGACTCCCACCCTTCCTCTCCACCCCACGAAAATCACCTGCGGAGTCCCACCGGGTTCATCCCTGAGCCCCACCCTCTTCAACATCTACATGGCCCCCCTCGCAGCCATCATCCGACACCACGGCTTCAACATCGTATCCCATGCCGACGACACCCAGCTCATCCTCTCCCTCACCACTGCCAAACTCAACTTCCAGAAAGGAATGCAAGATGTCGGAGTCTTATTGACCAACAGCTGCCTGAAGCTCAACGCCGAGAAGACAGAAGTCCTTGTCCTCTGTACCACCACTTCTGCATGGGACAGCACCTGGTGACTAACCGCCCTTGGAAGCTCACCTACCCCCTCAGACCACGCCAAAAACCTCGGCATCATACTCAACTCATCACTCACCATGAACAGACAGGTCAATGCCGTCACCTCCAATACGATGGATTTAGGCCCAGATCCTTGTACTGGGGTGAATGGATGACATTGTTCTACATTCTGTCCATCAACTGTATTTTTTGCAATTTTCACCCTGAGTGTGCTGGGTATACTCAGACGTGAGTCCCAGGCTCTCCACACCACTGGAGTCAAGCTATCCAGGCTGATGAAGGCTGATAGCCAGAAACCGGTCCTTGGATACTTGATTCCGGTCTGGGAAAGACATGGCTTGGTAGTTCGGACTGGACTGTTCCCATGAGGCACAGGGTCAGAGCTGATTTGCATATAGCCAGTGTCTAACCCAGGGTGGTGTGGAGTGCAAAAAAACGATGGATTTAGGCCCAGATCCTTGTACTTTGGTGAATGTATGACATTGTTCTACATTCTGTCCATCAACTGTATTTTTTGCAATTTTCACCCCGAGTGTGCTGGGTATACTCAGACGTGAGTCCCAGGCTCTCCACACCACTGGAGTCAAGCTATCCAGGCTGATGAAGGCTGATAGCCAGAAACCGGTCCTTGGATGCTTGATTCTGGTCTGGGAAAGACATGGCTTGGTAGTTCGGACTGGACTGTTCCCATGAGGCACAGGGTCAGAGCTGATTTGCATATAGCCAGTGTCTAACCCAGGGTGGTGTGGAGTGCAAAAAAACGATGGATTTAGGCCCAGATCCTTGTACTGGGGTGAATGTATGACATTGTTCTACATTCTGTCCATCAACTGTATTTTTTGAAATTGTCACCTCCAGCTGCTTCAACACCCTCCGCATTCTCCGCAAGACCTTCTTGTGGATCCCCCTGAGTCAAAAAAGACAGTCACCCATGCACTCATCACCAGCAGACTGGACTATGGAAACACAATCTACGCCGGCATCAACAAGTCCCTAATCCACAAACTCTAGACAATACAGGACACCCCCGCCAGACTCGTCCTCAGCATCCCCCGACATGAACACATCAGTTAACTCCTACGAAGTCTCCACTTGTTCCCATGGAGAAAAGAGTCACTTTCAAAATCCTAACTCACGCCTACAAATGCCTACACAACAATGACCCCAAATACCTCAACAACAGAATCAACTTCCACGTACCCAAAAAGAAACCTCCGATCTTTCAACCTTGCACTGGCCTAAACCCCACACTTCCACAGAGCCAGAGCAGATGGAATATCCTTCTATCACATGGCAGCCAAGACCTGGAACGAGCTACCAGAAGACATCAGTCGCGCCCCTCCCTGAACACCTTCAGGAAGACCCTCAAGGCCTGGCTCTTCAGCTAAACAGATCTGCGGACCCCCACACCCCACCCCCTCAGCGCCTCGAGACCCTCACAGTGAGCAGCATGCTTACAATTCCCTGATTGATTGATTGATATCATTTGTAGGCCAAGCCTGGGTAGCACATGTGCTGCTGCGAGGCATGCAGTAGTGGAGTATGGCTTTGAAGCCCACCCTCCGCCCATATTTTTAATTGGCTTGTGTCATTGTCCTTTGTGAACGCTGGCTTCCGAGTTGTTACTAGGCTTGTTAGTCCCTCCTGTACCGTCTTGTCTGCATTTGTAACCTATGTAAAGAATGGGAAGGGACACGCACAACCAGTGTAATTCTGGTTTGGTAAAGGTGAGAACAGTGTGGCGTGCTACCGGGGCTTCACTTTCTCTTCCAATCAGTGTCATAGAAGAAATCCATTCAGTTGCAACTCCTACAGAGGAGTTGTCCCCCGATGCACAGCACTTGAAGACCAAATGAGGTTCATCAATTTTACTTAACATTTTGAACCTCATTTGGTCTTCAAGTGCTATGCATCGGGGGACAACTCCTCTGTAGGAGTTGCAACTGAATGCATTTGTAACCTGCCATTGGCGACTGGCCATTTGACTTCTGTTGTAACAAGGTATGTCTTATTCAGCCTGTAAGCACTATTTTCTTTAATGAGTTTCTCCTACTGCAGGTAAGGGGTGCTTTTCTCACCATGCGCAATTTCACTTTCTAGCAGCCCCGGACAATGGCAGCGGCATCTTTAAAGTGAAATAGGTCTTGCATTTACAAGAGTTATAGCTATTGGCATAGTAAATGAAAATAGCTTAAACTCTGTAAAGGCGAAACTTATTGCATAGCAAATACTTGTTAATTTTGCAGAAAGCTGCGTGCCTACGCCGCGTTTAAAGAGCATGTTTTCAACAATTAATTCTTCATGTGGAGTTTAGTTATCAAAGGCTGTGAACTAAGTGTGCGACCCCAAACATCAAACATTTATTAAGAATACATTTTAACAAGCATTGGCAAAGCCAATAGTTCTCGCCAAGGCAAAAACTATTGGCTTTGTCAGTATCTTTTAGCCATGGTGTACAGCAGGGCCACTGCTGAGCAGCATGGCCATACATCCCAACCCTCCGATTCGGGAGGGAGACTTCACAAGGCTAGTCTCCTGATTCCTGCAGGCAGAAACCTGATCCCTCAGTGGTCTTCAGTAGCTGGAGCTGCTCTTGGGTGACTCGGAGTATACACTGCCTGTAACCTGCTCCTGGCAAGCAAGTGCAAAACATTTTTGTCTCACTTTCTCTGCCTGCCATCCAGATTTATCTGTGCTCCTGACAGGTATGGAAAAAATATATATTTGTATTTCTGATATCCGAATCTGCAGCAGCACACTTTCAAGTCCCGTACAGGCCAATAGACTCGATGCCGGCTGCTATTGAAGTCAATGGGAAGAATACTGTTGTAACTTACCCTTGGTACATTCCTCCTTCCCGTTCTCCCCTCTGTTATTCCTTACCTGTTGGAATTTAGAATGTTGAGACGGAAGCTCACTGTAGAACGCTGATGGAGTGTGGGCAGTGAAGAGCTCTGTCAGAGGACTTTCAGATTAAAACCACTTTATCCTTTTTGTGGAGTTTGTTTCTTCATATTTGGCAATGATCATTGGGATCGCTGTGTAGGGGGCAGCGGAGAGTCCTCTCCCCTTTTGTGTTGTGCAGCCTGCCTTCCTTGGCGAGAGTAGTATCTCCTCTACTGTTCCTTTTCTGCGAGGATTCTTTCTCCTACCCCGCCGATTCTACAGTTCCTGTGCCTGCCTTCAAGAGTCAATAGCCTCCTCAGCAGCTTCGCTATTTTAGGGATATTTCCTCATCTGCACCACAGAGTTTCCTGAGGTTCGCTGTGAGCGCTTGCAGCGGCTGGAGGCTTTCAATTCTCTTAGTCTCTTTCTTGCCTCACGGACTACTGTGGAGTTCTCTTCTGCCTTGAGGAGGAACCTGCACTGGGGCACATTTCATGGGCGGATCGGCCAGTGCGTGCAAGCAGGGCAGGTGTGTTGAAGCGCTGTAGTGAGAGCACCGCTTGCACTACCGCCGCCCTGAGGAGGAGCCTGAAAGTATCCGGCGGATGGCTCTCAATCTCTGTCCTGTTCTGCCTTCTGAAGGCAGCATCGTAGTGCTGTATGAGAGCAGCTGTTGGCTCTAAATCTCTGTCCTGGCTGTGTGCTGAAGGCAGCATTGATATGAGAGCACCATCGGAGCCCTGAAGGTGAGGACCCCTTCCACTTTCACTGCCTGAGGAGAAGCTTGAAGGAATACAGCTGTTGGTTCCAAATCTTGGCTTCGAGACTGATTACTGTAGGTGGGAGGTTGTCTCTGTAGTTCCCATTTCTTGAGGAGCTGTAAGACTGCCTAAAGTGCATTTCTCGGGATTACCATTCTTTCCTTCTCTTTTCTTTCACCAGTGGAATTTCCAAGTCTTTTGCATGTAATGTAAGCATCACCTACAAGGGAATTTTTTTTATAGAATTTAGAGCCATGCAGTTGAGCCTATATATATATGTATTTATTTTTCCAGGATTGCTGGGAAACCAGTAGAAATGTATTCTTGTAGGTGCATCCCGTATATGTTTTAAAAGTTTGTCATTGATTCTGCTGTGTGGGTAAGTGCTCTAAGTTTGTACGTTTTATTATGGCATCTTTCAAAATGTCCCAACCACTGCCTTTTCTAATCGCTCTGGGAGAACCTATAATTCCATGGAAGTGATGGATAAAGTTATTTTAATCTTGTCTTATTGCAATTGGTGGAGATAGATTCTCCTCCATGAGGAAACAGCACATACTTTTACATAACTTGGGAACACATGCTAGGGAAATATTTGACGACCTACCTGAAGTGAATTCCACTGAATAAGGTGGGGAAGATGATGCACAGGGAGATGCAGACTTGGAGGCTTATAATATCACGCTTAAAAAACGTGAAGATCAGTTTGGAGAAAAAATCAATATTGTGCTAGAAAGACACAACTTTTTTTCAAGAGTGATAGGAAAGAATGAGAAAGCAACAAGCCTTTTGTATTTGTTGTTGCACTGTTTTTATTTCTTGTAAATATTGTAATGATTTTAATTAATCACACAATAAAACGATGATGATGATGATGATGATGAGAAAGCAACAATTTATATTGCAGCCTTAAGAGGTTTATCTACCACATGTGAATTTGGTATTTTGACAGACTCTTTGATTAGAGATCAGCTAGTAAAGTGTATGAACAATAAGAAGATTCAAGAAAAGTTACCAGCAGAAAATCCTGACTTATTGCTGGCAGTAAATTTTGCCAAAAGTATAGAGCACATGGCGTTTTGCATGAGAGAAATGAAAGAGCCATTAGACACAGAAATGGTAGATAATTGCCCAGACGTTGAATGTGTAAATAAGGTTGTGTAAAAGGTTGATCAAGGTGAAGTTAGTGACTTAGAGACCGTCAAACAGAAATCTGAGAGTGGTAGATTTAAGTGTTTCAGATGTGGTGACATCAACCATTTGGCAAATCACCCTAAGTGTCCTGCAAAAGGCATAACTTTAGGAGATGCAAAAAAAGGGACCCTTTTGCCAAAGTTTAAAGGGATATAGGGAAAAAAGTAATGCACATGGTCAGTGAGGAGGATGCAGAGGAAAAAAGAAAATGTGTATTTCAAGTTTCTGATACAATGATGACTTCTGACACCATATATCATACGTGTGAGGTTTCTTTAGATGTTGTTAACTGTAAAGTCTTTGCAGACTCTTGCTCACCATACACTCTGATAAATGAAGCAACATTTAAGGAGAGGTTCCAAAATAAAATATATGCTATGTTGACACCAGATATAAGTCCTGGAGGGTATAACAAGGACCCCATTCCCTTACCGGGAATGTTACTCATGCACATTAATTTCAAGGACATGACCACTCTAGGGAAGGTATACATTACCAAATATGATTCAAACCTGCTGGGGCGGAAACACCAGAGAGACCTGAGGATCAAACCTGGTCCTAATGCAGAAGAGCAAGTCTATTTAGTCGGCAGGTCCATTACTGGAATGAGTATATGTAACTAATTCTCCAAGGTTTTCACTAATGCTTTGGGGTTATTAACTTATTTTATCCACAAAATCAAACTTACGCCGGATGCCAAACCTGTATCACATAAAGTCCATCCAGTACAATTACTTATGAGAGAACCTCTCTTAAAAGAGTTGGATAGGATGGAAGCAGCAAGAGTGATTGAGAAACTTGAGTGTGCGGAGTGGTTGGCTCCTATTGGTATTGCTTCTAAGGAAGGGGGGAAGAGTATGTGCCTATGCATGGATCTCAGAGATCTTAATGCTAATATTTGGATTGACAGATACCCCTTACCGAGCATTTTACAGGGTGCAAACTACTTTAGTGTGTTGGGCCTTTCGTCCGCTTACCACCAGGTAGCACTCCAACCTGAGTCAAAGGCTTTAACATCCTTCATAACACCCTTTGGAGCATACCAATTTTTCTGAATGCAATTTGGATTGCCATCTGCTGCTGCAGTATTCCAAAGGGTGAGGCAACACTTTTTACAAGGCCCTGGAAAAGTTCTATACTTTCAGGATGACATCAAGGTCTACTGCAATTCTAGATATGATGCTTAACAAACTTGAGGGAGCAGGACTTTCCATCAAAATTGCTAAATGTAAGTCAAGTTGGTTGAATATCTGAGACACACGTTCTCGGAAGATGGTATTAAACCAAAAATCAGCTTAACTGATTCTGTTAGATTTGCACCTGCCCCTACTAACAAAGAGGAACTTAAGTGGAATACATGGACAAATATGTACAAAACTTTGCAGAACAGGCTCGCTCCCTTAGAAATCTATTTATGAAAACTGTCACATTTGAGTGGTCAGAAAAGTGTCAGACTGATTCGATCTAAGAAATGAAGCTATCATTAATGCACCATGTTTAGGTATGTTCGACGCCAAGGTAAGAACCATACTGACTACTGATGCTAGAATGAAAGACTTAGGTATGTCCCTTACTCAAATAACATGAGGCATGGAAAGGGTAATTACTTTTGCCTCTAGGACAATCAGGGAGGCAGAATACAATTACTGAACTATTGAAAATGAAGCTTTGGCATATTCCTAGGCTATAAACCTTTTTAAATTTTAATTGTGGGGAATACCATTTGTTTTAAAAACACACCTCACACCCCTGATTCCCATGTTCTCTACTAAAAGCATAGATACAACTATACCTTGTATTTCCAAATGGGTTTGGGGCTTGCAAGGGTAAAATTTCAGTATAATATATGTCCTAGAACAGGAAACCAAGTATAGCTTATTGTTTGTCTCGTTTACCTGCTGAAAGGATGGTTTCTCCGGTAGAACCCACTGAAGAATCTATTTTGTCCATACAAATCCCAGCTATTTACAAAGAGGAATGGGAACAATTCGATAAGAATAATGACATTCTTATTGCTGTCAAAGAAAAAATCTCTAAAGGATGGCCTAACAAGTGCAGTAGTGAGTTGCCCAACAAACTCCAACCCTACTGGAATGTAAGGGATAATGTATCGATCATTGATAACAAAGTCCAAAAACGTTATACCTCCTGGTAAAATCTGTGACCGTATTATTGAGATTGCCCATGAGGGTCATTTTGGAAAGAGTATGACCAAGAACAAAATGCGGTGTGAATAGTTGTTTTCATATATGGAGTCTATGGTGGAAGAAAAGGTGAAAGCTTGCCTAGCCTGTTGTGGCAGTGATAAGACTAAACTCACTCGGAAATTCCCCTTCTTCCGGTTGAGGTTACAAATAAACTATGGGACAAGTTGGGTCTGAACATAATTGGACCCATGAATTTGCATAATGTATATAATAGGCATTTGTTTGAAATAGTGGATTATCATTCACATTGGATTACCACCAAATTTGTAAATAATATTAATACTGCCACCTTAATTGAGTTTCTATCTGATACCTTCTCTAAAGAAGGTTTCCCTAGGCCATTGTAACTGACAATGGTGTACAGTTTACGTCTAATGAAATGGTGCTCTTCCTAAACAAATCTGTCCATCAGCCACACAAGAACTCCCCTTTATTGCCCCAAAGCTAATAGTGATGTGGAAAGGGCCAAAAGAATGATTAAAGAAACCATACAGTTGGCTCAAACCACTGGAGAACAAATTGATAAGGCAATCAGGAAAAAGTTATGATCATATCATACTACTCCAAATGTAGTGTCTGACATATCTCCTTTCGTATTCCTCAAGGGATGGAAACCTGGCTCTAAATTGACGCCTAACTAGCTTAACGGTGGAAATCTGGCATGGACTGCTGATTGAGAGATTGTCGAAGAGAAAGTAAAGCACCATCAGATAAAATACAAAAAATGGTACGACAATAAATGGAGAGTGGTCAAACGTGACTGGAAAGAAGGGCAATGGGTAGTGATCAAAAGACCCCACAACGCTAACAACAGATTTGTGTACTTTTCCAAAGCAGAAAAAATTAAATGGGTTAAACACAATGTTGTAGTACTAGAAATTTTTCATACTTGGAGTATGGATAACTTAGGCTGCTGTCATGAAGTCCTCATCCCGGAAGGGGAAATTTCAAAGGATTCTCATAAAACCTTTAATTTAACACAAAAAGGTAAAGATTCCAGAATTCGTCAACTTCTTAGATGGAAATCAGATTACAAAATGATTTGATTGTTACTGTTACCCGATGTCCGAAATGTACAGTTCAATTTTAGTGCACATTTTTCCTAAAGCGTTGTTTTATCTGTAAAATATTTCCGTATTTAGAATATCTTATTTATTCTATAAAAAGGAGATCTGTTGTAACTTACCCTTGGTACATTCCTTTCCTCCCCCATTCCCCCTCCGTTATTACTTACCTGTTGGAATTTAGAATGTCGAGATGGGAGCTCACTGTGAACGTTGATGGGGTGTGGGCAGTGAAGAGCCCCGTCAGAGGACTCTCGGAATAAAACCACTTTATCCTTTTTGTGGTGTTTGTTTCTTCAAATACATTCTCCCGATTATTTTTAAAAAATCACTCACTTTCCTCTTCCAAACTTTGGGCATGTATGGATGACTGACAGTAAAGAACAAAAGCTTTTTTCCTTACACTCAGCCATGCTGCAGAGCAGCTGCACTGCTGTACAATACGGCTACACAAAACATTGGCAAAGCCAATATCTTTCACCTGGGTGAGCTCTATTGGCTTTGCCAGTTCTTTTCGTTTTTACACTAAACCATGCTGCATAGTAGCCGCACTGCTGTACAACATGATTAAACAAGCATTTACAATGCAACAGGACTCGCAACTGCGAGATCATGAGCTATTGGCATTGTAAATGGCAATGTATTTTATAATATTAAAAGGCATTGTCATTTAGAATACCAATAGGTCAAACTTCGGCAAAAGCAAGACCTATTGTATTGCAGAGCGCGGTGTCCATGAAGTGGGCGCTGCGCTCACCAATAAAATAAAAGCAATTCAAATAAAAAGAGTGCCTGTGTCCCTAAAGTGGGTGCCGCGCTCACCATTAAAGTTTAAAAAAAATAAAATGAAACAGAGCGCACTGTCCCTGAAGCGGGCGCTGCGCTGCACATTATAGTTTTTTTTAATGAAACTGAGCACGGTGTCCCTAAAGCAAGTGCCGTACTCAGCATGCAAATTTATAAAAAAAAACAAAAACAAAAGGTCCTAGAACGTCGCTATTGAGCAGTGAGTGCTGTGGGGTAGGGGGCGGCCACTTAAAAGTTAGAGCGGCATGGCGCGCTATACGAAAAGCAGCCACCATTGTCGTGGGGGTGCTGCAAATACAAAAAAACAAGCATTGGCCATGCCAATTGGTCTCGCCATATTGTAGTGTCACTAAAAATAAAATTACAATTAATAGTTTGCATGGTATATTTTCTGTATGAAAGTATTTATAACTTGTGTTTGCACATATTAGAAAAGTCAGTCAGTCAGTCAGTCAAAAATCTTTATTTCGAATAATTAAAATCATAAAAGAAGCAGCAATACATACATCCACCGTACATAAAAAAAGTTAACAGAATAAATAAGCATTTGTTGGTTATCGTTCATGTATGTACACAATTTCCAACATAGATCAAACAATTAATAGGCCAGTGTTTAAAACAAACCCTTTAACTCATATCAAAGAAATTGGGGTACAGTATTTACAATTTAAAGTGCATCATTATATTTCTTTAGGTTTAGGAACCATAAGCCCCCTCTGCATCCTGCTATGCTGTTACATGCAGATAAGTCTTTTATTATTTACCCGGGCTGCAGCCACCAAAAAGCTTGCTACACTGAAGATGACACGCACACTACTCAGCATTTGCAAATGTAAGAGCGCGGGCCTTACTTGAACAAATCCAGCTTCTCGTAATATAGGGTTTAAGAATTTTTTACGCGCCTTGGAAAAGTGCTCACAAAACATTATAAGATGGAGTGTGTCTTGTGAAGAGAAACTATCACAGGAGCATGGTGTGGTGTCTTCCGGTTGTGCCCAAGGTGAAATGGATTATATTGAACCTAAATCTAATCAACAAAAAGCGGTGAAACGGCTTAGTGACGATCTTCTATCGCAGGGATTCCGTGCTCAGACAGAACTGTGCATAGAGGCTTGGAACCTCAGTGAATTAGGGTGTGCCAAAACTCACCTTAGTACCCAAAAAATCCTTACCAGACTAACTACAGTGTCTCATCGGTTATCATAGACTTCCAATGCTTAGACAAACCAGAACATGGACTTAGTACACCTCAGGTAACGTGGAACACATGAACACTCTTTCGTTATACAATTATTTCAATCCAGAACAAGGAGTAAAAGAGGACACGTGCATATTTGAAATGTTTATTCACTAATGCTGTGTTCGCAAACGCAGTATCTTAGCTAATACAAGCAAACATATTATAAGAAATAAAGTAATCAGCATAGTCACTAGTCCATAGAATGCAAACGGTGAAAGCATGGTATTATTCTAAAATGAATAGGGTTTAACAAAACCTAATTCTCACCCTCCCTAGCTAGTGTATTATATTATATCTAAGAAGGTCTCTTTGGGTTTTAGCAGGGCAGCCCCATACCTCAAGATCCTAGTGGTAAGGGATCACATCATCTTCCACCAGCTCTCTGCATGCGAAGCACCATCAAGTGTGTTTGTATGCTCTTGTGCAAAGCAATATAAAATGCGCCTAAAGCCAGAACTTGGCTGCAGCTGCATGTATGTTATGTCTAGGAACGTGCGAAGATCAGTGCTCACAACAACCACTGTGTTGAGATATCATTAAAGGTTTCTGCACTCACTGTACAGACACAGCTCATCAAGCCAGGCTGATATCGGAGTAACAACATATTATTCTCGCATGAATCAAAAACATTCTACTAGGTTCAAAGCTAAAGCAGCTATGTGTCGTGTGCAAAAGCAGCAGAAAGGTAAAATGGCGTTTAAACTCCTAAAAAGCTCATGCTAACTTAACACAGCATACAGGCTATATATATCTATATGACACCCTCCCTTGATCCGAGCACGTATCAGATAAGATAAGATAAGATAAGGGACTCAATGTTGAAAGCAGAGTTCAATAAAATATCCAGTTCGAAATCGAGTAGGTGAGGAAAAATAATTTAGTCCGCCCAAAAATCCAAAATCTCACCAGCATGACAATGTAATGTCCACTGTTATTAAAGCCAATAAGTCTGATATAAAAAATAGTCCATCATAATTCTGAAAAGAAAAAAGAAAAAAATTTTGAGAGAGAGAATAAATATGACATCAAAGGCCTCAATAAGAGTCAGCCCAAAACTGAGTATGCGAAATAAGCAGCAATCGCTTCTAAAAGGAAGTCACTGTTATCATCCGAAAATAACTCAGCCATCCAATTCAATAGTGAGAAAGAACATACATGCTCTTCAATTACCGGAGCCTCTAGTACTAACAGAGGACAACTCTGTAGGTTTTCAATGAAGCTGTGTGCCAAGAAATCTTGCGCCGCTGCGAATATATTCCAACGACCCAGAACTCCATGCATCGCTGCAAAGGCCATAATCCCTCCGTCAGAACAAAGCAATTCATGAGTAACTAAGGGACCCATGAGATGATCAAAATCCACTTCAGGAGACACCAAATTGCAGAGACACAAATCCAGGGCCCAGTCGAAATCGCTGCTCAGGCAATGAAAGACAGGCTGCACACAGGTGAAATAGGAAAATCGAAACGATAATCCATATGCTACAATTAAGGTGACAAGGGGCAGCGCACCATAGTATTCAAGCATCCTGTTGCGAAACAGTGCTAACTGCACCAGCTCATCTGCGAACACAGGACGGGCATCCATTTTGAATAAAACAAAATAGTAACAAAAAGCCAGCAGCCAGCGCCAGTAAAACGGGAAATCCACCAAATAGGCTGGAAAAGATCGAATGGAAGAAAGCAGGAATGACTCCAAATATCTTTTGGAAAGAAGTCACTAGACCACTGCTCACTACTTTAAAAAAAATGAGCCAGCCCCGAAGTGGAGGACACGTTAAAGATTGTATGAATCAGCTCACCGAAATGTAAAGGAAGGTCAGTATTTAATAAAGCATGCACTTCTGTGCGGGTGTTAGCAACGTGAAGGACAAATGTTTTGCGAGGAGATGTCAGGGCAACTTCTTTTTGTGACAATAAGGCTCTTATTCTGCTCATCTTATTGAACTCTGACTTCAAGGTCGGAATTCTCGGCCAGATGGAAACATCCAGGTTCTCATGCGTGGGTGGATACAACACATTTTTACAGCAAACCACACGCTCACTGACTGTTACAACATAAGCTATGCCTTTCAATAACCCACAGCAAGCTTCATTATTTAAAAGTAAATAACTCTCGTTTGCTAATAAAGTAAAAGTCGGGACAATAGCGGGCACAGGTGTACCTTTTAAAACACATGCTAAATTAGAGCGTTCCTGATTACAAGAGCCATGCAATTGTATGTGTCTACACATTAATGAGTGATCTGGTGTTTCCCTACACTCCTCCCCTTTCAAATAAACCTCCTTTCCGTCTCTAAGGCATCTGTAAGTGAAAGGGAGCGACCAGGCTTCATGTAAATAGGAGCTACCAAGAGGCTCGTACCTACCAATGGCAAAATATTTCATGCAATTTGTAAACTGGAAAAGTGCAAATGGTAAAGTTATTATTGCGTGGATAAGCCACGTAGTAGCAGTGGCCTCTGCCACTGAAAAGGGCAAAGACTCCAAGTGTTCAATGTGTAACATGGAAAATGAAGCATCTCTCATTGAAAGCAAACGTTGTTTTTCAGTCAAATTAAAAGGGGCAAATAGAGATTAATGTAATTCCAAGGCACCTTTCCGTTTTTCAGTGTTTGCAGGGTCCATGCAAACTGCATAATAGAACGCAATTGATTTTGGCCATGGTACAAAACAGACACTCCATCCTGTACAATTTCAACAACAGATGACACAATATTATCCAATGTGTAAATGCAGGAGGAAAGGGTGTTAATGCGGTTATCCACTACCGCAAGTACTTTTTCCTAATTAGCTTGATCAATAGCCCTAAGGCGGGTAGCCGCTTAAATCTGTGATGTTTTCCAGAGTTCATTCTAAACGGCATAGATCCTTTTTTTAGATCTACCTTTAGCCGGGCCCTTTATGAAGTCATACAAGTCAACCTCGTCCGTCAGTTTAGACAAATGCAATTTTACTGACGCCAATGTAGAGTGTTTGAGCCAATTCTGACACAATTTGCCTAATAATAATAATAATAATATGAAATTTATAATGCGCTCAGCTTACCTGGGGGCTTCCCGGCGCAACCACTTATCCTACTGAATAAGTGGTTACAGAATGGTCACTCTCAAAACGGGGATCTACTCTGACCTGTGTAAAACCCTCAGCCAGGCCCAAAAAACGATGTTGGCACGAATCTGCACTTCTGTGCCACATCAACCAACCCTTGGGATCCAAACTGAATATGCTAAAGGATGAATTTAGCAAAACGGTTTGCAACTCTCTTTTTTTTTTTTTAATTGATATTTGAGTTGCAAGTTTATACAGATTATAACATAATTCCTTCTTGAAAAGATATTAAAATGCATGTTATACAGCATATACGAAAAAAAAAAAAGCAAAACAATACAGAATTAAAAAAAAAAAACATAGAAGATACATGAATAACCAATATACAAAGTTCATTATATCATTACTTCATCAGTCCATTTCTGAATTGGTGACCAAATTTTTAATCCAAGTTGTTTCCTTTTTTTCCCCTTGGTAGCATATATTGCTGATTCAAGTTTATATCTAGCTAAGAGACGTCCCCTCCATGTGGAGAAAGATGGTGATTCTGGACTAATCCAATCCTGAGATATGCATGCACGAAGTTCAGCCATCATGATAAATAATAAGTTGGTTTGTTCAATGTCTTTTGAATCTTTGGAGACACCAAATAATATAAGTTCAGGTGACATAGCAATATTTTTACAAAGAATGTATTCAATAAATTTCTGAATATCACAAATTAATCCATCAAGTTTTACACACGAGTAAAACATATGTAATGTATCGGCCCCTCTTAAATTACACCGATTGCATTTGATTCCAGTAATACACCCCCATTTCAGAACTTTTGCCGGTGTGTAATATAGGTCACACAAAATCATGTAATGTTGGGTGCGATTACGCCCAGAAAATAGAATAGGGGTGGCCATTTTGATTGATTCTTCCAAAAATACATCCTTTGTACCTAATTTCTCTTCCCATTTATCCCTCAGATTGTTAAAGTCATCCACAAGATAAGTCATTAAAGTGTTATAGTAAAACCCAATTCTTCTTTTATTATTTAGACTATCTATAAGTAAAATTGGGATTAAATCCTGTCTTTCTATGTTGGAGGGTGAATATAGAAAGCTATGAATCTGTAAGAGTTTGAAGTAATCATGAGAAGGAATTTTAAGGTTACTTTGTAGTTCACCAAAAGAAAGTAATGTTTCAGAATTATTTATATACAAGTCAGAGAGAAAGGTAATCCCCTTATCATTCCATTTTTTCATCACCTGGTCTCTAAATATAGTGCGAAAACATTGACTTGAGTTTAGTGGCGTATATCTAGTGATTTTTCTAATTCCCACCACTTTTTTAATAATTCGCCAAACTTTATATGCTGCAGCCAATATCTTGAATTTTGTTTTTTTATAATAGCTTGGCTCTATGAATTTTAACAGATGATAATTCGCATCGGTACCTACTACCATTTCATAGATATTTGGATATTGTGCCCAAGTAATGGGGATTTTATTACCTACAATTAAGGGAAACATATATTGAAGTGCGGCTGCTAAGTAATAAAATAAAAAGTGTGGTGCGGCCCACCCCCCCTGTCTTTCGGTATAATCAACTTCTTATATGCTCTTCTAATACCTTTATAGCCCCATAAGAATCTTATTGCGGTTCTTTCAATTTCTTGAAAAAAACTTAAAGGAAATTCCAAAGGAATTGTTCTAAATAAGTAAAGAAATTTCGGCAATATAAGCATCTTTAAAACGTTGTTTCTACCATGAAGAGATAAATGTAAATGGTTTATTCTTTCCAAAGTTGAGTTAACCTTTTTAAGGATCGGGATGTAATTAATACTAGGTATCTTTGAAGTAGGTGTAGTTAATCTGATACCTAGGTAAACTGCTTCAGTAACTATATTTGTAATAGGAGGTGGGTTTAATCCTATAAACAAAATTTGCGTTTTAGACAAATTTAGTTTATACCCAGAAAAGGATCCGAATATGCCCGCTAGTTCTTCAATCCTCAAAAACGTTCTTTCAATGTCTTTAGTGACCACTACCAGATCATCAGCGTAAGCAAGTGCTCTGTATGTCGTACCTCCTAACTGTAATGCTTTCATCCCTATTTAGCTGATTAAGAAAAATATCTATATATATAGCAAAAAGAAGAGGAGAAGATGGGCATCCTTGGCGTGTTCCTCTTTGGATAGGAAATAATGCAGATTTATTAGGGCCTATTTTTATTGCTGAAACTGGGTTTTTATATAGTGCCTTAAATGCATTTATTGTTCCTGAACCGAAGCCTTTCATAGATAACACGTCCCACAGATAGGGCCACGCTACTCTATCAAATGCTTTTTCAGCATCTAGCAGAGTGATTCCTATTGGTATATTAGAGGCTTCTGACCAATCCATCATTGCTATAATTCTGCGTATATGGTCCGCCGTATCTCTATTGGGAATGAAACCATGTTGCCAACGAGAAACAATTGTTGGTATAATTCTTGATAGTCTTGTGGCAAGTATTTTTGAATAAACTTTACTGTCGGTATTAATCAAAGATATTGGCCTGTAGGAGGCTGGGTTAAGTGGATCTTTATCTTTTTTTAAAAACGTCATAATTATTGATTCAGCCCAAGATTCTGGAGGTAAACCTTTCTGTGCCTCTAAGAATACAGCCAACATATCATTTTTTATATGTTTTCTAAAGGACCTATAAAACTCTAACGGAATAAGATCCGGACCGGTTGCTTTGCCCATTGCTAGTGAGTTTAAGGCGTTTTCGATTTCTTCCCATGTGATAACGGCATCTAACACTGATTTTTGGTCATGAGAGAGGGATGGGAGAAGATTTCCCATGGCAAAATTCAAGCATATATCAGATGAGTAATTATCGTCCTCTTGTGTATATAGTTTAAGATAAAACTTACGAAAAACTTCCAGAATTTCCTCTTGTTTGTTATACACTTGCCCTGTTTCATCCTGAATTGTATTGATGGTATTATATACTTCTTTTTGTCTGATTCTTTTTGCCAAGATTTTCCCTGTATTTTCCCCTATCTCATATATCTGGGTTCTATAACTTGCCATCAGTTTTGCTGATTTTTCTGCAAAGAATTCATAACAGATAGATTTACTAATTGCCAGCCTTGATTCTATATCCAAGATTGGTCGTTGATGTATTATTGCTGTAATTAATTCCTTCTCCCAAAATAATATTTTCTGAAATACCTTCTCATTCTTTTCACGCATAATTTTCTGTTTTTTAATTGTATATGAAAGAGTCTCTCCCCTTATCCCTGATTTGAACGTATCCCAGACAATCTGAATTGACGCGGTACCTCTATTAATATCAAAAAATTCTTTCATCCACAAAGCTAATGTATTTATATAGTCAGAATCAAGTAATAATTTGCGATCAAAAGTCCAGGACCTCGGTTGAATAATTGTTTCATCAGTTTTAATTTCAATCAATATTGGATTATGGTCAGATATTATGCGCGGAAATAACTCAAAGTTTGTGTCGTAAATAAATGATTTTTTAAGAAAAAAGTAATCCAAGCGTACAAATTTTTTATGGGGGTGGGAGAAGAATGTAAACATAGGAAGTAAAGATTTTTTTTCATAAGCTACATCAACTAAACCATGATCTAACACCATTGACCGTAATGACAAAAATGATTTTTTTTAACTCCCTGATAACAAGATATATCAGATATCTCTCTATTCAAATCTAGATGAATATTAAAGTCGCCACAAAGTATTAATGATGGAGACCAGTTAGAAAGATCAAGATTTAAACTATCTAGAATACCTGGATCATCCACATTTGGAGCATATACGGCACAGATGGTCCATAATATATTATTAATTTTAAACTCTGCTATTGCCCATCTACCATATTTGTCCGCTTTTTGTCGAGTTAGTATACCTAAACCCTTCCTGAATAGAATAGCAACGCCTTTTGTTGTAGAACCTTGAGATGTACATACCGCTAACTGCATTCCTAGATCTTTATATAAATGTCTGTCCTTCCAAGTTATATGTGATTCCTGAATGCATAATATATCATTTTTCATAGATTGTATAATTTGTGCCGCTATTCCCCTCTTCTTCTTATTATTTAAACCACATATATTCCAAGAGCACACTCGTAACTTTCCCATTTATAACAATATTTATAACAATGTTTGTTTAACACATAGGGCATCACCTTGATCAAAGAATATGAATGTATGACCTTATAAGATTTCAGTTTTTTCTCTCTGACAAGCCACCTATCCAAACATAGCAGTATAGCTACAAATACCAAAATAATAATATGCAATCTGTTTTTGCTTGCAACTTCGTTTTTTTCCCTCACCCTCCCCACACCCCTCTCTGGGCTCCCCCTGAGCCCCCCCACCCCCCCACCCCTCAGTGCTATCAGTACCTACCAATGGCAAAATATTTCATGCAATTTGTAAACTGGAAAAGTGCAAATGGTAAAGTTATTATTGCGTGGATAAGCCACGTAGTAGCAGTGGCCTCTGCCACTGAAAAGGGCAAAGACTCCAAGCGTTCAATGTGTAACATAGAAAATGAAGCATCTCTCATTGAAAGCAAACGTTGTTTTTCAGTCAAATTAAAAGGGGCAAATAGAGATTAATGTAATTCCAAGGCACCTTTCCGTTTTTCAGTGTTTGCAGGGTCCATGCAAACTGCATAATAGAACGCAATTGATTTTGGCCATGGTACAAAACAGACACTTCATCCTGTACAATTTCAACAACAGATGACACAATATTATCCAATGTGTAAATGCGGGAGGAAAGGGTGTTAATGCGGTTATCCACTACCGCAAGTACTTTTTCCTAATTAGCTTGATCAATAGCCCTAAGGCGGGTAGCCGCTTCAATCTGTGATGTTTTCCAGAGTTCATTTTAAACGGCATAGATCCTTTTTTTAGATCTACCTTTAGCCGGGCCCTTTATGAAGTCATACATACAAGTCAACCTCGTCCGTCAGTTTAGACAAATGCAATTTTACTGACGCCAATGTAGAGTGTTTGAGCCAATTCTGACACAATTTGCCTACTGAATAAGTGGTTACAGAATGGTCACTCTCAAAACGGGGATCTACTCTGACCTGTGTAAAACCCTCAGCCAGGCCCAAAAAACGATGTTGGCACGAATCTGCACTTCTGTGCCACATCAACCAACCCTTGGGATCCAAACTGAATATGTTAAAGGATGAATTTAGCAAAAGGGTTTGCAACTCTCTTTTTTTTTTTTTATTGATATTTGAGTTGCAAGTTTATACAGATTATAACATAATTCCTTCTTGAAAAGATATTAAAATGCATGTTATACAGCATATACGGAAAAAAAATAAAGCAAAACAATACAGAATAAAAAAAAAAAAAATAGAAGATACATGAATAACCAATATACAAAGTTCATTATATCATTACTTCATCAGTCCATTTCTAAATTGGTGACCAAATTTTTAACCCAAGTTGTTTCCTTTTTTTCCCCTTGGTAGCATATATTGCTGATTCAAGTTTATATCTAGCTAAAAGACGTCCCCTTCATTTGGAGAAAGATGGTGATTCTGGACTAATCCAATCCTGAGATATGCATGCACGAAGTTCAGCCATCATGATAAATAATACGTTGGTTTGTTCAATGTCTTTTGAATCTTTGGAGACACCAAATAATATAAGTTCAGGTGACATAGCAATATTTTTACAAAGAATGTATTCAATAAATTTCTGAATATCACAAATTAATCCATCAAGTTTTACACACGAGTAAAACATATGTAATGTATCGGCCCCTCTTAAATTACACCGATTGCATTTGATTCCAGTAATACACCCCCATTTCAGAACTTTTGCCAGTGTGTAATATAGGTCACACAAAATCATGTAATGTTGGGTGCGATTACGCCCAGAAAATAGAATAGAGGTGGCCATTTTGATTGATTCTTCCAAAAATACATCCTTTGTACCTAATTTCTCTTCCCATTTATCCCTCAGATTGTTAAAGTCATCCACAAGATAAGTCATTAAAGTGTTATACTAAAACCCAATTCTTCTTTTATTATTTAGACTATCTATAAGTAAAATTGGGATTAAATCCTGTCTTTCTATGTTGGAGGGTGAATATAGAAAGCTATGAATCTGTAAGAATTTGAAGTAATCATGAGAAGGAATTTTAAGGTTACTTTGTAGTTCACCAAAAGAAAGTAATGTTTCAGAATTATTTATATACAAGTCAGAGAGAAAGGTAATCCCCTTATCATTCCATTTTTTCATCACCTGGTATCTAAATATAGTGGGAAAACATTGACTTGAGTTTAGTGGCGTATATCTAGTGATTTTTCTAATTCCCACCACTTTTTTAATAATTCGCCAAACTTTATATGCTGCAGCCAATATCTTGAATTTTGTTTTTTTATAATAGCTTGGCTCTATGAATTTTAACAGATGATAATTCGCATCGGTACCTACTACCATTTCATAGATATTTGGATATTGTGCCCAAGTAATGGGGATTTTATTACCTACAATTAAGGGAAACATATATTGAAGTGCGGCTGCTAAGTAATAAAATAAAAAGTGTGGTGTGGCCCACCCCCCCCTGTCTTTCGGTATAATCAACTTCTTATATGCTCTTCTAATACCTTTATAGCCCCATAAGAATCTTATTGCGGTTCTTTCAATTTCTTGAAAAAAACTTAAAGGAAATTCCAAAGGAATTGTTCTAAATAAGTAAAGAAATTTCGGCAATATAAGCATCTTTAAAACGTTGTTTCTACCATGAAGAGATAAATGTAAATGGTTTATTCTTTCCAAAGTTGAGTTAACCTTTTTAAGGATCGGGATGTAATTAATACTAGGTATCTTTGAAGTAGGTGTAGTTAATCTGATACCTAGGTAAACTGCTTCAGTAACTATATTTGTAATAGGAGGTGGGTTTAATCCTATAAACAAAATTTGCGTTTTAGACAAATTTAGTTTATACCCAGAAAAGGATCCGAATATGCCCGCTAGTTCTTCAATCCTCAAAAACGTTCTTTCAATGTCTTTAGTGACCACTACCAGATCATCAGCGTAAGCAAGTGCTCTGTATGTCGTACCTCCTAACTGTAATGCTTTCATCCCTATTTAGCTGATTAAGAAAAATATCTATATATATAGCAAAAAGAAGAGGAGAAGATGGGCATCCTTGGCGTGTTCCTCTTTGGATAGGAAATAATGCAGATTTATTAGGGCCTATTTTTATTGCTGAAACTGGGTTTTTATATAGTGCCTTAAATGCATTTATTGTTCCTGAACCGAAGCCTTTCATAGATAACACGTCCCACAGATAGGGCCACGCTACTCTATCAAATGCTTTTTCAGCATCTAGCAGAGTGATTCCTATTGGTATATTAGAGGCTTCTGACCAATCCATCATTGCTATAATTCTGCGTATATGGTCCGCCGTATCTCTATTGGGAATGAAACCATGTTGCCAACGAGAAACAATTGTTGGTATAATTCTTGATAGTCTTGTGGCAAGTATTTTTGAATAAACTTTACTGTCGGTATTAATCAAAGATATTGGCCTGTAGGAGGCTGGGTTAAGTGGATCTTTATCTTTTTTTTAAAACGTCATAATTATTGATTCAGCCCAAGATTCTGGAGGTAAACCTTTCTGTGCCTCTAAGAATACAGCCAACATATCATTTTTTATATGTTTTCTAAAGGACCTATAAAACTCTAACGGAATAAGATCCGGACCGGTTGCTTTGCCCATTGCTAGTGAGTTTAAGGCGTTTTCGATTTCTTCCCATGTGATAACGGCATCTAACACTGATTTTTGGTCATGAGAGAGGGATGGGAGAAGATTTCCCATGGCAAAATTCAAGCATATATCAGATGAGTAATTATCGTCCTCTTGTGTATATAGTTTAAGATAAAACTTACGAAAAACTTCCAGAATTTCCTCTTGTTTGTTATACACTTGCCCTGTTTCATCCTGAATTGTATTGATGGTATTATATACTTCTTTTTGTCTGATTCTTTTTGCCAAGATTTTCCCTGTATTTTCCCCTATCTCATATATCTGGGTTCTATAACTTGCCATCAGTTTTGCTGATTTTTCTGCAAAGAATTCATAACAGATAGATTTACTAATTGCCAGCCTTGATTCTATATCCAAGATTGGTCGTTGATGTATTATTGCTGTAATTAATTCCTTCTCCCAAAATAATATTTTTTGAAATACCTTCTCATTCTTTTCACGCATAATTTTCTGTTTTTTAATTGTATATGAAAGAGTCTCTCCCCTTATCCCTGATTTGAACGTATCCCAGACAATCTGAATTGATGCGGTACCTCTATTAATATCAAAAAATTCTTTCATCCACAAAGCTAATGTATTTATATAGCCAGAATCAAGTAATAATTTGCGATCAAAAGTCCAGGACCTCGGTTGAATAATTGTTTCATCAGTTTTAATTTCAATCAATATTGGATTATGGTCAGATATTATGCGCGGAAATAACTCAAAGTTTGTGTCGTAAATAAATGATTTTTTAAGAAAAAAGTAATCCAAGCGTACACATTTTTTATGGGGGTGGGAGAAGAATGTAAACATAGGAAGTAAAGATTTTTTTTCATAAGCTACATCAACTAAACCATGATCTAACACCATTGACCGTAATGACAAAAATGATTTTTTTTAACTCCCTGATAACAAGATATATCAGATATCTCTCTATTCAAATCTAGATGAATATTAAAGTCGCCACAAAGTATTAATGACGGAGACCAGTTAGAAAGTTCAAGATTTAAACTATCTAGAATACCTGGATCATCCACATTTGGAGCATATACAGCACAGATGGTCCATAATACATTATTAATTTTAAACTCTGCTATTGCCCATCTACCATATTTGTCCGCTTTATGTCGAGTTAGTATACCTAAACCCTTCCTGAATAGAATAGCAACGCCTTTTGTTGTAGAACCTTGAGATGTACATACCGCTAACTGCATACCTAGATCTTTATATAAATGTCTGTCCTTCCAAGTTATATGTGATTCTTGAATGCATAATATATAATTTTTCATAGATTGTATAATTTGTGCCGCTATTCCCCTCTTCTTCTTATTATTTAAACCACATATATTCCAAGAGCACACTCGTAACTTTCCCATTTATAACAATATTTATAACAATGTTTGTTTAACACATAGGGCATCACCTTGATCAAAGAATATGAATGTATGACCTTATAAGATTTCAATTTTTTCTCTCTGACAAGCCACCTATCCAAACATAGCAGTATAGCTACAAATACCAAAATAATAATATACAATCTGTTTTTGCTTGCAACTTCGTTTTTTTCCCTCACCCTCCCCACACCCCTCTCTGGGCTCCCCCTGAGCCCCCCCCCCACCCCCCCACCCCTCAGTGCTATCAGTACCTACCAATGGCAAAATATTTCATGCAATTTGTAAACTGGAAAAGTGCAAATGGTAAAGTTATTATTGTGTGGATAAGCCACGTAGTAGCAGTGGCCTCTGCCACTGAAAAGGGCAAAGACTCCAAGCGTTCAATGTGTAACATGGAAAATGAAGCATCTCTCATTGAAAGCAAACGTTGTTTTTCAGTCAAATTAAAAGGGGCAAATAGAGATTAATGTAATTCCAAGGCACCTTTCCGTTTTTCAGTGTTTGCAGGGTCCATGCAAACTGCATAATAGAACGCAATTGATTTTGGCCATGGTACAAAACAGACACTTCATCCTGTACAATTTCAACAACAGATGACACAATATTATCCAATGTGTAAATGCGGGAGGAAAGGGTGTTAATGCGGTTATCCACTACCGCAAGTACTTTTTCCTAATTAGCTTGATCAATAGCCCTAAGGCGGGTAGCCGCTTCAATCTGCGATGTTTTCCAGAGTTCATTATAAACGGCATAGATCCTTTTTTTAGATCTACCTTTAGCCGGGCCCTTTATGAAGTCATACAAGTCAACCTCGTCCGTCAGTTTAGACAAATGCAATTTTACTGACGCCAATGTAGAGTGTTTGAGACAATTCTGACACAATTTGCCTACTGAATAAGTGGTTACAGAATGGTCACTCTCAAAACGGGGATCTACTCTGACCTGTGTAAAACCCTCAGCCAGGCCCAAAAAACGATGTTGGCACGAATCTGCACTTCTGTGCCACATCAACCAACCCTTGGGATCCAAACTGAATATGTTAAAGGATGAATTTAGCAAAAGGGTTTGCAACTCTCTAATTGAAAATGTAGTTGAATTTTCCCATCCCAAATATTCTTCCAAATCAGGGAAGGAAGGAGCATTTAATTTTTTAGAAGTAGCCAATCCAAAGAATGTTGTCTGTGAGATAGTAGAATTCAAAAACAACATATGATTTGGGATGAGACATGCACGGTGCAAAGCCTCAGTGCCTCGTACCTGCCAACTTTTAGAACCCCAAACTGATTTAAGGTCAATTGTTTCCTTCCACAACTCGTAGCCACCAACAGCTAGCTGGTCTAGAAAGGACTTCGAATACAATAAGTTAGTATCAGTAAGCCTACTTTGGACATGGATTTATCTGTCATTTTAAAATAAAAGTAAGCGGGACTGATTAAAGTCAGTAAAATAAGTGTACTTTTTCAAAAATGTATTCGAGCTGCCTCTTAAAGGAGCCGGGCAATGTTCCCACTGGGTATAATTCACAGTACTTCTCCTAGAATTAGTGTTATGTAAGTAGTGATTGCCAAAATGTTGGAAACAAAACAAATCACCATAATTAGCAGATTCTAAATATAAATCCTAGGCATCAAAGGCAGCATAATATTTCAAATCAGCAAACAAAGCCTCTACGGCTTGAACATCCCAATCATCAGAACGTATGTTTTGTTGAACCACACCCCCATGTTAACTCTAAGCACATTAGGAACATTAAAAACTTCAGTCGGGACATGGATTTGAAATTTAACTGCATCCCAGACTATTCCATCCAGGACAGGCCACGCGGTGATGTTAACAAAGGCCAAGTCTCTTTTCAATCTGTGGGCTGAATGTGATGAGGAGTGGGGAGCCAATGTTCCATTCAGATGTCTAATGCATGTTCTCTCCTCGACATAATGTATATTGATGAATCGGAAAAAATAAAACACAAAACCAATTGACATAAAAAGATAGAGAGCAAAAAGCCCCAGCCAAACAGAAGTTCAAGGGGGAATCAACAAAATGTTTTTTATACAAAGTCGCGTAGGCCCTTAGCCTCGTGGGCTTCCCTGAAGTATGTGAAATAGTGTCAAATGAAAATCGGGATTCTGCGGCTAAACGAGTTTGTAAATCAGGCATCGATAAGTCAGTTGGGTAGGTGTAGTCTGTATCATCAAGGCGAGTACCAGGCAAAGCACTCAATAAAGGACTTGAAACTGCAGGCATCTCAAGGGCCACCTCCGGTGCACGATCCGAAGCTGAGGCCAATACAGAATTTCTCACCATCGAAGGACATGAGACTGCCGGTGTCATGCTAAGAAGAATCGGCCACTCTGTGTATTTTGACATTGTCAATGGAGATATACCTGTTCTCTTTACGACCTGGAAGTGGTGGTAAAATGACTGTTCTTGTGCCCTTCACTCCAAGCACGGGAACCGGAGCACTGTATGAGGGACCAAATTCCTTCTTGTTATCGATCTTCTCCAGAACCAGTTCTCCAACTTGGGGTAGCCAGCCAACTACCGGGATCTACAACGCATCATCCGATGTAAAGGGGAAATGTTCCTTTGCAAGACTGTCTCTCGTCTCTTGTAGAGTCTGTAAAACATTGCAATGTTCATCTACATCAAAGGAGGCAGCCGAACCAACCGTGTCTAGACGGTCAAGGTCCGGGACATACATCTTGATACCAAAGAGCATTTCGTATGGGGTCCGCCCACCCAGAGACCTTCTAGGGAGATTATTAAGAGCACGCTGCACGCCATTAAGATGGGCCAGCCAGTTTCTGCCAGTGCCTATAACTCAAGCTGTCAGTGATTGCTTTAAGTCACGGTTCATTCGTTCCACAACACTATTACCCTCAGGTCGGTATGGAGATGAAAACTTGACTTGGACCCCCATCGAAGCCATGGCATCCCTATACGCCTTAGAGGCAAAAGCAGGACACTGATCCGAATGGAAGGTACCACAGGCAAAAATCCCTACAAAGACACGCAAATCCCTGATGACAGTCCGTGAATCAGCGCTGCGATGAGGCCAGACCCATACAAAGCGTGTGCAAGAATCAACTGCTACTAAGATGTACTTATACGCAGTATCAGAAGAAAAAGGACCGCAGTGATCTAAATAAATACAACCTAATGGCTTATTAGAAATGAACAACTGTGTTTGGGGTGGACGCGTACAAGTTGAAGGCTTAATCTGCTGGCAAAAGTCACATTGAAGGACATAGTCACGGGTCTGTTTGTACAGTCCCCGCCACCAAAATTGTTGTTGTAATTGAGACACAGTGGCTGAAACGCCCGCATGCGCAGATGCAACACCTTCATGGGCCGCTGTGATCAGTGTATTTCTGCGATCCATGTTGGGAATCAACCTCTCCCCAACCTCAGGAATTTTCACATAAGGAACCTTATCGGGACTTAAGTGGTATGTGTACTTCGAAGGGAACCCCGTAGGATATTTACCTCCCTTCTCAGTGGCAGCAACAGCCGCCAAGATATCATCATCAATCTTACTTTTGGACCGTGTGACTGCTGCAACTAAATATGTCAATACCGCTGATTTCGCTGCTTCATCAGCAAGCGAGTTGCCGACAGTGTGGACTCCAACGCGCTGGTGACCGAGAGTATGAATTATAAACACGAGTGGAACCTGCTCTTTACGCTCAGCCACTCGGACCCAGATCATTTTATGTTTTATTGTGCTACCCTTGGAATCACAAAAATCATTCTGAATCCAAAAGAACAAGTTCTCATTGTAAGACTGGACACAGTAGTAAGAATCACTTACAATAAGTGTTGTCACACTAGGATCAGCGTACTCCAACGCAAGCATCAGAGCACGAAGCTCTGCCAATTGTGCGGTGCAGTCCCCTAGAGTCTGCGTGTGCACGACTCTGGACTTGTACTCATCGTTCACCATGGCACCTACCACAATGGCGCAAGCGGAAACGTAGGCGTGTTTAGAACCATGCGCAACCTGCGCCGAACCATCAGTATATCTGATGCAATAGAAATCCTCCAAAGGCCGCATAGCCAAAGGTGCAGGATGAACAAACTCGTATTGCAAAAACTCCTGCGACCGTAAGGAGGCATCAAAAATGAACGTGACATCCGGAGACGTCAATGATGCTGCCCATTGTATCCACTGAGGGTGCAATGTTTTAGAATTAGGTACACTGACTTTCGTAACTGCCTCCAAAGCAGGACACGGGGTAACCACCAACATGTGTTTTCCTTGTGACAGAGTGCGTTCTTTCAGAATCGCCATCTGTACAGCCGTCAATACTTTCTCCACAGTGGAAAATCGCATTTCAGCCGAAGTGTACAAGTGTGACTTGTAAGCAATAGGTACTTCAACATCCCACTAGTTAAAAGTAAGGTATGTGACACCCACCCTCCCAGGGACAATTCTTATCACCAGGTTGGTGTGATTATCACGAGTCAATAAGTATTTAGAAGCGAGCAGATCAGCCTGAAAAGATTGCAGTATAGCTGAGTGCTCAGGCAGCCAGTTTGATTTTGTAAAATTTGGTTGTATCAAAGCATACAAGGGCTTGATACGCTGGGCATATTCAGGTATGTACGTCCTCCCGAAATTTAAAAATCCCAGCAATTTTTTCAGAGTTGTCGGAGCGCACAATTGAGCGCATTTCTCCAAGAAGTGAGGAGCTAATCCTTGACCTTCATTGTTGAGCTCGTAGCCCAGGAACGACACGGTGTACTCTGCAATGTGCGATTTTGCAAAGTTAAATTTGTAACCAAAGTCCGGAAAGCTACAAATTAAGCGGTCAACTCGACACAGATGCTCCAACAGTTCATCATCCATGAGATAAATGTCATCCACATATGAACAAGCATCTGGGTCAACGCTATCTAAGAGAGAGACTATGCGGGCAGCAAACACTCCAGGACTATTTTGTAGCCCATCGGTAAACGTTTGAAATGTTTTTGGATACCGTCGCACCTAAAGGAGGTCCATTGGGAACTTAGACCATCCAAATGGTGGGCATAAAAACCGTTGGAAATGTCAAGCGTGGTTTTAAACCGCTTACGCACGAGACTATCCACTAAAGCAGAGCCGTGAGTATTCTGTACTGCACAGGTACCGCAATGCGAGTTTAAATGCTGGTAATCCAATACCAAACGATATGAACCGTCAGGCTTGGTTACAGTAAAAAGAGGGTTATTCATTGGTGACACACGTTTCAATTACACCTTGATATTCCAATTGTTCAAGGATTTCCGCAACGGAAGCCTTTGCTTCGCGCTTTATGGGATATTGAGGTTGTGGCTGTAGCATAGACCGCAAAGGAATTTCATGGTGTGGGAAAAATGTATCCCATCAACAGTGTGTACGGTACAGAGCCGGCGCAAGGGCCTTAGCTCACTCTTCTGCAAAATTCAGCGCATGCTCCTTCGAGACATTGTGCGCGAAACTAGGGAGGATTACCTCCTCCCCTCTCGGAGCTGCGGGCACAAAAGGTGGGGGCCAGTCAGCCTCCGCTAACAAAATGTCATAGGTAGTCGTAAGATTCTCCCAAAATACCCCCTCTACGGTACGTTGAATGTCACCTTCAATGAACAAGACTATTTCATAGAGTCTGTCAGGGGGAGCTACTCTAGTATCAGCTGTCTCCACAACAACATAACGGTCAGTCACTGTCAGCTTCAGTAGTGGACGCAGGGCCTCTCGGACTATGGTAATCTCCGCCGCGCTGTTCAGCAAGGTCAGAGCCCATATCAGATTCCGAAGCTGGGTTCTCACTATATGTGGCATATCTGTGTGCTGTTAAAGCAGCGACTTTCTTTTTCTGAAACTGGGGTCTCTTCGGTGTAGAACCGTCCTGCTTGCCTTTAACATCTTTCGGGCGAGGCTGGTCACGTCCTTGCTGACCACCCCGACCCCTGCCGCCTCCTCCACCACCGGTCGAAAAGGCTGATGACTCCTGAAAAGAACGAGGAGAGCATTGGTCAGAAACCTGAAAACAATCAGGTGATTTTATCATTGCGCGATCGCGCAAGTCATAAACACGTTCTGTGGGCGCAGGCAATGGAGACACAGGGCGAGACTCCTGTTTCTGTTGTTGTTGTTGTTGCTTTCCCCGTTTTTGTTTATTAGGCCAATTTTGTTTCTTGGTCTTGGGCTGGTCGTCGGTTTCCGACTTCTGCCCTTGGGGTTGTTTTTTCTCTTTAGTAGAAAAAGGCTTGAGACCCCTACTATTGCGGCCCACGGTTTTATAAGCCGCCACAATAATCCTCGCCAACTGCCGGGGCTTTTCGGCATCGGGAATCGCCTTCAAAGCATTGGCCACCTGATAGTTCACCGAATCCCCCTTAAAATTAGCAAGAACGAGATCGGAAACTGCATCAAAGGCGCCTCAGAGACGCATACCCAATTCAACCGCTGCCTCTGGTCTGTGCTCATCCAGAACACGTTTAAGGACCGTCGGCAGGAGAGTCATAGACGGAGTGCCGTAACACCTCGTGTAGACCGCCGCAAATGTCTTACCCCAGGTCTCACAGTCACCGACTTCGGGGTCAAATCTTTCGGTAAGCTTATTGTCAGAATCCTGTGCTTTTCACCAGGAGACGTGTTAGGAAATACTGCTTCCAGCTGGTCAAACTTTTCGGCAAGCCAGAATGGAAAATCATCCTTTTCTTGGGGACGCTTGCCCATCACAGCGTTGACCATAACGGGACTGAGCTTCATTCCGCCCTGTCCGGCAGGAAGCGCCGCACCACCCGGGGCCCCGCCCGGGAGATTGCGGGTAATGTATTGCACTAACGACCTAATCACGCTAATTGCGACCACATGTAGTCGTCTTAACGCCACGTTACATGCTCCATGCTGAGGATGAGGCGTAAATCCAGCCAAAACAGGCCAAGTTGCGTGGACAAAGGACCTAACCTCGGAGCTGATAATGTATGGGGTAGGGCGCCATTAAACCAAACACGATGCTGCTAAGTATCAATAGGAATCTCCTGAGCCCTATATGGTGCATATTCTGCTGGCACACCCGTGGGCGTGTATGTGTCGAACACACGAGTATCTGCATTCAGAGTCGGGATGGTCACCCATGAGTAGAAAATCTCATACGGGTAAGCCACCTCTGCACTCACTACCAAGATCACGGCCATACCATCTT
The DNA here is from genome assembly GCF_964263255.1 of Lissotriton vulgaris. NCBI lineage: Eukaryota > Metazoa > Chordata > Amphibia > Caudata > Salamandridae > Lissotriton > Lissotriton vulgaris. Next base: position 493,356,708 of record NC_141700.1, read on the forward strand.
CGGGGACATTATAATTCTGCAAATGATTGCGCACCGCAATGTGGCTATGTTGCGCAATGTCCACCGCAGCCATAGTGACACAGAAAGAAAAAAGGTACAAAGGAAACTTTGTAGCACAACTGGGTGGTAACTCAATGAAACCGTTTTAGAAAGATTCAAGCTTGAAAGGACCTAAACGAATACAGGGAGGTTTGTCCGACACCGCCGTTAACCGGAAACAACAGTGAAGGGGTTGAGGACTGAACGATGTACTACTCAAGTATCATGCAATAAGACCACCAACGATTGGGCGCCATGTCGCAAGGATTCCGTCCTCAGACAGAACTGTGCATAGAGGCTTGGAACCTCAGTGAATTAGGGTGTGCCAAAACTCACCTTAGTACCCAAAAAATCCCCTATCAGACTAACTACAGTGTCTCATCGGTTATCATAGACTCCCAATGCTTAGACAAACCAGAACATGGACTTAGTACACCTCAGGTAACGTGGAACACATGAACACTCTTTCGTTATACAATCATTTCAATCCATAACAAGGAGTAAAAGAGGACACATGCATATTTGAAATGTTTATTCACTAATGCTGTGTTCGCAAACGCAGTATCTTAGCTAATACAAGCAAACATATTATAAGAAATAAAGTAATCAGCATAGTCACTAGTCCATAGAATACAACCGGTGAAAGCATGGTATTATGCTATAATGAATAGGGTTTAACAAAACCTAATTCTCACCCTCCCTAGCTAGTATATTATATTATATCTAAGAAGGTCTCTTTGGGTTTTAGCAGGGCGGCCCCATACCTCAAGATACTAGTGGTAAGGGATCACATCATCTTCCACCAGTTCTCCGCATGCGAAGCACCATCAAGTGTGTTTGTATGCTCTTGTGCAAAGCAATATAAAATGCGCCTAAAGCCAGAACTTGGCTGCAGCTGCATGTATGTTATGTCTAGGAACGTGCGAAGATCAGTGCTCACAACAACCACTGTGTTGAGATATCCTTGAAGGTTTCTGCACTCACTGTACAGGCACAGCTCGCCAAGCCAGGCTGATATCAGAGTAACAACATATTATTCTCGCATGAATCAAAAACATTCTACTAGGCTCAAAGCTAAAGCAACAGCTATGTGTCGTGCGCAAAAGCAGCAGAAAGGTAAAATGGCGTTTAAACTCCTAAAAAGCTCATGCTAACTTAGCACAGCATACAGGCTATATATATCTATATGACACCCTCCCTTGATCCGAGCACGTATCAGATAAGATAAGATAAGATAAGATAAGATAAGATAAGATAAGATAAGATAAGATAAGATAAGATAAGATAAGGGACTCAATGTTGAAAGCAGAGTTCAATAAAATATTCAGTTCGAAATCGAGTAGGTGAGGAAAAATAATTTAGTCCGCCCAAAAATCCAAAATCTCACCAGCATGACAATGTAATGTCCACTGTTATTAACGCCAATAAGTCTGATATAAAAAATAGTCCATCATAATTCTGAAAAGAAAATATTTTGAGAGAGAGAAAAAATATGACATCAAAGGCCTCAATAGGAGTCAGCCCAAAACTGAGTATGCGAAATAAGCAGCAACCGCTTCGAAAAGGAAGTCACTGTTATCATCCGAAAATAACTCAGCCATCCAATTCAATAGTGAGAAAGAACATACATGCTCTTCAATTACCGGAGCCTCTAGTACTATCAGAGGACAACTCGGTGGGTTTCAATGAAGCTGTGTGCCAAGAAATCTTGCTCCGCTGCGAATATATTCCAACGACCCAGAACTCCATGCATCGCTGCAAAGGCCGTAATCCCTCCGTCAGAACAAAGCAATTCATGAGTAACTAAGGGACCCATGAGATGATCAAAATCCACTTCAGGAGACACCAAATTGCAGAGACACAAATCCAGGGCCCAGTCGAAATCGCTGCTCAGGCAATGAAAGACAGGCTGCACACAGGTGAAATAGGAAAATCGAAACGATAATCCATATGCTGCACTTAAGGTGGCAAGGGGCAGTGCACCATAGTATTCAAGCATCCTGTTGCGAAACAGTGCTAACTGCGCCAGCTCGTCTGCGAACACAGGACGGGCATCCATTTTGAATAAAACAAAATAGTAACAAAAAGCCAGCAGCCAGCGCCAGTAAAACGCGAAATTTCACCAAATAGGCTGGAAAAGATTGAATGGAAGAAAGCAGGAATGACTCCAAATATATTTTGGAAAGAAGTCACTAGACCACTGCTCAGTACTTTAAAAAAAATGAGCTAGCCTCGAAGTGGAGGACGCGTTAAAGATTGTATGAATCAGCTCACCGAAATGTAAAGGAAGGTCAGTATTTAATAAAGCATGCACTTCTGTGCGAGTGTTAGCAACATGAAGGACAAATATTTCACGAGCAGATGTCAGGGCAACTTCTTTTTGTGACAATAAGGCTCTTATTCTGCTCATCTTATTGAACTCTGACTTCAAGGTCGGAATTCTCGGCCAGATGGAAACATCCAGGTTCCCATGCGTGGGTGGATACAACACATTTTTACAGCAAACCACACGCTCACTGACTGTTACAACATAAGCTATGCCTTTCAATAACCCTCAGCAATCTTCATTATTTAAAAGTAAATAACTCCCGTTTGCTAATAAAGTAAAAGTCGGGACAATAGCGGGCACAGGTGTACCTTTTAAAACACATGCTAAATTAGGGCGTTCCTGATTCATAAATACTTCTCGCACCCGGTTTTTTAAGCTCCAGCTCCTCCCTTTCCGCCTCCAACATGATCCGGAGATTGTGTTTAATCCAACCCAAATCCTCTTTCTTAATTCCCTCCGGGAATGTATATAATTCGGGTCGTCCCAGTCTGACGCACGCCTCTCTAACATACGCCAGCCATGGGATTTTATCTGCCTTCTCAAGGGCTAGACAATCTTTTAGGATTAGGTGATTAAGAGTGATCTCCTCATTAAGCCACGTCTTTGCCCAGCAAATCAATAGGGCCGCTTTTAGGTGATCTATGATATAGCCTAGGCCTAATTAGGAATGTACGGAAAATGTCGGGGAGAACTGGGGTACCGCTAACAGGGATCTACCACTTGTATTTTACCCATAGGTGCGTAACCCCATATAGCAGCCCCATAAGAGGCGATCGCACAGCACTTGGATTTGTATATTTTGAGCATAGCCTCCATGGGCCTTGCTCCCAACCTCTTAGAGAAGCTGAGAAGGGCTGTTGTAGATCTTGCAACAACGTTACACTTCTGCTTCTGCTGGGAGCCCCAATTGCCCTTCTCGTCGAAGAGCACACCCAAATAGGTGAACACTGGGACCCTCGTTACTTCTGCACCCAAACAGGTAAATGTTTTAACCTTACTATTCTTCCTACGAGCCCCATCAACCATTACATGTGATTTTTTACTATTGACTTTTAGGTCAAGGGACTCCATGAAGCTGCCGAAGTGATCCAGCAACCTCTGTCGGCCCAGACCTGTGCGAGCTATTAAAACAGCATCGTCCGCGTACAGGAGGACCGGGATACCCGATCCCCCGATATGCGGAGTGTCTACGCTAGCCACGGCCAGAGATTCTTCGAGGGCATTAATGTAGATCGTAAAAGGAGAGGGGCCAGAATGTAACCTTGTCTGACTCCCAATAGGTCAAACTTCGGCAAAAGCAAGACCTATTGTATTGCAGAGCGCGGTGTCCATGAAGTGGGCGCTGCGCTCACCAATAAAATAAAAGCAATTCAAATAAACAGAGTGCCTGTGTCCCTGAAGTGAGCGCCGCGCTCACCATTAAAGTTTAAAAAAATAAAATGAAACAGAGCGCACTGTCCCTGAAGCGGGCGCTGCGCTGCACTGCGCTGCACATTATAGTTTTTTTAAATGAAACTGAGCACGGTGTCCCTAAAGCAAGTGCCGTACTCAGCATGCAAATTTATAAAAAAAACAAAAGGTCCTAGAACGTCGCTATTGAGCAGCGAGTGCTGTGGGGGTAGGAGGTGGCCACTTAAAAGTTAGAGCGGCATGGCGCGCTATACGAAAAGCAGCCACCATTGTCGTGGGGGTGCTGCAAATACAAAAAAAACAAGCATTGGCCATGCCAATTGGTCTCGCCATATTGTAGTGTTACTAAAAATAAAATTACAATTAATAGTTTGCATGGTATATTTTCTGTATGAAAGTATTTATAACTTGTGTTTGCACATATTAGAAAAGTCATTTGGTAATTAGTCCAAAACTATGCCTGTATGTACCTGGAAAGTGCAAGATAATTAAAGGCTGAAACCTATTGTAGTTTTTTAATATGAGTTGTTTGCCTTAAAAAACATCAACACAACACACTAAAATGTTATTTTTAAATACAGTTTTAAATACTAATGTGCTACTATTAACCAGCTGTATGTTTGTGCTTAAAAGGCACAGGATCATTAAGGGTTGTAACCTTTTGAACTATATAAACATGACGCTAGCTAAAAAGAAATCTGTTTTTTGGCATGGAAAGAAGATAATTGGCAAAGGCTAAACCTTTGTAGTTTATATAGATTACACGCTAGGCTATAAAACTACACCGCAGTACAATAAAATGTCATCATAAAAAAGAAGGAAATACTGTAAGCAGCTGTTAATAAAAATGTATGTTTTTGTTTAAAAATGCACACAATCAGCAGGGGCCGTAATATAAATGTATGCCTCGTAGCCATAAATTTAGCAAAAGCGTAAATGTTTTCCACTTCATAAACAATGTAGTAGCATCAAGTATGGTTTTTGTTATGCAGTATAGGTGAATGAGTGTGTATTGGATGTTGCTATATATGTGTACAACATGTGTACTATACATTTTATTAATTGGTTGGGCTTTTTGCTGAGCATAGTAATTAATACGGACTGTAAAGATGCTTACAATATTTGTTTGTCAACTGTTTGACCTCTATTGAGCACACCAAGTAATGTGGCCTGTTTTGTTTTGTATTTTTTGCGCTTACACTACAGAGTATAACACTGTAAAATGGGGCGCATTGAGATGTTTATATAGTTGGTTACAATACCTGCTTATTTACTTGTTGGGCTCTCTGTTAAGCGCAGCAAGTGATGCAAAATGTCCTGTTTTTCTACGGAAATACCCGACTGCCTATTGCACTGTATAGGCGGAGAGGGTTGAGGGTGAAGCAGTACTAATATCCAAATTTTCTAATTAAACGTAAAATAACAAATGATGAAGCATTCGCCAGAAATGTGACAGAAACGGGAATACTGAAAAATGTAATACTTTATAAAACAGTTTTGCCGCATCAAGTGTGCACATTGTTATGGTGCATTGGTAAAGCATTTTGTATAGATTGTTGCTATGCATGTTATAATATTGTTTAAACGTAATGATCCTGATTGTATAGGGGTTCCTATTATTTGCTTATTAACTGTTTAGCCTCTTTGGTGACCGCAACTAGTGATGCAAGATGTTTTACTTGCTTACACTGATAATAAATTGAGAACAGCATTTTAAAAAAGGGTGCAGTGTGATATCGATATAGCTATTTAGAATACCTGTTTTGAAAATGTTTGACCTCTTTTATGAGCACAGCAAGTGATACAGTGTATGAAGCTGCTTAAAAAATGTGTTGGTTACCTTTGTGGCCTTAGTGCTGAGGGCACCATTTGATGCGAACTTTTATCTGAACTTTTGTTAGAGCTTACACTACTACTGGGCTAAGTATAGCATAGTAAATGGGGTAAGGAGGGGGGAGGCAGTACTAGTATTTAAACTGGCTAATTTAGTAACATTTACATTATCGGATGTTGCAGCATAAAGTATGTACATTGTTGTACTATATATGTTAGCGGTGGTCGGATTTGACCTCATAAACGAGTGTTCAACGTAGATTCCACAGGGCTAAATCGGAGTTCTCCTTCCAGAATTTCCTATTGAACTCCATGAGAACTATGTTGAGTCCTTTTGTGACATTCCCTAAACAGCGTGCTGGGTTGTGTTGGCAAACTTTCGACACGCTCCCTAACTAAGTGAAAAGGGAGTCTCACCCGCGAATCATTGCTTGGCTTACTGCTTGGTTAGTGACCATGCCCCCTTTACTCAGCGTCCTGCTTTGTGAGGTTCCCGTAGCGTTCTTGGTTCCTTTCTGCCTTCCTGTTCAAGTTTGTTCCCTGATTCCTGAGCCCGTGGTATTTTCTTTGCTTCCCTGTTGGATTCCCGGTATTTCTTCCCTACCCTTTACCCTGAATTGTGCTGCCTAATCTGTTCCCGATACTTAGTCTCTCTGTCTCCCTTCACGCTTTTCAGTTCTCCCCGGTGCCTTGCTCGACTTTCCGCCTTAGGGACTTGTTCTGTCCCTACGCCCCGTTAATGGTGATTGGTTCGTCTTCGGGCCATTCTTTCCACTCCTTTCCACTCGGTCTTCAGTTTATGAGTGGACGGAGGCTTTCTCTGGGCATTAGCGTTTCTGTGTTTGTACATGTCCACGCGCTCCACTCTGTCTTTAGTTTACGAGTTGGACGCATTGTGCGTACTCCGTGTGTTATCTTGTTGAGTGTACACCCGCTCCGCTCCGTCATAAGTTCCAAGAGTCGGACGTGGTGTGTGTATTTGTGCTTGTTGTGTGTTCTGTGTTTACCCACTCCGCTCTGTCTTTAGTTTATGAGTCGGAAGTGGGAGTTGTTGCCGTGCCACTTTGTCTTTAGCTCCATAAGTGGTACGAGTCCGTCATCTGCTGCTCTGGTGGCCCAGTCTTGCTCAGTCTTTAGTTTATGAGCAGGACTGGAATTGTTTACCTTCCTACTTGGAGGTATCCCTTGCTGAGTAGTCATCCAGGTTCCCTTCACTACCTCCTGGTTCGTGACTTTTGACTACTCGCTTATGCTCTGATGCTCACCTGGTTAGGTAAGTGGAATTCTATATTGAATACTTGTGTACTAGTCCTGCAAATTACTAGAGAGTTTAGTCCTATTGTATGTTTGGTTACAGCCATCTCCTGCCATCGAGACTGCAGCTACAAGGTCCCTGCTGGGGGAGAGTTTGTATACTCCCTGGGAAATTCCCCCCACACTTTTTGGGAGCAACTGACTTTGAGTGAGTTATCTCTTCTCACTTGGGTCGTTGCTGTTTGGAAGTGTGGGGGACATTCATCTTTGCTCCTGTGGACTTCCATCCTCCTCAACAGGGGAGGACCCTTAACAATATAGGTGAAGCAGTGCCTATGAGATGTTGATAAAGTTTGTTAAAAGTCCGTGCTTATTTACGTTTTTGGCCTGTTTGCTAAGTACATCAATTGATGCGGGCTGTATTTTTTTGCTTACGCTGACATTAGAATGAGAAAAACAGTGTAAAAAGAGGCGCAGTTGGCTGTTTATATAGCTGCTTTAAATATCTGCTCACTAACTATTTGGTGTGTTTACTAAGCGCATCGAGTGATGCAGAGTTTAAAGGTATTTTAAATATTTGCTTTGCAACAATTTGGCCCTTGTGCTGATGGCACCGAAAGATGAATACTGTTATTTTAACTTACACTAAGACCGAGCTAAGTATAGCATTTAAAGGGGGAAGTTTTGCAGTACTAGTAGTCAAACAGTCCAACTCCTCATAATTTTTAGTAACTAATATTGTACTTAAAGGCCCACAGTTGGCAGTAGCTAAAACATTTCCTAATTAATAAACATCACGTGTGTAATGTTAAAGTTGTACATTTTTAGCCTGTTTGCTAAACGTTTGGAATAATCCGGACTGAATAGAGTTTCTGACTATTTGTTTATTAACTGTTTGACTTTTTTGATAACCGTCTAAAGAGATTGCAGAATGCTTTGTTTGCTTTTGCAAAACACGGACGGCAAATAGCACAGTAAAAAGAGTGGGAGGGGGGGCAGTACTCGTGGGAAAATTGGCAATGAAAGTATATTTTTAAAAAATGGATGATAGCGCATTTGATCTAAATATGTGGCTTTGGGGCAAATAATTGGCAATAGAGAAACAGAGCGGAAAAGCAAGTCTTGTAGTTAATAGCAACAATACAGCCTTGTTAACGTTTACATGGTTGTTTCTAAACTTGTGAAGTATTTACCTTGGGCTCCAAGCAGACGGACGCCAAGGGACGTAGCTACTTTGAAGTTTTTTGTTTTTCCTACGGCGCCAAAGCACATACTGTGAAGAAGACTTGCGAAGTACGGGGTGGGGCTTTAACACCAAGTCAAGCAGCAAGTGTCCAATTATGTGTTTGTATTGTGAAAGAGAAGTTCAGAATAAAAAAGAGGCTTGTAAATGTTTTGGCTGTGGCTACAACAAAACGGACGTTAGGACAGACAATAACAGTCTTAATTTAAAAAAAAGTTTGTGTGCAGAGGGAGCACATAATAGTTGGAAGTAAAAATCTGCCAATAAAAAACAAAAATACTAGGCTGTTGGTTAAAAGGCACAAATGTAGCAGGGTTATAATATTTTAGTGCTAATATACTTTGTAATTGTTAATAAGCAAAACAAATGCTGTGTTTGCAGAGCACACAAACTGCTAGCAAGCAAGCACCAATGTAAACGGCGGTGGAGATATAGCTGAAAGTGAAACATTGTGTTGAATGAAATGGGAAAGTAAAGCTAGTATCTTTGTAACCCCGCTGCCGAGGTGTATAAGTATAGGATCAATATCGGCAAACACAGAGCATCATTGTAAACAAGGGGGGAGCTGTACCTGAAACCCATAAAAAACATAGCCTCGAAATAAATGCTGCATATGTGCCGCTGGCAATGGAAGCCCAGAGGTTTGTGCTAGCGCCGCAGTTGTATTTTTTAAAGCTCCGTTAACTGGACATGCACTAATAATTCAGGCAGAGAAAAGTAGTTGCGAAAACGGAATTAAAAACACGGCAAAAGCAAAGAATTAGTTATAGCGGAATAAAAAACACTGATAATGTGGAGGAGAAAAGCTGTAGCGAAAACACAATGGAAAATACGTGACAATCAAAGCAGTTGTTATTGCGTAAAAAAATGCCAAAGTTAAAAAAACATCGCCTTAGAAGAACCGCTAAGTGGGCTGAGAAATGCTGTTGCGGCTACGCAATGAAAAAAAATACAATAAAAGCAAAGCAGTTGGGGACAGCTGAAAAGCAGTAGCTGAAATCTAACCATTGCCTGAAACGAAATGGTTAAGTAAATAAAACATCACCTTATAAGAAATAGTACGGGGTTGAAGCACATGCATCGGAGGCAAAACTATCGAAAAAAACATAACCTAAAACGCAAGCGAAATCACATGCTACGGGAAATGCTCTGCTATCGATGACAAAATAAACCCTAAAAAAGTCCATCAATGACACCGCCCAAGTCAAAAAGGAAGATCATCCTGGAGTGATTCTGAAATCATTCGATGACTTCAGCCAGGCTATTCCTGCAATTATCTGGGGAAGTCATCCCAAACCATCCTGAAGTATGCCCACAGGGCAGAATATTTAAAAGAGATGACTATTACTGTAATCACAAAAACTCCTCTAGGATGGTTTCCTGATTACTTTCATTAAAAATGTGTGATGATCATTTACTACTCAAGAAATACTAATTGACAACTTCAGGATGAGTGTGAATTACATTGGAGTGATTCCTGGACAACTTCAGGATGAGTCTTAATTACACAAGGATGATTCGGAAAAACTTCAGGATGGCTGTGTATTACTAGAGTATTACATTTAGATAACTTAAAATGATTGTGAACTAGTCTATATTTTTTATATCAACTTTAGAATGCCCTTGGTTACTTCATTATTATTTTCTACCATCTTCCAAAATATTATGGAATACTTTTGAATGATTTAATGACAACTGTGTGATGAATCTCAATGATTCCATGAAAAGATATGGATAGTTGCTGATTATTTCCAAGTGACTGAATATTGAGTTAGGTTTGGATCACCTTGAGGGTTCTCTGACAGGAGTACTTTCTACGATTGACACATATCCCATCCAGGGTCCATCAGGAGGAATTTACAAAAACAAACTTGTAAGTATTAACTTGGAGAAGCAACACCGCCTTTTAAAACCTGCAATTGTGTTTGGGTGTAACAAATGTTCATTGTATGTACAATACAGCTATTTCAAATATAACCAGTAATCAGATCAACCAATGCTTTTAATTTGGCATATGATTTTGTGCATCTTCACCGTAAAAGGTGGACAGTGATATGAACATGTGTGAAAAGTAGATGCCAGCAAAATGTCATATCGTTTGTATTTAGAAGCAGCCTTGCATCTTGTGGCGTTCATCAATACCAATAGGGTCTTGAATTTAAGGTACAGTTTAATATACTATGTTTTTTTTAACTTAGTGACATGCTGCTTGAAATAAAATGGACTTGAATGACGTATTGACACTTAATTTTATTAAGTTAAAACACATACTTCACCCCACAGGAAGCCAGGACACCATGCAAGACAATATTAAAGATATGCAAAAATAAAAGTAGTCAGTGAAAACAAGCAACATTGCTATATGTTTTCAGGTTCAGCATTTTCTGTAATTCGCCTCTGATAGCATTTTTATGGCAAGCTTTTTCTTCATAGATCTGTTGTTTGGAGATTGCCAGCTGTTGGGCCTTGTACGCAGGTTTCATAAACTCTGAAAATTGATAACAAAAGCATAGATAAGTAACTTGCTTCTATTAGATGGCCTGCCTAAAAACAAAATCAACAAATGTATTTACAGCCAGCATGATAAGATAGTATAGGATTTTGGGTTCATGAGTGAACTGTAGGTGCAAGAGGAGCACAAGCACAATAAGTTATTTATAGGGTTATAGATAACAAAAGAATATTTCTCCCTCTGAACTAAATGAGTGATAGGCCATAATGTGGCAGTTGCTACACAAGCATTGGCAATGCCAATAGGTCTCTCCTATGCAAGAGCTAGTGACTTTTCCAATATGTTTAAGCAATGTTGAACACCAGGGTGGCTGATGTTCGGCATGCTAAAGGTTAGTAGAGTAAAGGAAAGGGGGATGGAATGGAATGTCGTAAAGTGCAGTGGAGTAGAGTGTTAGGGAAGAGTTAAGTGTCATGGAGAGGAGTGGAGTAGAGTTCAGTGTTGTGGAGTGTCGTAGAGTGGATGGACATGTAGTTGAGTTGAGCATAGTGTCAGAGCTCAGTAGAGTTTCATAAAGTGGAGGGGCATAGAGTGTTGTGGAGTGATGTAGAGCAGAGTGGAGCGGCGTAGAGTGTATTGTATAGAGTGGAGTAGAGTGTTGTAGAGTAGAGTGGCATACAGAGGAGTAGAGTGTCATAGAGTGGAGTCGATTGTCAGAGAATAGAGTGGAGTAGAGTGGCAAAGAGGAAATTGCTTAGAGCATCATAGAATTACACTGAGAAGAGTGCTGTGGAGTAGCATAGAGTAGAGTGCCAGTGGTGCAGAGTGTAATGAGGTAGAACATCACAAAGTGCAGTGTCTGAGAGTGGCATGGAGTGAAGTGGCATACAATATAGTGGTGCAGAGTAGATTGGCATAGAGTGCATTGATTTTGAGTAAAGTTGTGTAGAGTGCTTTGCCGTAGAGTAGTGTAGAGTGCAGTGGCATAGAGTAGAGCGGGGCAGAGTAAATTGTAGTGGCATAAAATGCAATGGCAACGAGTGGGGTGATACAGAGTTGAGTAGTGGCGATGATTGAAGTGGCATAGAGCTGAGCGGTGCACAGTGGAGTGCAGTGGCGTAGAGTGCAGTCATGCAGAGTCAAGCTCCAGAGAACAGGTCCGTAGAGTACAAGATCTTAGAGTGGTGCAGAGAGCAGTGACGTAGAGTACAGTAGTGCAGAGTAGAATTGGGGGGTATGAGCGCAGTCAGAGAGTAGAATGTTGTAGAATATAGTGGCATAAAGTGCAGTAGTTCAAAGCAGTTGGCGTAGATGCAGTGGTGTAAGGAGCACTGAGAGTAGAGTGATGTAGAAAGCAGCGGTGTACAGTGCAGTGGTTTAAAGTACAGTGACATAGCGTAGACAACGGTGGTGTAGATTGCAGTTGGGTGGCGCAGAATACAGTGGCATAGGTAGTGGCTTAGGGTGCATTGGTTTTGAGTAAAGTGGTGTACAGTTAATTGGTGTAGAATGCCTTTGCTTAGAGTAGAGTGGCATAAGGTTGAGTGCAGTGGAGTTGAGTGCCGCAGACTACAGTGGCATAGAGTGTATTGGTTTTGAGTAAAATGGTGTAGAGTACACGGGCATAGAGTGTAGTGGAGTGGCGAACAGTGGAATAGAGTGCTGTAGACAGCAGTGGCAGAGTAGGCTGTTTCAGAGTAGCGTGAAGTGGTGTAGAGTGCAGTGTAGGCTAGAGTGGACTGGAGTAGAGTGAAGTGGAGCAGAGTAGCAGAGAGTGCAGTGGTGCAGAGCATACTTTTGTTTAGTGCAGCATTGGCACATAGAGCAGTGGCGTAGAGTACAGTTGTGCAGAGTAGAACAGAGTGGCTCAAAGTACAGTGATGCAGAGTGGAACAGAGTGGCAAAGAGTGCAGTGATGCAAAGCAGAGTGGCGTAGAGTGCAATGCCATCGGGTGATTTGGTGCAGAGTAGATTGGCATAGAGTGCTTTGGTTGTAAGTAAAGTGGTGTAGAGTGCTTTGGCATAGAGTGCAGTAGTACAGAGTGCAGTGTTGTAGAGTAGGGTTACAGAGGGAAGTGGCACGGAGTAGGGTGTAGTGCAGTGGCGAAGAGTGCAGTGATGCATAGTAGAGTAATATGTAATAGAGTGCAGTGGCATAGAGTGGAGTGGTATAGAGTAGAGAGGAGAAATGCAGAGAAGAGTGTAATGACGCAGTGTGGAGTGGATTGGCATAGTGTGAAGTAGTACAGAGTAGAGTACAGTGGCATGGAGTGGTGCAGAGTAGAGTGGGGTAACATGGAGAATGCATGGTATGTTAGAGTACTGCCATTACAGACGACACATTTTCAATCTAATTTCCATTACATTTGCACTCACATACAGTTTCACTGATAAACATATACAGAGCACAAACAATGTGTGGAAATGTAATCACCCATTGTGTTGATTTGATTGTCAGCACAGTTCATTTACAGACCTTTCAATTTTCGTGTATAAAAAAAAGAACGAACATCATACAGCCTTCCTCAAAGATACCCCAGTAGCCAGGATGATTGTCATATAAATCTTCTCACTTTGAAGTCACAGGAAAAATAAATAAACACTAAGATCCCTGGAAGACACAGCCTGGCATTTAACCTGTGTAGACTACACAGCAAATGTGACAATATAAGAACAAGATTTAAGGGCCTGTGTACAGAAAGCGAGTTTGTGCAAGAATACTGTAAACAGGGTTTGGGCAACGTGCGGGACAAACTCTAGCTGGACAGTCTAAAGCAAATAAAGCCAGCAAATGTGAGTTAGAAACCACAAAGCCAATGGTAAGCAACGGGCAGAATGCATTCCACGGTCAAGTTTCTGAATGTCCAAGATGTCTCTAGCAAAGCAGGCAGCGGTGCTGTCTGGTAGACAGTGTCATAATAATGTCCATAGGGTAATGTGCTCTTTCATTTTTGTTCTGTTTGCAAGTGAAGAGAAAAGTAGAGACTCTTAGCTCTGCCCATATGATGCCATAGTTTTACATGGTAGCATTTTTAGACACGGTCTCGCTGGATTTTGAACTATAGAGCTCATAGCAGAAAAGAAGAAAGACAGGCTAAGGTACAGAAGTAGAAAAGCGAAACCCAATAAAATGCTTTTCCAGTACCAGCAATTGAGGTCAACAGATGACACCTGTCCATACAGAGGATAAACAGTCCCAGCCCCAAGATATGGCTTCTTGAAGATGAGCACCGAGTGAGATTTGATATTAAACTGTCCTTGCATCATGCCTACCTAGAAAAAAGGAACTGCTCTGGAACTGGTATCATATGGCAAATAGAAGCCTTCATATGTTACGGTCTACCAGGCATAGTCTGATATAAAGCTGGGAACACAGTGTACCATCACTGTCATTCCTTCTAACACAGATTTAAGATTTGAGTCCTTTTCATGAGACCAGGAAAGACTTGCTCCTTTGGAAAAAAGTGATTCGAAGAGTGGAGAGGGAGAGAGTGGAAAGATAGGGAGTGGAGAGAGAGAAAAAATACAAAAAGGCAAAGATGGAATCCTTTTACAATCTGATTTGCTAGGGGGATAACATATGCCAAGCAGTTTTAAGGCTCAAAACAAACATACCATGTATATTACTAATTTTATGCAAACAATACAATAACTTTCACCTGAATGATTGTTGCTAGCTGATCCTGGTGCAATGCTCTGTACAGAACTGGGATACTTGGTACTCAGGAGGGCCCATTAGAATCCTTCAGCGGGTGCTGCAGATCAGTCTGCATATAACAACACATCGAATTATCATACACGTCATTATGTATACATAGTGTAAAAAAATAAAAATCAGTGGTTGTGGATGGAGATTTGACATATATACGGATTATGGGAACAAAATCAGACGGTAAGCATCAAAAATATATATTAGCCCTAATCTATCCTTTAACCATTTTCCTTTTTCAGGAATCACTGTTTCTCAAACATAAAGTACTAGTATTACAGGAATACTATCAGAGTCTAAGAGAACAAATATGGTAAGAGTGAAAAATGAAGCAAGTCACCTTATATACTATAAATGAACCACTATATATTTTAGAGAATGCTGCATTTGTTTCCTCGAACATATCAAAACCAGGCTTCACTACAAATTCTAAACTGCCAACTAATTTTCGGGTATGCCTTTTAACTGTGCTACCATTCAGTAAAGTTTTAAAAGACATTACATTGGTAAACGCAAACCTGCTCATGAGCTATGCAAGTGAGAGGTGGAATACAAAGCGTCAGAGTAGAATGTTGTAGAATATAGTGGGGTAAAGTGCAGTAGTTCAAAGCAGTTGGCGTAGATGCAGTGGTGTAAGGAGCACTGACAGCAGAGTGATGTAGAAAGCAGTGGTGTACAGTGCAGTGGTTTAAAGTACAGGGACATAGCGTAGACATCGGTGGTCTGGTTTAAAATGATCAGTCTCACTCACCTTTGAAGTAGTTATTCTCACCTTCTAAGCTTCTCACTTCTGCTTGTATTAATACAGTTTCTTGTGCTCTCAGTCTCGGTCCAGTTTACTGCAAGTCTGCCCTCAGGCTCCAATCTTCTTCCTTCCTCCTTTGATACTCTTCTGGTAGTCAAGTCAAGTCAAGTCATAACATTTATATAGCGCGCTACATACCCAGAGGGTTTCAAGGCGCTTAGGAAGGGGGGTGGATTATTTGTCAAATATCCACGTTTTAAGCTGCTTTCTGAACGCTAGGTGATTCTGGGTGAGGCGAAGGTAGGCGGGAAGTGAGTTCCATGTTTTGGCAGCCAGGTATGAGAAGGATCTGCCTCCCATGGTGGTTTTGTTGATGCGAGGTACAGTGGCGAAGGCTTGGCTGGAAGAGCGAAGTTGGCGGGAGGGGGTGTAGAAGGATAGTCGAGAGTTGAGGCAATCTGGTCCGATGTCGTAGAGTGATTTGTGTGCGTGGGTGAGGAGTCGGAAAGTGATCCTCTTATTGACGGGTAGCCAGTGGAGGTCTTTAAGGTGACCAGAGATGTGTTCGTTGCGTGGGATGTCTAATATGAGCCTGGCTGAGGCGTTTTGGATTCGTTGGAGTTTCTTCTGGAGTTTAGCGGTGGTACCAGCGTAGAGGGTGTTTCCGTAGTCCAGTCGGCTCGTGACTAGAGCGTGGGTGACTGTTTTCCTTGTTTCGGAGGGGATCCAGCGAAAAGTTTTTCTGAGCATGCGAAGAATGTTAAAGCAGGAAGAGGATACGGCGCTGACTTGTCTGTTCATTGAGAGTGAAGAGTCCAGGATGACGCCAAGGTTCCGTGCGTGGTCTGTCGGGATGGGTGCATTTCCGAGGGCTTCCGGCCACCAGGAGTCGTCCCAGGCAGAGGGGGATTTACCTAAGATGAGGACTTCTGTTTTGTCTGAGTTCAGTTTCAGACGGCTTTGTTTCATCCAATCGGCGACTTCTTTCATTCCTTCGTGTAGGTTAGTTTTAGCGGTACTGGGGTCATTGGTGAGAGAAAGGATCAGTTGAGTGTCATCGGCGTAGGAGATGATGTTGAGGTTGTGTTGGCGGGCGATGGCCGCGAGGGGGCTCATGTATACGTTGAAGAGGGTGGGACTGAGTGATGATCCTTGTGGTACGCCGCAGATGATTTCAGAGGCCTCGGACTTGAATGGTGGGAGGCGGACTCTTTGGGTTCTTCCGGTGAGGAACGAGGTGATCCATTCCAGTGCCTTTCCTTGGATTCCGATGTTTCTGAGGCGTTGTAAAAGGGTGCTGTGGCAGACTGTGTCGAAGGCTGCAGAGAGGTCGAGGAGGATGAGGGCGACTGTGTCTCCATTGTCCAGTAGAGTTCGAATGTCGTCTGTTGCTGCGATGAGGGCGGTCTCAGTGCTGTGTTTGGCTCGGAAGCCAGATTGTGAGGGGTCGAGTGATTTGTTGGCTTCGAGGAAGGCGGCGAGCTGGTTGTTGACAGCTTTCTCGATGACTTTGGCCGGGAATGGAAGAAGCGAGATGGGGCGGTAGTTTTTGAGTTCGGTGGGGTCTGCTGTTGGTTTTTTCAGAAGGGCGGTGAGTTCAGCGTGTTTCCAATCTTCTGGGAAGGTAGCGGAGTTGAAGGAGCAGTTGATGACGTCTCGGAGGTGCGGTGCTATGACGGAGTCTGCTTTGTTGAAGATGTGGTGAGGACATGGGTCTGTGGGGGATCCTGAGTGGATGGAGTTCATCAGGCGGATGGTGTCCTCAGTGGAGATAGGGTTCCAGGCGTTAAGGGTGTTAACAGGGGGAAGGTGGTCAGCTGATGGTAGGGTGGGTTGGCTTCCGGGTTGGTTGTCGAAGCTGTTGTGGATGTCAGCAATCTTGTTGTGGAAAAAAGAGGCTAGGGAATCGCAGAGGGTTTGAGAGGGGGTGATGTCGTTGGAGTTGGCTGAGGGGTTGGAAAATTCCTTGACGATGTTGAAAAGTTCCTTGCTGTTGTGGGCGTTGTTGTCAAGTCGATCTTTGAATGCTGTTTTCTTGGCTTTTCGGATCAGTTGGTGGTGAGTACGGATGGCGCTTTTGAAGGCGACCTTGTTGCTGGTGGATGGGTCTTTTTTCCAGGCCTTTTCAAGGGAGCGGCACAGTTTCTTGGATTTCTTGAGGTCGTCGTTGAACCATGAGGCCTTTTTGATGCCAAGTTTGTGTTGACGTTTTTTCAGAGGTGCTAACGTGTCGGCAGTGTTGGATAACCAAAGGGTGAGGTTGGAGGCAGCTTCGTTGGCGTTAGAAGAGAGGGCTGGGGAGGATTGAAGGAGTGATGTGGAGATCTGCTCTGTGGTGATTTTGTTCCAGTTTCTTTGTAGAGTTGGTTGGAGGTGGATGATGGGTTTCGGCTTGTTGTAGGTGAAGTGAACGCAGCTGTGGTCAGTCCAGAGGAGATCCGTAGTGTGGCTGAAGGAGACATGATTGCTGGAGGTGAAGATGGGGTCGAGAGTGTGACCTGCGATGTGGGTGGGGGAAGTGACCAGTTGTTTAAGTCCGAGGTTGGCGAGGTTGTCTAAGAGGGTGGCGGTGTTGCGGTCGTTGATCTTTTCAAGGTGGAAGTTGAGGTCTCCCAGAAGCATGTAGTCTTTGGAGGGGAGTGCGTGTGGAGTGACGAAGTCCGTGATGTCTTCACTGAATTTTGCGCGGGGTCCTGGTGGTCTGTAGAGGAGGGTGCCTCTGAGTGTGGTCTTGGGGTCGATGTGGATCTGAAAGTGAAGGTGTTCGGAGTTAGCAAGGTGGGTGTCGGAGCTGGTTGAGATGCGGATGGATTTCTTATGGACGATAGCGATTCCACCTCCTGTGTGGTCGGTGCGGTCCTTGCGTGTGATCTTATAGTCTTCAGGGATAGCGATGGCGATGTCAGGGGCGGAGGAAGCGTTCATCCATGTTTCCGTTAGGAAGGCGACGTCAGGAGAGATGGTGTCAAGTAGGTTCCAGAGGTCAATGGCGTGCCTGTGGACCGAGCGGGTGTTGAGAAGGATGCATTCTAGGTGGTTGGGGTCGGGAATCTGTGGTGTGGTCGTAGCGGAGATGTTGTCGGTGCCGATGAATTTGCAGGAGTATCACTGGAGTTTGATGTGTCTTGGAGGGCCGTTTTCCTTTATAACCAACCCTCCATGTGGTGTACCCCACTCATGCTGCAAAACACCCCAGCAGGCCTCTGTGCTGACTTACAGGTTCAGGTCAGAGTAGTGCATCCAATCCAAGATTCTGCTTTCCATGCTACAGTTGTAGTCCCCTCATTCCATTACAGATTCTGAACTATATATTACCTACTGGCGGTCGCCAGTAGGTATATATAGTTAGGATTTTTTTTGAATAGAGATTTCTGAAAATTCTATGTTGAATAACTTTAGCGTTGATGGACGGAATTGGCTGAAATTTTCAGGAAAATGGCACCTGAGCGTCCCCTTGAGGAGGTTTCGTCAAGCGGGGGCCGAGAAAAAAAGGGGGTCCCAAAACATGTTTTTAACATTGAGTTTTCCATAGGGCGGTTAGACTCACTTTTAGCTCTAACGGCTGAATGGATTTCAATGAAACTTGGCAAAAATTGTAGAGACTGTTTGCCCGATGTGCCTTTGCTAGGTCTCAAGATATGTGCTCCAGTGGATTTTGAGAAATTAACTTTCAAAAAAATATATATATCTGTGACAGCGTCCCGGTTAGCGCCCCGGTTCGCGTACCAGACGCGTAACGGAACTTCGCGAAGAGAAGCGGATTGGCTCTCCGGTGACTCTCAACATTCTAAACAGTCCGGAGCGGCCGCCATCTTGTCTCTCGGTAGGATCGAGAGACAAGAGGTGGAAATAAACAAAGAGGGAAATAAATGAAAGGGGCAAGGTAGACCCCCCCTGGCCCCCTAGGATTGATGTGGGGGCTATTAAAGGGCCCACGGGGCAAAAAAATAAAATACATTTTTTTATCGATTTTTCGCATTGGAAGCGCTACCCGGTACGCGAACCGGGTAGCGAACCGGGTAGCTCGCCGGTAGCGTAACGGGAGTCCGCCATCTTGTGTTTCGGACGAATTTAGTCACAAGATGGAGGATAAACAATGTTGGGAATGGGTTTAAGAGGGCACGGGAGACATATCCTGACCCCCTAGGTTTTCTGAGGGTGGCTGAGGAGGCCCATATATGTAAATCATCAGTGATGTCATTTGAGATGTCATCAGTGATGTCATCAGTGATGTCACTGACCATGTCATGAATGATGTAATATGTGACATGATCAGCAGTGGATTGCGGGTGCGCGATATATAGTTAGTGCAACTAACTATATATGCGAATTTCAATGGTTTTGTGTGAGTAAAATAAGGGTTTGTAAATGCTAATTCCTAACTATTCCTAACTATATATGGTCTATAACCTATGGTTTTTTCAGTGAATTTTCAAGGTTTTGTAAATGCTAATTCCTAACTATATATGGTCTATAACCTATGGTTTTTTCAGTGAATATATATATGTGTATATATATATATATATATATATATATATATATATATATATATATATATATATACACACACAGTTGTGGCTGTTCCCCGAGCCTCTGTTTCGGCGGGCACACGGCAGGGGTAGCAAACCAAAAGAGACTATAAGATTTATAACGACTTACAGTACACAAGCATGGGAAGTAAGAAAGGGCCTCAAGAAATTTTGAGAGGTCCTAAAAACTGATGAGGATCTTAATGAACATATTGGAGATTACCCCTCTCTGACTTTTTTTGCAAACCGAAATCACTACGCGATTATCTTTGCAATAATATGATCCAAACTCCCAAAAGAAGTAATGCAGTGAAAGGCTTCTTTACGTGCAATCAATGCAAGGCCTGCAAGTTTAGCACTAGTATCAAATCCCTTAAGTTTAACAACAATGAGGATCCATGGGTCATACAAAAACACCTCAATTGCAATACTGAATTTGCCATTTACACTTATACATGCACTCATTCTTCAATATGTAAGACATATTTTAACTTTACAGAAACATACAGTCACTGGATGTTGTCATCAGTGATGTCATCAGTGATGTCATTTGAGATGTCATCAGTGATGTCATCAGTGATGTCACTAACCATGTCATGAATGATGTAATATGTGACATCATCAGCAGTGGATTGCGGGTGCGCGATATATTGTTAGTGGAACTAACTATATATGAAATTTCAATGGTTTTGTGTGAGTAAAATAAGGTTTTGAAAAGGCTAATCCCTAACTATATATGGTCTATAACCAATGGTTTTTTCAGTGAATTTTCAAGGTTTTGTAAATGCAAATTCCTAACTATATATGGCCTATAACCTATGGTTTTTTCAGTGAATTTCATTGGTTTTTTAATAGCAAATATCAAAAGCTGTAAAATGTCAAGAACGTGATAGGTAAAAACTTTTTCGTGTTTATGCACGCTGATGTGCTTTGAACGCTGCCCCCCTCCCCTCTTTTCTCTTAGTAGTACTCTCTCTTTGCAGATAGTGAAGAGTAGTTAACGCAGGCCTTTACCCCCGTTGTAATCCGTCGTGCCTGCTTGTCTCTCCATTTGATTGATTGTTATCCAAGCATTTACTGTTTTACAATTGATTCTCTTTGGTTCATTCTCTATTTACAAACAAGCACAAAGTCGCAATACTCTGTTTAGTCTTTGCAGATAGTGAAAAATCGTGAAAAATCGTGTAAAAAAATAAAAGTAATCGAGCAAAATCAGTAGGCCACTAATTGGATCTCTTTTTGACCTCACTAAAATAGAAACATTAGGAACAACCCTTCATGAGAAATACGAAAATAGTGAGATGAACTGAGCTCCACACCATGAGGGCTGCAAGACAGCTCGGCTCCGTCACCCACCCCGCCCAAAATAACGACAAACCCTATGCAAATATTAAAAATATAGACAACACACCAGCAAAGTAACAGGGTAAAACATTTTATTAAATAACTATTTACATTACGTTGGTTTATGAGATGATGTGTGAATAGGTCGGAAGCAGCACAAGGCGCCAAGATCCGGATGGCAAGTCCTGGATGTTGGGTGCCATAGTTCAGAGTTCTGAGTTTGAGCCTTTTTCAATGCCTGTTTTTTGTTGTTTCCCCTCCATCAAAAACAAAAAAAAATATAAAACTGTGCAAAAATACAAAAAAATCAAAAAATGTTTAGAAAAGCAGTGCTTGTAAGACTGTCTGAAGCTTATTTCCACCTACTGCAGCTTCACTATTCTCAAAGTAAGTGAGGGTCGTTTGTGGACCTGACTGCATTTGAAAACAATGTTATATGGTACCTCCCTAAACCGCTTGACGGAGGCCCCCGAGGGGCGGTGTGATGGCACGGACTCGGAGAAGACGCTTGGCTCCGACCCCCTCCCCAAGTCTTATAGAACTGGTGTAGCCTGAGATCGCCCCCGACATAGGCGGCCGGCTCCCGGGGTCCGGCGGAACTTTTTGCCTTTTGATGACTCTTCTATTCTGGACTTTGTCCCACAATCCGTTTGACCTGAAGACACGCTGTAGTGGGGCGCCCCTTTACCGTTTTAGTTGCCATTCCGCCCGCTTTTGCTACACTGTGCCTCTTCCGCCATTCAGCTGTTTACCGCCCGCTCTTGCGACTACAGCGTCTCGCTCACCATGTAGTTGAGTTGCTCCCGCTCTTGCGGTGCAGCGATAGGCGACTGCCACAGGAATCTCAAAATGGCGGCCGGCTCTTCGGTTTTGGGCCTGGTCCACTAAAATGTCCCTGGGACACCTTGGAACTCGGACGCTTCCCTGATAGGGCTTGGGTCCCATTTTCGAAAGCGTCCCCTCAGCCGTGAAGATTCTACAAAAGTCTTGGGGGCCCCCGACTCCCGCAGGCTTCTGGTGGGGAGCGGCTGCCATGTATGCTCGTGGAATGGCCACGACGGAGCTACGAGATGGTAGTGCTCTCATGCTGACGCCAGCTTTAGTCTGAAACATACAGAAACACTGTAGACTACCAATTCGATCAGTTCCGGTAGCGCCCCAACATGACCCGGTAGAGAAGAACTTGCCCTCCCCTCTTTGACTGATGGTTCTTGTTGCCTGTCCCCTCTGTTGTCATTTAACAGAACTTTTTGGACTGCTGAAAGGGGTTGTGTTCCGAACGCTGGTTGGTGGAGACATTTTGACTATATTCTTGACCTACGTTGTCGCGTAATGCGTTATATGACACGCCGCGTTAGCGCACCCGGAAGTGATCCGGGGAGCGGCGCGCAGCGCGTAACGTAAGCATAACAGGTCATGTGACTTGTTAATAAAACTTTTCATTGGTTCATTTTACTTTTGTTATTTTAATGATGAAAAGCTTGGTCATATGACCTAAAAATTACGCTTTTTATTGGTTTCGAACATTATTTTTTTTTAAACATATATGTTATAATATTCCAGGCTAATGTACTTTCCCGGAAAATTTACAACTGTCCTGCAAGTAAAATATATTCCTTTTTCGAGAAAAAGGGCGTTTCTTCGTTCCATGACAGAGCCGTTGAGTAAAAGAGACTCGGCCTGCTGTCTTAGTCGCCGATACGCCTGATTATCAGATTCTTATCGATCACTTTATGTTGCAGGAGTGGAAAACACAACTGCCCTTGACCATTTATCTTTACTGCGTTCCTACATATTATACCTTTTATCCGTCATGTAATTGGACTGCTTTATTTCACTTGCCTTTTACTGATTCGAAAACAGTGACTAAAAGTAAAAACTTTACCAATGTAAATACTACTACCATGTTTTGTTTTAAAAAAATGTATTGTGAAAATGTCAGTATACAAATACGGGCCTATAACCACGTGGGCCGGCCACGGAGCAAACTGAAATCGTATATGATGAGGAGACATTTACATTATAGAGGAACGTAAAGAGCGAGCCATTAGGTTGCAAGAACTAAGATGTCTAACAGTTGCGGAATCGGTGGACGTACATTTTGTAATTAAAATACGACAGGGCCACTTACAAAAAAGTTATCTAGATATACATTTGCGTGCAAGTACCATGGGTGACGTTAATTCGAACTTTCAATAGTACAGTAATAAATAACACATCAGAACTTAATATCAATAGGGATGTCGAAATATTCAATCAATTCTCGTCCCCGCCCGCCATGAGCATCAAAACTGCATTCATATCTCGTGATATCAAGGTTGTTCAACCAGTACACAACAAGGAGTTACGAGTCCCATTTATACCGGCGCCATTTTGGGCGAGGCCGGGCAGGTCCAAGATATAGTCAAAATGTCTCCACCAACCATCGGCCAGACCAGAACCCCTTTCGGCCCTTTATGCTACAAGATGGTGTCTTCCATTTAGAAAATATTGTTGGCAGCATTTTGAAAGGAAAGATAAACAGCCGTTCTCCTAGTGAGTCTCACATTGTTACATTTAGGAAGAATGTTGAAGAGTAATATGTGGAAAATCTGAAGCCATTTTTCTACAAACTCTCAATCAGCCTTGGATGGAAAAAAAAATCCTGAAGAATGTACAAACTGAAAACCAATTTTTGTCTGTATAGCATCAACAGCAACGCTTGAGTCAGCTTTGTGTCAAGCCGCCATTTTCATTCAATCAATAGCGTCCCCCTGCACACATTCAGGGACCTGGTCGTGTCTTCAGGTGAAACGGATTGTGGGACAAGAAGCAGAAAGGAAAAGGAAAAAAGTTCCGCCGGACCTCGGGAGCCGGCCGCCTATGTCATGGGCGATCGTTGGCCACACCAGGGCAATAGTGAAGCTGCAGCAGGTGCAAATAAGCTTCAGACAGTCTTACAAGCACTGCTTTTCTATACATTTTTTGATTTTTTTGTATTTTTGCACAGTTTTATATATTTTTTTTGTTTTTGATGGAGGGGAAACAACAAAAAACAGGCATTGAAAAAAGCTCAACAGTGCAGGGCGCCTTGTGCTGGTTCCGACCTATTCACACATCGGTCCACTACTGACATCACCTCATAAGCCAACGGGGCACCCCACGCCGACTTTCGGCGCAGCATTGTAGGATGGCCACACCAGTGCGGCAACTTGCTGGACACCACCTCGGTGCAATCCGGATCTCGGCGCGTTCGAGTCACTGTACCGCAAGAGTGACCGGAACTCAGCTGGACACGCCGCCTTTCGGTGCAGCATTGTAGGATAGCCACATCAGTGCAGCAACTTGCTGGACACTAACTCGGTGCCATCCGGATCTCGGCGCGTTCGAGTCACTGTACCGCAAGAGTGACCGGAACTCAGCTGGACACGCCGTCTTTCGGCGCAGCATTGTAGGAAAGCCACACCAGTGCAGCAACTTGCTGGACACTAACTCGGTGCCATCCGGATCTCGGCGCGTTGTGCTGCCTTTGGCCTATTCGCACACCGGTCCGCTACTGACGCCGCCTCACGTGCCAACGGATTTTCTACGCTTTTTGTAGCCCTATGCCGCATAACAGGTCATGTGACTTGTTTATAAAACTTTTCATTGGTTCATTTTACTTTTGGTTTCCTAAAGATGGAAGGCTTGGTCATATGACCTAAAAATAACACTTTTCATTGGTTTAGAACATTTTTTTTTCCCAAACGATGAAAGCCCCACCTTGTTTCTGGATGATTCAGACTGAAGCTGGCGTCAGCATGAGAGCACCACCATCTCGTGGCTCCGTCGTGGTCATTCCGCGAGCAAACATGGCAGCCGCTCCCCACCGGAAGCCTGCAGGAGTCGAGGGCCCCCAAGACTTTTGTAGAATCTTCACGGCTGAGGGGACGCTTTCGAGAATGGAGCCCAAGCCCTAGCAGGCAAGCGTCCGAGTTCCAAGGTGTCCCAGGGCCATTTTAGTGGACCAGGCCCAAAACCGAAGAGCCGGCCGCCATTTTAAGAGTCCTGTGGCAGCCGCCTATCGCTGCACTGCAAGAGTGGGAGCAACTCAACTACATGGTGAGCGAGACGCTGTAGCTGCAAGAGCGGGCGCAACTCAGCTGGATGGCCGCCACCTGGGGAGGCCCGTTCACGCCGCCTCCCCCACGCCCCCCCCCGGGCCGCCCCACGCCAATTTTCGGAGCAGCATTGTAGGATACCAAAACCAGTGCGGCAGTTTACTGGACATCACCTGGGTGCCATCCACATCTCAGCGCGTTCTGCTGCCTTGGGACTATTCGCACAACAGACCGCTACTGACGAGGCCTCCCCCCGCACCACCCGGGACGCCCCACGCTGTTTTTCTGAGCTGCATTGTAGGATCCCAAAAACCAGTGCGGCACCCAGGTGACATCACCTGGTTGCCGTCCAGAACTCAGCACGTTGTGCTGCCTTGGGACTATTCGCACAAAAGACAGCTTCTGACCATTGTTGCTTTTTTTTGTCAAAAATGTTTAAATGTTTGTTACAGTTTTTGTTCCGTTCGTTATATTTAAAAGTTAATAAAATTTTATAATCCTACTTTGTTGGAGTGCTATATATTTTTAAAAAATCGGGTGAATGGGGCCTTGAATCGGGTTATTGTCATGTGTGGGCTTTGCAAGTGTACTGCTACAGGATCGGACATTTCAAACTCAAATGCACGTTCTTTTTCTTACCTTTCCGAAGCATGGAGCGCAATAGCAGGCAGAGAAAGGGTGATGCAAGTGTTGAACACTGCCTGGCCTGGCAAGTTGCTGGCAGTGCCCCCCCCGCCCCCCCCGCCCGCTCCTGAAAGAGGACACACACACACCGCCGCCCCGAGTACTTCACAGATCTTTAAAAGACCATGCGCTTGTTCATGAGGCTTAAATGGTTTATCACCCCTTCTAGAACCCCTGCATCGACCCTCTGACGTTTCCTGGAAGAATTACCACGTAACACAATACCAAGCCTTGTCAGCTGAAACCCCCGAGGAATCGTGGGGCATATTATCAAGGGGGTTTATCTCCGCTTTTTTGGCTTTAAAAGCGAAGAAAGCGGAGATAAAATTATCTCCCTATTACCAAGCTGTCGCTAACACCAGTTAGTGACAGCTAAAAGGAGATAGCGACCATCTTGGGCCCCGCTTTGCATGTCAGTGATATTTATCACTAATGACATGCAAAGTGGGCGTGCCAAGATGTTAGCGACTGGAAACAGTCCCTAACATCGCTATCTCCTATTTCCAACTTTTGGAGATATTCGCGCTAAGCGCGAATATCTCAAAAAGCTAACACCTGCCCTGAGCAGTTCTTAGCCATGTTATCCAATGGGAGGTGGATAACATGGCTAAGAGCATTTGCTCGATAATGCATGAATATCGCTGACTTTTCAGCGATATTCATGCATTGCGGCCGTTTTTTATCGCATTTGCGATAAACCTTGCTAATAGCAAGGTTTATCTGCGATAAAAATCGCCGATGTGCGGCGATAATTTTTGTCTCTAAACAAGTTAGAGACAAAAATTATCGCTAGTTGTTGGTAATATGCCCCCGGGTTTTTGCTTGCAGAAATCGGGAGGCGGGAGACTAGCACTGAAATCAGTAGTCTCACGCCTGAATCGGGAGGGTTGGCATGTCTGGATTCTCTACAGCTGGGGCCATAAACTACATCCGCAGGGCTAGGTGATAGCCTGGGACCGGCCTGGCATCTAAAATGGCTGCCGTGCACGACAAAATTGTGGCATTGGAAAAAAGGCAAGATGGCGCAGACAATGTTTATCAATAAGGATTCATTTATAACAAAATATTTTATCGCACTGACAAATTGGCGGTCAACACTTCCTGATTTCCATCGAATCGAACGTTAACAGACGTCACACAGCAAAAAAAAAAAAAAGCTCACGCACAGCCGCTGGAAGACATGTATCAACATATATGAGCCTCCTCAGCCACCCTCAGAAAACATAAGGGATTAGGATACGTCTCCCGCACCCCCTTATACCTAGTAATTTAATTAAAACGAAGCACAAAATGGCGAATTCCCGTTTCGCTACCAGTTTGCGGCCCAGTTCGCGGCCCGTGAAGCGCTTCTACCGTGAAAAATAATTTTTTTTTATTTTCCCCACGGGACCCTTTAATAACCCCAACAACATTCCTAGGGGGTCAAGAGGGGTATACCTTGCCCCCTTTCATTAAATTCTCCCTTCGTTTTTCACCTCTTCTTCTCTCTCGATCCTACCGAGAGATAAGATGGCGGCCGCTCCGGACTGTTTAGAATGTTGACAGACACCGGGGAGCCAATCAGCTTCGCATCGCAAAGTTCCGTTTCGCGAAAAGTAAGCGCTGTTACAGATATATATCTTGTTTTGAACGTTAATTTCTCAAAATCCACTGGAGCACATATATTGAGACCTAGCAAAGGCACATCGGGCTAACAGTCCCTACAATTTTGCCAAGTTTCGTGCAAATCCATTCAGCCGTTCGAGCTAAAAGTGAGGCCAAAGGCCCTATGGAAATTAACATGGGAAAAACGCGTTTTGGGACCCCCCTTTTTTCTCGGCCCCCCCTTGACGAAACCCCCCCAAATTTTCAAGGGCTGCTCAGAAACAAAATATGCCATTTTCCTGAAAATTTCAGCCGATTCCGTCCACAAACGCCAAAGTTATTAGACATAGAATTTTCAAAAGTCCCATAGACAAAAAATCCTAACTATATATACCTACTGGCGAGACGCCAGTAGGATATATATATATATATATATATATATATTCACTGAAAAAACCATAGGTTTCACACCAGTTATAGTTAGGAATTAGCATTTAAAAAACCTAATAAATTCACAGAAAAAAACAGAGGTTTCACACCAGTTATAGTTAGCTGGAAATTTTACTGACATAAAACCATTGAAATTCCCACGTTATAGTTAGTTGGACTCACTATAACTTGCGCGTGTAATGCACTGCTGATGACATCACATATTACATCACTCATGACATGGTCAGTGACATCACTCATGACATCACTGATGACACCATCCTTGTGACAGAGGGACTGACCTCCTTTCACTGTAAAGTAACCCTTGAAACACATATTCAAAAATAGAAACTAACATTTTCAAAAAAGTGGAGATACCTATACCAGTTACAACAACCAATTCAGTAATTCCACCATTTATATACACATCCACTCATTCACCAACAGTTCTATATAGTCACTTATACATATATTCACTCATCATATGTAGTGATACACCTATACATCCTGTTACACATCGACAGTCTTCCAAAAGTTGCTCACACACATACTCACACATGCAAATAAACTATTGAACATCCATGTTTTTGCATACACACACTACCACCTTACTTCTAAGGAAACTTACACATACTTACTCTCTTAAACAAGCACTTATAGAAACACATACTTATTAAAACAAGAACTCTTTCAATCTCTCACTCTCACATATACTCACTTATATACATCAATACTCACATATACTAGATTAAAACATATGTAGTTACTGATAAAGACACTAGTAAGACAGTCATTCAATTACTAACACATACATATACACACTCATTCACCCATACAGTCCGGCACATATGCTGTCTTCAAAACACATACAAACAGTGAGTCAGTCATTGATGCATCTATGTGCTAAGTAACACCCCCACCAAATCATACAGACACTTATACTGATACTAAAAAAAACATCTAATAACCCATATACACACACATGTAGCTACTCACCAACCCATGCAGCCACTTATACACAAAGTGAAACACTGATACAAACATTTAAATATTTAAACAATACTCTCTAATATATGTATTCACTATGATACACTTAATAAGCCAGTTAACCAATCACATTTTTTTTTAAAACATCCATTAAGACACTTATTGAAACATTTATTCTTCCATCGACCTTTACATATACATATATAAAACATGTTTATTTTTCAGAAAGACACACATTCACTGGATGGTGTCATCAGTGATGTCATGAGTGATGTCACTGACCATGTCATGAGTGATGTAATATGTGATGTCATCAGCAGTGCATTACACGCGCAAGTTATAGTGAGTCCAACTAACTATAACGTGGGAATTTCAATGGTTTTATGTCAGTAAAATTTCCCGCTAACTATAACTGGTGTGAAACCTCTGTTTTTTTCTGTGAATTTAATAGGTTTTTTAAATGCTAATTCCTAACTATAACTGGTGTGAAACCTATGGTTTTTTCTGTGAATTTCAAAGGTTTTTTAAATGCTAATTCCTAACTATAAGTCTCAGTTTATATGTAAGACTGTTAGCACTCTAGTTGTTCTTTAGAACACTCTGGGACATTCTGTCATTGGGCTATATTTGGGCTACATCTGGCTGATATTTGGGCTACATTTGGTTTTTTTCGTCTCTGGAGGCCATCTTTGGGCTACATTGGGCTACATTTGGGCTCTAACATATATATAGCCCAATGTAGGCCAATATATATTTTTTTCAAAGTTAATTTTCGTAAAAGCCACTTGTGCATATATCTTGAGACATAGCAAAGGCAGATCAAGCTACCAGTCCCTAAAATTTTGCCCAAATTTTTTTTTGTATATATATATATTTTTTCATTTTTTTTTTGCCTTGGAGCGCTCCCGGTGCGTGCCCCGGTGAGCGCCCCGGAAAGCGTAGTTCTATGAAGCGCCCCAGGGCGCGCACCGGGGAGCGCCCCGTAAGCGCCAATATCATGATCGTGACGTATCGCGTAGCCGCGTCCGCGTGATACGCACGGCGTAAGCGCACCCGGAAGCACTCGAGCGAATACGATCGCGCAACGCGCCCCGGGGCGCGCTCCGGGGCGCGTAGCGTAAGCGCGTCGGGTCATATGACCTGAAAATAACACTTTTCATTGGTTAATAACAGTTTTTTTTCACAAGTAGGGAAACACCCCACCCATTTCCCTCACAACCTGCTTTTGCTGAGACAACACCTCTTGTCTGTTCCTGCAAAAAAAACAAATTCAACCATGTCTGGTTCCCAGAACCCTTCCCAGGACCAGTCCTCAGACTCTTCAGATGGATTCCTGCCTGAGGTCCCCCCACAGAGAAAAGTGAAGGACCACTTCATTTGGAAGTTTTTGTCTTTTCCAGAGGGGGGAGAAAAAATGCAATGCAGCAAAAGTCACGTGTAAAATTTGTGACACTGTTCTCTCACGTGGAAATCCCACCCGGAAATATAGTTTTGGCAATGCAACATTACTCAGGCATGTTGAGAGGAAGCTCCCGATTAATTTTGCACGGGAGAGCACCAGGGCCCTGGCTCGCAATCCCCCACCCGATTGCCCCTCCACTTCCACCGGAGCTTCAACATCATCGGTGAGAGGAAGACCAGCAGTGATGACCCCAGATATTCAGCCTGTTTCTGCAGATATTACATTTCGTTGTAAGCAGTGTGACCAACTGCTATGTTATTGTCAGGCTCCGTCACACTTCTCCTCTGGGCTGTGTTGAGAGACATATACCCACACCCACGCAACCACCCCGTGGCCCGGTATATATCACAGACCAATAGGATGGTCCGGCGAGCGCGGGAAAGGAAGGGGACAGCGGGGAGGGATATCTGAAACGACAAAGACAAGGTGTTTAGCGTCACACCCCTCCCTGTCTACTCTAGAACTCTAAATCTATTTGTGTGGTAGACTCTTGTTCTTAACTTAACACACCCATACCTGAAAAGGAAAATACATAATCTTTGTCTACAGGAGAGGGTGGTAAGGTCCTATTAGTGGCAGTAATCTGATAAGAAAAGAACAAAAGTATGCACATGAGGTATACCACAGTCTCACCAAGTACCATGAACTTCTTACAACACCTCACCTACCAATTTCTGACATTGTTCTGCCTTGCTCCACTTTTCCGATATAACTAGGCACCCCCAGGTTCCTCTCCTGTACCATAAAACAAAGCACAAAGAGGTTGTCGAAAGAACAAAGAATAAACGCTATGCTGAAGGTTCACTGCACCTTCAAATCATGTTTCTTCCCGCAAACAAAATTATAAATGTTTACACTCGGTAGAGTTGACACTCCCCTGGTTGGAGTGATCAATGCACTCTTCCGTAGGTACCAGTCCGATACCACCCTTGTAAATGGGAGAAATGTTTATCGCACCCACAGTACGTAATCCGATAAACACAATTGTTTCTTGAACACTTCACTCCAAAATGTTGCTTTCCCAAGGTCTTCACCTGAAAAAGAACGCAGCCGCGATTCTCAGTAACCCCGAAAAACAAACACAGGTACTTCAATCAGTTAGTGGAGGAATGGACACACTCCGCATAGTCCTTTTCCTGAATGAAACACAGTGCACAATCCACTTGTCTCCAATCCGTGTGCCTCCTGCCGGCAAACACACGGAAGCTCCTTACTCACGGTTGAGACAACGAACGGACGAACTTCCCCTCACCTCTGCTCAGCACGGCAAATTATCGGCTCTGTTCTCCCGTGTGTCCAGGCTTAAGTTCCGGGACTGCGCGGCATCCGTCCTGCGCAGCGTAACCCTTGGCCCTCTGGGAATTGAAGTTCCTAAACATGAGGTCGCCAAACACCACGCATTGCGCGGACAGCGGCCCACAAAGACCCACGCATTTCGCGGACAGCGGCCCACAAAGACCGATCCTGACAGTACATCCCCCCTTACAAGGGGCGTTGTCCAGGAGCAGGTCGTCCAGGAAACAGTCTGTGGAACTGGGACACCAACCGCGGAGCATGCACAGACCCTGCAGGTTCCCAGGAGTTTTCTCCTGGTCCGTAGCCCTTCCAAGAGAGCAAGTACTGAAGATTTCCCTTCACCCACCTGGAGTCCAACACTCGCCTCACCTCGTACTCCTGCTCCTTTTGCACCCAAACCGGCACCGGAGGACGATGAACAGGGCACCGTGAGGGTTTCAGAAGGGACACGTGAAACACAGGGTGGATGTGGAAATGAGCAGGCAATCTTAATTTCACTGCTACCGGATTAACCATTCTCACCACCCGGTAAGGCCCTATAAATCTAGGGTTGAACACACTATACCCTTGGAATTTGATGTGTTTAGTGGACAACCACACCAAATCCCCTTTTTTATACACAGGACTCGGTCTGCGGTGTTTATCCGCTTGAGTCTTGTATCTCCCCTTGGCCTGAATAAGATTATTGCGCGTCGCCAAAAGAATCTTGCGAATGCGCAACAATCTTGCTTTGACGTCTGGCAGCCGGACAGTGGCTCTAGGTAGGATTAAGGGATTAACCCTAGGGTGATGGCCATATGTACTAAAGAAAGGGGAATGACCTGTTGAGGAATGCTGTGTGCTGTTGTGGGCCAGCTCCGCCACCCACAACCAATCCACCCAGGAATCCGTGTCTGCCTGTACATAACAGCGAAGGTACTGTTTTAGTGACTGATTGAGTCTCTCAGTTTGGCCATCTGACTGCGGATGAAAACTGGTGGATAGGGAAGATGAGATATGTAACTCTGCACACCACGCTTTCCAGAACCCTGCAGTGAATTGAGCCCCTCTGTCCGACACTATCACTTTCGGGAGTCCATGCAACCTAACTATGTGTGTTAACAGGAGATGAGCTAATCGACCCGCTGTAGGTACTTTGTCACAAGCGATGAAGTGGCCCATTTTCGTAAGATAGTCCACTACCACTATAATGGCCGTTTTCCCTTGGTCTTTTGGCAAGCCAACTATAAAGTCTACAGACACGCTGTCCCAAGGCACTTCAGGTGCAGGTAATGGTTGTAGAAAACCCTGAGGTTGTTGTCTATCTGATTTCATTCTGGCACATTGTACGCACTGATTTCCCCAGCGTTTCAAGTCCAGACGAATGGAGGGCCACCAAAACTGCCTCAATGCTTTCTCCAGAGTTTTTACATATCCCATATGTCCCGCACTAGGCAGTTCATGGCACCATTGAAACACAGTACGTTGTAAGGCTTTGGTGGGCACTAAAGCCTGTTTTCCTTTCATGGCTACCCCTTGTCTCAACTTCCATTCGGGATGATGGCGAAGCCAGGTTCTCCAAACACATGACTGTATCCCTGAACGCAATAATTGTACAAAGTCACTGGATTGGGTCACACACACCACTTTCGCTGGATCTATGATTGATCTGGTCGGGGTTGTGTTATGCAACGCCGGATGTTCTTGCCGGGTCAGTGCGTCTGCTTTCTTGTTCTTCGCTCCTGGTCTATAGGTAACCACGAATTGATACTCCTCAAAGAACAGCATCCAGCGTAACTGCCTGGGCGTAAGGTGATGGGCTGCTCTTATGAATTGTAGATTGCGATGGTCCGTGTAGACCGTTACCTGATGGACCGCTCCCAATAACCAATGCCTCCACTCCACAAAGGCATCTCGTATAGCTAGTAACTCTTTTTCAGCTATCGTGTAATTAATCTCAGCCGGGCTGAGTTTTCTGGACATATAGGCGATAGGGTGTAGTATGCCTGTGTTTTCATGTCTTTGTGAGAGAACCGCCCCCAATGCGACTTCAGACGCATCAGCTTCTACAATAAACGGTAAGGCGGGGTTGGCATGTGTTAGTACAGGAGCACTGATAAAGGCTTCTTTCAACCCATCAAACGCTTGTTGTGCCTCGGCGTTCCAAAGAAACGGGACGTTCTTCCTAGTCAGACGGGTTAAGGGGGTTACCAGGGCTGAGAAACCACAGATGAACCTTCTGTAAAAGTTCGCAAAACCCAATAGGCATTGGATGTCTTTGACTGTGCATGGACGCGGCCAGTCCTTTATGGCTTGTACTTTTCTTTCAGCCATTACCTGGCCCGATGGCGTAAGCATCACTCCCAAGAACTCGACGGTTGTCACGTGGAATTCACATTTCGTGATTTTACAATAGAGATGGTGTTTCATCAGGGCACCGAGCACCTGTTTCACGTGGAGTTGATGTTCACTCGTTGTGGTAGAATATACCAGAATGTCGTCAATGTATACAACTACAAAGAGGTCCAGGAACTCCCTCAATACCTCGTTTAAAAAAAATTGAAACGCGGCGGGGGCGTTGCACAGCCCAAAGGGCATCACTAGATATTCGAAGAGCCCATACCGCGTCTTGAAGGCCGTCTTCCATTCATCGCCCCTTCTTATGCGGACCAGGTGGTAGGCTCCTCGCAAATCCAACTTGGTGTAAATGGTGGCGGTTCGGACTTGTTCCAATAAAACAGGAATCAGAGGTAAAGGGTATTGATTCTTTATCGTAATGGTGTTTAAGGCACGATAGTCGATGCAGCATCTTTTGTCCCCATTAGCTTTTGGAATAAAAAATAACGGCGAAGAGGCAGGTGACCTAGAAGGGCGTATATACCCTAACGCCAGATGCTTGTCCAAATATGCTCTCAAGTATTCCTTTTCCGGTACGGTAAGAGCGTAGAGTCGGCCGTTCGGAATTACAGCTCCTGGTACTAGATCGATACGGCAATCGAAGGCTCTGTGGGGCGGAAGAGTCTCCGCCTGTTCCTCACTGAAGACCTTTGCGTAATCGGCATAGCAGGACGGGAGTTTCACTTCTTTCTCAGCCGCTGTGGCGATGTTGTACACCCTTGCCAAGGTCTGAGAAGGACTCTCAGTAGTTACCAAACAATGTTCCTTGCAATAATCTGAGACGAAACTGATCGTTCTTGAGGTCCAATGGATGTAAGGTTCATGTTTTTGAAGCCAAGGAAGCCCCAAAATGATGCCATACTGAGGTGCTTGGATGATGTTAAATGAAATTGTTTCTTGGTGCAGATCATTACTGATGCACCGGTACTCTGGCGTGTGGTATTTTATGGGTCCTGCGATCAGCTCGCTACCATCGACCGCATACACTGGTTCAGGTTGTTTCTTTTCTATGAGCTGTATACCCAGCCTTTCTGCTTCAGTATAGTCCATAAAACACCCAGTGGCGCCGGAATCTACCATAGCCTTGACTCCTTGTTCTCCGGTTTCCATCATTAACAACATGGACAGGAATACATGATTCTTTTCTTGTTCGCAACAGGCCATGATTGAAGGGATGGTGATCTTGCTTGAGGGTTCCCCTCCTTCCACTCTCAAGCACTGGAGTTTTCCGACTTCTTCTCCAAGGTTCCAGCTGCGGCTTGACCAGTCCGAAACCTTCCGGTTTTTGGTTTCACTGGACACTCCCGTAGGTAGTGTCCCTTCTTTCCGCAGTATAAGCAGAGTCCATTCTTTCTACGATGTTCCTTCTCGCTAAAAGACAAGGAAGCCCTGACAGCCCCTATCTCCATTGCATCTTGAGCAGACACAGGCTTCTCACTGCGCCCTCCTCCTCTCTCATGTACCGCTACAGCAGGCTCTTTCTTTCGTAGATCGCCTTTACGCTCCCTTATGCGATGGTCCAGACGGAGAGCGAGCTCTATTAGCGCAGAACAGGTACGTGGTTGAGGGTCTATGTGTGCCAACACATCCTTCATTTCGTCATTTAATACTTGGTAGAATAACGCAGACTGCTTGACCTCAGGCTAATCCGTTTCCGCAACCAGGCGACGGAAGTTGTTCAGATAGGATACTAGGTCTGAAGTGCCTTGTTTAAGAACCAACAGCTCACGGTCTGCTGAGAACGTTTCAGCTCTACGGTCGAAGGTTTTTTCGAATTCTACCCTGAATTTGTCCCAATCATAGAGTAGAGGATCATCTATCCTGACTACTGGAACCGCCCACTGAGCTGCCTCCCCACCCAGGTAGGAAATCAAAAAGGCCACTCGGGCCTGGTTTGTCGTAAACATCTTTGGCTTACACATGAAATGTAGGAGTACTTGTGTCATAAACACCTGTACCTTTTTGTTATCCCCATAAAATCTTTTGGGGGGAGCCAGCGGTATTTGTGTGGGTATTTCTACTACTAGGGGGGAGGAGTGGTTGTGCTAGCCCCTGCGTTAAAAGGATTTCCTTGCATACTATCCATGCGAGCCTTTAACTGAGCGTTTTCAGTTCTGGACCTCTCTATTGGAGGCAGCTAGTTCAGTCTGAACTAAGGCTAGGGCAGCCAGAACGTCGTCATGCGTGGCCATTTTCCGTCAACACAGCCAAGAAGAGGACAGTTTCCGTGGGCCGATAATTCTGTTAGGCTCACTTCTCCTCGGGGCTGTGTTGAGAGACCTATACCCACACCCACGCAACCACCCCGTGGCCCCGTATATATCACAGACCAATAGGATGGTTCTGCGAGCGCGGGAAAGGAAGGGGACAGCGGGGAGGGAGATCTGAAACGACAAAGACAAGGTGTTTAGCATCACACCCCTCCCTGTCTACTCTAGAACTCTAAATCTATTTGTGTGGTAGACTCTTGTTCTTAACTTAACACACTCATACCTGAAAAGGAAAATACATAATCTTTGTCTACAGGAGAGGGTGGTAAGGTCCTATTAGTGGCAGTAATCTGATAATAAAAGAACAAAAGTATGCACATGAGGTATACCACAGTCTCACCAAGTACCATGAACTTCTTACAACACCTCACCTACCAATTTCTGACATTGTTCTGCCTTGCTCCACTTTTCCGATATAACTAGGCACCCCCAGGTTCCTCTCCTGTACCATAAAACAAAGCACAAAGAGGTTGTCGAAAGAACAAAGAATAAACGCTATGCTGAAAGTTCACTGCACCTTCAAATCATGCTTCTTCCCGCAAACAAAATTATAAATGTTTACACTCGGTAGAGTTGACACTCCCCTGGTTGGAGTGATCAATGCACTCTTCCGTAGGTACCAGTCCGATACCACCCTTGTAAATGGGAGAAATGTTTATAGCACTCACAGTACGTAATCCGATAAACACAATTGTTTCTTGAACACTTCACTCCGAAATGTTGCTTTCCCAAGGTGTTCACCTGAAAGAGAATGCAGCCGCGATTCTCAGTAACCCCGGAAAACAAACACAGGTACTTCAATCAGTTAGTGGAGGAATGGACACACTCCGCATAGTCCTTTTCCTGAATGAAACACAGTGCACAATCCACTTGTCTCTAATCCGTGTGCCTCCTGCCGGCAAACACACGGAAGCTCCTTACTCACGGTTGAGACAACGAACGGACGAACTTCCCCTCACCTCTGCTCAGCACGGCAAATTATCGGCTCTGTTCTCCCGTGTGTCCAGGCTTAAGTTCCGGGACTGCGCGGCATCCGTCCTGCGCAGCGTAACCCTTGGCCCTTTGGGAATTGAAGTTCCTAAACATGAGGTCGCCAAACACCACGCATTGCGCGGACAGCGGCCCACAAAGACCCACGCATTGCGCGGACAGCGGCCCACAAAGACCGATCCTGACAGTTATGGGGAGCAGAGCGTTGACCTGATTGTTAGAAAGAAGGAGGAACACCGCTGCGCCCCTCAGCCCTAATTTTCCCTCCTTTTTTTTGCTCCTGTTGAGGAGTTTTGCATTCCCTAGTTTTGTTTTTGTTCTGAAAAAAATACCAAAAAAATTTTAAAACGTTCGGAAAAAGTAAAACAAATTTAAAAACTAAAAAAGAAGCAAAAAAACTGTTCTTTTTAGAACTACCTCCAATTTATAAAAAAATGCTACATTTTTTGAAAACTCTGTCATTCTTTTTTTCCCATGGTACGCTCCCCGGCCCGCTCCCCGGTGCGCGTACCAAGCGCTCCCCCCGCGCAAATCGAAAAAAAACAAAAAAAATGTATTGCCCCGGGGGCCCTTTTATGGCCCCCACATCAAACCTAGGGGGTCAGGGGGGGTCTACCCTGCCCCCTTATGGTCAATTCCCCCCTTTATTTTTGCCACCTCTTGTGTCTCGATTTTACCGAGAGACAGGATGGCGGCCGCTCCGGACTGTTTAGAATGTTTACAGACACCCGAGAGCCAATCAGCTTTCCGCGCGCAAGTCGCGTGTCGCGCCCGGTGCGCTCCCCGGTGCGCGCACCGGGGCGCGCCTATAGATATATATTTTTTGGAACCTAAATTACTCAAAATCCACTGAAGCACATATCTTGAGACATAGCAAAGGCACATCGGGCTACCAGTCCCTACAATTTTGCCAAGTTTGGTGGAAAACCATTCAGCCGTTCGGGCTAAAAGTGAGGTCGACCGCCCTATGGAAATTAAGATGGAGAAAACACGTTTTGGGACCCCCCTTTTATCTCGGCCCCTGCTTGACGAATCCCCCCCAAACTTTCAGGGAAGGACCGGGACGCCGCGAGGCCATTTTGAAAATTTTTTCAGGCAGATTCGTCAACCGGCGCCAAAGTTATTCCAAATAGAATTTTGAGATTTACCATTGAAAAAAATCCTAACTATAACTCCCTACTGGTGACCGCCAGTAGGTAATATATATATATATATATATATATATATATATAATATATATATATATATATATCTTGCTCCTTTTCGCCAAAGGCGGGGCACTGCGTGGTCGGGTGCAATAACGCGGTGGCGTACCGCGATATAAATCCAAGCTCCGTACTCTCCCTTTCTCCGTTCAGGAAATAAAAGCACTCACAAGGGTTCTGTGGCTCAGCAGCAGTTTATTCAAGACAAACGCGTTTCGGATTTACATCCTTCGACGAGCACTTCCAGCGATAACGCGGCGTTTCCAAGTAAAACCGCTGGTGAGTCGAAGGACCCCCGAGGGATTACAAGGACTCGTGCGGTAAACTGGTGAGTGCGTGTCGCCGCTTATTCAAGCAAAAAGTTGTATTGCACGGGTGGAGAGATATTTCAAACACCGGTCATTCGTGCCCTCATTTTCGAGAAAAGAATTCGTTTTTGAAGGGCTGTGGCAAAAAGAATTATTCTTCCCTCCCAACATGTCTTCGTCGGCGGAGGCAATGAAAAGCCGGGAGGCATTAGCTGATGCCATGTTCGTAAATCTGCCAACAGTCAGACCAGTTGCAGATAACAGGAGTAGCATTAACCCCAATGTTGACCTCAAGGGGAAACTGAATAAACTGGAGAAACTTTTAAAGACTGAGACCACGAAGTGGTGGGAAAAGCGATCCCTTGAAAAATATCTGGAAGTGGGAAGAGTCCCGAGGGGGTTAAGGGTACTTATAGCACCATCATTTGAAAACCCCAACCCACTCATGTTAAAAGAATGGGCCACTAACAACTTGGAGGCATCCAAAAACATGATTTGCATCTTGATTAAGTATGCAGAAATCGATAGAATTGACATTCTCAAGGAAATTGAAACACTTAATAATGAATTGGATGCTCACAAAGAAACTGAATATATAAAAAAATGTCGTGAAGAAATTAACACTCGTCTCAACAAACATCAAGAAACCATTAGCTTGCGCAAACAATACAAATTCGCCAGAGATAAACAAGATTATGAAACTGGGAGAATTTTTACGTTTGCGAGGAAATATGACACTATGAAAAGACAGGCAATGACACCGAAAGCCGTTCCCCCAGCAATTAATGAAAGTGGTGAAACAATTGTGTCAGAACAAGAATTAAGCTCTAATGCAAGCAGTGGGGGTTCAGATGACGAACAATCAGCGGGTGTTTCTGTAGCAGTACCCACTCATTATGCACCATCAGAGGAATTGGGTTTTTTAATCGAGGACAGGTTGAAAACTCTGCGACCAAAAACCCAACAGCAGCGGAACAAAAACGCAAAGCAAAAACCGCAAGTGCCACGAAAGGAGGAAATGCCGCAGGGAGAGGTTTCGCAAAAAGAGGGAGGGGCAAGAAATGGTAACTGTGTTAGAAACCAACAATGCCTCCGTTTTGCCTACAAACCATGAATCTGGCAATACAGATATCATGGACAGTGAACCTACCACCGGTCTGGATAACACAGTCATCAACTTATCTGATGAAGTTCTTTCCAAAGCAGAGACACAACTTTTGTCCTTGGGCCTATCCTTCTGTCCTAAAAATGGTTACAATTATGTACAAACCAGGATTGATGTATTCAAATTTATTCGTAAATTGAAGTTAAAAAAGCATTTTAAACTTGCAAATGCCCAGGAAAAAGCTGCTACCATCAGTAGCTCCTTACATCCTTCTTCGATGTTCCAAGTGGCGGATATGGGGGCACTGCAGACGGCCCATGAACTGGCACTGGATGAGAGTTTTTCTAGCATATGTACTCAAACCAAATGTGACAGAATGGGGGTGAGTATCAATGCACCGAGTGAAACCCCATTTAAACCTAAATCCACATTTATGCCCCTGATGCCAAAGGATGCTATTGACACTTTTAATGATATGATCACTGAGGATCTGAAGGCTTTGCAAATTAACACTTCCAGAAAAAACAAAAGACTAAAATACATGGAAAAACAATACTTCAAGTTAATGAAAAAATTGAGGAACAATTCAAATTTGATTATCAACAAGGCTGATAAGGGAGGCAATATCGTCATCTGGCCAAAAGATCAATACTTGATTGAAGCTAACTGCCACCTTTTAAATCCATCCTGTTACCGAAAAGCGAACTTTGGGGAAGTACGTAACCTTAAGGAAAGGATCCATAAAGAACTAAACCAATGGAAGAGGGAAGGTCTTTTAACTAAGCAAGAATTGGGGTATTTGAAAGTTGATCATCCTTTGACCCCTACCATGTATCTAATACCCAAAATTCACAAACAAGTGTCTCCGGTCCCAGGCCGACCTATAATTTCGGCCCAAGGAAGTCTTATGGAACCAATGTCTAAATATGTTGATTTCTTTTTGCAGAATTATGTTGTTAGTTTACCTTCCTACATCAAGGACACTGGGCACTTTTTGTCTAAACTCAAAGAGGTGGAATGGAGAGAGGGATATAGTTTGGTGGCCCTTGATATCAGCTCCCTTTATACCAGTATTAAACATACAGATGGTCTTAACGCTGTACAGCATTACCTTAATCAACGTAACCTTATGTATAAGAAGCATAATGACATGTTGATTACTATGATTAGGTTGTGTCTAATGAATAACTAGCGGCCGCTGCTGGTTTGTTTAGAGAACACGACACTGACGAAGGATGTAAATCCGAAACGCGTTTGTCTTGAATAAACTGCTGCTGAGCCACAGAACCCTCGTGAGTGCTTTTATTTTCCTGAACGGAGAAAGGGAGAGTACGGAGCTTGGATATATATATATAGAGCATGGCAGCTTGGCTAAAATCTAGAGGTGTGGTGTAAGGTGAGTGTAGTAGCGTGGACTGGCATAGAGTGGATTGGCAAAGAGGAGTAGTGGAGTAGAGTAGTATTATGTTGGGTGGTGTAGAGCAGAGTAGCATGGCATAGAGTGGGGAGAGTAGAGAGTTGCGGAATACAGTGGAGCTGCAGAGAGTAGAGCGGCGTAGCAAAAGGGTAGCAAAAGGTGGAGTGGCATACAGAGCCAGAGAGTGCTGTAGAGTGGAGAGGCATAGAGTGGCACTGTGTGTTGTGGAGTGACATATAATAGAGTGGCACAGAATGGAGTGGCGTAGAGTGGATTGGAGTAATGTAGAGTGGAATGGCATTAATTGCAGCAGAGTGGAGCGGGACGGAATAGAGTGGAGTGGCATAGTGCAGCAGAGTGGGGTGGCATTAAGAGGCATTGAGTGGCACATAGCAGAGTGGTGTGGCATAGAGCACAGTGTTGTAGAGTGGAACATAGTACAGTGGTGTGGGCACATAGTACAGTGGTGTGGCATAGAGTAGAGTGCCACATGATAGAGTGGTGTGACGAAAAGGGTAGCTGAGTGATGTGGCATGGAGTGCTGTAGAGTGGCATTGTGTGCAGTGGCACATACTAGACTGGAATACGATAGAATGGCGCAGAGTAGAGTGCTATAGAGTGGCGTGGAGTCGAGTGGCGTTGAGTAGCATTGTGTGGAGTGGCATTGTGTGAAGTGGCATTGTGTAGAGTGGCATTGTATAGAGTGGCATAGAGTAGAGTGCCAAAGAGTGCAGTAGACGGCATTGTGTGGAGTGGGGTGGAGTAGAGCAGCGTTGCGTAGAATTGTGTGGTGTGGAGTGGCATAGAGTGGAGGAGTGTAGAGTGGAGTAACAGAGAGTAGAGTAGTGCTGTAAAGTAATATTGCAAAGTTTGAAAAGGTTGAGTTCACCACACAA
Organism: Lissotriton vulgaris; assembly: GCF_964263255.1. Lineage (NCBI taxonomy): Eukaryota > Metazoa > Chordata > Amphibia > Caudata > Salamandridae > Lissotriton > Lissotriton vulgaris. The sequence continues at coordinate 493,398,683 of NC_141700.1, forward strand.
GGATTCACACTGCTCCGTTGTGGCACTCAACCCACTGAATTATCCCTTGCTGTATAGGTTTAATTTTATATAATATTAGAAAATGTGTGTTTGGGAAGGCAATCGGTTAATGATCCTGCTGCAAATAACCTTATGTAAAATGCAGGTAAGGGTTTCAATCTAAGTATACATGACTCAGACTTTCAATCACGTAATATTGGTAGTAATTTATGTGACAGTGCTTGTGGTGGATGGCGGAATAAAGAAATTAAAGAAAGCTCAAGGATAGTGTGCGAAAGTAAGCTACCTAAAATGTCCCTAGAGGAATGTCTACGTTTTATGATTATTGCTATGGTTGCCACCTGGACAGTTTTGTACCGCATGGTTGGTATTATAATCTCCATGTCGGTAGAAATGTTAGGAAAATCCCATAATGCCCTACTTTTCCGTTATCAGTACATTCTTTAAACATTAAATCATGTAAGAAGAAAACAATTTTAAATATGTTCTACAACATCATTAATGTCCCCAAAACTACAATTAAAGTGAACAAATACAGAAAGGGTGTGTCAACAATCAATGCAAGCGAGTTCATATAAAGTTCTATTCAAGAATTATAGCAGACTTTTAAAAAAAATGACGAGATGGCCATTATTTTTCTCTGGGAAAGGTCACAACCCTGATAATTGATGTACCGCGAACTTACAAATGTCTAAGCAAGGGACTAAAAGAAAGCTGTGTAATATACAAAAAGAAGGATACTAAAGCAAAAAAAACCAATTCATTGTATCTAAATATTTTATATTTTTCTGAACCATTCATTTAAAGTCAGATATGCCTGTTAATTATCTGTAAAACTAAACTCCTGTGTCGCAAATATCCCATAACGTGGAAAAATGTAACTCCAAAGGATACATTTCAGACCCGAATTTACTCAGAAACAGGAAAATGATACTTTTGCTCCTCTTACCTTGTGCCAGCAAGCCGATCTTTGACTGCCGATTAAATCTTCCTGTGCAGAGCTGAAACTCTCGAAGGTGGCAGAAAGAAAAGAGAGTGCCAGGAATCGCCATAGTATTTGATAAAAGAGACCTTGACGCAGTTCTCTTCAAGTTGCATTGTTCACACAGGGGCTTGGCGCAGGCAGTGACGTAATTTCCGGTGCGACAGGATGTGCGTAGGCCAGGTGTTGAATAGAGCATTACAAAAATAAGTCTTATGTTGTGGTTCAGCTGGTGCAGCTAAGCCCAGCAACACATATTTGCTGGAAAAGTTCAGCTTTTATCTGGTGTGTCTCTGAACTGTTTCTTAATATAAAAAACATGTCTAAAACTCAAGTTGGTAAAGAGATTTTAGTACCCATACACGTTAGTTACAGCTTGCGAATGCTCCCTTTTCCCTCTCCTGTAACAGAACAGCATGAAAAGATTTTAATTGCTTTGAGGCTTCACCTGCAACGCTGCCCTCCACATTCGATCAGCACAGCAGGCATTAAAGGGGTATGAAGCGCCTGGGGACCCAGAGGACACAAAGCGTTGAACGAGGATCACGTGCATTTCTCTGAACTTCACTATGTAGTGAAAAGGGGGCAAGTTATTTAATGAAAACAAAACATTACAGCGTTCTCGTCCACCAGCTTTCAGCAGCTGACCAATTTTAATGTTGCACAAAAGGTTAAAGGGGACTTGATTTATCATTTTTTTTGTTTCCTCCAGGATAATACAAATAATTCCTGTCAAGAAGCAATTCAAAAGATTCTCACCTTCTCATTTGCTTGACCGAAACGCTGATTAACGTTGGTCTTTCTTGAATTTCTTTTGTCTATTTGACCTAAAGTTCTGTGAGTGTACTTAATGGGCAGTTCTTGAAGGGAGCAGATGTTTTGGTGGAGAGCCCTAGCATCTCAAGCATCGCTTTAGGTAATGTGATGCAGCCTTACTGGCGTGCAGGGTCAGTGCTAGTGCCAGCCTTTAATATTACATCAATGTCTGTGTATTTAGAAAACAGTTTATTCTTCATCATTTTGCCCTATTTGATTGTAGAATTTGCCTCATCCTGCTGCTTAATTCAGTCTACCCTGTTGCATTACTGGGTACTATACATTTCAACTTAATCCCAGTTGGCCTGCCTTCAATGCTTCATTTGTATCATTAATATTAATTATAGACCATTTTAATTATTTACAAATATTTACAAGTATAAAAAAGCCTGCAAAAATATTAACTGTGTAGTAATCTGTACTCATTTTCAAATGATCACCAAAACATCACAAACAAACTCATCTTGTGAAGTAATCGAATACTCATTTTCAAGTCATCCTCAAATTGTCAAGGCAAGTTTGTAAACCTTGCTGATGACTTCAAGAGCTTGATGATGTCTGATGACGTGAAAATGACTTCTACAGTAGTTTGATGATCATCCAATGACTCTGGGATGGCTTCTAAAGTCATCCTGTTTGACCTGGCGTAAACAATCTCCAAAAGGAGGGCCTTTACGACTGCTTGCACCAACCACAACTCGAAGGGAACTCGGGCGGTTTAAGTGACACACCAACAAATGAATCAAAGTCCGCACGAAAAAGAGGCGGTTATCAACATCACATAGTATAGACAGCATCTCTCGTCGAGACAGCGAATGCGCTGCCTAGGCGAGACCTAAAATACAGCAGGGCGAGGATTGAGAGGGGCTTCCAGTGCATACTACAATAAAGCATGCCTCGCAGAGCGAGTAGCGCATGCGCACTGCCCCTAGGCTCGACCTAAAAAAACACATTGACATAGCCAATAGTTCTAGCTTGGCTTGGGCGAGACCTGTTGGCTTTGCCAGTGCTTGTTACTTTAGTTAATAGACAGGGTCGTTATCACAGCTGTAGCGCACATTTAAAAGCGCCGGTAGAAGTCGGTGGCAACGCTAAGCTGCAATTCTCGAATTTTCAGCCTCAACTAAGATGGTCGCAAGTAGAGCGTTTGCTCCTGCTTTCCCTACGTCTATGCCGTATACTACAGTTGGAATTTGTGAATATGGCCGCCATGTTGGCCAGGTATCCGTTGCCGGTCAACTATTGAAACGGCGAGTTATGTTTATGCCAACAAAGCTTCTAAACGCAACTCGCTCCCTGAGCCAACAACTCACAACCTCACATTATTAGAAGGGGCTAAATGGCACGCCGCTGTGTGACGACTTCAGCAGAAGAAAAAATCACTAGAAGTCGTGACGCAGTAGGTCATGTGACACGTGACGTGTCGTCAGCTGATGTACGGAAGAGCAACGGAGGCCTGGTTCTGCGGCCGGTGTCAGGCAGTCTTCTTGTAAATAACCGCCGCTATGTCGTCCTTTTCCGAGCTCTATTTCAACGTGGATAGCGGGTACCTCGAGGGGCTAGTTCGTGGCTTCAAGAGTGGAATATTGCTCCACAGGGATTACTTAAACCTTGTGCAGTGCGAGAGCCTGGAAGGTGAGTCTCCATCCCTCTGACCCCCGCGCCTGTACTGTCAGACCTGTTAATTCATTCTCAGTGATTGCTTTTGGCTATCGAACATTACGCAAACATAATTATCATGTCCATTATACAGGAGGTATTTACTGCTTAGTTGTTTGAAAACAGAAGTGCATGGAATTCTATACGGTAAAAAAATGGTGCAGGCATTGGGAAAGTGAATCTGGCTGGAAGGAAGCATTTTACAGGACATTACATGCAGAGTCAAGGTAACGATAAACATAAGCATCATTTGACAGTACCATTATCACGAGAGGAGAGGGTGGCATTGCAGTCGAGGGTGGTCACCGTGATGTGCACTGACGTATTCATTTAAAGATTACTCAATCAAGTTTTTTTTCCTCAAGACTATTGTGACATGGTATGCTTTCTAATAACCAAGTGTTCAAGAGCACAGGCAGGACTGCTGATTAACAGGCAAGTAGGAAACTGGAAGTGGGAGCAAAAGATGGCCAAAACATGGTGGTGAATCGTTATGAAATGCAATGGAGATCTAAGTATTTTGGAGACTCTGGGACCTATTTATGAGACTGTCATGCAGTGCAGCACAGCAAGTCACCTTGCTGTTATACGCTGCCTGACATGGAAAGGGCAGGAATGCTCCTTTTTTAAGGCAATATGACACTTTCCTGCCTTTTCTCCTGCGTTGGCACCCTTTTGGAAGTCCAGCGCCTATGTCTGCACCACAGTGCAAGGGTGCCGGCTTTGCATGAAGGATTGTTTTTGTGCAGGAAGGGACAACTGCCTGCTCTAAAACAATCCCAAGAGGCATTTTCCTCTTTCAGTGGTTGCTGCATTCTGCAGTACACATAAAATGTGGAAGTAACCAGGAGAAATCCAAATATTTCTCCCCGCTATGCCTCCCCTGAGAAGGCATATCTTTTGGGCGTATTCCCAGGCCAACCAGGTCTGGTAAATCTGGAAATGCGTAAAAAAAACATGGGAGTTGCACGGGAATGCCTGGAACGCCTTCCCAGGGCAGAGTAAGGCACTGTGTAATTTGCTCTTCATTGCCTTATTCCAGATTTATGGAGCCACTCAGACCCACACAAAGTGGCCTTGTGTGACTTCATAAATCACAGTTAAGGTGTGCGTCGTTCTGGCACCACACAAAATGTGTGCTTATAATATCCATTTCTTCTGAATTGCAACATGCACATTTTACCTCATCTTGACACTGACTAGAACCTTACATTGAAATGGGGCATCCCTGATTGTAAGCATGTGCACCAGACACTGATATCCCACTTCTGGTATGGAGCAGAAATCGCTATATTCGTAACACCAGGTAACTATAGATTGATATTCCTTTTGTTCACGACTTATAAAATCTTTTCCAAAACATGACTCAAATATCTGGAAAATTCAGCTCGAAGTATGTGGTGGCTGGTGAACTTTAAAAGTTGTGGGGTGTAATCTTTGGTTCAAATTCCTGTGAGGGAGCCTGACTTCTCAGTAGGTTTATAGCGGAGGATGTTGCCCACCGGCTAAAGCAATCGACCTCAGAGCTGGAAAACCGAGTTCAAGTCTCGGCAGGGATGTTCAACATCCATTGATTATGGGCAAATCACTTAATCTCCCCATGCCTAACAAAAAATGAATGTGTCCCTCTGTAACGCAACTGGTGCTCATGTAAAGCGCTCTGATATCTGGTCTAGTTTGCGCTATATAACCCCCCCCCCCCCAAAAAAAAAGGGGTGGTTTACTCCGCTCCACTCTGACTCACTCAAACCCATTCCCTTAGTCTCACTCACTCGGTCTCATTCATTCTCACTCACTGTCACTCAATCTCACACTTACTCACCTATCACTCAATAGCTGTCTAATTCCCCTAGTCTTGCTTGTTTCTACTTAGTCCCTCTCATAATCGCTCACTCCGTCTCTTACTCATTCACTGACTTACGTAGCCTACACATTCTCTGACTCACTGACTGATTCACTCAGTCTCACTCAGTCAATATTTTTGTATGGTTATTTAAAACTTTAACAAACAAGCATAAAAATAAATGTTCAGCCCTCAAGACTTAAAACAGCCCAATATTAGGACAGACAGAACAATATTCATCACAGACATATTAAAACAGTCCATTGTATGACTGGCAGAACAACATAAAAAAACAAGTGCAAAGCAGCATTTATAATCGGTCCCAGGTAAATTAGGTGACTCTCTATAGCTCAATCAAAAGAACAATGACCAAGTGCAATAGCCGAATAAACCAGAAGTATATTATTTGCCTTGCAAGGCCAGAACAAACCCAATTTAAAACACGTAGTACACTCGAAAGGGCTAAGTGCTAACTAAAGTATACCGACTCATTGTAAAAGCAGACAATACGATATAAAATACCAAGTGCAAAAGAGCAACTTTGAATGATGACACAATGTGAAAGCAAAAAAAACCAATATATCAATATAAGGTGCCGCGTAGATCGGGGCAGGCTTTTTGGTTCACTCAAAAAAGCAGTGTGCAATGCGCCATAATGCAGTAACCAGAACCAGTCCTTTGTATGCACACCGGCCCATTTGAAAGCGCAAAGTACAATTCAGAGACCTATATTTAAACATGATTTTTGCACTGTGTCATATAGTTCAGGGCGTTTTCAAGCAAGTGCCAGCCCATTATAAAAAAATAGGCAATTTCTGATTACATGAAGTATTAAAAGTTTTGTTTATAACATGCTGAAGGAAAAAGTGCAAAGTCAGGTGAGAAGTGTAGCGAAGTTGCAGCACTTAACATCTCGCAATTTAGCCGTTGCCAACTGGAGTAACTTAAAGGCTATAGAGATTATTTTTTTTTGCTGCAATAGGGAAGGACAGATGCATAAAATGTGAATTAAGGTTTCTTTTTCTTGGCCGCAGAGTCGACATCTTGCGTTGTAGGGTTCTGGATGGCGCCATGCCCCGAGCTGAGCTTGCATATTCTACTCTCCCAGTCTTAGTGCCACTAACCTGGCCTTTATCCACAGAGGGAATGTGAGAGTAATATAGTTTTCTTGTTTGATGGAGGTGGAGGAGTTAATGATTGACTATGCAAGGGAGAGCTTGCCAAATGTAGCCATATCTTCTAGTTTTGACTGCTTTTTTGCTTTGGCTGCCGTGATTTATTTATTTTTTTAACTTGGTGAGCGAGATGCTTGTCTCAGGTCCCGGTGAGTGCAAATTATTTTAATTTATCATCTAGGTATTGCCTGAAGGAAGAAATTGAAATATGTGCCTATAATATCAATTTTTCAGAATTGCAAAATGCACATTTGACCTCATCTTGACTGTGACCAGTACCATGCTTTGATATGGCGCATCCCTGATTGTAAGCATGTGCACCAGACACAGATATCATAGTTCTGGTATGGAGCAGAAATCGCTACATTCGTAACACCAGCTAACTATAGATTATTGTTTCTTTTGTACACTACTTATAAAATCTTTTCCAAAACATAACTCAAATATCGGGAAAATTGGACACGAAGTTTGTGGCGGTTGGTGAACTTTAAAAGTGGTGGTGTGTAATCTTTGGCTCCAATTTCTGAGAATGAGCCTGACGTCTCAGTAGGTTCTTCTTCTCTTTTTTTTTTTTTGTCTTTATTTTTTTTTTCTTCTGTTTTCTTTTTTTTTATTGAGCATGATCTGTAGTATTCAATCAAACATTTTCTTTACAAAAAGAATGAATTCTTAATGAAACAATAATACATCAGAAAAATTATTAGGAACAAGATACATACGAAAGAAAGAAAAATAGAATATATATAAAAAAAAAAGAGAGAAAAAGAGAAAAAAAAAAAAGGAAAAAAGACAAGTTACAATTTACACAGTTTGCCTCGTCATACCATGTCAGCCCTTCTCTTATCAGGGGGGAGATCTTACATTGGAGTACCAATTAGAAATTGGGGCCCAGATCCGAGTACCCCGGGCTCTAGCTTTCCTACCTCTTGTGCGATATATAGCTATCTCCTGCTTATAAGTGGCGAGAAATCGACAAAGCCACATCTGAAAGGTGGGTACATTGGGATCTTTCCAGGATGCCGCCAGAATAATACGAAAGACGGCAGTACCCAGAAAGACAATCCTCTGTTCCTCTAAACTGTAACCTAAGGATTCGTCGTGACCTAGAAGATATAGGGTGGCGGAGGATCTAAGATTCCGCCCGAAAACTTGAGCCCAAAATCCTCCAATCATTGTTTGTAGGTTATCTAGTTTCGGACATTCGGCAAACATGTGGATTAAATTTGCTTGTCCCTGTCTACATCTGGGGCAGCAATCATCTACTCGTATTCCCCAGGTGAAGAGTTTAGCCGCAGTAAAATAAAGGTTGTAAATAGTTTTAAAGTATTGTGCTTTAAGGTTAGGAGCTAAAAATAATATTGTGTAAAGAGTTATGGAATAGTTAATATCTACATCTGGGTTTCCGAGTTTTTGTGCCCAGGATCTCTCAACACTATCTAGATCATCGGTCTCCTGAGGCGAAAAGCCGGGAGCGCTAGGAATTGATTTTAATAATTTCTTGTGATACTGTGTTCTTAAATTATATTCACTTACTGCACTCTTGGCACTTTGAACAGCGGAATCGCTGCAACGACACCCTCATCTTGATCGCCATTTCTCGAGGGCGAGGCGCGTCCCGAGACACGCCCCCTCTGCTGGCCACGCCCGCTACCAGGTGTATAAATAGCGCACCTAACCCCTCGGCGGCGCACTTACATCGGTCTCCTGAGGCGGAAAGCTGGGAGCGCTAGGAATTGATTTTAATAATTTCTTGTGATACTGTGTTCTTAAATTATATTCACTTACTGCACTCTTGGCACTTTGAACAGCGGAATCGCTGCAACGACACCCTCATCTTGATCGCCATTTCTCGAAGGCGAGGCGCGTCCTGAGACACGCCCCCTCTGCTGGCCACGCCCCCTACCAGGTGTATAAATAGCGCGCCCAACCCCTCGGCGGCGCACTTACATCGGTCTCCTGAGGCGGAAAGCCGGGAGCGCTAGGAATTGATTTTAATAATTTCTTGTGATACTGTGTTCTTAAATTATATTCACTTACTGCACTCTTGGCACTTTGAACAGCGGAATCGCTGCAACGACACCCTCATCTTGATCGCCATTTCTCGAGGGCGAGGCGCGTCCCGAGACACGCCCCCTCTGCTGGCCACACCCCCTTCTACGCCCTGACCCTTCACCATATATCATGTGTCTTGGCAGGAAGCGCAGCGGACGAGCGCAGCGGGAGCGCCGTTTGCGCGCCGAAGGCGCGCCTAAGGCAAGCCCGTCTGCGCCCGTCCGCGGCCGGACGGGGCTAGGGGCACGACACCATGCCAGAATGATGTCTTATTCCTCCAAGGAACTTAGCGCCCTCCAAGGCCATTGGCCACTTCCGGACCCCGTCCGCAGGCTCGTCTCCTCATTAGGCCTCGCTCCTTCCTCCCCTACAACACCACACCCTCCGTTGCGTGCCCCCCGTCACCTTGTCCCCCCCCCCCCCACTCGACCCTCACCCCATCAATCCCTCTTTGTCTGTCTGCCTACTCAACACCAGGTCAGCGGTCAAGCACCACCACGAGCTGTTTGTCCTACTCGACTCAGAGAAGCCTGACCTACTGCTCCTGACCGAAACCTGGTATTGTGATTCCTCCCTCCCTGTTCTCCTGGCTACCCTACCCCCCTCCTATGTGGCCTTACGTGCCGATCGCCCAGCAGGCAGGGTTGGTGGTGGGGTCGCCTTAATCGCTCGGTCGGAATTGAATTTTCAATCACTTCCCTTTCCCCCCATCCCCCCTGCTGACTTTCTGGTAGCCCGTTCTCTTTTATCCTCCCCCCCCCCCCCATTACTTTCCTCTTAATGTACCGCCCTCCTCAGTCTTCGCCCTCATTCCTACCGGCATTTCAAGACCTGTTGGCCAACCTGGTGGTCAACTACGCCTCGGTCTTGGTGCTAGGAGACTTCAATTACTGGCCCTCAGACCCACACGAGTGTACGGCCTCAAAAGAATTCACAGAATCTCTTTTGTCTCTCAACTTTGTACCGCATATAACTGTCCCCACTCACTCTCACGGGCACATACTCGACCAGGTCTGGTCCCTCAACCTCCCAGTGGCTTCGGCGGCTGTTTCTCCCTGCCCCTGGTCCGACCATGCCCTCATCTCCCTCTCCATTCCCCGCAACCCGGTATCCAAAACTCTGCATGCCAAAAATACCTGGGCGTGGAATTGGAACAGACTGGATTTTCCCTCCTTGACCTCCCTGCTTCGAAACTCCACTCCCACCCTTTCTGGCTTATCATCTGCCTCTCAAGCCAAGGCCATTAACACCTGGCTGGCTGGAGGCTGTAATTCAGTGGCTCCCCTACGTCGCATTTCCATCCGTCGACCTAAGGATTCCAACAGATGGTTTAACGACCACCTGAAAGAGCTTAAACTGAGCGCCCGACGGGCGGAGAGGCAATGGAGGAAGAATTACTGTCCCTTATCAAAAACCCACTTTCTCACATTACTGGCCAAATACAAAACAGCAATCCTCGCCGCAAAAACCACCCACTTCTCAACAAAAATAACGTCTGCTGAAAATAAACCCAGGGAAATCTTTGGCATAGTGAATGACCTGGCATTCTCGGACCGAACCTCACCCCAAATCCCTCCCTCCCAGCTTCTTTGTGATCAACTCAACACCTATTTCTTGGACAAGATCGTTATCATCAAGGCCAACATCCCACCACCCTCGCCTGCTTTTGTTGATCCCCCCCCCCCCCACAGTTCAATGCCTTCTCACCTCCATTCCCCTCTCACTCAGGAATCATTTCTGGAGATTCTTCCCAAAAAGAAGTCGGGGTCTCCGGCGGATGTCTGCCCGGCACGTATCCTGCAGCAAATTTACTCCTGCTGTTCTGAACCCCCCATCACCTTCCTCAATAGCTCCCTAGCACAGGGTGTAGTGACCTCCGCGCTAAAGGCAGCCACTATAGTACCCATCTTGAAGAAACCTGGCGCGGACCCTTCCATCTCGGCCAACTACCGCCCCATCTCCCTGCTGCCCTTTCTGGGCAAGGTGATGGAACGCCACGTCACTGCGGTACTTAGCGCCCATATTGAGGCTAATGGGGGGCTGGCATCCCGCCAGGCCGGCTTCCGTCCCAGACATTCAACCGAATCGGTTATGGTCTCAGTCCTAGACAACCTCAGAAAGGGTATGGATGATAACAAACACCAGGCACTGGTCCTCCTTGACCTGTCCGCCGCCTTTGACACGGTGGACCATACCATCTTACTTTCCCGTGTCAAGGCGGCTGGAATCGGGGGATCAGCTCTGGTTTGGCTCTCCTCCTTTCTGAGGGACCGCACCCAGGCGGTCCGGCTAGGCGACTTCTCTACCACTCACCTCCCTGTCACTTGTGGTGTTCCCCAGGGATCCTCCCTCTCTCCCCTACTTTTCAATCTTCATATCTTCCCTCTTATCTTCGCGCTCCAGCAGCTGGAGGTCACCGTGTACAATTACGCGGATGATTTCCAGCTCATCTTCGATCTGTCCTCTTCTCCCCTCTCTGTCTTTAACTTCCAGTCAACAATGACATTCATCAGGGACTGGATGAACCACAACCACCTTAAGCTGAACCCGGATAAAACCGAATTGGTTCTCACCGGTGGTTTATCCAGCCCCTGGAACTCCCTCTTCTGGCCCCCCTCTCTTGGTCCCACACCTTCCCCCTCAACCACGGTCAAAACACTGGGTGTCAAAATGAATAATCAGCTCACCCTCCATTCACAAATCAGCTCCGTGGTCTCCTCTTGTTTCCTCACTCTCCGAACAATCCGCTCTGTCTCCCGCTTCTTCTCCCCTCAGGCACTTAAGATGATCCTGGTGATATCAAGGCTGGACTATGCCAACGCTCTCTATCATGGCATTCCAGCATACAGCCTGCGAAGACTCCAGTCGATCCAGAACCAGGCGGCCCGGCTGGTCTATGGCCTCCCACGCTATCACCACTCCACCCCCCTTATTAGGGAGCTTCACTGGCTTCCCGTAAAGGAACGCTCCCTTTTCAAGACCGGCTGTATGGTCTTCCAGGCCCGCCAGGGCACTGCCCCCGCCTTCATCTCTTCATTAATAAAACCTTATGTTCCCGCAAGAGAGCTCCGGTCTTCCTCTAAGTCCCTTCTTCAGATCCCACGCTTCACACGCAAAAAGTGGGGTGGGGCCAACTTTTCCACCCTGGCTCCAACATTTTGGAACTCCCTCCCTGACCATCTCCGTTCTGCTACCCAGTATCTCTCCTTTCGCAAAGATCTAAAAACTTTCCTCTTCAATCAGGCCTTCCCCGCTTAGCTCTTCATTCCTTTCCCTCTTGTCTTTTCCCTCAGTTGCCGAACCGCCCACTAGCGCCAAGAAACAGCATGGTGTACGCTGCGCTCTAGAAATGTTTTAAATTAGAAATTAGAAATTAGAGGATTGAGAAAATATATCATATAAAGTACCTATCCTAGTAGCTCGTTTCTCTATAATAGAAAAAAAATAAAAACGATCTAAATTAATAGTAGGTTTAGAGTTACGGATGTTGGTATAGACTTGGAAATATTTTAAATAATCTGTAGATGGTATATCAAATCTCTGTTGTAGTCCCTCAAAAGATGGAGTAACATTCTGCCCGAAAAAATGGCCAAGTGTATATATGCCTAAGTTCTCCCATCTCCTGGAGACAGTATCTATCAAAGATGATGATATGATCTTGCTATGCCAAAGAGAGGTGTATCTTGTTATTTTTGGTATGCCTAGTTGTTTGGAGGCAAGTTTCCAGACTTTCCATGCGCCTCCGATCACCTTGAATTTGGTCTTTTTATAATATGACGCTTCGAGTTGTTTCAAGAATAGCCCTCGACATTTATCTCCTAGTCCAAGTTCAAAAATAGAGGGGATATAAGAGTCTATGTTGGGTAAGTTGGAAGGTTTAACTTTAAAGAGCAGGCCCATTTGTTGTAGTAGTGTCGCTCAGAGATAGAATGTCAAGTTCGGGATACCAAGGCCGCCTCTATGTAGGGGAAGAGTTAATGATGGTAATGCTCTCCTTATTTTGCCATAGTTCCAAATAAATTTAGATATTGTGGAGTCAAAGATTTTGACAATGCTACCGTCGGCCATCAATGGAATAGCCCGGAAAAGATAGAGTATTCTAGGAAATATACTCATTTTAATATAATTTGCTCTCCCTATTATTGAAAGGTGTAAGTTATCTACCCTCTTAAGATCTGTTTTTACTGACTTGATCAAAGGATCATAATTAAGCCGGTTAATCTCTTTTATCTCAGGAGAGATATTTACACCTAGATATATTGCGTTTTTGACTTTATAGGGACTGTCGTATATGATATTGTTTGTACATAAAATCATGGTTTTATCTCTGAGTGAATAGCCAGAGTGGAGTCCAAAAACCTGGGTTATTTGCTCTATTTCTGCTACTGCATCTGCTGGTTTGGTTGTGAGCACAGCAATATCGTCGGCGTATGCCAATATTTTAGTAGAATACGAACCCACCCTAACTGGTTGTATTTGGGGAGAGTTAAGAAGCTTTATAATTAAAGGATTAATTACTAGGGCAAATAAAATCGGGGAACAGGGACAGCCCTGCCTAGTACCTCTTTGTACCTCTACAAACTGACTCAAAACCTTCAATGGATAGTTTAGCCCTAGGGCTGATATATAGGGCTTTTAGGGCTTTAATAAAGCCTGGGCCGAAGTTGTTAAATTTCATAATTTCCCATAAAAACCGCCAAGACACTCGATCAAATGCCTTTTCAGCATCGAGTAGGACCATCGACATCTCTCCCCCCCGTGGTGCCCATGATGTTGAATAAGGCAATGACTCTACGGGTATGATCAGTCGTTCCCCTCCCTGGGATAAAGCCGTGTTGCCATGGGGATACGTGATGTTCGATGACCCCCCCTTAGACGATTTGCAAGTATCTTGGAGTAAAGCTTTGAGTCAGAGTTTATGAGTGATATGGGTCTATATGAAGATGGGAGCTGGGGGGGGTTTTCCCTTTTTTGGAAATATCGCTATATTCGTGTGTTTCCAAGACTCTGGTGTAGCTGAGTGATTTTGTACCCCTAGAAACAGATCTAATAAATAGGGTAGTATCTGGTTACCCAACAGTTTATATAACTCTAGAGGGATCTTGTCGGGACCAGCCGCCTTCCCGTTAGCTAGATCCGATAATGCAGTTTCTAATTCTTCCATTGTGATTTCTTTCTCCAGTTCTTCTCTATCAACTCGATCGAGTATTCTAGATAGCTCTGATTCCGGTAGCCACTCACTGAGAGGTTTTCGTATCTCTTGTAGATAGATGTTCATTTTCATTTTGATATAGTTTTTGATAATATTTTCGAAACACTTCTACAATATCTTGAGGGGAGGTGTATTGTTGACCCTCGTATTCGATATTCTTTATCTTATTGTATGTTTGTTTTTGTCTAGTTTTAAGAGCTAATTGCTTCCCTACTTTTTCCCCTGCTTCATAAATTCTAGCTCTGTTCGCTTGATATATTTCTGCTGCTTTTTGAGTTGGCGAGCTATTAATTTCTGTTTTTAGGATCAATAATTTTTGTAATGTATCAGAGGTTAATATTCCTTGCTGGATTTGTTTGGCATGTACTATTTCCAAATTAGTGAGTTCTGGGTTAAGTTGTTTATTGATACTATCTTGAGTTTTCTTATGATTTGCTACAAACGCTATAGTCTCTCCCCTGATTGCTGCCTTAAAACAGTCCCATACACTGAATCTGGGTGCACTGTATTGATTATAATCAAAGAAAGATTGAGCATATAATGTAATATGATTAATATAGTCTGGGTTAGTAAGAAGCTTTCGGTCAAATGACCATTGGATATTAGGTCTATTAAAACTGTCCAGTTAAAAAATTAATGTTAGTGCGTTGTGGTCAGAGATGGTTTTGGGGGATTTGATTATGTTTATTAAGGCTGTCTTATGTAATGATGTCATAATGTAGTCTAAACGAACATACTTGTTATGGGGATAAGAATAATAGGTGAAGCCGTTTTCATTATGCTTCAACATATCCCAAACGCCAAATAAGTCGTGACTGTCCATCAGATGGGATACTGCCTTGTAGACTTTGGGTTTACGGCTGTCTTATGTAATGATGTCATAATGTAGTCTAAACGAACATACTTGTTATGGGGATAAGAATAATAGGTGAAGCCGTTTTCATTATGCTTCAACATATCCCAAACGTCAAATAAGTCGTGACTGTCCATCAGATGGGATACTGCCTTGTAGACTTTGGGTTTACGGCCACTATAATTCTGTGGGAGTCGAATGTTTACTAGTTTTTCGATATTTATATTAAAGTCCCCACACAGAATAAGTGGACCGACCCAGGAGGCCAGTTCTAATTCTAGTTCAATAAAGAGTTGTGGGTCATCCAAATTAGAGCCGTAGAGTGAGCAAATGGTTATATCAGATTCTAATTGAACCACAACCCACCTGCCATGTTTGTCGACAAGTCGGCGTCTAGGACTTCCCAATCCGGGTCTTGCCAAGATAGCGACCCCCCGTATTTTAGACGTTTGAGATGTTGCTGCTATCAAGTTAAAACCAGGAATTTTTAATACATTTTTATCACAGCCAGCTATGTGGGTCTCCTGAATACAGAGGATGTCTACAGGATCTTGACGTAACAATTGAAAGAGTTGGGCCCTTTTTCTCCCATCATTAAGACCCGCTATATTCCAACATCGCAATTTTACTCTCCCCATTCGAAACTATTTCCCATTGAACATGTACCATCTCTGTAATATATTTTGCACCACCACCATCCAACTTTAAATTCGTTATTTACATTGACATTCCTCTCCCAGTTTTGGTTAATCAAAATACATGATATAGTACTCCAATCACTTAAAGAAATTAGAGTAACCGAAAATCCTTTGAAGTTTCTTATACTACAGATCAAACTCATTTTTGCAGTTCCCCCCCCTTTTACCCTCCCCCTCCCACTCCCTCCAGACCCCTGCAACCCACCCCCCACCCGCAATGTGAGGCAATTAGACTCTATAAGAGTCTTTAGTGATGGAGAGACGCTCCCAAGCCAGGCCTAGACTGAGGATGAAGACAGAAGGAAAAAAAGGGAAATGGGAATGGAAGAAAAAGAAAAGAAATTAAGGAAAATATAGAGAGGCATATAGAGGCAAATTAATCTAGTATATCCATATAGAGTTTCAGTAATGTCCAATACGCTCTCTATACTCCTCTCACTTTTCTGAAGTCCAGCATCCGAATTCTCTGTTTTCTCTATTTCTCATCCGATGACTACTTAAAGAGTAATCTATTCTAGCTTTATCGCTAGTAAATCATTAAGTGAGACTATCTAAAAATTCTTTAGCTTTGATTTCAGAAGTATAAAATTTGGTCTGGCCATTGTATATAACTTTCAGTTTGGCTGGGTTATTTAAGTAGACTTGTGCTTTCTTCTCCATAAAGGGTTTAATAAGTTGCC
Organism: Lissotriton vulgaris; assembly: GCF_964263255.1. Taxonomy (NCBI): domain Eukaryota; kingdom Metazoa; phylum Chordata; class Amphibia; order Caudata; family Salamandridae; genus Lissotriton; species Lissotriton vulgaris. The sequence goes on from NC_141700.1 coordinate 493,414,653, forward strand.
GCAGACGCCACCTCCTTTCCACCGTAGTGTGGCAAAAATCCGGTCTTACAAAATAGGAAATGGAATCCCTAGTCCTACGAGCTTCTGGCCTGACTTTTTCTGAGATAGCTTGTCGGAGAAGAAAGTTTCCAAAAAATACAAGGACTGCTCGTGGATAATTTCCCCGCTTCCTAGTGGGTCTCACGGTGATTGGAATTCTATGCACCCGTTGCACCTCAAGCTCCCAGTTCCATGAAGAGAGTTCTGGAAGAGTGTCTTTAAAGAGTTGGATGATGAAGGCTCGGATATCAGTACCTTCAATATTTTCTGGTATTCCAAGGACGCGTAGGTTGTTACGCCGTAGGCGATTTTCCATGTCCTCGAGCTTCCATCTGACATCGCTTAATTCTGCTTCATGAAGTTCAACTTTTTCCTGTGTGGCTGTAGCCTCCGCCTCATTAATGACTATACGATCTTCCATTTCTGTCATTCTGGCGTTGAAGGTATTAACTGATCTTGACAATTTACGCACTACACCCTGAACCTTATGTAGAGCTAATTGTGCTTTGCGTCCATCTCTTGATGTTTCTTCTCGATGGGAGGCGATAGCCTGGAGGACTGTGTCCATCACCGTGGAGAGCGTAGCATCCTGTTGGTGTGTAGAGCTCCCTCCGTTGAGTTGGACGAGGGCCGGTGGCATGTTCTTGAGACCCCAATGCAATAGAAGGGGAGTAATCCCACGTCAGCACCTGGGCCCTTTTCTTCCGTATAATAGTTCTTTTATTTTCCCTGCATTCTGCGGTTCTCGTCTCTTGGTCACTCTCCGTCTCGGAGCCAGTGTTAGTTTCAATTTCCAGTTCAGAGTCATCTGACCATCTTGCATCTTCTATCCCTTCTGATATTGAGTAGAAGTCTGAGGGATCCCTGTCAGTATCGGTAGGGTCGGGGGTTATCTCGTCTCTGTCGATTTTCTCCTTGCCATCAGGGACCTCCAGCAAGTCCCCCAGATTTTTTGTGATAGCTCTAAAGTCTGATGTCCCAAGATCACTCTTTAGGGCATTGCAAATAGGTTGGTTTTGCAGTGTTTGCCCTTCCTGCACAGCCACAGTCATTGGGGTTTTATGAACCGTTGGTATAGTTTCAAGTACTGTTATTGGTGCTGACGCTGTTACGCCTGCTGGAGTGGACTGTATCAGTGATGTTGAAGAGGTTAACGTGACAGTAGAGAAAACAGGAGTATCACATAAGGAAAGATTCTCCATACCTTGTATTCCTGCGTTAGGGTCTGCCCCAGCCTTAGGGTCTAATATTCCTGCCACCGCGATTGTAGGCTGCTTACATTTCACAGAGGTGTCCTCTATTTCCATTTCCTCGGTTATGCCATTCTCTCTTTGCCCACTAGATGTCACTGTAGACCCTGGATTGGCTCTCAGGATAGCCTCGGTTGGCGGAAGAGCTGCTGGGTTTTGTGGTGTAGGAGCCGGGGTCTGGACCGGAGCAGACATTGGAACTGGAGTTTTCCGGAGCAATTCAATCACAGATGGCCCAGCTATGGGCGTATTCGGCTGTTGTCTTGAGCCTTTTGCTGATTTTCCAGCTCCCGCTCCGAGATCGGTAAAATCACCGCTGCCCTCCAACCGTGTGCCGCCTCGCGTTGCCGCTAACTCTTTGTCACGAAGAGCCTGCTTCGCTGCCCTCGTCTTGGCCGCAGCAGCAGCTACCGCATCGGCGTTTTTCGGCGCCATACCGCAGGGGATGCAGGAGACACTCAGTAAAGGCGGAGCTGTGTCCGCGAGCCGAGCCGGCTGTTCTATCTCCAGGAGTCCGTCTTGTTTCACTTGCGTAGCTCGCGTAGCTCCCCCACTGGTCTGTAGGCGGGCAATGAATCGTAGCACACGTACTCCGATCAAAGAAGTACAGAATGAAAAGCGCAGTTGTAATGCACTCGGGTCCAGCTGATCCTCCGCTCTGTTCTCTGACATCACGCCAGAATCGCCATCTGGGTATAAAAAGCAGCAAGGAATGGGGTAGGTCCTTTTGCTTCCATTGTTACTTAATTGTAGCGGGACGTCTTTGTTTTTTCCTTCTCTATGCTGCTTTTTCAAAGCGCTGGCTTGGGAGCTGCCTCACAGCGATCTAACAAGCCGCCGCCATCTTGCCTCCCCTAGGCGACGTCTCAGTAGGTTCAAGGGGTGGTTTACTCTGTTCCACTCTGACTCACTCATACTCACTAAGTCTCACTCATTCTCAGTCTAATTCACTCTTGTTCATTCTCACTCAGACCCACTCATTTTCAATCAATCTGACTCATCTATCACTCTATCACTCAGCTTCCCATAGTTTCACTCATTTCCACTTTGTCTCACTCATCCCAACTCACTCCGTCTCACTCATTCTCTTACTCATTCACTGTCTCGCTCCGTCTCGGGCTCACTCGGCCTTGCGCATTGTCTGACTCACTCAGACTTTGATTTAGTCGGTCACACTCATTTTCAATAATTCCCAGTCCGTCAATCTTACTCTGATTTATTTAATCTCACTGACTACCCAGTTTGAATCATTTTCACTAATTCCTACTCAGTCCCAGTTGTTCAGACTCACTCTGATAAAATCAGACTCACTGATTTTCACTCATTGTGGCCCACTCAGACTGTGATTCACTAAGTCTTACACAACAGTAACACTCACTGACATTCTCCCTTACAGTAACACTGTTTTTCTCTCTGAGAGTCACACTCTATCATTCTCCCTCACAGTAAAACTCGCTGCCATTCTCCCTCACAGTAACACTTGCTGTCATTCTTCCTCACAGTTGCACTTGCTGTCATTCTCCCTCACGGTAGCACTTGCTGTCATTCTTCCTCACGGTAACACTTGCTGTCATTCTTCCTCAATGGAACACTTGCCGTCATTCTTCCTCACGGGAACACTTGCCGTCATTCTTCCTCACGGGAACACTTGCCGTCATTCTTCCTCACGGGAACACTTGCCGTCATTCTTCCTCACGGGAACACTTGCCGTCATTCTTCCTCACGGGAACACTTGCCGTCATTCTCCCTCACGGGAACACTTGCCGTCATTCTCCCTCACGGGAACACTTGCCGTCATTCTCCCTCACGGGAACACTTGCCGTCATTCTCCCTCACGGGAACACTTGCCGTCACTCTCCCTCACGGGAACACTTGCCGTCATTCTCCCTCACGGGAACACTTGCCGTCATTCTCCCTCACGGGAACACTTGCCGTCATTCTTACTCACGGGAACACTTGCCGTCATTCTTACTCACGGGAACACTTGCCGTCATTCTTCCTCACGGGAACACTTGCCGTCATTCTTCCTCACGGGAACACTTGCCGTCATTCTTCCTCACGGGAACACTTGCCGTCATTCTTCCTCACGGGAACACTTGCCGTCATTCTTCCTCACGGGAACACTTGCCGTCATTCTTCCTCACGGGAACACTTGCCGTCATTCTTCCTCACGGGAACACTTGCCGTCATTCTTCCTCACGGGAACACTTGCCGTCATTCTTCCTCACGGGAACACTTGCCGTCATTCTTCCTCACGGGAACACTTGCCGTCATTCTTCCTCACGGGAACACTTGCCGTCATTCTCCCTCACGGTTAAACTCGCCGTCATTCTCCCTCACGGTTAAACTCGCCGTCATTCTCCCTCACGGTTAAACTCGCCGCCATTGTCCCTCACGGTTAAACTCTGTCATTCTCCCTCATGGTTAAACTCGCCGTCATTCACAAACGCACACACCTACACATATACGCAGCACACACCATTTAAAAGCTTTAAAGCTTTTTACTTCCCTTGCTGCAGGTCCCATTAGAAAGATTGCTCCTTTCAGCTTCTGGTACTGGGGCATGAAACTGAAACCTTGAACCTGTGCAGTTGCAGGTTTTAGGAGCGTAAGTCTCTGCTCTTTCATCCCACCCTCTTTGCTCAACTCAGTGACGAGTTGGAAAAGATTGGGGTGACAGGCTGATTGACGTGTAGCCATGGGCACTGCAAGCTGTAAGCCTGCAGCGCCCATGGCTACCTTTAACTTTGACGCCCGGCATGTCACATATAGGAGAGGCACAGAGGGGTGCCAGGGCCCCAAGTCCAGGGATGGAGTTTCCCTAGCCCTGGTGATATCTCTTAAGGGTGGTGCAGGCGCCTGCATGGTCCTGCGGCAGTCATTAGACAGAGACTGTTGCCGGATTAAATACGGTCATCATTTTTACTATTCCTAGAGTGAATAATAGATTATTATTTACTCTTGGTAAAATAAAAACAAACAGGCCATAAAATAAGGGGGGCTTCGCCCCTCAGCCCATTAAGAGGAGTTGCTACTGCTCAAAATACTGGCATCATGGCAAGAACACAAGTTGGTTTCCAAGCTAACTATTTCACTGTTGATCATTGTTAAGTGCTATTAACATTCGCAAAAATATTCATCGCAACTGTGGGCAAATTTTGCTGTTGCTGCTTCATGGATCTTCAAACTGTTTGATCTAATTAACTGGAACTACTTATGGAGTAAACTTTAAACCTATAAAATTCCAAAAAGGTCTGCTTTTGGGTCTTGCCTGAGTCAGGGCATGCACTGTCGCTTGTGAGATATTTAGTTTGCACGCATGGGGCTTAGGGCCTGCCCATTATTTATCATTGGTTGGCTTCATCATCGCTCTTATTTCGTTGCTTATAATTGGTCATTACATGACGGTTTCACTTTCTCTTTGTGTGTTTGTCCATTCCATGGAACATGGACCAAGTACGGCTTCCTGTTGGCAGCCAGTGTCCTTCCACTGGTCGGACTCTTCTGGAGGTATTTAAAAAAAAATGTAAGTTGTAGACCCTTTGTTGTTTGACCCATTCTCTCACTCGTGCAAGGAAGAAAAAATTGCTATGACGCAGCCAGCACTGGCCTTTTCATAATGCGTTTTTCTCCTATGCATTGGCAAAGTCAGTAGGTCTTGTCTATGCAAGATCTACTGGCTTTGTCAAATTTGTTTTTGTGCTGTCGTGTAGCAACGCATCTGCTCCTGCAACATGGTTAAAAGTAAATAAAAAAGAAAAGCCCTTTCGCCTCCAGCATCGTTCACTTAATAGGAGATTATTTTCTTTACTGTCAGCTATACTGCACAGCAACCCTGCTGTGCAACATGTAAAAAGATCATATGAAAAAGTCAATAGATTAAACATGGGCAAGACCTATTAGTTTTAATTCTAGATATGGTTTATGTTCCACTGAACTTTTAAGAAAAGTTGTTCATGGGGAATTAGCAGAATGATTATATTTAGACTGGGAGGGATCTAAAAATGACTTGCTGAAATATTTTTTTAGTTGCTGTCTCCTAGTAACCACATAACCCCACCCCGGTGTCATGATCCAAGATTAAAGGTTGGAACTAAATCTGCCAGCTTGGAACCTTTTGGCCAGATTCCAGTCTCGAGTTTTATACATCCACTAAACTGTTCACCAAACTTTGACAAGCTCTGTGTTATCATTTGAAATGCTATAATGGTAGATCAGACAATTTATCATGTGAGGTAAAGAATGTAGTGGCTAAATCTGAGTTTGAGATCCATATTTTAAGAACTCCATGTCAGTCCCCATAGTTGAGAATATTGAATGTAAAGGTTTTTTTGAAGTTGGTAAGATCAAAGCTAGTAGATATATCTACACAAATTTCAGTAAAGCAAGTTTTTAATTGGATGTCTCTATACGGCATTGTCACCTATATATCAGAGATTCCTAATATATAAGTGAAGTTATTTTAGGAATTATATTCTGGATAGGCCCATCTTGGCGAATCAAATGCTTCAGGGCACAATTAGCTGTAAATAATGTCTGTGTACGAGGTTGATATAAAATATAATATAGTGCACTTTTTACTCTTTTGTGGACTCCTCTAATTCGAGAGAAAAAAAGTGTTGCAACCTATATTTTTAAAGTATCATTAATCTACATGGAGAGAAGCGCTATATTTAGGTCTTGCCTACGCAGCGCGCATGCGCTGCATAGGAAAAAGACCTTTAGAAATCGATTCAGTTTTGCAGTCAAAAACGTGCACTAATTGCATTGATTTGAAAGGCAACATGTGCACGTTTGGCGATTCTCTTGCGGGAGCGATCTTTCAAACCACTTGTTTGGTATTAAAAGATGGTGCCTGCTCACACCAGCAAGTGAAACAGGCGGAGGGTCCCTCCTCTCTCTCCTCTCCCTGCTGCCTCTCGTCAAACTTGTTTTTTTTTACTTTGAGCGCGAGGCGTGCACCCTTGTTTTTTTTGTTTTAGTTGCAGACTTATCCTGCGCTCTGAAACTTTGACATTTGCGGGTAGGAGTCCCAAAATGTTAGTGTCTGTCTATTTGGTAAGAGAGGCTATTTGATTTCCCCTGGAACAAATAGATACAGGAAAAACTAGAATAGTAAGTGGTCTGTAGATTACTTGCGGAATTCCTGTCCGCTAGTTAGATGAATAGCTGTAACAATGTATGCATTTGACAACTTTTCTTTCCAGAAACCTAGATTTTCTAAGCTTGTAGTGTTACAGTAAGGAGTACTTCGCTGTGACTGCTGTAGCTTTGTTGTAGTTTCAGATTTTAATATTCATTACGTTTTTTCAGTCTTGCCCATCCTATCTAATAAAAGTGAACCATTTTGTGACATTTGCAAGTATTTTTACTATTGTCTTAGTTGCTGCTAAACTAGCTCCACTGTGACGCAGAAACATGTAAAGCGCACTGTTTACTCAAGTCTAGTGTCTGTTCGCGCTGCGATGACAGATGTTTATTGTTACCCAACTCAGCAGTTCTAATTTTATCGTCCTGTGAAGAAGAATGAAAGGCTGAGTAGGCACTCCAGGAGTTGAACCTGTGCCCCTGAAGTCAAACACAGGCACCTGAAGTGCATACATTAGTCCACTGACCCACCTGCAATGCAACATTGTTTTTATTTTATGGCCCCCAATCTGTGTAGAGTAAATACCGATTAAAGGTGCTCCCTAGCCCTGATGTAGACCCTTTGAGTATTTCCTCAAAAATCGAAATGCACCCTCACAGTTTCTGCACTTTGTGGTTATATGTCCTTTATTTATTGTTGACTATGAAAATGCTGTCTGCTTGGTTCTAAAAGAAAAGATGTACTTTTGTTTTGCATGGAGACTTGTTATAGTTCTGCCAGTCTCATAATTTGAAGAACTGAAGCATTTTCAGTATTATATACAATGAAACACAGATGTTGCCTATTTATCTTATGCAACTAACAACCATTGAGAGAGTCAATAGTCCTGGCTTGTTGTAGGTGTAATGTTAACTGTTGTATTATATATCTAGATGCAATGAGAGAAGCAGCAAATTACCATTTGGGCGGCACACAATCCTAAGCACAGATTTTCAATTTACGTGCTTTAATCTGCACCCTAATTACAGAGGCCATGCCCCTTTTTAAAGACCACTACCAGTTTTTTCATCTCCGTTAAAGCCCTCCCCAGCTTACTGGATCTGTAAACTTAGAACTCATGTTCATTGGACATTATTTTGCCATTTTTCCCATATATTTAAAACCAATAATCAGCCTGGCACTTTCGTTTCTTTATTTCAATACACTATCTAGCACATTGCACTGTCAGTGCTGAATGATTGATTTTTCTGTTTACCCAAAATATTTATTACAAATTGGTCTCATTTTCTTTCCAAATACTTAGGAAAGTGATAAAAACATCTTTCTGTTTTCTCTTCACAGAGGCCTTGTAATTCTTTTTTTATACGTTTGTTTGGATTTGCTGTTAACCACCTATTGAGTGTGCTATTGCTTTCTGGAAGTCTCGTTCCTCACCTGCTGATCCTGTTGGTGTTTCTAAGGGCCTCGTGTATACTACTCGTCCCCCATTTCCCCTTTTAGGAGGGCTAGTGTTTGTGGGTTTCAGACACTACAAGGGCTGGACATGTCTTTTAATGCACAGGGCCTTTCTCTGGAGTGCTGGAGCCCTTGGGAAGGGCCGCTCCTAATGCTTCTGTCACTTGCCCCAGCTCCCTGAGGTTAATTAGATCAGGCACAGGGAGGCTTCAAGGGAGACAAGCAATGGCATAGCCAAAAGGTCTCGCCTTTGGGACCTTATAAATGTTTAGTAATCCAGCATAATATCCTTGGTGCAACAACATCAACTGTTGCATGGCTAAACACTTATAAGGTCCCAAAGGCGAAACCTATTGGCTATGCCAATGCTTGTTAATGAAAGTACTTGGTATTGGAGTAGTGTTAGTAAACACTTAGATGGCTCCGAAAATATATATATTTTTTGGTCTAGGTTTAATTGCAGTCGCTATGCACTTCATGAATATTCCCCCAGATTCATTATGCTCCTCTTTTGCGAGTCCTTAATAGCGATTATTAAGGAATCGCTATTAAAGATTCGCAAAACGGGATGCATGTAGAAATCTCAAAATTTATAGCGATTTCTACATCTTCCTTATTTGCAATTCGCTAATTGCTAATCGCAATAAGGAATGACTCCCCATTCATTCCTATGGGCCAAAGGCCCATAGGAATGAATGGAGAGACAATCCTTATTTGCGATTAGCAATTAGCGAATCGCAAACAAGGAAGCGATTTCAAGGGTGCCAGGGTGTCCAAAGGACACCCTGTAGCACCCCTGAAATGGTGATTTACACTGGTGTTGCGCACACACATGTCCAAAGGACATGTGTGTGTGTGTGTAACATCCAACTTAGAAAAATGCACTAAAGTGCATTTTTCAAAGTTTTCGCTATTTACCACGAAGTCAGACTTCGCGGTAAATAGCGGCCAAAAATTGCGAATTCGCAATTCTAAAATGGTTCATGAATTGCATTTAAGGAATCTCAAATAGAGATTCCTTAAATGCAATTCCTCGCAATTTAGCGATTTCAGATTTTGCGAATATTGCATTTGGGATGATGAATCCCAAATGCAATAAAAGCGCCCGCAACCCTTTGCGAGCCGATTTTACCTTCATGAATCTGGCTGTAACTTTCCTTCAGTGGCGACTGTTATTGAAACTTCGATTGTTTGCTTTTATACTTAGTTTGTAGGCAATGTTTGAATGAAATACTAATTGAAGATCGGCATATGATTTTCAGTTTGAGGTTGTTATAGAAGATAAGCACTGTACTGAATCCGCTTCATTATGCACTTTGCACTTATGATGGTCTTGGTCTTGAACTACCTAATGTTTTACTGTTTTTTGAATTTTTCATTTTTATAATGCTCTGATTCCGTTTATCGAATTTTCCCAAAAACTTTACAATATAAAGACGAGAAGAAGGGGTCCTCTATTAGATAGGTACAGAGAAGTAATAGTACACTTAGGACCTTAGTAAGCATTCTAACCCCAGTATTCTTAAAACAATCCAAGTGCACAAACTAGCTCCCATTAAGGAGCTTGATAGAGCCTGAACAGAGAGGTCTGTGTTCTGCTGATTTTGGTGATGTGCACCTATTTGAAGGGTGAGACTAGTCAACAAGTAAGAACAGGGGAGCGGGAAAGGGAGTTTTGGGGAACAAATGGTCCCCAGTCGTTCTCGCGTGTCCTGGAAATTGTGAGTAGTGAAGTGGAGTGGAAATATAGCGTATGCGTCATATAGTTGAAATGGACGTTGGGTGGGAGGTTGGAAGCACAAATATTCTAAGTGAGACATATGTTCGATAAGCAGTGTCCAAAGGCGCACAACTGTCTTGTCTGTAAGGGACAGCTTATGTGGGATCTGCTCCATAACTATAGTGTGCCAGAATTGTGTCAACCACAAAACTGTCGATGGGGCAGAGGGGGTGGCCAGGTCTGAGCTATAAGCTGCTTGGCCTCATGTCATGTGGTGCACCAGATACCAGTCTCCATGAGTCACAGCAGTCAGGGATGTGATAGTTGAAATGGACGTTGGGTGGGAGGTTGGAAGCACAAATATTCTAAACGAGACATATGTTCGATAAGCAGTGTCCAAAGGCGCACAACTGTCTTGTTTGTAAGGGACAGCTTATGTGGGATCTGCTCCATAACTATAGTGTGCCAGAATTGTGTCAACCACAAAACTGTCGATGGGGCAGAGGGGGTGGCCAGGTCTGAGCTATAAGCTGCTTGGCCTCATGTCATGTGGTGCACCAGATACCAGTCTCCATGAGTCACAGCAGTCAGGGATGTGCTGTGGATGCCCAATATGACCATGTGGTAGTTATCTGGTATGTTTGCCCTTAATGTAACTCAAGATCTCCTTCCAAAATACTTTTAAGGAGGGGCACACCCACCATATATGATGGAAGTCGCCAACTTGCACATCACAACGATAGCATGCAGCCGAGGCTGCAGATACATTGTGTGGAGACGGGCCGGGTATAGTGCCATTGAAACATGCCCTTATAGGCTGCCTCTTCTTGGGATATGCTTCTATGCTTTCACAGTATTTCTTTCCTGAGCAGCTCCAATTGCTTCTGAGTGATGGCAGAGGCCTTATCCGGAGACCATTTCAATTGATAGGATGGCAGGGAAGGAGGCATGACTGCTGCAGGACATCATATGTCTTGGAGATGAAACCTGAAGTACATTCAGGTTTTTGAAACAGTTTCTCCAAGAGAATAATTGGACGAGTGGCAGCTTCTGCAATAGAGGGCTCGATGTCGGAGCTGAAAGTATTGGTGACGAGCAGACTCATGGAGATGAAATTCTTTCCTACACTCGTCGAAGGACTTAATTGCCTGGCCCTGGAAGAGATCCCGTAGCAGTCTACATTCACCCTAAACCCAATCTGGGAAGGATTCCCTGGGAAGAGCAGGGGAAAAATCAGTGTTACGTACGTTAGGAGTATTTGGGGATGGGAATGTAGTCCATCCCCCTCTGGTAGCAAGTCTGTCCCATAGCTCCATCACGGTGCGCGTTGGGGTTGCAATATAAGCGCTACATGGGCGGGAGTGACTAGGTAACCAAACAGCGTTCAACAGGTGACTGCCCTGTCCATGTGCACCCAGTGTTTCTAGCTCTCGCTAACTACCCACTCAGAAATGTAGTGTAGATGAACTGCCCAGTAATAGTCCTGGAGTTTGGGACATGCCAGTCCCCCTCGGTTTCTTGCAAGCATAAGCAAAGATGAGAGGGCGCTACCCTTTATATATGAAGGAGCTGAAATCTGGCTGGAGCCGTTTAACCCCTTCCATGCGGCCGCGATTCTGCGCCTGTGCGGCAGAATCGTGAGTGGGCGGGTTCATGACGGCCCCCAGCCGTCGTCAGCACATGAGCACCGTAGTGCATGATGGCTGGGGGCCGTCATCAGCATGGAAGGGGTTAATGTCCTCAGAGATGATAGGTGTGGGCAAGGATTGGAATAGGTGTAGAAGCACATTGTTTGACGTTTTTTAATTGTGTATTCTAAGAACTATTTTGAGGTCTTGGAAATATCTTGAAAATAGTATTCTTCTTATTATTTTTACTCGAGCAGTAGAAGCCTCCAATGGGTTTGGTTGTTTTGTGTTTCAGAACACTAGTAAGCATTTTTTCCCAGCATTGACCAAGATGCCAGACAGAATGTTACAATTACTTATACAACCACACCGTTAATATTCATAAACCTTACTGAGCTGGATATATCATATCTTCAGTTTCACTAAATTATTACATTTACTCCTAATTCCCTAAAAATAAGCATCACTACCACAAGTAACAGTTGACTTCTTATGGTTTGTTAGAAGTATACATAATGCATGTTCAGTCAAATATTAGTCCTATTGTATTCAGCTAATGACTGTAAACACCATTTGGGGGGCCACTGGGCAAGCAGGTACTACTAGGCTCCAGCATTGGGGGCTGGATTTTGTGCCTTTGATTTCCCGGGGTCCATCCTATAGTGTCTCTGCAAAGTTAGCCAAGTAATTCCCATTCAGCACTTGGCAAGCAGTCACAATCTCCTCTAGGAGACTAGTGGGAGGGGGGTACAACACGAATAGCACTCAACAAACACTCAGGAGCATAATTACTTATTGTCTAGCTGAGTGCTTGTCTTTTATTAAAAAAAAAAGTATTCTAATACGCTTTAAAATGCAATACTGCACATTACACAATATATGTGTACTTTGAGTCTGTAGGGATGGTCGTAGGCACAGGTGCTTTGCTGCCTCCTCGCAGACAAAATGTGTCATCAGAATCAGTTTTCCCACAAGAGCAAATCCTCGTGGTAGACCTTGGCTAAGCCTCAGCATGTGTAATTCCATGTCCTCGTCCTTCTCGGGGAAAATAGGTCGGATGCAGGTGCACCATCCCTCTGCTCCCATACCAGGAGCAGATGGGGTACCTGAAATGAAGTAAGATGCAGCAAGTAGATTAACCATCAGGATAATTTATTAAGTAAGAAGTATAACACTTCAGCCTCAGCAGTGCAGCCACCACCATCACAAGTCCAGGCTCTGAATAACTGCCTCACTTCAAGTATCAACATTCCATCACCCAGGACAACCAGGATGCAGTCCCAACATTCTAGTTAGGCTAACACTGAATTACAATACACATCGGTGTTAGCTATTGGATACTACACACCTCCCTCCTTTCCCAACAAAAATCTGAGAATACCAAGGGAGAAAAGAAGAGGAGATGAACAGAGGAGAAATAAAATGGGAGAGAGCTAATACAACAACAAAAAATAAACAAGAATTAAACATACTCCTTCAGGTAAGAAGGTCTCCTAGCAACCCTAACAGATTTCCTTACTTCAGTATTGTCTCGGCTCAAATCATCTTCACTAGTAGCATATTTATTATTCTGAACATTAACATCTCGCTTAATAGCTTTAACAACTCAACCCAGATTCCAGATGCGGTAATATTCAGTTTTCACAGCATTTTTAGAAAGTTTGATGACTTTCATTGGAGATGAAAATTTGGAACCTGAGCTAAAGGTACCACCACAAGGGTTCTTAATTCTGATAAGATCACCAACCTGAATAAAAAATGTCTTGGCAGCTTTACGTGCGTCAAACAAGTCTTTCCTCCTAGAAGCTAGCATGTGTTCTTTCGCCTTCTTCACCTCTCCTTTTTGATTAACAGATAGATCATTCTTAGATAAGTCTTTAACCCAGGGAGGACACACAAGAGTATTGGCCTATCTTCTCTTGAATAATTCAAACTGGGAGAAACCTGTGCTCCAATTGGGGGGGGGAAAGGGGTACACCTATAATTCTCCACTTTACCAAGTAATTCACTTTCCCAACAGAGATTATTTGAAATGGCACACTGGATGGTCTTCTTCAACACCTTGCTGAATCTTTCAACTATGCCATTGGTCTCAGGATGATATAAGGCTAACTTCTTATGTCTAATGCCTCTTTTCTTCAAAAATTCTTCTATCTCATAAGAGACCAACTGCGCCCTATTGTCTGTCAACAGAGGATTTAGAAAACCCTCTTTCTCAAAAACATGTTCCAGAAACAAAATAACAGTACAAGACTCAATTGAGTTGGTAATGGCAACTTCTGGCCATCTTGAAAACATGTCCAGAAGTGCCAAAACATACTTGTCAGTACTTGCATAACGAATGGGACCTAAAATATCAAAGTAAATCACTTGTCAGGGTTCCCTTCGGAATGTCTCTCATGATCATTGGTTGCGCTCTATATTTGAAAGTCTTGTCGGCATTGCAACATTCTACACATTCACGTACCACATGCTCTATCCATCCCTGGCCAACAATACATAAGTCTCAACCTCTCTTTTGTCTTTGAGATCCCTGGATGACTCTCATGGGCAAGAGAAATCAAACCTTCCCTCAGGGATAAGGGGGGAATAAGTCTAAACACAAGACCACCCTTAAAGGACAATTCATCCTCAACTCTTCAAAAGGTTTGTAATACTTCATTGTTCTTGTCTGAGTTGGACCAACCAATCCCTATTTTCCCTGCCACAGCTTGAAGAACGGAATCTTTATTGACTTCTGCCAACCACTCATCGTCTCTAATTATGCCTTCACTAATCACGCACATGTCGCGGTTCTCATCTATATCAGCAATATCCTCACTGGTATCACCTAAGTAGACTAAACGGGAACAACAATCACCCACCCAGTTCTTTGCACCTGGTACATATTCCACTTTGAAGTGAAACTCTTGTAGACCAATTACCCAGTGCCTGATCCTGGCAGAGACCGCATCCAAGCCTTTCCTTTTAAAGATTTCTTTGACAGCTTTATGGTCCGTTTTCACTGTAAACTTGTTCCCCCACACACATTTCCTTAGTTCTTGTAAAGTCCAGGAAACAGCCAGAGCCTCTTTCTCTATAACTGAGTAATTCTGTTCTGCCCCTCAACAACAGCACACCCTCACCTCCCAGGGGGGCACAACAGTCGGGCGTCAAGCAAAGTGGCCTCCCCCAGCATCACCTGCATGCCTCAGGTGCTCCAAAAGCCCGGTCAGCGCGCCTCTCCAGTCTCGAGACACAGCAACGGCCCCTCTGGCTCCCAGGTTGCAGCTTACTGCCAGGCCCCCAGCTTGCATGAGGTACAATGAAGGAGAGCGGTGGCTGCAGCTGTGCACCCAGGACTCAGGGCAAAGAAGGTGGGAGCCTCACCTCAGGGGAACTGCACTGACATGTGCAGGGAGACCGCCCGATGGCAGGATGGACTGACCGCATCCTCCAGGCTGCACCGCACCTCAGGGGCACCGCACTGTGCAGCAGCCCTAGCACCAGGAGTCAGCGGGCCCATGACCGGTTCCACAGACCACGACCCACTGCCGGTCCAGGTCCCCAGCTCATGCGGGATTCAGGAAAGGAGAACAGGAGTGACAGCGGCTCACCCAATCTTCAGGCAGAGGGTGGGGGGCCATGCCCCAGGGGCACTGTACCGATGTGTGCAGCAAGACCGCCCGGACGTCAGGATGTGTGCGCCGCTACCGCCATGCTACACCGCGGTCCCGCTGTCCAGGATTCAGCAGGCCCGCCAATGGCCCCTGCACCCAAGTGCACCCGGCCCCTTTCCAGGTCTACAGGGGAAGGAAGAACCACGGGCCCTCTAACAGTGTCAACGAGCATGCCTGAAACAATGTGAAGGCCTCGGGCCGATCCTCGGTGCCTGCCGTCAGGGTGGCGCGCAGGCCCTACTTGCTCTCCGATAACACATCCGCCTCAATCAGTCCAGGTCATGGGCAGAGCCTGTGCCTCCATTCTGCAGGCACACCTCGCCAGGAAGAGACTGGTTTGAAGCTGGATAGTCGGGTTCTAGACAGAGCTCTGCTAGCGAGCTTCCGCCATGATGGCTGCCTTGGCCACACCCTGGTCCTTCAGGATTTATGTGCAACTCTTCCTATTCTGTGGGCAGTGTCTTGTCTGTGTGACTTTAGTTACTATATGCTAAGGATCATCTTAATTATTAAAAAGATGTTGTTACTCAGACTTAACAGGTACAGTCGGAAGCATGCCATTGCTTCACAACGGTATGGGAAGGCTTTCTGTAAATGAAAGGTCAGTAAGCTTCTCTACTTTACAACCAAGTTCTTTATCCGACATAATATACCATAACTATTGAAATTGTTTTTTTGTTGTAAACTTTTTAACTTTTGCTCTTGAATGTTATCCATTATGTCTGTTCCTTTTATTTTAAAAATGTTCAACTTCCTTTCTAAACCTACTCCAGAAGATGAGATCTATCTCTTTTTTTTTTTTTTTTTGAATTCTTATATTGTATTCAACAAATCAAATTTTTCATTTCATAAACTTCATTTCATTTTTTTTTTTTATTTAAAATTATTTTATTTTCTCAAGAATCATAGTTACATTACAACACGCATTAGTCTATTAAATGCTTACAATACTGACATATTTCTTTTCACGACAAAATAAAAATATAAACATAAATCCAAATCCAAATAAGGAATACTAATGATATTTAACTTAAAATACTTTTCAGCTATTATCTTTTGCTTTATATGCCCTCACAACATCCTCCCCTTACTGAGTTATGTCCCGTTTTTCCAGTTTTCAACTGGGTTCCAGATCCTCTTACCCAAAGATCTACCTCTTTTTCCTTTTCTATCATAGATTGCTTTTTCAAGGTTGTAAGTTGACAATAACCGAGCAATCCACATTTGAAAAGTTGGTGGTGCCCTATCAAGCCATAATGTTGCAACACATATACGATATACTGCGGCTACCATAAACATAAACTCGGTAGGAATATCATCTTACCCTGTCACCACCCCCAACAATAGTAATTCATCAGTAAGCTTAATTTTGTAACCTAGTGAAACATCAATAAATTTTTCAATATCTTTTTTCAAAGAATAAAGTTGCGGGCATTTTGAAAATACATGAATTATATCTGCGTCAGTAGCATCACATCTGGAACACGTAGTTCCTGAGGTACCCCCCCATTGTGCGATCCTTGCTGGGGTGTAATACAACGAATACAAGGTCTTATAGTGCTGCGACTGTAAGGTCGAAGAGCATAATATTGTTCGACCCAAATCAAGAGATAACTGAAAGCCCTCTGGTTGTAAAGCAATTTTTTCCGTCCACTTCCTCACATATTTATCCCTATCATCACTTTTGTATTTACCCAGTTCTGCATATAGGCATCAAATTGTGCAATGAGTACTATTCTCTATATAATCCATTATACAGCATGAGCCAAAGCCCAGAGATCCACCTTGTTTATTTGAAAGATAGCTTCTAATCTGAAGATACTTAAAAAAGCTATTGTTTCCTACCTCAAAAGTATTTTGGATCTCATGAAACTGCATAATTCCACCCTGTTGGTCCAATAAATCCCCAATTTTCTTGATCCCTTTATCATCCCATTCCTTCATCACTGAATCTCTAAATATCTCCCCAGGAAGAGATCTATTAGTATACAACCGTGTGTACCTGTTATGTCTTCCTAGACCTACTTTCCTTGAGATCATCGTCCAGATAGTATAAGCAGCTTTAAGAGTTTTAAATCTTGTGTGTTTGAAATAGCTGAAATCAATTGTATTCAAAAATCCATTTACTGCCCCATCCCCCATCAACACCGTATAAACATTGAAAAACCCTTGTGAGCTAACTCCCTGTTCTGTGTTGCCGCCACCGATTAATCCCTGAAAATACTGCATAGCTACCGCCCAATAATAAAACCTAAAATCAGGTGCCCCCCAACCCCCTCTTTCCCTTGGGAGCGTAAGATGTCGATATGCTCTTCTAGTTTTACCATGTGCCCAAATAAATGTATTTACTATAGCTTCTATCTTGTTAAACCATATATGTTCGAAATATAACGGTATTGCCCTGAACAGATATAAAAATTTAGGGAATGTTATCATTTTTACTACATTTATTCGTCCCATCAACGTCAAATGTAATCTATGTACTCTTTCTGTGTTCTCTTTTACTTTATTTAATAGGGGTCTGATGTTAAGATCCACCAGGGTGTCCAAATCTGCCGTAACTTTTATTCCTAGGTATGTTGCTTCCTTCACCACTCTAATGTCCTGGAATATCATATGATTATTTTGTACTATTTGAGTTTTCCCACTATTAATTTGATATCCTGAGAATGCCCCAAAGTTTGATGCTTCTCTCTCTATCTCTGGTAGTGCTATGTCTGGTTTATTGGTGATAACGGCCACATCATCTGCATACGCAAATACTTTATAGCTTCTTTCATGTAACTCGATTGGGGCAATCCTATTGTTTTTTTCCAATCTTCGTAATATGGGGTCAATATAGAGGGCGAAGAGCAGCGGGGATGCTGGGCAGCCCTGTCGTGTCCCTCGTTTTATCTGTACAGTCTTGGTGTATCCTTTATTAATTCTTATTCTAGCCGTAGGGCTAGAGTACACTGCCTGTATTGCTCTAATGTACCCTCTGCCAATTCCAAACCACTCCATTACCTCCCATAGGTAGTCCCAAGAGACCCTGCCGAAGGCCTTCTCTGCATCCAGAAATATGACCGCGACAGGATCTCCTGCAACCCCCATAGCATCCAGAATCGTAATCATTTGCCTTGTGTGTTGTGTGGTACCCTTCCCTGGAATAAATCCGTGCTGTGATGTGCTAACCAAGTGCTCTACAACCTTACTTAACCTATGTGCAAGTGATTTTGTGTATATTTTAGCATCCGCATTCATAAGTGTTATTGGGCGATAGGACCCAGGTTCTAAGGGAGGCTTATCTTTCTTTAGAATTACAATAATATCAGCCCCTGCCCAAGATTGTGGTACTGATTCTCCCCTCTGTGCCTGAATAAAGATTTCGTACATATCTTTCCCTAGTACATCCCAAAATGTTTTATAAAACTCTGCTGGAATCTGGTCTGGACCGGTAGCCTTCCCAGAGGGAAGACTGTTCACTGCTTCCTGAATTTCCTGTAGTGTGAATTTAAGATCTAATTTTTCTTTCTCATCATCTTCTAGTACTGGATGCGTTATAGTATTTAAATATTCTGTAATCTCCAATTTTGATTTACTTATATTCTGTTCATAAAGTTTCGTGTAGAATCTCTTAAACACGTCCTGTATGTCTGTTACCCTATTTACTACTTCTCCGAACTCATTTTTTATTTCCTTGATCTCCCCCGCTGCTAACTTCTGCCTAGTTCTAATAGCCAGAAGATGTCCAATTCTTTCATTGTACTCATAACTTTCCTCTCTTTTGGCTAAATAATTAGCCGCAGTCCTCCTTACTACACTTTCACTCGCCTCTGCCTTCTTTAACTCTATATTTAGCAGTAGATCTTCCAAGGGATCTTGGTTACTAATTGCTAATATTAGGAGATCTTCTAGTTCCTTTAAGTCCCTTATCCTTGTTTCCATTTCCTCTTTCTCTTTCTTAGTCCGTTGAAGCGTGAAGCAGAGAGTTTCCCCCCTGATGTCCGCTTTAAAGGCATCCCAGACCATGGCAGTTGCTGCTGTCCCTCTGTTAATTTCCCAGAATTGTTTAATCCAAGATCTCATTCTATTCACGTATCTCTCATCTTTAAGGAGTCCTCTCTCAAAAGTCCAATTATAAGGCTTCCTTTCCCCTACTAGCACCTGTGGGAGTGTCAATACAAGCGGATTATGATCTGATAAGATCCTAGGCAGCCTCTCTAATTGACTAACACCTACTAACGAACTAGAAATCAGAAAATAATCTAATCTAACAACCAGTCGATGTGGTGCTGAATAATATGTACTGCCCGTCCCAAGTGGATGTCTCTGTGCCCATAGATCAACTAACGCATTATGTTTCATAAAATCACATACAGCCTTACAAACCCTCTTCTTCCTCCCCCCGTACATCCCCCCCTCCCATCATGCCCTTCATGCCCAAACCATTCATCCCATTCATGTTCAAATTCCCACAGCAAATGATTGGATCAGGAATTGCCTTTATGGTCTGAGCCAAATATTCGAAAACCTCTGGGTCATCTTCTGTAGATCCATAAAACGGAGACTATGGTACAGCATCCTGCACTTGTTTCTCCCTCAATTATAACCCATCTCCCCCTCTGATCTTCTTTTTTTCTTTTTGTTTTAAAGACTCCCTTCTTAGCTAATATAGCTACTCCCTTGGTCTTAGTTTCTTGTCTGGTAAAGGCTAATACCTCAAATCCCATTTGTTCAAGTAGATATTTGTTGTTTCCCTCTATATGTGTCTCTTGGAGACAAATTAAATCCAGTTTAAGCATTCTTAACATTGCTGCTACTTTCTGCCTTTTTCCTCCATTATTAAGACCACATATATTTATAGAGGCAATCCTAAGAGTCATCGCAGAATCTTATATTTTTCCTTAATATGGTACCAGATTCTATTCTCGTTATCTCTTGCATGTGCTGCTCTTATCTCAGGTGTATTATATCTCTTTGTTTCCTCTTTGCGTGTTGTATTCCCAAACCATGTGTCCAACCCCTCCTGCCCCCCCTCTCCCCCCCCCCACCCTTCTCCCCTCCCTCTGTCTCCCTCCCCCCCTTCTACGGGCAAATAGGTCAATCCTGACCTATGTGTGACCTCTATAGCTGTAGGATCGCCTCTCTCTCCTGCCCTTGCCTACTGCTTAATAGCTTCTTATTCTATGATGTTTTAGGTAGATTTCTCCCTTTATTGTTTTTCCCTCTGCTCTGTTCCGTAAGCTCTGCCAGGAATTCTCCTGCTTTAATTTCCGATGCAAACACCCTAGTCTGCCCCCGATTAATAATCTTTAATCTCGCTGGGTAGAGTAGGTATGCTTCTGCACCTTGTTTTTGAAAGGGGGAACTCAACTGCCTTAGCTTCCATCTTCTTTCAACTGTCACATGACAGAAGTCAGGTCTGGCAAAAAATGTAACACTATCATATGTCTTCCTAGCGTCTGGCCTTGCTCTGTCCATAATCCCTGTCTAGCAAGAAAATTCCCTACAAACACAAGCATTGCTCTTGGTAATACACTCTGCTGGGCCCCGTAATTTTTCTTCATTGTGAGCGGGAATCTATGGGCTCTTTGGACTTCCGACTCCCACTGCCACTGGGAGTCTGGGAAGGCCCCTTTCAATAGTTTGATAACATATCCCCTTGGGTCTTGCCCCTCCAGTCCTTCCTCAATACCAAGGAGTCTTACGTTATTCCGTCTTTGACGGTTTTCAAAATCTTCTATCTTCCATTGAAGATCTTCAATTTTCTTCCCTTGCTCATTTTTAAAGTCCTGCCAGTCCGTCATCTCATCCTCCATTCTCCCTGTCTTCTGTTCCACTTCTGAGACCCTCTCCTCAACCACCTCATACTTCCTGTTTAATTTTCTGATTGATGCCTGTAATTTCTTTGTATCCCTCCTTGCCCTTCGACTTTCCACCCTGGCCTCAGACTGTATCTGTTTTAATGTACCAAACATCATCTCCATCGTTATATTTTGGGATGTAGTTCTCACTGGTGATCCCCCCTCCAGCCCCATTTCCTTCACCAGTTTCTTGATAAATCCCTGAGGTAGCTGAATAGTCCCATGACAGCTTTTTATTTTTGGTACTCTCTCCGTTTCTTCTTGCTCCCGGTTTCTTTTTCCTTTGAGTACTTTTGTCCCTTGAGTGCCTAGAATTGTCTGAGTCTGAGCCAGTGGTGGTGATCTCCGTAGTACTACCCCCCTCTTGTTCGCTTAGATCAGTCGAGTCTGATCCTTCATTGACGGAGTAGAACTCTGGAGATCCCCCCCTAGCACCTCTGTTCTTAGCCTGCTGCTGTGAATCTAAGCTCGCCAGGCTCCCCCATTTTGTTGACTGAGGATTGCTGTTAGACTCCGCGTTTAACCCAGCCTCTACTGTCAGTAGAGCATCCATCATCTGCGTGTTAGTAAGTCTTTCAAGTCTTTCAAGCACCCCCAAATCTTCCTGCACTTCCCCAATCTCCCCTCCGCTCACCGTGGTTATTAACGCCTCTTTTGCTGCCATACCGGCAGCTCCCGCTTGATGCGTGGTGGATTGCAAGGGCTCCGCTGGTTGCTCGGCAACTATACCGCTTGCGTCCTCGAGGACGTCTTTCACTGCTTCCGCGTTCGGCATGGGGAGTTTACTGCCGGTTACCTCCTCGTTCTCTGCCTGTAGCTGAATACCGAGTCCGAGACCGAGTCTGGAAGAGAAGGACTCGGTTAAGGTAGGCTGCCTCATGCCAGTCACGTCTTTGGAGGGGAGGGGGAGGGGGTTTATCCGCTGCGATCTGTGTTTCTCCTTCTCTTTCGTCAGTGTAGCTTTGATCAGCGGTGTCTCTTTCTGTGATTTGGAAGCCTCCGCCTCAGCCTCCGTTGCTTGGATTTTCCTCTCTGACAGCTCATTTTTCTTTTGCTGAGCTTTCGTAACAACCGCTGGTGCCTGCTTCTTACTTGCCGACGCTACAGCCTTCGGAATTGCACCTGTAGCTGAGGCTGCTCCTTCTCGAGCCGACAGGCCTTTACTCAACCCAACCAGCTTGTCCCTATTGCGCTGAGACATCACGCCAACCGCAGTCACCGTCGGTATTCTCCGGGTTGTAATTCTATTAATCCAGTAATTCCTCCAATTTTGTAGGGTCGCTAGGGTTGCTACCGTTATTTGTGCAAGGCGTCTTCTTCCAATGCCACTGACTGTAATAGTCTGAATCAAATCCCCCAGCATGAGCATCATTTCTTTCAAACTACCCACATCTTGCTGTGAAGGCAGGAGAGAGAGTAGTATGCGACTGCTCCCTACAGCATTGTAGCGGCCATCTTGCCCACACGCAGAAAAAAAACCCTCAGAAGATGAGATCTATCTCACAACAAATGTTATGGTTGGTGAAGAGATTTCCTTTTCTGCCTCTTGCTCGCAGGTTTTCAGCTGTCTACAAAATAAGTAGCCCGTCTTTTTAAAATACATGTTGGAGGTTTGTTCTTCAATGTTGAAGCCCTGTGCTACCCCCCTTCCTGATCTTCAAATGTGAGAATGAAGTAAACGACAACTGAAGTCTGAAGGTTGCCCTCCTTCATGCCTCTACACCAATCAGTTGTCAGCGTTTGTCAGCAGCCCCTTTCTTCTAGTTTCTGCTGAATTTGTGAATGGGTTTTCAGAATGCCAGAGGCTAATGTGAAAGGGTTAAAGGAAACCTCCCTGTATTAAGCTCTTGAGTGAGGGATATGTTTTGGGCCCTGAAGTCTTGGTTTCTTTAAGGAAACCCTTTTTGTGGTTTGCTTCTGAAATCCTACCTCGTGAGATTAGTTTACTTACTATTACAACCATTGGGGTTCTTCTTGTCATTACACAAATGGACCCCCGTGACCTGTTAAAACCTATTCACTTGCAGAGTGATTCCAGCCCATTCTTGAGCATATCAACTGATATGCATACGTGATAGTTCCTCAAAGTCCGTAACATACATAAAGTGACTTTTTAAATGGAAATGTGGAGCATTATCAGTTAGGCTGACAACCAAAACACACATGTACAGTTGTGGATAATGAAATTGACAATGACATCACTCTAGCAATGCTGCTATAAATCTTAAGTAAGCAAAGCTGGCCACTGGATCAC
Source organism: Lissotriton vulgaris (assembly GCF_964263255.1). Lineage (NCBI taxonomy): Eukaryota > Metazoa > Chordata > Amphibia > Caudata > Salamandridae > Lissotriton > Lissotriton vulgaris. Next base: position 493,437,593 of record NC_141700.1, read on the forward strand.
TTGTGATATTTTATCTTTAAGAACGGGTCCAAGATGTTTGCGAAATACACTTGCCTTTAGCCTTTGGCTCAGATAGTTCCAAATATGAAATACTTAAACTGTGAAGACCCTGGCTCCAGAGATCGGTAGATACTGAAGTTGAGGTACATCTGTTCCAGATGTTGATCGCTTGGTGGGAAAGCTTCATGTTTATCCTAAAAATAAACTTGAATGTTACTGTAATATCTTTTGTGGTGCCGAAGTCAAACCCTTCATTTTGTATCGAAGCCATTGGCATTAAGTTGTGAGGACTGTAGTCCCAGTTAGACCTAGTATAGGTTAACCATGAGAAGAAACTTTGTGTACAGTGATAACTGGTAAGAGACTCTTGTGCCTGACTTGCTTGGCTGTGAATATCTTAAAACGTCGAATAAACGCCTAAGTGTTCAAAAGCCTTCACAACAATCAGCATCAAATGCATAAATAAATTGACTTTATTTCTAGAATGGAGGGTGATGCTCACCCACGTTGCACTTTCTTCATTGAGTAGGAAATCGCAACCTAAAAATTGACCATCACAGTTTCCTCAACAGTTGGGCTAGGCTAGTTTAGGACATGCGCGACTGCATTATAAAATGTTTGCCCCCGCCTGTTTTGTAATTTGCCATGTCTACAGCGGTGATTGGTCGAGCCTCGCAAGCTGGGTACATCTTATCGGCTTTTCATTGGCTTAGTCTGACTGGAGCAAGAGTGATGATCTTGACTGACTTGCTGGACTTCGAACTATGATGGAGACATTACTACTCCCCATTGGCCAAAAATTAATGAGAAACTAAAAGTGGCCATATCCTTTCCTAACCACACATCAAACAGGATCCATCTTGTAAAGTAAATATATTCCTAAAACTCCAACATTGTTTTCATTGTGTGTTTAGGTAAATACATTTAACGTGAACTCACTATCTTGTTATAAATAAAACGTGAAGCATATGCTTTTTCTACAAATTTCCAAACTGGTGATATTTTGGTAAAATATTTTCAATTAATTTTAACAACTTGACATTAATCCAATATTGTATGTTAGGTTCTTATTTTGTAAGCTTTCGTTACAATACACAATTCCCTTTCCAAGATGGCTGTAAACATTGCAAATGCTCGACAGCTGAACAGGCATTGGTCAATCGCTTACCAGCAGGAAGAAGCCTAAGCAGTAGATTACAACTGCTGGAGACCCATGCTGCTGGCTCCAGGAAGAATTCTAGGGACTGTCTTGAAAACACGAGAGCCTAGTGTAAGTCCAGAAACTGTGTGCCGAATCATAGAAGACGCAGGCTGCAGGACGTCCAAGATGTATCCACATTCTCTGTTCGCACAATGCCTCTTACTCATCCATCTAATTTTTGCTGTGCTTGCAGGATGAGTGTTAGCCGGAGAGGCTGCATTAGGGAACACTCTAATGTAATTAAAGGCAGCCGTCTTTCCGTTGTCATATGCAGGTCACATTGCGCCTGTGGGGCCATCGGAAGACGTTTACTGAGAGGTGAGTAGACTAATAACATTCGCCTTGCGCATTCTTTTTTTGTTACTCTCCCAACTGTAATTCAGAGCCCAATCGTCTTCAAAAGATGTAGCTCTTACTACACGTTATGTGGATCGAGGGTGATTACTCTACAGTAAAGTATCTGTGTGTGTCTGTGTTGCAGATCATCTACCCTACCCTGGAGCTATTCTTGGAGAATTAAGTGTACAAAGGTAGTAATTTGGTTATCCAATGAGAATTAAATAGTACCTTAGACTCTATAATAGCAGTGGTACATGACCAGATCCATCCTAGGTTCTGCCCTGTAACTGTAGAAAGTGGGTCTCTTGGTAAATGATGCGGGTGTAACACAGATCCTTTGTTGCTCTCCTTCACCCCCTACCCTGGTTCCTTCCCACTTCAGTGTTCACTGTTTTAGACTCTTCCCCTCCCCCTTCTATGAGTGTTCTGCGCCTCATCTTTGCATTGATTAAAGGAAAAAAATCCCCTGGATCAGTGGATCCTAAAAAGTTTAATGGTGTCTGTGCTCACACTGCTCTGTTTTTTTTTTTTAATACCCAATTTTTATTGGGTTTAAACAGTCACGAGGTCGCCAACAGGAAACAAGGCACAGATGTAGCATGCAAAATACGTACCCATCGCTCTCTGCAGTGGTGGAGCACACAAAATTTATCAAAAGGACAGTCCTTCATAGACTCGATTCCACATACCGTACTAACAGCGGACGCGTCCCTCACTGGTTGGGGAGTTCATCTTCAGCACCACACAGTGCAAGGCCTATGGAGCCAACAGCAAAAGTTGCTCCACATCAATCATCTAGAGCTGCTTGCAATCTTTCTAGCTCTCAAGGTATTACAAACTCACCTGGTTGGCAAAGCTGTCTTAGTTCGTACCGACAACATGGCAGCTATGTATTACATACAAAAACACACTCCAAATGTCCCACTCATTTATCCCAAGACATCTGGAGGTAGGCCATTCACCACAAAATCTATCTCCTAGCGGAACACTGCCCAGCAGTGAACAACCAGATTGCTGACCTCCTCAGCAGACAGAGGCAGCAAATACACGAATGGGAACTTCACCCTGAGGTTCTCCTCCCATACTTCCAAAGTTGTGGAGTCCCTCAGATAGATCTGTTTGCCACACACCAAAATGCAAAATGCCAAAGCTTCGCCTCCAGGTACCCACACTCTCTCTCCAAGGGCAATGCACAATGGATGAACTGGTCGGCGATATTTGTCTATGCTTTTCCACCTCTCCCATTCAATCCATTAGTGGTTTGAAAGCTCAGGCAAACATCCCTCACACTGATTCTAGTAGCTTCCACATGGGCCTGTCAACAATGGTTCACAAACCTGTTGGAGCGGTCTCTGGTCCTGCATCAAAAGCTGCAACTAACACCCAGTCTCCTCACACAGAGCCATGGAGTAATCAGACACCCAGATCCCAAAAAACAGAACCTCACAATCTGGCTCCTGAAATCATAGTTTGGTTATCTTAACCTTCCACCAGACTGCATTAACATCATCATGCAGGCCAGAAGGCCTACCACAAGTGCCTGTTACATTGCTAAATAGAAACACGTTGTTATTTATTGCAATAACAATATCAACCCTCTTTATGCTTCCATACAAAACATCATCTGCCATCTGTTACACTTGCAGCAGTCAGGATTGGCTTACACCTCCATCAGGCTACATCTCGCTGCAATTGCTACGTATCTACAAAATAGGTAACATTTATCGCTTTGCAGAGTGACCGTAATTAAAGCTTTCATGGAAGAACTTAAGTCATACCACCAAGACACCCACCTGCACCAGTGTGGAATCTTAACATTCTCCTCACAAGATTAATGGGGCTTCCTTTTGAGCCCATGAATAAATGTGAGCCACAGTTTCTCTCTTGGAAAACCGCTTTCCTCATTGCAATCACTTCACTGAGAAGAGTGGGTGAACTACAGGCACTAACCATAGAAGAACCTTTTTTCCAACTGCACAGATTCAGAGTGGTTCTTCGTACAAACCCCAAATTTCTATCTAAGGTAATATCTGCATTTCACTTAAATCAGTCAGTAGAATGACTTGTTTTCTTCCCTCAACCTGATTCTGTTGCAGAATGAGCTCTAGACACCTTAGATGTCAAAAGAACTCTTTCATATTACTTCGAAAGAACAAAATCATTTTGTAAGACCAAAAAGCTTTTTGCTGCTTTTGCACCACCACACAAGTGCAATCCTACCTCCAAATTCGGTACTACAAGGTAGATTGTTAAATGCATTCAAACTTGTTATGCAAAAGCAAAAATAACTCTTTAACTATACCCCCTAGAGCACATTCCACTTGCAAGTTATGGGCTACTATAGCTTTCTTAGGAAACATCCCCATAGTTGCCATTTGCAATGCTGCAACATGGTCTACACCGCACACATTCACCAAAACACTATTGTGTAGATGTGTTAGCGAGACGACAAGCTAATGTGGGCCAAGCAGTACTTAAACCACTATTTCAGACAATTCCAGCAACTACAGGTTAGCCATCGCTTTGGGAGAATACTGCTATATAGTCTGTACAAAGCATGTGATCTACAGCTCCCATGCCTCGAACTGATAATGTTACTTACCCAGTAAGCATCTGTTCTAGGCATGTATAGCTGTAGATTCGCATGCGCCCACCCGCCTCCCCGGGTACCTATAGCTATTGCAGTTCTCTCTTTAGTATACATACATACATACACATGGACATCTCTGTTCTTTACTACTAACTCCATTCTCATCCTCTGCTGGAAAACAATTTAACAATGGAGTCGATGCCCATGCGTACTATCACCGAAAGGAGCAGTCACCTACATCGTGACTGGAAAAGACTTCTACGTAAAAAAACAAACTGCAAACATCCGGACCCAACACTAGATGGCAGGAGTATAACTGTATGTCCTCCTGGACAAGACTCTTCCTATGGGTCGGAGAGGATCGCTGTTCCAGGCATAGGGCCCGGGTTTCCAGTTGGATGAGCACTCTTTTTATTACATTTTCAGTGTTCTAGTAAAGGAAGTGCACAGTCCTGGCTTTGCCCTGCAACCTGCACTTTGACATAAGCAGGTTAGACTGGAAAACATGCGTTGTGTGGTGTGTTCTGCACTTATAGTAATTAAAATTTAATTCATATAATCTATTCACATTAAGCAGCGATGAATGTTTTTTTATTTTTCCTTTTTCTGTGCCATAAGCAGCGACTTGAAAAAAGGACATCACTTATGCCAGAAGCCAGCAAGCCCCATGCCCTGCGTCTGCCTTTGTGTCACAATGTGCTGCAAAACACATGACTTCACTACACACTGAACGTGGTCTAAGATGTACCATTCTTCCATGCATGCCTTGTTAGATAGCAGTGAAAAAACATGCGTTTCAGTTCCATTATCCAGTTATCATCAAAGGCAAAATCAAGCAATTGAAAAGTGAATGGAGAAGTCCATGCTACACGCAGTATATGTTGCCAGAGCGTCACTTTCTCAGAGACCGCATGCGGCAGAGGTGCTCCAGTGTACTGCATGCTAGAGAGAGCTGCTTGATGAGCTGGAGATAGCTGCTCTACATGTTGCCCACATATCCGATAATGTGCTGCATGGCTGAACAATTATAAGGTCCTAAAAGTCAGACCTATTGGCGATGTCAATGCTTGTGTTTCTTTTGTCTTGAATAACCACTGCTAATGTGCTTGCATTTGCTACAGCCTTCTTGAAACCGGTTTCAAAATGTATTAAATATATTGAAAGAGGGTTGTTTCAGATATGCACACCTCCACAGCAGCCTTGCTTAAATACATGTGTTGTGTTTCAGTACGCTATTCATAGATGGCTGCTATTGATGTGTTTGCATTTGTGGCAGCCACCATTGACTGCATTAAAAAAAAAATCTCATTGAAGAATGGCCTCCATGGGTGTGCAGCCGTAGGGGCCTGTTGTTCACATGCAGGCAACCATCTTCAAATTGTAAAAAAAAAAATCAAGATGATCTTCTGTCGGCAGCACTGCATGGGACATGGGGTTCAGGGACAGGAGTACACGGAGTGTTGGTAACAAAGGGGTAATCAAGGAATAGGAGGAGCAGGACGCAAAGCAAGGTCTGACATCAGCAATGAAAGAAAAGTATTAACCACATATTCCTCCTCTTTAGAATATCTTCAGGCGCCAGTAGGTGGCATTAGGCAGTTCCGCGTCTACTCTACTTCACACCAGAATAATTTGCAAAGTATTTAAAGCCTTCTTGCATGGAGCCGGAGCTAGCTCCAAACGTTTCTGGTCAATTGACAAGTTTGATTTTCTCTACAAATTTCTTTTCCAGTGTGAAAGGAATCTTTCCCCCCAAACAGTACAGTCTTTAACCCTTATAAGTACGGTAGCACAGAAATGGCTATGGCTGGTCCCCATGAGGTGTTTGGGTTGTGCCTAATGCACTCAAAGGTAACAGAAAACGCAAAACCAGGACTGCAGGAAGTCTCAAAAGGCCCAATCAAAGTTGAGGATACAGTCCCGATCTGCTCTTGGGGCTGACCCTGCGACATGTTGTTGTCACAGTACAAATGTTTTTGTAATCCCAAATCTAAAATGAAGCACAAGAAGTCCAAGCAGGCCTCGTCCCAGCTCTGCCACTTTCCCTCTGAGGCATTGTGAGGATGTCAAGGTGTTTATCTATCTAGCTATCAGTTCCATATCCAGGGGGGAATTCCGCATCAGAGTGAGATACGCCCCAACTTCCTGGGTCTGTTGGCAGTGCCACAACCGATTTGAGGTGTTTAGGGGGCTATATTACATATATTCAGCACCCTTTCGGGGCCTCTCTGACACTCCTTCAGGATCCATGGCTCTGCAGATGCCTCCAGTGTGGTTACTGCTGGCAGGTCCACACACTGTTTCCTGAACCCGCTTCTGGTTGAGCTCCGACTTCAGACTCCATTCCACACCGGCACCACATTCCATGCCTGTATCCTACTGCTTTGACCTCAGCCCAACGACCCAGTGCAGGAGATATGGGCTAACCATCTGAACAGCTGAGTTTGGAACTGGGGAACCAGGTTCGAGTTCTGGAGATACCCGGAAATCCTGTGATTTGAGTAAAACTTTTGACCGAGTGCCTGCAAGAGCTCTCCCAAAAAATCAGTTTTTGTGTAATGTAATCTGGTGCTGAGGTAAAGTGCTCTGATGCGTACAGTTCTGATGCGTCCAGCTCCAACTCACTCTGACCCTGAGAAGACAGTGCCTTTTGTCTAGGAACCATCCTCCAGTGCCTCAACAACTGATTGAATCAGCCTTTGACCAGATCCGACCAACGTATTGTGATGGTGAGGACAAATTCTCCCTCACAATATGATGACAAGTTTTATCTGGACCTACAAGAGGACCTTGAGACAGGGCTGGATTCTGCCTCTGCCACAGAAAAGTCTGCTCCATTTTGTCCGTGGTCATTAGATGAGTGGCTGAAGACTTAGATTTGCAGTTGCCTTTTGAGGAAGTAAAAATGAACTTCCTCACGGAAGTGTTACATCCTGAAGAGACCTCATCTGAACTTCTTGTCTCATTCAATGCAGCCCTGACTGACACCTTCAGGGTATTAAACCCTGCTCCGCTTGACCCTGCATTATTGAGTCAGCACCCTGCTCCTAAGAGCCTGGTAGTACAGGCCACCACCACCAGAGTTAACCCCAATTTGTTTCTTACCACCCCCCAGGTAGCCTCTCCATCAGGTCAGAATGGTACTTCAATGCATTATGAGGCTAGTCAGAGAGATCTTACCATCGGCCCCAGAAGAATTTTGTGCTAACTTGGCATAGACCATTCAGAGTGGCCAGGATGCGACTAAGTAGATCATACCGTCAGTCCTGGACACACATGACTATTAAGGCAGAGCTGTCAGCATTAATGTAGGGCTCCAGCACCATGCATGGATGAGATGGACGTGCTTTTCAGGTGTCTTTCAAGCGTCACTCTTGAATATGCCTTTTAAAGGGCCTTACCTTTTTGAAGGCTGCATCCACCCTTGAGTGCTTTAACGAAAGTAGAGACACTGTACTCCCCCTTGGTCTCATATTTTACACATACAAGACCGTATTCTCAACTATTATGCCTGTTTCGAGGCATTGCTAGGGGCTTTAATCAACAAGCATCTTCAGGGCCCATCACACAAACGGCAGGCACGTCCGCCCTTTTGGCGTCATGGTAAGAAATCCTGAAGACAGCTTACAGGCCCACAGGAAACTTCACAGGCTCCGCCCCACCTGCAGTGGCTTTCAAGTTAGTAGTAAGGTAAGGGCATACCCTTTTCTCTTCTCCACGCACAGCTGCCCGTGGTAGCAGACGCATCACTGCTGGGTTGGGGGGTCATACGGGAGATGTGGATATCAGAGGACTCTGGTCTTCAACAGAAGCCCAGTTCCAAATGAAGCTGCTGGAGTTGCCCCATTCACTTGCTATTGAAAGCCTTCTTGCTGTCCATCAAAGAATGTGTATGCTAGGAGACCATAAACTTCTGGACCTGACTGAATCATCAGGGCATCTCCCTGATAGTACACCTCCTGGTGGGATCTTTAAATGCCACTGTGGACGAACTTCGCCTGTGACGACTAGCGAATCAGGAATGGCTGCAAATCCGGGAGGTGGTGCAGGGTGACTTCTAGCATTGAGGAGATCCTTGGCGCGATCTATTTTTCACTACTAATGAGATCTTAATTTGGTTCTTACTTAACTTGTGTGTACCTCTTTTGAGCCGCTGCACAGCTGTTTCTGTTCCCTACTTCTCTGGACCCTGTGGACTTATCACAATATTCTCAGCTTGTTTCATGAGTGAGTTTCAAACAGTGTCAGACCCTTCTTTGCCTTTTTTGGATAAACTGGTGCTGAGGACTAGAGTGGCTTTTCTACAGAAATTTGTGACTTCTTTCACATCTGGCAATCCATCTTTCTTCTTATATTCTTTGCCTCACCCCTCAAAAAAGGAATATTGACTCCTTTGTTTGAACCTCAAAAGAGCACTTGGCTTTTTCATTTATCATACCAAAGACCATCAGTTGGACTATTATCTCTTTGTGGGGCTCTCTGGGGTAAAGAAAGGCAAAGTGATGCAGAAAATGACTTTGTTCAAGTGGATGTCCTTTGCTTTAATATATGATATGTGATGGTCTGAAAGCGGTTTCTAGATGGCTTGAGGGCCATTCCTCCAGGTCCAAGGCTGATACCGCAGTGTTACATGCAGGGGTGCCTCTACTTTTATATTTGTCAAGCTGTAATGTGGCCATCAGTACACATGTTGACAATGCGCTACTGCCTAGAGAGCCATGTACAACCATAAGGGCATTTTGGCTGTTCGATCATTGCACAGTCCTACTACATGTGTAGGTACTGCTTTGGTATCCATTCTAAAGGTGAAGATCCGAGGTTCGAAATTCCCACTAGAAGAACCAGTTCTGGTTTCTGGTGGATACTTTATTTAACTGCATATTGCTCACTGCCCTTGCCGTTCTTTGTAATGGCCTCTTTCATCTAAAAAGCTTCTAAATTAGAGATCTGCACACAGGCAAGAACAATTCGTTTTTGGGCTCTGTGTCTCAGGGCATGGATGGTGTGCAGAAAGAAACGGACGTCTGCTTGGTACCTATATGTGTCTCCAGTCGTCACTACTGTGGCGGAGCAGAGTATATGGAGTGAAATAGCCCGACCTAAAGGCATGAAGGAGCTATGCTGAAAAATCTTCCAGATCCAGTCAGTCACCTGGGGTATTGTAGCAGGCAGGTAAATAAGGTTAGATTTGGGGTTCTCTAGTTGGCCCAGGTAGGTACCTGTGACAAATAGGGACCTTTGCCTCTAGTCAGGCTAAGGGGATTACACTCCTAAAATAACCCCTGCTCACCCCCTTGGTAGCTTGGCACGAGCAGACAGGCTTATCTCAGAGGCGGTGTGTTAAGCATTTGTGACCACATACAGTAACCCAGTGACAACACTACAGATGGACACCACACACGGTTTCATATCAAAAATAAGTATACTTTATATAGAGTTACCACAAGACCATAAACTACAAAAATACACCATACTGTTACTTTAAGATGGTTAGCTTAGTTCAGTTCGGTTCTTAGATGCAACACTTTGCGTCAATGTACCCTAGGTTGCGTTGCGCTTCCACGACAAGCAATGTTGCAGCGAGGGAAATGCGGCAAAGTTCAGTTGCAAAGAAATAAAGACTTGAAGATCTTTCAGATGCGGTACGCTTCTCGGGGATGCGAGAAGTTCTCGGTTCGATGCGTGGACTGCAGCGGCGACACCCAGCGGCGGCGCGCTTCTCAGGGATATGAGGTGCTCTTCTTTGATGCAGTACAGTGCGACCGTTCCAGCGGTGACACCCTCCTTCGGAGTTGTGATGGCAGGCACAGCGACGGCGACACCTTTCTTCTCGTTGAGTCGCGCTTCCAGCTCCTTGCGACACGCTGTTCCTCAGCAGGCACTTCCAAAGAACTCTGGGGAGCTGGGGGTTGGAATCTGTTGTCCCTGAAACTTCAGCAGTAGGCAAGCTCTTTTCCAAGCCCTTGGAGATCCTTCACAAGTTGAAAGCAAAGTACACAAAGTTCCTTTCTCCTTCCTTTGGCAGTAAGGCAACCACTTCTGGCCAATCCCCCAAGCAGCACTTCAGCTTGGGAATAGTCTCTCCTCAGTTTCTTCCGGTTCCTCTCCTCCGTAAAGGTTTCTTCTTGTAGTCCAAAGTGATCTAATTTTTGGGATCAGGGTCCCAATATTTATACCCCAAAATCCTTTGTTCTCTGAGGGGAGCTGAGGGGAGAGGGGTCTTTGCCCGGTCCAAACCAGTTCTGAAGCACTCTGTTTACCAGCCTTCTCCTTTTATTTCACAGTGCAGGGCAGAAACATCAGACGCCCCACAGGAGGTGGAGCCAGCATTGTGGAAGGCAAGTAGAGTCCTGGCGCACTTTGTTTACAGGACTCCTTCTCTTCTTTCAGTGTGCAGGGCAGAGACATCAGAAGCTCCTCAGGAGGCGGAGCAAGCATTGTGGAAGGCAGGTGTGAGAAAGTGGCTCTATATATACTGGACCAGAATAAGGTACAACAGAGGTTAAAGCCAGGTGTGACCTTACTCTCTAAAGTGGTAGCTTGGTCGAGCAGTACCAGAGGACAGTGTAAAGCATTAGTTGTACACAATCAGTCAGGAAAAGGTTTCACACACTCAAAGACTGAACTCCAGGCCTATTGTTTTTATATCAAAAGATATAGTTGTTTTATTTCCAGAACTAACCGGCATCAAGAATATACTGTTCCCAATATGAGAGGTCCCAGATGAGTACTTTGCAGAAAGGCAATACAATTTGTAAAGACAATAGGTACAGGGGTTGCAGTGGGTAACACAATTCTATACACAATTTAGCATTGAGCTCAATGGATTTCCTTATATAAACACAGGTGATTACTTTGTAGATTACTTTGGTAATTCCAGGACTGGCTCCTAGGTCAGTCCTGGGGTCTAAACTGAAAACAGTTTAGCAAAAACGTTTTAGGTATTGTAGTGATTTTTCAGGAATAAAAAGCTAGTTTTTAAGTTCACACTTAAAAACATTTCAACAGAAATCTGGCAATGTTATCTAATGGGAGAAAATTCAGGTTGCAGGTAAAGTACGATCTCGTTACTTTTGTAATCCAGTACTGGTCTTCTAGGGCCAGCCCTGGGGTCTGAACTCAAAACAGGTAAGTAATTACGTTTCAGTATTTCGTATGATTTTTAAAGAATATTTCTAGTTTTCAAAAGTAGACACTTACAAGAAATTTCATAGAAAAGCATGCAATGGATTCCTATGGAGAAAATACAAGTTACTAGTAAACCCACTAGGGATTACTTTTGCGTTTCAGCATTGGGCTACAAGGTTCAGTACTGGCTCCTCTCCTGATCACAGGTGAGTATTTCGGAATTCGGGATTCGCGGTAGGGGGGGGGGGGGCCTCTGGGTTTGAGTCTGCAGGCGTCGTCTGGTTCATCGAGGAGGATCTTTGGGCACTGGACTTCGGGTCCCAGCCGCCGGAGAGATGTCCTCGTGGTCTTGGATCACTCTGGCACGGGCCAGGCTCGGCGGGTGCCGAGTGGGCTGGTCCGGAGCTTCCTGGCTGGCACCAGGGTGGTTGTTGCAGCAGAGCATCTGCTGATGGGAGTCCCATTCTTTAAGAAGGTCAAAGCAGGCAGGTCCCCCGGGTGTCCCAAAATTGCTGTCCCCAGGAGTCGCCAGGATTTAGGCAGGAGCAGGTTCCACGATCGACAGGCCGGTAGGGCTGGGGCCAAGTGAGTTGTTGTCATCCTGTTGTTAGCAGCTACACGGCGGGTGGTCTTTTTCTTGATCTTCTTTTGGTATCGAGATCTGAGGTAGGAAGGTTCAGGGAGCCCCGAATTACTGAATTTAGGGGGTGTTAAAGGTAGGGCAAGGGCAGGGACCAATGGGTCCCTGTCCTGGGGCGGGTACACCCCCTAGCCTGCTCCTCTCCTGTGGGAGGGGGGCAGGAGCCTAGCTGTGATTGGGCAGGGCTCCGCATCTTCAAGATGGCCGGAGCCCGGGGTCGTGCTTCACCTTATCTCCCCCACCTGAGGGGTGGGGTTGGCATAGGCTGGCACCCCCCCCCCCCTTCCTGACATAGGTTTTCCCGCCAGAGTGGGGGTAAGAGCTGGTGGGGGCCAGTTGCTGGGTACAGCAAATGGTCTGGAGAAGCTCACAGCGGTGGCATGCCTTTGAAGCTTCCCCCTGCCCATCCTGGGGGAGGAGACCTAGCACCTCACCCAGGATGTTCATTGTCCAGCAACATGTCTGCTGTGTGGCAGCCTCTGCAGCCACTCAGCCCAGACGTAGATTGTAGGTTAGATTTTCAGGGGGCATCTCGAAGATGCCTTCTGGTGCATTTTACATTAAATCCCACACTGGCATCAGTGCAGGTTTAATGTGCTGAGAAGTTTGGTACCAAACTTGTCAGTCTTCAGTGTAGCCATTATGGTGCTGTGGAGTTCCTAATGACAACCTCCCAGCACCATATACTCTTAATGGCATCACTGCACTTACAGTGCCCAGGAATGGTCCTGGGTACTGTAGGGGCACAGGGATCATGCACCTGTGCCCACACCTCTGGCATAGGGCACCCAGCTAGAGGGGTGACTGAAGTATGCCAGGGCAGTGGGTTCTGTGGGCATGGCACACAGGAATGCGTGCCATGTTGACTCTTGGTTTAGTTCTGTACTTAGACACTCAGCCTGCAAAGGCAGTGTGTGGGTGTCAGGATACAGGGCCCCTGAGGGTGGCACAATAAGTGCTGCAGTCCTCCAGGGTCTTCTCTGGTCACCATGTCCTGGGTACCTAGGGTACCATTTACTAGGGACTGATAGGTGGCCAGAGATTCAATTGGGTTTTAGTTTCAACGCAGTATTAGAGAATGAACACAGGCCCTGGGTACCTGGTTGGCAGGAACCCAGGGCACACTCAGTCAAAGCACATCAGCAGTTCAGAAAAAAGTGGGGGGCATACCAAGGCAAGAAAGATGGCACTTTCTCACAGCAGGCACAGCCCTAGTCAAGGTTTAGGTGCAACTCCTCCCTCCCATCTAGATGCAGACCTCTCTATTCACCTCTGGGCTGACTCATCCTGTCTCTTGGAATCCCCCCAGCCCTGTCACTCACAAAACCAGACAAAGAAAGACACAACCTAGCAGAGGCAGGCTTGAAAGGTTAGGCAAGCAAATGACTACTTTCTAAAAGCGGTATTTGCAAACACACAATATTAAAACCAACTTCACTAAAATATGTATTTTAACATTCTGAGTTCAGGCATACTAAACTCGAATTCCTACCATGTTCTCTGAGACATTTAGGATTGTAACATGTAATAATCCACCAGCCCGTTTTGGCCCATGGAGAACAGGTAGTCTTGCAATAGTGAAAAACAAAAATGGCTGTAATTCACTATTAGGACAAGCCACACACATCAGGGCTTGTCCTACCTTATACTTACAATGCACCCTGCCCTTGGGCCTACCATAGGGGTGACTGATATGAAGAAAAGGGAAGGTTTAGGGACTGGCAAGTGGGTGCACTTGCCCAGTCAGCATGACCGTACCAGACTGCACGCAGGCTCTGCAATGACAAACCTTAGACACATTTTACAAGGCTGCTTCTGTGGGTGGCACAACCAGTACTGCATGCCCACCAGCAGCATTTGGATTTACACGCCCTGGGCACACTCAGTGCACTAGACTAGGGTCTGAAAGGTAAACCAAATAGACAAACATGGAACCACTTATTAATACATCAATTTACAATAGGGAGCACTTGCACTGTGGCACTGGATAGCAGTGGCACAGTGCCCAAAGCATCTAATACCAGCAAAAACACTTGAGTCAACAGCAAAAATGGAAGGGAGACCCACACCAATGGTGCCAGGTCTAACAGTGTGCAGAAAGAAACTGACATCTGCTTGCTTGCTTGGTACCTATATGTGTCTCCAGTCGTCACTACTGTGGCAGAGGTCAGTATATGCAGAGTTAAATAGCCTGATCTAAAGGCATGAAGGAGCTATGCTGAAAAATCTTCCAGATCCAGTCGGGCACCTTGGGTGTTGTAGCAGGCAGGTAAATGGACACACTTTGTAAGTGTAGTGGCCCTTAACTGCTGTCATTGTTAATTAAGCCACCTGTCACAACATGTGATTGATATGCATTTCAAATTCTGCCACAGATATTCCCTTTGTTACAGTTTCGTAAGTAATACTATATGTTCTGGTCTGCACTATACCCCTTGCTGCTGACATGTGGGATGCTTTGGTTGCAGGCCAGGGGCCTTGAACTGTGCTGAACATCAAAAGAACAAAACTACTCCTGAGAATATAGCATGCTTGGCTGGGAGCCAAGATCTCTTCTCATACAACCCTCACACACAATAATGTGTCTGAGCACTTCCATACTATAGTGCTTTTTGTCCCTGCTGGGGTCTGGCTGTTTTTCTCACATCACATGGAATTGTTTCAATTTTCCTTTCATTGATGTATTCATTCTCTGTCATATGTTAACTCCTTGTTTACATAGCTTCTGTGCTCAACTTATTCTGTTGAGGTTACTCTTGAAGTCTGATTACTCATGCCTTTTGCCATTATCTTAACACCATGCGCGCTAGCGGAATTCCGCTAGCGTGCTGGGTTTTTCAAAAACGCACTTTACGTGACGAGCTGGGCTCGTCATCAGCGTGCGAGCGGGCTACGCCATGACGAGCCCAGCTCGTCATGAGCGTCGAAGGGGTTAAGCTGACCCACACAGTCTTCTCTTACTGTATGTGGCCTGAGCACCCCAGTCTGATTATGCACTCTGTAGCTCACTTTACTTTTGGCACTTTTACAGATTTTTTTTTAATCTACACTGATCTGCAGATGTGTGCTTCTTCTGTGTGGTCAGGAAATTTTAGCCATGCAACACAAGACAAGTGAAAAATGTTGCAAGTCTTGTTTGTTGTTCTTAGGTCATGTGTGTTTTTTCTGTCTATTTGTCCGGCTCTTGAGCATATATCTAATGCATAGCAGTTCCTGATCTTTCAGTGACACCCCCCCCCCCTACTGTTCATTCCCTACCTATATGCAGGGCGATCTGAGGTATGACTGAGACCGAACACAATATGAGTATTTTAACAAGGTATCATTGAAGTCTAATTTCTGGCCTACTGAAACATTGGCATGATGCTAACAAGCTCCTTGGGCACCTAAACGTCCTTGCCTTTTTGCCTATGTACTCATCATTTTGCTCAATGGTTCTAAGATAGTGGTGAACAGAGGTATGTGCTAACCTTGGAAAGAAAATATAGGTTTGGAGTTTTCTGAACTGCTCCTATATTTAGCATCAATGTCATGTAACCCATTAGCTGAATGGTGAAACATCGTGGTCCCTTTAGAGCACTGGTCCTGTAACACTTAGGCCCTATCTTACAGGGTAACCTTTTTACTGTGTGTGAGTGGTTAAGCTTCCTATAACTCTGAGATACCTAAAAAGAGACTTCAGAGATGCTCTGGTTCATCGATGGTACCAAAGGCTAACTTGGTAACTGATAGGATACCTAGCTTTTTCATTAAGAGGTGGTTCCAGTTGACTTTGGATGTGCCTTCTGGCTTAAGATTTCAAGGACACAGGAAACTTGCTGCTTCTGCTCTTCATCAGTGAATTTTCGCTATTCGTGAGGTTTATGACCTGTCTTTCACATGATCCTAATGTTTCTGCCGTTGAGCTCCGAAAGTTGGTATGTTATGCCTTGGAGTCATATTTACTGCCACATTTTACTCCCAGCCTTGTTTTTGATTATGAAATGGATACGGGGGTTCAGCTCTGCATCTTCTCTGCATGGATTTCCATTTCCTTTTGACTCCCAGTTTAGAGTCTCATGCTTTTATTAATCGGTTTCATTTAACACTTTTCCACCATATGTGTCTTGATATTCTCGTGCTAATTAGTCTAAAGGAAGATAGCTCCTCAATTCGGATCCCATTTCTTCATATCTTCCAGACTAGTGATAATACAAATTGTGTCTCCTATGCAACTGCAGGTTTTGGAAGGAGTTGTTTAACTAATTAAGAGCTTCATTCTGGAGGGAGACCTGGGGGTTTTCACCAGCTTGAGTTGGAAGTGTTGAAGGGATGCTGACTGATCCTTTTATTACAAAATTTGGCCATTGACCACCTTGATCTTTCAGTTTGGAAGATGGTATCTCCCAAGATACAGCCTGACCATGCAGTCGCAATCCCTTGACGGGGACTAGAAAATGCTGAAACAGGCAAGATAGAGTAGATGCGTCCCAGCACATCTCCATGTGGCCTGCATAAATATCCTCTACGACCCTGTGGTTGTTTATTAATGGACACGCTAGAAATACACCATAGGTGCAGGGGATATCTGACCACCTGAGACAACTGATCCCAGCAACTTTCCCCCAAAATGAACAAAAATGGTGGGCTCCGAGGGACGGCAGTGCAACCTAAGATGACAATGCCATGGAGGACTGTTGCAGCTCGCGGGGTGAGAAGGCGGCAAACTCGAGGCACTTTATTGTGGGGTCGTGGGCTGATCAAAAGCCCCCTGGAGAGGCAGGAACGTCTAGTCCCGTCGGCTCCCGCACCTGACCCAGGTGTGAGTGGTGGACTGTGGGGACTGCAGCACCAAGCGGCACAATCAGACCTGAAGTGACAGCTGCATGGGGGAGTGGCAGCCTCGGCTCATGGTGCTGAACTGAGACTTGCAAGCCCATTGAGAAAGAAGGAAGAGGTGCCCTGGACCGCGATGTGCCCTTCTATGCCCACGTCTGAATACTACATGAACTGCAGGCTGATGCGCTGGGAAGACTTTCAAGGGGCATGTTCGGGGCCCTGCCAGTGCTGACTGATCGTGGCAGAGATCTGCCAGTTAGAGAACCTACACTGGGAGCTGAGGTTATCCTAAACACTTGCATGCTTCATTTTGGGGCTGAGAATTGCAGTAATTTGCTCCAGACCTGAACAATGCCATTGAGGAAGCCGCACATAGACCTGGACCTGCGGTGGTGAGTGGAACTTTTTTGCCCTAGGGTGAGAGCTGTGTGCCTCTGGGACCCTGCTTGTGTATGTTGGCTCTCAATATTTTGTGTGAGAAATAGAAAAAGTGACACAAAGCTATAAAATAGTACAATATACTACAGAGGCGATGGAGGAAGCAGTGGTAACTGCGACCATGACTGCAGGGGTGGCAGTCCTGCAGAACTGTCAACTTCAGACTTAATGAGAACTATCACAGATTCCCGTCAAGTCCAGGGAACACAATATAAATATAGTAGTGACAGAAATAACTCTGAGAACTGATCTCTACAAGTTTTCCAACAGGACTATGGTAACAGAGGCCTCCGTGATAAAATCTCCAGGCTAAGATGAATTTATTATTTTATTATTATTTTAAACATTTATAAAGCGCGGCTGACACCTTGCAGGTTTCCTGGCGCTGGTGAATACTCTTAACTCAAGGGAACAGAAAGCGAGGAGAAGGTAAGAAGGGGTTGTTTCTAAGGGAATAACCACGTCTTGATGCGTTTCCTGAAAGGGAGGAGCTGTGAGATTTGACGGATATCAGGAGGCAGACTGTTCCACAGCTTAGCCGCTGCGACTCTGAAAGATCTGCCCCCGTCCTGACTTTGTTATATTTAGGAACAATCACCAGACGGGCTGAGGCTGAGCGAGGAGCTCTGGAAGGGGTATACCATGTGAACATGGCCTGCAGAGGCTTAGGTCCAGCTCCATGGAGCGCTTTAAAAACAAGGCAGAGGGACTTAAAGGCCACACGTTGTTTAAGCGGAAGCCAGTGTAGTTCAGCTAGGGCCGCTGATGCTGAAGATCTCCTAGTCCAACCCAGAACTAATTTGGCTGCGGCCGACTGAACTCTTTGAAGTCGGTCAAGCAGGGCCACTGGGGACTCAAGTAACAGCGTGTTGCAATAGTCCAGGCGACTGAGGATGGTGCACCTGACTATCTGCTCCCGAGCTTGTGCGGGTAGCAGTGGCATAATTTTGCGCAGGGAGCGCAGGAGTGCTGTGCACGTTCCCACCGTTTTAGCAACTTGGGTTTCAGTGTTCATTTTATCATTCAGTGTGGCCCCAAGGTTGCGAACCGATGTAACTGGCCGAGGTTTATCTGCTGTTTCCGGGGGCCAGAAGTTGCAGGGGAATTGCCGAGGAATGCGACTTCCTGCACAATACAGAACCTCCGTTTTGGAGGAATTAAATTGCAGCGAGTTGTTGTGTAGCCACCCAGCCGTCTCCCTTAAGCAGTCGTGAAAGGCTGCAAGGGGGGTAGAGTCTTCTCCCTCCCAAGATAGGATAAGCTGGGTGTCATCCGCATAGTTGATTGTTTTTAACCTGTGTGCCTTTATCAACGTGATCAGAGGTCTAAGGTACACGTTAAAAAGAATGGGGCTGATGGAGGAGCCCTGGGGCACCCCGTGGGGGACAGAAGAGAAGCTAGATTGATAAGGGGGGAGAGACACCGCCTGTCTCCTGTCCCGTAGGAAGGAGTGGAACCAAAGTAGGGCAGTGCCGTCTACCCCAGCCGTCCGGAGTCGCTCCAACAGGACCCCGTGGTTGACCGTATCGAAAGCGGCAGACCGGTCCAGCAGGACCAAGGCTACTGCCTGGCCCCTGTCTGCGCGCATACGAAGGTCCTCCAGAGCTGTCAGGACAGCTGTTTCAGTCCTGTGAGCAGGACGAAAGCCAAACTGAAAATCGTCCAAAATCTGATTTTTCTCCAGATGATTGGAGAGACAGGTGCTAACCCAGCGCTCTGCAATTTTTGCTGGGAAAGGCAGGAGGGATATAGGCCGGTAATTGGACAAACAGTCAGGGTTCAAGGAAGGTTTTTTTAACAGTGGGGTGATGATGAAGGGGATGAAAGCCATAGCGATCAGACTTCAGGAATCGGCGAGAGCAGAGGTCCTGGGGGTGGACCTCCTTAGAAGACTGGATCTTTAAGGTGCTGAAACCCAAAGGCCTATCTATTTACTTCTCGGTGGAGTGGGTGCATAGGACGCTTTCACTCTATTTGTGGCCTTGTGCTCTAGCGTGGACGATCATAGCACGCTTACTTAATTTCGGAGACAAAGATGTAATACTGCAATGGGCTTGTCACAGCGGCATGGCACACTATGAGGGTTTCCAAGTACAGTTCTATCTGGACTACAGCCACCGGGTACAACAAGACAAATCTTTTGAGCCAGTTAAGAGACCAGTCTGAGAGGAAGGGCTGAAATATATGCTACTATACCAGGCCAAACTTAAAGTTATCAAAGGCAATAAATCCAATTTCTTTTCTACTCCTGAACTTGTATGCGAGTGGCTAGAGAACCATGGTGGCATGAGGCGCAATGGCTCTCAACAGTCGATTGACAGCAAAACACTATAATCTGAGGATCACGATGCACGGCTGTCGTAGGGGTCTCCGTGGTGCATTAAAGTAGCTACTGATAGAGCCCTAATTGTCACAGAATAAAAAACACTACGCCACACAATAGGAGCTACACTTAATGGGACCCATTGGTGGATGGTGGAGTTTAGGCTGCTTGATATTCTTGTATTTGGATTACATCCTGCAGCTATGAGGGATGTGTAGGACAAAGCCGGATATCGCCTCTTAAGCGTTGTCTGGGGCCGCCCCTCTGGTAGAAACCATGATGGCCCTAAGACCTCCAGGGATGGGAGACTGCTGCTCCGGCTGGTCACCAGCGGTCTTGTCCTGCATGGTTGGGATAATGTTTGGTAATTTGATTGTTTTTTTTATGTGGGAGGGTGGGATACTGGACAGAGCCTGTGCAGAATGTGGTGGGTTTCATAACATCTGTTGCCAAATCTACTTGCAGTTGCTGACTTAATCCACGTATTACTATTCTCAGAATGGAAGTCCACGTTGGTGTCTGTGGGTGGGGGGGGAAACTTTTCTTTTGATCAGTGCTTGCGTGGGGAACCACAAAACAATGTTGGTTGATATGCTTTATTTCGATACATAAAAATATCTTAAAAGCAATACATACAATGGAAATTAAGAAAGATATGCAACAAATATACATAGATATACATCCATGAGATAAAAAAGACAATAAAACATTGGAATATGTACAATTAAAAAAAATTGAATTAGTATGAACAGTTAAAAAGGAATTAAATGGATACAGAAAGCCTATTTGTATGCCATTGGAGCGAAGGGCTTATGTCCAATCTTGCCCTCTCTTAAATGATGGGTGAGGTGGGATGAAAAGGACTGGAAGTACAATTCGGTTTCCGCCCATGAGTCTGAGATCGGAGTCATTAACCCTCCTCATGATTTCAGGCAAATATATGACCGCTAATGGCGGGACGATCGGTATGTCATTCGTGGATTTGTCCAGTACCTTCAACCTTGTCAACAGGTAAAAGTGGTTGACAATGACAGGGAAAACTGGAGTTAACCAAGCATTGATTGACTTTTTGATAAGATTACATCAAGGGACGAAAACACAGGTCCGTTTCACCATAAATGGAGATTGTACCCCTTTCTTCTTTTCAAATGAGGGTGTCTGTCAGTCAGATACTTTATTTCGGCTACAACCATAAAAGTTTCCACTATCACAGCTCCTCACCAAAGCACCATAAAATAAAATATCTTAATTTATGGTAAAATATGCCAGTTAATTTGAAGTAGATAACCACATTGAAAAATCATTAAGCCACTGTTTCCATGTGTTTAAACTACAATATAAAATATATAATGCATGATTGCAACAAATGTTTTGTTAAATTGGTTGATCAGTCTAAATAAAGTTACCTTGGTCATTACAGCTTTGCTACCTTCTATCCTGTGCTCTTTTCCTCATACACCACATGTGACAGAGGAACTTGGTGACAGCACAGGCAAACAGTGGTCTTGCGTTCGATTTTAAATTCTCTTGGCCGCCTGGTAGTCTTGTGTGGCCATTTGTTTGCAAATAGGTTTTAGTTTTAGCCACTTCGATCTGAGCTGTGCATAGGCCGGTCATGCAAACATAACGTGAGCCATGGATTCCGTTGGGGACTTACACCCAGGACAAATTCTTCGTGCTAAGGTATTGCTATGCCATCCATTTTGGAAGCTATGCAAAGGGAGGCAGCCGAACCTGAACTGAATGTATAACTTTCTGTCATAGGGTATTTGAATTGGGTCTAATTATGGCTCCAGAGAGCTGATCTGTTTGTGGAATCTAAATTCTGCTGTTAGCTTTCCCCAAGAAGATTTCTCATAGGCTTCCTGTGTAACCCAATCCTGATAGTACCTTTCAACTTTGCTTCTTTGAATCAGGGATGTGTTAGGGTTATCCCATGCTTCCTGTAGCCCTATATCTGTTAGGAGCCCTCTAATGTGGTTCAGCCAGCCAATTTTGTTGTATAGAGCTCGCTCAGCAAGAGCCCTTTTGTGTGGGGTTCCAAAACGGAGCCTGGAATTGCACACGCTCGTGCATGTGCTTTTCCTTTTGGCTTCCGTGATTGTCCTTTGCGTGTGTGTGTTTCTGAAAGACTGCAATAGGCCAAAGGCGGGCGCATTGCTCCGCCCATGGCCTATTGGTGTCTGTTACTCGCACCAAAGGCCATGTGGTTTCAATTATCGTGCCCAGACATGGACGCGATAATTGAAAACACATGTTCGCTGTGGCGCACGCGCACCACTCAGGGGCATGTCTTCTTTTTTTTACATTTTATTTTTACACTAGTGAACGCTTTCGCCATCGCTTTCAGTGCCGCTTGTTCTTCAGGACATCAGCAGAAATAGACTGCCATTCAGTGTAACGTCTAAGTGGGTGGTCAACTCTGGATAAAACATGTGTGTATCATTTTTATCTGTCTTCCTTTTGATGGTGAACGCTTTGTCTAGCCCTGCCGCAAGCCATGTGCGTGGCACCGAACCCCCATATCTCCGATTATCGCATCCATACAATATAGTGTTCTTTCGTATTGAGCATGGATGAAGTACCAGTAGAAACAACTGTTCATTGTATTCATGTCATTGTCATGACTATAAAAGAAGGGGCAACCTGTATCCCTCTGGGTTCAAGGGTACATATTTCATGCCGTCATTCTCAACACTTTCTTACAATAAGGAGTTAGGTCCTGGGGCGTGGACTTGGCAGGACCGTCGATACTTATACAAAAAATAGATTGCCAACCTCACATTTCCTTTCTCCTCACAATTAAGGAAAACAAAGCAAAATTACTCTATAGTTTGTCTGGTATATCCACTTCATACCTTTTTCATTTTTATTTCATTATTTTAGATCTTTCTTGTTTGAAAAAAACACCACATTAGCACATTAACACTTTCTACATAAATTCACGATACAAATACATCAACATTCCACGATACATATATATACACAACACGTGTACAAAGTCAACACAAGTTGGCATTTAAAACAGAAATGCATTAAGTTGCTGTATATTGAATGATAAATGCTTTTGTGTTTACTTTGTCCTTTGGTTAAAACTGAATCAGAGAACATTTTGGGAAAACGAATTTATTGTTGATAAAAGTCGTTGTGAAACGTGTTGTGTGTATATATGTATTGTGGAATGTTGATGTATTTGTATAGTGAATTTATGTAGAAAGTGTTAAATGTGTTAATGTGGTGTTTTTTTCAAACAAGAAAAATCTAAAATAATGAAATAAAAATCAAAAAGATATGAAGTGGATATACCAGACAAACTATAGAGTCATTTTGGTTTGTTTTCCTTAAGTGTGAGGAGAAAAGAAATGTGAGGTTGGCAATCTATTTTTTTTATAAGTCATTCTCAACACATCATCGATCAACACCAAGAATGGCCTTTTGGGAGACTAGATCTGTATTAAGGAGGTATGTTTTGTATCTGGGGGCATAGACAAAATACACTGGGTCCTCCGTTGCAGCCCACACAGTGAATGTTGTCGCACGGAACAAAGACGCAAAAATGACCGGCTGAACAAAAAACAGTAAGAGCACTCAAAAAGCCCTAAATAGGCAAAGAACGGAGTAGGCAGGGGTAAAGGTGGAAACGATTAAACGTTTTAGCCACATATGGGGGGTGGAAGGGGACAAGGCTAGTCGTGGCTGCCTTAACCTTCTACTCAATTCAGACTAACCTACTGAAAGCTATCAGCCCTTAGTGACTGGTCCTGAGATGCAGGCCACCCAAAGTCGTAAATAATCCCACTGCATGGCCCGTTTACCCCCTCTCGTAATCCTGCACAACTGTTCATTAAAGCTGATTTCTGCTTGCAGAGTCGCACTGCACAAACGCCTCTATTTATTAAGTCATTCACGCATTGCACTTTGCACCCTGAGCAAGCGTTCCATAACCACCCCGGGAGCAGTAGAGACCACAGCACCATATGACTGTAGACAAATTAGGCATAATGCCCAGTCTTCACAGTTCATCTGCACCAAGATTACCAGACAGCTCCATGACAAAGGGGACTCGGTGCTCCAGTTCTGTGTGTTCTTTTATCAAGTCATTTTTTTGACGTGTTAGTCCAAATGGTTCTGTTCAATGAACCAAGACTACAAATCCCAAAATGCATTTGGTTCTTACAGGAAATCAAGGGACTGGAAAGTGGTAACACCGAGGCTTCTGGTAACCAGTCAAAACACACCCTTCCCTTCTCAAAACAATCTGAATTCCCTTGCAGAAACCAGCCTATTGTATGACAATCAACTGATAGCTGTTTTTTTTTACAGTGCCAGACCTATAAAAAGCCACAAAGTAGCATAGGCAGCATGCATGTTTTTTCGAAATGACCCCGAAGCTCACCTCTTGACAGGGCGTGTAATCGTGGCAGACACTGTAGTTGGGGCTCTTCGACTTCAATTACTGAGTGTCCTCGAATTAGAACTTGTAACATTTAGCTGAGGCGCCTTGGGTGCTACCACACCTGCTGAGCAACACTCCACTTTCAACCAAAAGAAGCATAACCCAGCTAATAAAAAAACGAGGCTGCAGAACAGATGTTTGTCTTTAAAATAAAAAGGGAAGAATTCCTTTGAACTTTACGGAAAAAACAGACCAAGACGCTCCTTGTACCTGCAAATGTTGTGTTCATTCCCTGCCATGGTCTGCTCTCGAGCTGCTTTCACTGGCCAGCGCTGCAACCACAGTCTGACAGATCACACATCGCAGGCCTTTGCACTTTTCCAACCATTGGTTTCGATTTCCATTACAAAGTATGGTCAATCAGAAGTTTTGACTTTGACTCCCAGAATGCTTCTCTGTTGCGAACTAAAAGCACCCAATTTAACATACGAGGCACGTGGTACGCGGAGTTCGGAAAGCCTGTCGGTGAAGGTTGGGTTCACTTCAATGTACCATTGCGTTGGTCTTGGGACAAGTGCAAGTCCTCTGCGCTGCCCTCCAGCCCTGGCTGCACGAGACAAGCCTCTTGTGGGCGGGGCGGATCACGGTCGTCCTCAAGGTGGGGGTGAATTGAAAGCAACGATGGGAGAATGAAGGGAATTGAAAGCAGTGACTGGAGGGCGGGGAAGAATTTAAAGCAGCTACAGAAGGATGAAAGCAGCATAATTGAACGCTGCAACAAGAGGGTAGGGGGGATTAAAAACCACGATGTAAAAGTGGGAAATTTTCAAGGCAACCACACAAAAATAAATAAATCAGCTCTTCTGTAACGTAATACAATGATCATGTAAAGTGTTCCAATGACCTTAGTAGAATTTACATTACATAAAAACAGAAATACTAACTGAATCACAGTGTGAGCAGCTGATGCCCAGTGGAGGGACACTTATCAAACCTGATGAATGTGCACTTGGTCCGTGTGCCGCAGAAACAAGTATTTGCAATGCAATAGGTCTCGCATTTGCGAGAGTTTAAGCTATTTGCATTGTAAATAACAATGCCTTTTATTTATGTTTTAAAAACCAACACGTAAATAAAAGGCATTGCCATTTACAATGCCAATAGCTCAAACTCTCACAACTGTGAGACCTATTGCATTGCAAATGCTTGTTTCATCAAGGCAGGCACTTCCGACCTAATGTTTGCAAATGAGGAGAGTTCCGGGGTCGACCTAATTCTGTCCCAGAATAGCAGTTGGCAAAGTCTGGCAATATTAGTAATATGCCTCCTACCCATGTCCAACATTACGGGATGGAGTGGGGTACTCTGTGGCAATGACCCTAAACATCTTAAGAATGTATGTTCAAATCTGGTGAGCTCCTCTGTGTTATCAAACCCCCACAGTTCTGACCTCTACAGGGCAGGTCTCATTGCTTTTACGTTGTAGACTTGTAGGACGGCAGTCACTGGCTTACTGAGGGTTTCTGACAGGGCTGCATCCTAGCTGCTTTTCTTTTTCTTTTCGATATCAACGCTCTAGAGAGTGAACTGGTAGCAAGAGGCAAAGATTTAACACGGATTGGGAACCGTGTCACCCTTGTGCTTCTTTACCCAGATGACGCGGTCCTATTTGCTCGTACCGGGAATAAGCTACAGTTGTTACCAGATATGTGTAACAATTTTATGAAGGAGCTACATTTGAAAATTAACTACACAATGCCTTACACCATGATTTGTGGGCCCCCAAAGACCCTTTCTCGCCCCCATAACATTTCAGGGATCCCCATTACAAGAGTCCAAAATTTTAACTATCTTGTGGTACTGCCGTCATGTGATATAACCCAGAGAGCCGTTAAGATTGAGGGGGCAATACAGGCAATTCTCCGATTTTTTAAAAGAAATTAGGCCATACACCTATTAAAGAGCGAATTATCTCGTACAGATCCAAATGTGTATCCCAGGTGCCATATGGGGCAGGAAGGAGTCTGGGGAGATATATATATATATATATATATATATATATCGACAGTTTATTGCAAACAATAGAGAATATGTTTTATGTGTAGGCTATTGGCTATACCAAGGAGCACAGCTAGCTTAATTACCTGGAATCTGACCTCCCTTGTCTTGAAGTCTCCGTTTTAGTTGCACGTTGCCTCCTGTGGCTTAAGATGTAGAGCTCACCGTTCACCTCGATTTCCAAAGCGATATTGGAGGACTGTGTAAAGCTAGAACATGCACTTCTATCCCCTGGTTAACTTGTGTTAAAAAGTCCTTTACTGACCTTGGATTGACTCATTTTTTTTTTCTCTTTCAAAATGAAATCCGTGGTAGTGCTACAAAGGAGGTAAAATCTGCATTCTTTCAATATAGAACTCGACTTGACTGGACAAGACTTTTTAAATCGGCACTCCTCAGTCCCAGTATCCCGTTATTTAGACCTTAAACAAGAAGCAGGGGTTGAACGTTACTTCATTTGGGTAACCTACCCAGAACATAGATTTTACTTTACCTTATTTAGATTGGGTACTATTCACTTTCTTGCAGCCTACCCTCAGCAGGGTTCATGATTTCATAGTTTACCGCCCTGTCCTGGATGGTACTGCCAAACTAACATTTGCCCACTGTTTGTTCTTTTGCAGGTTCCACATTCAACCCAGCATGCTCTTTTTTCAGCCCTTTTTTGCGCTCATTTGGTGTCCGATCTCACAGTATCTGTCTGTATCGTCTTTTACGTCTACAGTCAGAATGATGTTGCTTTGCCAGTACAAGCTTTGTCTGCGGAGCTTTAAAAATTTAGAAATCATGAGCTAAACAGCATGTTAGTTGGTAGTGCTTGTATGCAATGCCTGTCCTTTTTGTGCCCTTTAAGTATGTTTGATAACGGCATATATGGTTTTTGAGTATTGATCACAGCTGCTTAGACATCCATCTCAAATGTTGTATACTTTTAACATTACATTTTATTGTTTTAATATCAATGTATTTGTACATATTGCTTGTTCTTATCTTTTATGGTCTCGTGCCAAATAAAGTTTTATTGACTGACCTATATGGATGTGTAAACGTAGATAAGATGGACTTGGGAGTGGAACTTGAAATACAAGATATGCATGACATCACTTCTGTGCTCAATAAAAGAACACGTGGTATCCCCTCATGACAATACTAATCCTCTTGGGCAGTTTCTTTGGGTTTTCTGAAAAAGGTCCTTCTGGAAATACCATGTGCTATTATATTACCCTGTTCTGAAGAGAGCAGTCGCTTGATTGGTTGAACCCAAACCAGCTTCCCAGCATCTTAGTCCTGGTCTCATCCACCCTTTACCTGGAACTTAAGGATTTACACACTGTGCAAAGTATTTGCAGAACGTTTACAACATTTAAACTGTAGATAGGGTTATGAGGTTGAATAAACGTTTTTAAAACAATAGGCACAACTTCAGCCTGCAATAGCGTCCAAGAACATTGAGAAAGACTCATTCCTTTGGGACTGATCGTCACATCTGGCTCGACTGAAACTTAATGCTTTATAGTCACAGGACATGTGGGCCCGGCCTAAGGGTCAGCAGTATGACAGGAAGATGTGAACATTGTGTACTAGGAACTGCTGGGGAGAGGGGAAGGGGGGGGGGGGCAAACCAGGGGGAGAACTTAGCCAAATTATGTCTTGGCCTGTTTAGCATCCGAGACTATTCCAAACCACACACTGAGCATGAACAGTAAAGGAACCAGTACTTTTCTGTTTATTTTCTTGATTAGGTCAAGCAGTGTGGAAGAGCTGTTACTTCTGCAGGTATGTTATTTATGCTGACTGGGAAACAGCATTTATTTGCTGAATCCACGGGGTGGGCGATGACTGGTCCCAGGGGTAGAAAAAGACGTTGCCAGAAGTTAAGTACTGTCAGCTGCGCCTGTTTAGAAGGCGTGGACCAATTCAAATGAACTTTGAGCACAAAGGGTTAGGACAGTGTTGTCAAAGCTCCTATATGGCTAATGCAACGGATGTTTAAACAAGCATTTACAATGCAACGGTCTCGCCTTTGCAAAAGTTAGAGCTATTGGCATTTAAATGACAATTTTTATTTATGTGTTGGTTTTGAAAACTGATAAATAAATGACATTGTTATTTACAATGCCAATAGTTTAATCTTACAAATACGAGAATGTATTGTGCAGTGAGAGGGACAGTAAGGAGGCATTTGCACTGAGAGGGGCAGTGAGGAAGTATTGTGCGTTGAAGGGGACAGTGAGGAGGTATTTTGCGTTGAGGGTGCAGTGAGGAGGTATTGTGCGTTGAGGGTTCAGTGAGGAGGTATTGTGCACTGAAGGGGGCAGTGAGGAGGTATTGTGCGTTGAGGGGGCAGAAAGGAGGTATTGTGCACTGAGGGGGGCAGTGAGGAGGTGTGGTGCCAGCACCTTTAAATCTCAAAACTCTAAAGAAAGTTATTATTACTTGTGTTACCCAAAAGGTGCATCGCTGCTTGACCTGCTAACAATAACCTGCACTGGAGTCCTCTTTCACCTTCCACCACTGCTGCGGATTCACATTACGTTCCTGCTTACCTAGTTTGTTGTCTCACCAGCTTAAGAAATGGGAACGCGTCTCTCTGCAGGCCATGATCAGCGGTCCTCAGCTAGCCTCGCACTGGCCCCCCTTTGGTGAGGTCTTGCTGGGGGAGCGGGTATTTGTTGGCGTGTGGGTCTGGCGAGGTCGCAGTGCGACTGGAGTGGAAGGGAGTAGAGGCGTGCAAGCAGGAGCGGTGGGGGGCGGGGCACTGGCTTTGGCGCCTAGGGAAGAGTCAGCGCTTAGTTTGGTCACTGGGTTAGAGGAGGGAGGGGGCAGTCCGAGGAAAGGAATTTGTCACATGGGGAGAGCAGGGAGTGCCGGCTATGGCCTATGGGGCAGTCGGGCGAGTTGGGTTGGTGCGGGGTGGGCAGGGGCTGCTCCGCCAGGCATTGCAGAATACGTGGTCCTCAGCTAGCCTCGCACTGTCCCCCCCTTGGTGAAGTCTTGCTGGGGGAGCAGGGATTTGTTGGCGCCGTGGGTATGGCGAGGTCGCAGTGCGACTGGGGTGGGAGGGAGAAGGGGCATGCAAGCGGGAGCAGTGGATGGGAGGCACTGGCTTGGGAGCCTAGGGAATGATGATGGGGTTAGAGGAGCTGCAAGACACCCTGGAAGGAAGGGGGCCGGGTGGGGGCACCAGCAGAAGGGGGCAGGAGTGTCATCGCCCGGCTGGGGGGCACCGACCCCCTGGAAGCAGACATCCCCTTGCAACATCTGCGCCGTTTGCATTGGAAGTGGCTGTTGCGCAGTGATTAAGCCATGAGGTACTGGAGTCACTCCATCACATGACAAAAACCAGTACTGACACAAAAGTGTACGGGAAAGTGAAACCACGACGACGCTCCTATGCTTCAAGTTCTGTTTATTGTGACGATACCCTCGGAGCACGAAGCTCTCTCACTGTTGTAAACTTGACTCTCCTTGGCTCCGCCCGTCCCGCTTTTCCCATTGCGCTGTCCTCCCTCCTCGCCTGCACCCTGCTGGCGCCTAGGTGGCACACCGAGGCAGGCGTGGTGGTGCTACCATGGCCTGGGCCCGGCCGCCCGTCACACAGCAGATTCAAAGGGAGCCCAGACGGCAGAGGGGGCTTCTAGCCGCCCACCTGCCCTGCGAGCCACAGATGGCCGAGGCGGCTCTCTGCCCAGTGGTAGACCGGACTGGGACCCACCTGTCTGTCAAATAGTTGTAGGGGATACATCAGCCTAGAAACGAACCTTTTGATAGGGCAGAGGGATTATTTGTAGATTTTTCGCTAGGTAAAACCTGATGGCAAGGGACAAAAAAAAAGAGAACTGACCCCCAAACGATGGGGAAAAAACTCAAACGACGTGGCCGGTCATTTGCTTTTATTTTTCAAAAACACACTACCACTATGGGAGTTTCTTTTTGAAAAATAAACTTTGGAAGAATTTGACGGAGCTGTCATGTTTGAGTGAGCAGTAATGGTGGTTCCTGCCAATGTATAGCGAGCGTTGATAGGATTGACGGACAGCTCTAAATTTGGAAGGCATAGTAGAGGCAGGCTGGTGGATTTAAAGTCCTCTTCATATAAACTGTACTGTTGAAAGCTCGCTCTCAGTGCACACACACAAACTCTGGTATACATTCCCAAAGAGAATAAGGACAATAAGCAGCCATTAAGAATTCAGACAAGCAAAAAAAACACAGATTGCCTCAAAATTAGAACCCTGGGTAGCACACCAGCTCTCTTTTCTCTCCCCTCCATGAGTATGTCAGCGCCGCTACCACTCCTGACCTGTCGGTATTACTCATGCATTTTCTACTGCTAATAAACAGTGTTTGCAACAGGGGCATGATCTCACTGAGCTATCTTAGCAGATAAATACCACCTCCTGATATGCTGGAGTGCTGTGTGGTAGGTGTGCTGCGGCGCAGTAGCTTCAGTGTGTGATCTTAGGCAGCTCTTGCTGCGCCGCAACGCCCAGTAAGGCCCCTGCAGAATCGTTCCCCCCCAGAAGTACTCCCCCGGCTGGACACCAGAGGCAGCAGCAGGACGAGTCCCCACATCTCGCAGGGCTAGGGGGGCATGTCGGGGTCGGGGGGGGTTCTGCGTGCACTCGTAGAATGCGGGGCTGACTCCTGTGACTCGAAAAAATTCTTGGTGCGCAGATATAGGGGTGCAAGCACCCTCACACATCCTGCACCCTCAAAGTACCACAGAGTTCTTAAAACTGTGCATTGAGATGGCTCAGTGGTTATTGCCTCTACGCCAGCAGCAACTTGAGCTCACAGGATTGAATGTCAGTAGTACTGGCTCAGACTTTCATCCTCTCCCGGGCAATAAAATGAGAACCGTACAGTTTCCGACGCTGCTGGAAATCTGGTCACAATAGACTTTGTAAATGTTAATGGCAAATTCAAGAGCAGGGCTGAGCCTGGGTTAGTATTACAGAACTGCCTTTCAATTAAACATTTTCAACAAATACATTTTTCAATCAAATGGCCGAATCCTTGCAAAATGCAGTCAAATAGGACTTTCTCACTGAAATAGTTTTCAATAAAAACTTGTCAGTGAAATGTGATGGTGGAATGCGCGTTGATGGCGTGTCGGAGTCTTATGGGGTCCGCGCTTACTTCCGCTGTCCATGCTCCTCTGGCAGGGAACTTTAGGGATCTCTTCTCAGCAGAGTCCCCAAGACAAACTCTGGGGGGCAGAGAGCTGTGCGCCTCACCCCGCCCTCGGCCTGAAGGGGTGCACCCACCCACCCTAATCACCCGTGCACCGGGCCGTGCCCCCGACTGCAGACCCCCGGGGGGTGTTTAAAGTACGGAGGTGCTAAGCTCTGAGCTCTGCGTGGCTGTTCCCCCCCCCCGAGGTTAAAAGTGGTCTTTACATGCCCCCATTTCCCCCAACCTGAGCTATTGGTGTCTTAATTATTCAGATAGGAGCCGGGGGGAGTTGGGGTGGCGGGGGGGGCTGGAGGGAGGTTTACATGAGTCTATGCTTGTTAAATCAGTGCCAACACAGATGTAAAATAATGTATTTCAAATACAGATGCATGATGGAAAATACCTTATTTAAAGGTGGGTGATAACGGGCAGCCTGTCCTCCTCCTTGGGAGCGCAGTGTAAGGGGTGCGCCCAGGGGTCTGGGCCGGACAGGGTGCCCTAGGCAGCCCTGGGGAATGCTGCTGTTCAGCTCGGGTCCAAGCTGGCACCCTCTCAGTGACCGGATGACTCTCACGGTCAGTGCTTCATTGAATTCAGCACTGGCACTTTGCACCTTCAACTGAACTGCAAGCAGAAGAGCGCCAGGGCAGGGCTCAGTCTGTACTTCATTGGGCCTTAACTTACCTGACCCATCCGAAGACTTTCTCAAAGCCAACAGCGTGCTCAAGCGGCAGTAAGGTGGCACCTCTTACCTTCTAAAAATACACAAACAAAAAAGGAATCTAAAATACCAAATAAACAAAACAAATAACTGTGGTGCCTTCAATTGTATATTCAGTATCTCATTGTATTCACCAAAAATAAGAAAGGGCCTAAAGGCAGTTTCTTTCACAGAACAGCAGAATTTAAGTCAGGCCCCCGCTTAGTCCGTCCGTCTGTCCATCTGTCTGTCGGCCCACGTACCCACCCTGATCACCAACCCATCACCCCAGGAGTCAGTGTGATTTATTTACTTTCTTTGTAAACCTCTGTAAGGCGCATATAGGCGTCAAGGGCCTCTGTGCGGGACAAACACTAAGCGCCATCGGTGTCCGAAGCCAGAAGTTACGTGGCTCAACTTGAACTTTTTAGTTTATCCAGCCCTCTGGTTGTACCTTTCCTCTGAAGAAGTTTACCACATTTTTCTTTAAGCCCCGTCCTTTTCAGACGGGCTCGGCATGACTTACTGCTGCGGTAAAAGGTTCCTTATCTTCTTTATGGGGCGAAACAGATGGCCCCATAAAGAAAATAAGAAACCTTTTTACTTCAGCAGTAAGTCAGGGAGCCCAGTCTGAAAAGGATAGGGCTAAAAAAGAAAGAACATCACTGGGACCTCTTCTCCAATGGCTGGCCACCGTTTAGGAGGCCAGCCAATGGAAAAGAGGGGCGGGGCTTAACCTCGCTAGAGAAACTCACTCTATCCCATCAAGTCTCGCCAGCTCGACTGCGCATGTGTGCAGTATTTCGCAGGCTGAGACCTAAAAAGAAGTACAGTAAGTTATTTTTCAATTTTAATACACAGTGCTATATACATTAACGAACACAAAATTGGGTTGGCCTGTTTGACTTCCTGCACTAGGATATGAAGGAGATATTGCATTGCCGCAAAAGGCCCCATATTTTTTTTAATTCACATTCTTTTTTTTTTTTAGCTCATGGATTTTCGAATTTTTGCTCACTGAAAATTAATTTGGCAAAAACAGTGTAATAGCATTTATTAACTGAATGCACATTTTCAGGGCAAAGAAATGTAAGGATCATGGAGATTGTGATTAGAATGGAGTTCACCTATCTTTCTAGTGCTTTGTTGCTCTGCTTCATGACATTCAATGATGTATCCTGTGTGAATATATACGGTGTCCAATGTGCCATCTACATGGAAGCAAGCATTGCAGTGCTGCACTCCTTGGATCAGTGGAGTGTTATTCAGAGTTACATCTTAGAGACCAAACTTCTATAAGAAACTAGCATTGTCAAAGCCATTAGGTCATGCAAGAGCTAATGGCTTTGCCAATGGGTTTTAGCTATGTTGTACATTAGCGTGGCTGCTGTTGAGCATAGCTAAGTGTTGGTGGCATAGAGGAGAGTGGCATGGTGTGTCGTAGAGTGGAATGGCATATTGTGGATTCGCATAGAGAGGCATACATTGGAGTGGTATTTAGTAGTGGGAATTGGTGTAGACTGCATTGGTGTCAAGTGTTGTAGAGTATAGTGGCGTAAAGTTTCGTGGCATTGAGTGCAATGGCATTGAATTAAGTGGCGTTCAATGCAGCGCCGGGGGACTTAGCTGCGCAGAGTAGAGTGGGACGGGGCAGAGTAGAGTAGAGTAGAGTGGGGCGGGGCAGAGGAGTGGGGCGGGGCAGAGTAGAGTGGGGCGGCGCAGAGTAGAGTGGTGTAGAGTGTAGTTGTGTAGAGCTCATTGTCAGAGTGCAGTGACGGAGTGGTGTAGAGTGGCGTAGAGTAGATTGTTTCAGATTAGAGTACAGTTGCATATAGTGGCATAGAGGGTAACGATGTCGAGTGCAGTGGTGCAGAGTAGAGTAGAGTGGCATACAGTGGATTGGCGTAGTGCAGGGGCATATAGTAGAGTGTTAGAGAAAAGTGCATTGGTGTAGTATGTATTGCCATGAGTGCGCACATTTTTTTTATCATGCTTGAGTGTAGATGGGTGTTAACCAGTATTAGCTGTTGTTTTTTTTTTCTGGGGCCTGCTATGTCCATCTGTATTGCGTTAATTCCATTGTTTGATATGCTCTTCATCGTCATTTCTTTGACTGTATTTACGGTTTTTATTGAGGTGCACGTGTTAAGGCCTCCTTTCAGGTGACCAAACTTCGAATTTCTGCTGGCTGGAAGATGATACGACTTTAGGTGGAATGGTTCTTCTAACCAGGTTTCTTGAAGTGGGATTAAGTCAAACTGCTGGAGGTTGTTAATAGCTTTTGCTACCCAGGACCAGTCTTTTGATGTATCCTTCTCACATTTGTCCCAAACACTCGGGGTGTCACTGATCATGGCTTATACAAAAATACTTCGGACACCTTTCAGCACAGATTTTGTAAGTCCACTGGACCTTATTCTTCTTGACCAATATCAACAAGAGCACAATGAAAATTTAAGTAACGGTTCTGGGTAGCCAACGTTTTGATGGAGTTTTGTTCGGACCCCCCATGCTTCTAATTGGTGATCCTCCTTTAAAATTGTCTCCACAATTTCCCCTGTAGTCCAAGTAGTTTTTGTTATTTCTTGTTCCGACAGATGTTTAAAATGTTCAAATCCTACGGATTCTTGAGTGACAATGCCGGCTAGGTTACTGATGGAGGTTAGCAATCGGAGAATGTTGCTTCTGTTTTAAATATCTCCCGACCTTTTGATTTGAACTCTGGGATAAATAGGATTGTTTTTGAGTCACTTCTCTGAAAGATGTTCAGAGATGTTTCGATTCTAAACTCCGTTTCCCACCTCTGCAAATTTCAGAGTGGTTGGGGATCATTACCCGCCTGGTTTACTATTTCCGCTTTAATGTCCATGTTGGCGACTTCTGCCGGCATTTTTATTACTTTTACTGCAGCGGGGTCCTGGTTGTCATTTTTCCTGTTTTTTTACTTTTCCGTGCAATCTGTGGTTTGGGCTGATGAACTATTGATTATTAAGGTTTTGTTTTCTGTCAAGGCTTTCTTTCCTGCATCTTCGTTGAAGTTGGTTTTCTCCACTTTTTCCTTTTCCACTTTGTTTGTGGTAGATTCTATCGGATGCTTGTCCTGTGGGGTCTCACTTTCTTGCAAAGGTGTCTTACTTTCACATAAAGATATAATTCCTGCATCTTCGGATCCCCTTGTGCAAGGTACGTTAATAATTGTCAGCTTCTCTTGCAGACTTGGTATATCGTTGATTAGTCTTTGTTCTGAAAGAATCCCCGTTGGGCTCTTGATCTCTAATTGGAAGAAAGACTTTATGGGGGTGGTTTTGTTCCTCCCTTTTCTCCTCATTTTGGGTCATTGTTTCGATGATTGCCTTTTGTAAAACAGTGTGTCCCTTTCATCTGGGTTACTTAACTGCTTAGTGGGGCTGCCCAGGTCCTACTCTTCTTGTTGAGATTTGTCGGGGAGCCCTATTTGGTCGGGCCACATGAGCTTACGCCCCTTGAAGCTGCCTTGATCCCAAGGTATTTCTTGTTGTACTGATCCCTGAATCACTCCTTGCCCAATTTTCGAATCTTTTTTTTCCTCGAAGGGCAATGCATTCACATGATTTCTTTCCTTATTTAATTTAAAATAGTTTAATGCCTCTTCTGTTAGATTGTTGTTAGGTTCCCTTTCTGGTATGCTACATTATCTATCTTTTTCTCTGTTACCATCTGCTTTTTTGGGTTCCATTATTTTTGGTGTTATTTGCTTTCTTTATATCAGTTAGGAGAGCTCCCATTACTACCGGTAATGTGGCAAGTTTGTCGATAAATTAATAACAAGCACAACTTGGAGGTCTTATTGCTGTTTCGGATTGGGCTCTTAATCAGATTATTCAGTTCCGTGAGTTTGTTGTCACTACTTGTGACATGCGTGGCTAAGCAATTGAGAAGAGTTAACTGGATATCCATCTTGTCCGTGTGATATTCCATAGCTTTTGTTGAGTTGCATTGTATTTAATAGGGATTCACATAATTTGTTCTCTTCTGTTGGTGAATCCTCCTCAGTCTCTTCCTTTGTGACATTCCCTACGTCCTGGCGTATTGTGTTGCCTTTTCCCAGGGAGTATGTGGTGACCTGTTTTTACCATTCATCCGTTGTGAGAAAGGATATATTACTTCCTTGGAGACTAGGAATCTCTTTTTTTCTTTTTTTTTTTACACCGATCTTCTCTGTTCTGCTGTTGGAAGTCATTGACATGGAAATTGACTGGTGTTCTTCCGAGTCTCGGACGATGGGAATAGTGGTCGTTAAGTCTTTTTCCTGATCCCGGCAATACTGTGTTCTCTGTTTTTGTCGTTAATTCAACTTTCGTGGCAATGTCCTCTTTACGTTCTAAAAGTGTGTCTAAGATGGAAGCTGATGCTATTACATCTGGGGTTATCTTCTCTGCTTCTTTCTTTACACGATGAGCAGTCCGTATTGTAATGGTTGGTTCCGATGGGGAAACTCAGTGCCTTCACGAAATTGGTGATGAATAAGTTTCCTGAGGTTTGCCTGGCTTCCTTGTTCACTTTTTCAAACCTCTTGATTGCAGGGTCCTCCTTGAAAACCTTACAATCTTTATCGTTGACTTGTTTTCGATCTTGAACTTAGGGTTTCCTCCACCATCTCAGTCAGTTTTTAATTCCAGGCACTGCTGCGTTCCATTACCCTTTCTCTGTGTGAGCTCGGGTGATAGAGCTTTTGTGATTGTTCTCACTGTTCCTTTTGGAGTGTTTTTTTCTGGGTGCAATGGGGAAGGGAGTCCCCTTTGTGTTTTGTTGACGAAGTTTAGCCCTGCCCACGCGTCTTTTACAAAAGAGAATTTGGAGTAGATTTTGGGTTGGTAGCAAATTTTTGGTGCTTTCACAAGTGGTGGCGCTGCTTCTATTTCACTATTCAGTTCCACCAGCATCACAGGCTCCATGTTGGCTTTCAAATCTGTTGCCGTATTTTCCTGACAGCTGGTGGGTACGTTGGAAGGTACTTTGAGGATCTTATTTTTCTTTTTTCGGCTATTCATAACACCTGTAATGCTCCGCGTTTCTTACCCCGACCTCATTTCTGTCTAGCTGTTAATATATCTGTATTTTTGTGATGTTGCAGCTAAATTAAACTATTTTAGAGTTTTACGTTTTTTAGGTGGAGACTTTTTGATGTCTCTGTAAAGTTAGGGCTTTGGTGTTCGGTAACACCTCAGCTTGGCTTAAATTGAAGGGTAAATGGCTGTGAGAAGTTGGCCTGATATATGATGTTTCCAATTCTGGAACCACCTTGTATCAGTCCAAACAATCCCTTATGGTGTCTGGTTGTAAGTCAACCTTATAGACAAGCTATCCTAGGGGTAGCATGGACTAAGCAGCCTGAAAGGCTAAACTCAAGAGGTCGTGTTAAGCGAGCTGTTTTACCAATCACAATCCTGTAATATCAAATGAAAGGACACCACACAAGTATATATTATAAAAATGTGTTTATTTCTAAAACAATCCCCAGTACTCTTTATGAGCAAAGGGGCACAAGCGTTAAATCAAAAGCACAGTATAACATACAAAGTTGCACAATTATGGATGAGGGCGGGTGGCCACTCAAACCATATATTAAGAAAGTGGTATAAGAGATACCAAT
Organism: Lissotriton vulgaris; assembly: GCF_964263255.1. Classification (NCBI taxonomy): domain Eukaryota; kingdom Metazoa; phylum Chordata; class Amphibia; order Caudata; family Salamandridae; genus Lissotriton; species Lissotriton vulgaris. Next base: position 493,475,034 of record NC_141700.1, read on the forward strand.
CGAACAATGGTTAGGCCTAGGGCCTAGGGAATCGGTGGGAGCAGTCGCGACTAGTAATGCTGAAGTCGGGAAAGGCCCGCGGGATTCGGGTGCAGCGCTTAAAGCACACGCATGCACCAATGCAAAGTCAATGGTGCGTAAAAGTTATACAAATAGAGTTTAAGGATACTTCCGCTGAACCTAGAAGGACAAAACTTTAGACACAGACCCTAGAGGTGTGTACCAGTGTGGGAACACCGGCGTTGCTGAGTTACCTCACCCACAGGAAGCGGGTGCATAGGGTCGAAGTGGCGTCGGGTTTCGTCACTCAGGTTGTAGGTGCTTGAAGCTGAAGATGCTGCAGGCGATATGAAGGAGAAGTATCCGGTGTGATCCAAGGGTGGATCAGAGTAGTAAAGTACCTGAAAGCAGAGGGGACAGAGTCTGGGTCAATCAGCAGTGACCAGGGTGGAACCAGGACGGAACCAGGCAATGTCGGGCGCAATCAGGTGGTTGTTGAGGAGCTTCTCTCCACTGTCACGTGGGCTCTGTGGCATCTGCGATGTCCAGGAGCGGGTCACAAGCTGTCCCACGCAGGCTCTCACCGTCGGCGCTGTCGGCTTCAAGATCGGAGCAAACAACACTTGGCAAGAGCAATCCACGCAGGACTGGAAGATTGCTTCTCACTCGGACCAGGAGGGTCAGAGCGGGTGCTCCTTTTCAGAGGAGCGGGTGAAAGTCTGGAGCAACCAGAATCGCAAGTCGTATTTCAAGTTTCGTCGGCACAGGGGCCACAAGCCAGATGGCAAGTGACCGGGCCAACGCTTGGAGCCAAAGAAAGCAGAAGGGCCCCACGCAGCACTCGTCGAGTGTAGAGGGGTGAGCTTGGGTGCAAACGTGGCTCAGGGCTGGGGCTTCTCAAACCCCGGTGTACAGCTTCGAGGGTCACTCGTGGGCTGCACGGTCAGCGTCTCATGGCCTTTTCAAGATGGCGTGCCCCACGCTTCCGGTTGCCTCCACAGGTCTCAGCTCTGCAGGGACTGTGGATCGGGCTGTAAGAAGGCAGGCAAGCTTGATCTCGTCGATCTCTGTCGCTCGAGTTCCGGCGGGAACTGCAACAAAGCAGACGTCGAGATGCTGGATGGTGCCTGTTTGCACAGGGTGGTCACTCCTTGACCACAAGGGAGATTCTTCAGTCTTCTACGTCGAGTAGGAGGTCGAAGGGTCCAGAGTTTCGTTTCAAATGTTTCATCTGAGTGCGTTGGCACTGCTCCCCTTCTTATACCAATCTAGGGGGCTGGATTACCTGCTAGGTCCCCTCCTATGGGTGGGACCCAGGAAGGGGGTGGATACACCCCTTTCCCTTTGATCCAGGCCGCGCTGGGACTGGGGCTGGTGTGCCCCAGAACCGGTTTGGCCGGATTATGCAAGGGGAAGCCTTGTGCTCCACAGGCAGTGTCTGGTTTCTTTCAAACCTCCCTGCTACAATCCACGATCTCCTGTCTGGGGTGGTGTAACACCTCCCTGCGACAGGAAAACCTTTGTCCAGGCCTCCTCTGCTGAGTTTCGGTCAGCAGCAGGAGGTCAGACTTGTGTCTGTGGTAGAAGCATCCATTTTGTGGATCTGAGGCTCTTTTAATAATCAACCGCGTTTCAGTAAAGTAACATGTCTTCTCCCTCTAGAGGGGTGGAATGCTATCCCCGTCGACAGGACTGTCGAGGGGATAGTATTCCAAATCGTATGACACCTTACACGACATGTTTTGATAAAGCCAAACCAAAGTTGCTATATAACCGCGAGGATTATAATGCACTTAATAGTATATGGTATGGCATTATCCCGGAACAGCTAAGGGAATTGGTCCCGACAGCTGCAGACAGGCTCAGCTCATGCTAGAGCACCATCTCATATTAAACCACGCACTCTGCCTCCAGGATTGATAAGGCCTTCCATAGGAGTGGCTCACAGGATTATATGTGTCCAGATATAGGTTTAGATATAGGGATACTATATCTAAGCTAGGGGTGATTACACCCACTTGCCCCAGCTGAGTGATCAGCCAGTTGTGTCAATTTAAGAACCAGCCAGGGGTGGCAAAAGCTATGCTGCAGCCCCTGGTAGGCCTTGGTGGCACCTATGCCCTGAGCACCTATAGTGCATGGTACAGGGGCTGACAAGAAGTCCATTTCCAATTGGGTTATGTACCTAGGGTACATGGAGTCCATTTTACAGAGAGAGCAGATAGCCTGGGGCCCTGATTAGCAGGGAACCAGGCCAACTAAGTCTAAAACCAGCTAAACACAAGGCAAAAAATCTGGGGTAACCATAGTCCGGTATCCACCTTCCTACAATGGCGGTTTAAATTCAACCCTTGAGCTGGTGTGAACTTTAGCTGTCTAGAACGCTAGGGTCACCAAGGAAGGTGCCTTTGGTCTGTGTATCCAGGGAATACTGTCATAGGACATAAGAGGAGGTCAATGACCAATTTCTTTGTCAGAGTTGAGCCCAAAGTCGAGTCAAAATCGAAGTCTGGCCAGGTCAGGTCTATGTCCAAGTTCGAAGTTGAAGTGTAACTGAGTAAGACTCTCTGTAGGCTCAAAGCGAGCCAGGGCAGACAACCCCAGAGTTCTTTATTTGCAAACCATGTGCTGCCCTCTGCCCTCCCTGGACACACTTTTGTTGAGCTTCTCTTAACTCTTAAGCGAACAGGGCTCACAGATAGTCCACAAGCTGCACCCGACCCAGTTGTGCTGCCTCCATCGGCTACCCGGGCTCACACTCTGCAACCACCCCTGTTGGTGGACGCGCTTACTTCTCTCCGTGTTGTTTTCGCCAGTTTTTGTTATTTGTCGGTATTTGGCAATGCGGGGTAGGCACTGCTTCAGTGGGCGGGTCGAGTCCGAGTCAGTCAGATTTGGAAGGGTGGGAGGGGAATGCTGGTCGTTGCTTGCTACCAGCTGTGACAAGGCTTACCTCCCCCTCTCTGCCTTGTTTCGCCTGCTCCTCGCGTCGGTGGCACAGCTGACAGGATGATGCACCCTGCTGATTCCAGGCTTGGTCTCGGGCTCGAACTCTGGCTCAAACTCTGCTTTGGGCTCCGGCCAGCCAGCCCTCATGCTCTGCTCCGCTGCTCTCCTGGTTTGCCTGACTTTGTCATGCCTGACTTCCCCTCTCCGCTACTGCCTAGAGTGTAGTGGTGTACAGTTCAGTGTTGCAGAGTGGCGTAGAGTACAGTGGTGTAGAGTGGAATTGTGCAGAGTAGATAGGTGTGACCTAGACTGGAGTGGTGTAGAGTGGTGAAGAGTGGATTGGCATACAATAGACTGGTACGGGGTAAAGTGGAGTGGTGCCGAGTGCAGTGGCGTGGAGAGGTGCAAATTGGAGTGGTGCAGAGTATAGTGCAGTGGTGTGGAGTGGCATAGAGTGGAGTATTAGTGTTGTGGAAGCTAGCACACTGCTATTACAGACAGCACATTTTCAATTGAAATGGCTGTTACATTTGCACAGACATACAGTTTTACTAATAAAACTATACAGTGCACAGAACAAAGTGTGTGGAAATTGCATCACCTAGTTTAATGATTTGTTTTGATCATTTTAAAGTATTTGGTTCCAACAATCTTCAGAAATAACAAATTTGCTTCATTTGGGTTCCTTATTGTGATATATTCTGAAATACTTACACAGTTCATTTAAATGTTGTGTGCTAGAAAAAAACCTTTCCCACCCCCAGTATCCAACAACATTGTCACATAAATCCCCTCACTTTAAAGTCAAAGAAAGAAAAGTAAACAAGTGACCTCGGAAGACAGCGCCTCACATTTGACCCCTCGGTCTTTCAATGCACAGCAAATGTTACGAGACAAGAACAAGATTTACAGGCCTGTTTAGAGACAGGGAGCACTTGGATGAATACTGTAACACAGTTTTGGGCAAGGGAAGGTAATGAAACTAAAGCTGGACAGCCTAAAACAAATGAAGCCTGTAAATGGAAAGCAAGAAAACGGGAGTTGAAAACCACAAAGCCGATGACAAGCGGAATGCATCCTAGGTCAACTTTGACTGTCCCCAAGAAATTTCTAGCACACCGGACAGCTGCGACATAAAAAAAAAACCTCCAGCCTGTCCTGACGTTTGCTTTGATTTGTAATGCTGATATTTGGTCGACAGCTCGACAAAGGCTTCAGGCACAGTGCTATTTATACAGTCATACATTTTTACCATTTGCATTTATGCGTTTTAAACTCACTTTTCGCTAATGCTGCTAAATTTTAGTTTTTTTAAAATGAAATTGCAGCAATAATGTATATTAGCAATGTTGGACAGTCTATCTACTATGCCTATTGGTCATGTGACCGGCATTCAAAGTAGGTGGGGATGGTATCTCTTTAAATATCATACTTTGGCGTTTGGTTAATGCTCTCTGCTTGTGAATAAGGGCTTCCGAGCCCGAAACGCGTCTATGCTGCCACCAAAATAAACAATCTTCACCTACCTGATCCTGTGGTCTGTCTTCCTGCTTCGCCGTTTCGTGGACCGGAGGTTGCTGTGGAAGTATTGCGGCATGTTAATCACAGAACTTGGTTTGACTCCGTTAACGGACCCCCTCACTATTTGTTGGCGTCTCTCTCTCCAAACCACTTCGTAAAGAATCCTCACGGGAACTACGGAGAGACGCCCCCTGAGCGGCTGGATAGATTCGCTGCGGCTAGTGGGACGAGGACTAACATCGACTCGGTCGGAGGACCTATCGGGGGACTGTCTTCTACACTACGCATTGAGTCATAAGCAACGGCTCTGGTGGTGAGGTACTCGGATCAGTGTAATATTTAAACCTAGCTGCTTGAAACAGCGACGGGTTTTGGTGCAAGTTTGTGTGGCATAATCAGCATGTCAGCGGAGGCTGTGCGCGCGAGACAAATGGAGGTGGAGGAGTTGTTCAATAATATACCGGCAGCTAACACCGGAACTAACAAAAGTCCAAATCAGCCAGTTGAAAACGTCAGTGCGGATGTCAAAACGCTATCAAAACAGCTTGAAAAGCTTAGAAAAACGGAAATAACTAAATGGTGGGAACACTATTCTCTGTCAAAATATGCTGAAGTAGGTCGTGTCCCCCGTGGCTTACGTATTTTACTTGCACCAAGTTTTGAATAAACCTTACCCCTTGATGCTAAAAGAATGAGGGCAAAGCAATCTTGCTGAGTCTATGAACTTGGTTCATATTCTAATAAAATACGCTAAAATTGACCGTGAGGAAGTATTAAAAGAGATTGATAAAATTAACTTGGAAATTGAGAAATTCGACTACACGGAGGCGACTAAAAAATTGAAAGAAAGCATGGCTGAAAGGTTGAAAAAACATGAGGACAAAATAAAAACCAGAAAAGTACACAAGTTCGCCAGAGACCAGGCAGACTACAACAATGGCCACATTTTTACGTTCTCACGGAAATATAACACAGCCAAACGTCAACAATATAGTGACAAAAGCACTAACGATGGCAATAAAGGCAACTTTTCAAAGACTGCAACTGTTACAGCCTCAACAAGTAAAATTAATGTCGCAGATGACAATGAAGATACGACCAGTTCAGAAACAGTCACTCACCAGCAACTCCAGTGTGGATTTGAATGTATGTACAGCACCCATACTAAATATGGAACAAGAATTGGATTTTTTTAGTAGCCGAAAAACTGTCAACATTGAGACCGAGACAAAAAGGTACAATAAACAACGCAGGAACAGGAGAAGAAGAGAAAGAAGAAAACATAAAAAAGAAAAAACAACAAAAAAAGAATAAGAATCAATGGTACAAGAAAAAATAATGGACAATAATTCTGTTATCAATTTGTCCGATGTTGTATTATCCTCAGCTGAAAAACAACTTTTATCTCTCGCACTTAATTATTGTCCTAAACAACCGTTTAGCTATGCCTCCACTCGCATAGATATTTTTTGCTTCATTCGTAAATTAAAATAAAAAACATTCTTCTTGCTGCAAAAAGCAAAAAAAGATATGGAGGACAGTGCCCATCCTCCTGATCCATTATCTGTCCTGCCAAACCTTGTTTCTTCTGATATGTCTACTTTCCTAATGGCGCATGACCTTGCAGCTGCTACAGACTCTAAACCTATGCTGGACGACTCTGATCTGAATACTCAGTCCAGATTAGCTAAGATCAATTGCGCGCAGATGGGTGCTGGGTGTACACCATTTAAAACGAAATCTACTTTTGTTCCGCTAATGGCAAAAGATGCGGTTGACACTTTTCACGATTGTATTACCAACAACATCAAAAAATTATACAAAAATTCCAGAAAAAAAGCACCAAAAAAAAGACAACAAAGAAAAAGAGTACAACAGACTCATGAAAAAATTAAGTGAAAATCCAAATATTGTGATCAAGAATTCGGACAAGGGCGGAAATTTGGTCATTTGGCCAAAAAAAGAATACATTCTGGAAGCTAAGAGACAATTGTCTGACATAAACTGCTATGAAAAATCCGGTCAAAGGGAGTATGGTAAAGCGAAAGATGTTTTAATGAAACTTTTGTCTCAGTGGCGTAGAGAGGGTTTGATTTCCTTTGAAGAGTATAAATTTATGCACAATGAATTTCCCATCCTTCCGGTTCTTTATCTTATTCCCAAAATCCATCAATGCGCTATTCCTACACCAGGGAGACCAATTATCTCCGCAATAAATAGTGCAAGCGAACATGTCAG